>NC_092340.1:93441666-94120000 GCF_046630445.1 Rutidosis leptorrhynchoides | reverse complement strand
ATTTAATGGTCCAATAGCAAACCAGTCCAGTAATCGTTTTTGGGGATTAGAACTCAGATTAATAACACGACAGGGAAACAGGTGGGGTTCGGTTTCTAATTCTCCATCGTTATCATCATCACCGCCATTAACATCATCCTCCTCATCACTTTTCATCGTCTCTTTAATCATCATCACCATCGTCTTTATCGTGACAACAAGAACAAAATTGAACGGTACTTATTATCATAAATCAATATCATTCATCATGATTCTTAACTTCGTAACCCTCATTATCTTCTTCATTAATACAGGAATTGATTAAAAATATAAACTGCAGCAGGTGGAGTGTTCGATTTATGGTGGATTCAAGTGGTAAAAGTATGATACGTATATGTTTCTCATCCCATAGTTTAAAGCATAAAAGTTGTTGAAAGATGGGACTATGATCTCACCTCGAGTGCACGAGTATAAAAGTACTTCACAAAGTAAACGTGTGCATGAAAGTTGCTTAGCCTTGACCTAAACAAGTAAGTTGTATCAATTAACCGATTACGACACAAGGTCGGGTGAAATGTGTTCAATTAGTCCTATGGCTCGTTACGACTCGAATAGTATAGCATGTGAATCACGTTGTCAAGTTTCATGCAAGAATCAAGTATAAAAGAAGATTAGAACGATTGCATAAAAGTTTGGTTAAGTTTAACTAAAATTCAAACTCGATCAAGTCAAAGTCAACAAAAAGTCAACACGTTCGGGTCGGGTCCCGAACTATTTTTCTGTGCTAATTATTTATGATGACCCAGAAAATTTTGAATTATGTTTAACTCAAATATCAATATGATTTAATAATTTCCGACTCGATAAGCAAAGTCTGTTAAGTTGAATCTCAAAAATTTTGAACTATGTTCATATACTCAATTACCCTTCGACTATTTCTTACGATTTGCGAACAATTATTTGTAAATAGATATGGATACATATAAATAATTATATATATTAATAAATTATTCCATGATTTAATAATTCTGACAAGTTAAGTAAATTGACGTGTTACATTAAAATATTTTCATACATTTAATTACCCATTGGACTTTCCTGACGATTCACGAACAACGGTTTTTAAATAAAACATATTTATGAATATACATATATATTATATGTATATGTAAACTTGAAAACGCCTAATGAAATATTATATGAAATTATTTTCAAAATAATATAAGTTAAGATATAATGAATTTTATTTAAATATTTTTGAATATATTAAATAATAACAAAATTCGTTTTTCAATTATATCAAACGAATTAAATAACAAACGTATATTATATTTATATATATAGACAAACTTTTTATGACTCATTTCTTAGATGTCTATGACAAAAATATAATAAAAGATGGAATAAGATATTTTTTTAAATTTCGTCTTGATTCCCCATTGTTACTATGACAACGATTGATGACCCCTTTTATTTTTTTCTTGGAGACATTCACAAAAGTAGTGAGTTAACCAAATTAAATTTTCCCCTTTTACACTTTACTACCCTTCATTTTTATTTAAGTCAACACAAATCCTTATGCAATCACCAAGAAATATTGCTAATGTTATAAATTTATATATAACATTTCGAGTGGTAAGTTTTATTTAAAAACGTATATAATAAATTATAAATATCTAGACCCACTTTTTACAACTTGCCCTTCAGCTGTCATGACAAGGATAAATATTTTAAAGTTATTCTAAAATATATTTTTGTATGACTTTTTACCACCAGTTCATGAAAACATGGGGTTAAATAATATATATATATATATATATATATATATATATATATATAAATTAAATTAAATAATAATAATTAAAAATAAAAATCACAGACTCAACAATAGAATGGTGGCTATGACAATAGTTCACCACGTTTTTATTTATTTATTTAAATTTAATATATTTAAATTATTATATTATTATATTTATTATATTATTATATTTAAATTATTATAATATTATGTCGGCATAAATATAAAGGGTGGTGGCTGCATATGTTGAACACATGTTGCATTTTAATTTTTATATGTTAAAATTTGGGGATCGGCTAGGCTATATAAGATACACTCTTCGTTTTATTTTTACTAAGAAACACATATCTATATCTAGGTCTTACTCCGTATTATTATTATTATTATTATTATTATTATTATTATTATTATTATTATTATTATTATTATTATTATTATTATTATTATTATTATACATAAAATACTACGACGGGGTTATGTTCGGGTGATGTGCAAACGGGTTTTCAAATGGGTTAAAGCTAAAGAATTTATGAGTTATAGCTAAGGAGGTTATGGGTGTTGTTCGGGGGTATTGTTCGTAAATAAAAGGCTAACCTTTCATTTGTCATCTCTGTTGCGTCTGCATACTTTTCCTACAATATTGAACCACAATATTGATAGGTGAGTTTCATATGCTCCCCTTTTAATTACTTTTGCAATCTATATTTTTGGGCTGAGAATAAATGCACTTTATTTTAAACGCAATGGATACAAGTACATACTAAATTTTACACCGAATTTGAACCGAAAATCCCTTAGCTTTGCTAACTAGTAACTGTCGGTTATAAGAACTGGTGGGCGCGAATAGTAGTATATGGATCCATAGGGTTTGACATCCCCGTCTGTTTCAGGTATAGAAACCCTAGCCTGAACTATATAACAGACGTATGCTATTTGAGTTTAGTACACGTTGGATTGCGTGTATTGTACATGTTGGTTGCATGTATGTTAAAACAAGGGTACTTATTATAACGTTAAAGTTTAGTTACCAGGGTGCTCAATTTGTAGAATATTTTGATAAACGTTTCAGAATGAAACAACTGAAATCTTGTGATCCATCTTTATATACAGAGTATGCGCAATATTAAAACTATGAACTCACCAACCTTTGTGTTGACACTTTTAAACATGTTTATTCTCAGGTTCCTAGAAGTCTTTCGCTGTTTGCTTATATGTTAGACAAGCTATGTGCATGGAGTCGTACATGGCATATTTTTCAAGGAAACGTTGCATTCACCAAATCATCACCATGTATCTTATTTTGACTGCATTGTCAACGGAAGTACTATTGTAAACTATTATTTACAGTGATTGTCTATATGTAGAAATCATCAGATGTCGAAAACCTTTGATTTAAATATTCATTTATGGTATGCCTTTTCAAAAGAATGCAATGTTTACAAAACGTATCATATAGAGGTCAAATACCTCCCAATGAAATCGATGAATGACGTGTTCGTCCATATGGATTTGGAGCGATCGTCACATTATTCATCTATAAGCATGTTAGAACAAGTTACATGTGAATCGGAGGTCCATAGTATAGCAAACATTTTGCGTGAAATTGAAAAGTGAAACAGATTCTGGAACAAGGCATATGCCGCGCCGCGGCCAGAGGTGTCGTGCCGCGCCACTTGGCGTGGCCTGATGCCTGGTCAGTTTCAAAAGTTCAAGTCTTGATCCAAAATTCTTTTTAGCACAAAATACAAACCGTAAACACTTAGAATGCGTATCTTATATCGTTGGAAAGCTCTTTTGATAAGGAATACAACTAACTACTTTTCACCAAGCAAAAACATCAATTACAAAAACTGAAATCTCGTCAAGTGATCATTATAGGGTTATTTTCAAAGTTTCAAGTTCATCAAATGCATTTTAAGTTTCGGGAATCCAATTCACACATATGATATGCCGTTTTGAAGGTAATGAAACATACATTACAACTATACATTTACAATTTACATTTCATGGAATTCAAGCATCAAAAAGTTCATTTTAAGTCTATCAAACCCTAACCAAAATCCACAAAAATCAATATTCATGTTTTTGAAGTTTTCTTACTCAACCTACGCATCAAAACGAAGTTAATGATACTAGTAACACAATTAAAACATGAACTTTAACAAATTAACAACATTAACTCATCCAAAATGCAAGATTAAGCAAACCCATTTCAAATGTTCAAACTAGTTACTCAAAACAACAAATCGAGCAAACAAAACATATATTCATGTTATACACGAGCCATAGACACTAACTAACACCATTTCAAGTATATAAAACGAATTTAGAGAAAATCAGTGTTTTAGAAATGTTACCCAAACGAGATAAAATTGGTACCAAAATGTAGAGGATGAAGAGAGGATCACGAATATGTAATTTGTTTTGATGTTTGCTTCTTGATTCGGTTTTGGATGATGAATCTTTGTTGAGAGGATTTGAGAGAAATGGTGAAAGTGTTAAGGAAAAGAAAAAGAAAAATGGTGGATAATGAGTGGTGGTGAGGATACCTTGACTAGTTGACCTAGTCAAGAGTTTAGTCTCTTGGCAAGTTTAGTCCCTCAAGTTTGTAGTCGGGTGCGGGAATTAACCGAAAGAATATTTTAAAAACGCTCGAGTAACCGAGTGATGTTATAATTAAATAGCGGGAATATTATGAACGTTAGTCAACGGAAACTACGAATTTAAATAACGAAAGATATTTATTAAAAAAAGACAGTGTTAAAAATAAATTTAACAGAAAAACGCGGGATGTTACACATCATTTGGCAACTAGTATGAAATATCTCATAAAATTACAAAAATATGAGTAATCATTCATGACTTATTTACATGAAAACAAAATTACATATCCTTTATATCTAATCCATATACTAACGACCAAAAACCCCTACAAACACTTTCATTCTTCAATTTTCTTCATCTAATTGATCTCTCTCAAGTTCCATCTTCAAGTTCTAAGTGTTCTTCATAAATTCCATAAGTATAGTTTCATAAAAATCAAGAATACTTCCAAGTTCGCAAGTCTACTTTCAAGCTTTCTAATCCATTCCAAGTAATCATCTAAGATCAAGGAACCTTTGTTATTTACAGTAGGTTATCTTTCTAATTCAAGGTAATATTCATATTCAAACTTTGATTCAATTTCTACAACTATAACAATCTTATTTCGAGTGAAAATCTTACTTGAACTGTTTTCGTGTCATGATTCTGTTTCAAGAACTTTCAAGCCATCCAAGGATTCTTTGAAGCTAGATTCATTTTTCGCATTTCCAATAGTTTTATACAGAAAACTTGAGGTAGTAATGATGTTCATAACATCATTCGATTCATACATATAAAGCTATCTTATTCGAAGGTTTAAACTTGTAATCACTAGAACATAGTTTAGTTATTCTAAACTTGTTCGCAAACAAAAGTTAATCCTTCTAACTTGACTTTTAAAATCAACTAAACACATGTTCTATATCTATATGATATGCTAACTTAATGATTTAAAACCTGGAAACACGGTGAACACCATAAAATCTGATATACGCCGTCGTAGTGAAACCGGGGGCTGTTTTGGTTTGGATAATTAAAAACTATGATAAACTTTGATTTAAAAGTTGTTCTTCTCGAAAAATAATTTTTCATATAAACATGAAACTATATCCAAAAATCAAGGTTAAACTCAAAGTGAAAGTATGTTTTCTAAAATGGTCATCTAGACATCGTTCTTTCGACTGAAATGACTACCTTTACAAAAATGACTTGTAACTTATATTTTCGACTATAAACCTATACTTTTTCTGTTTAGATTCATAAAATAGAGTTCAATATGAGACCATAGCAATTTTATTCACTCAAAACGGATTTAAAATGGAGAAGTTATGGGTAAAACAAGATTGGATATTTTTGATCTTTTTAGCTACGGGAAATGTTTAACAAATCTATACAAATTATATCCTAGCTAAATTATATTGTATTATACATGTATTCTAATATATTATGTAATTGATATCCACATGGATTCATTTAATTTTCATCCATCTATATAAATTTATTTTTATTTATTTAAAAAAGCTTAAACCTTTTGAACAAACGATAAAGTTAAAAGTTAAAAACTAGAACTAGCGTTTGGAATAAATACTCATAATTTTTTGTCATTACTATTTTTTTTTAACAATTTCAGCTACTCTATTCACTTTTTACCAGTGTTGTAAAAGTCGTCCGACTTGGCCGACGCGTCGGCCGTTGCGTCATTTTTTTGGGTTCTCCGTCCCCTTTTTTTTTCTTCTGAAAACGACTCAAAAGACGGTCAAATCTAAAAGTTTGGTCAAAGACGGTAAAAGTTGGTCAAAAACGGTCAAAATCATTCAAATTTTTGTCAAGATGTGATATGTTTTAAAATTAGGGTACGTTTTTATTTTTTGAGCCGCTTTTTTCTCTGTATCCTTACTGATTATGTAGTCGGTAACATTAATTAAGTTTGAAGTTTGATTGTATTTAATTTCAAGTTCTTATTTAAGAAATTTATGGTACAGAATCAACTATTTTATACATATATAAATATATATTTAAGAAATTATCAATAAAGTCAACGTTGGTCAACGGCCGATGCGTCCCCGACTCAACCGACGCGTCCTTTTTAGGTCTCGACCGATGCGTCCCCGACTCGCGACTTTTACAACCTTGCTTTTTACAAATTAAATTTCTGAAATTCAAACTAGTTGTCCTATTCCCCTTATGATCATTTTTAACATTTTTAAGTTTTCCTCCTAAAATCATTTTTAACTTTTAAAAATTTTAAATTTTAAACAAAAACCAACTTTTACGCCACATATTTGTTCCCTAAGACCACTCCCAACCATGACATGCTTCTTTAAAAAGACCCAACTCCACATCAGCATTTTCCTCAAAAAGACTGAAAAAGACTAAACACTACGAACAATAACATACATCTTTAATAAAAAACGGACCCACTCACTAATCTTCTCTACATTTTACAAAGAGTGAATTTTTAAATCCTGTGTGTCAGACTGTTCTTTCATTAAGAGCCTTTATGCCACGTGGAATTTTAGTGTTTTAAAATTTTTTATCCTTTTATTCTGATAAAAATAAATCTGTACCAATGAAACCATGATGCCTTTTCAACTCGTGCACCTTTCCTCTTTCTCTTTCTCTGTAAAAAAAAAAAAACCCTACAACCAATTACTCCGGTGACGATGGCCGGTAGCCGCCGTTCTTTTAATCGCCAATACCACCACTGAATTCCTTGAATTTTTCTGCACAATACCCTATAAATTTCGTATAAAAACGAAACATTATATCATTAGGGTTACGCCGCTTACACCAAACGACTACAAAGTTACTCCGTTGCTTAAGCCGACGTGATGAAGACGATGTTAAGGTTCAATTCGTTACGGTTCAACATTAAAATCAATCTGGAATTATCACATATGGATCATCAATGGCGGAAGTTCATAAATTTGTTTATGATTCGCTGCAATAGGATTACGATCAATTAATTAGGGCTTCAAAACAAATCGCTTCGTACACATAATTGATTTTCACTACCAATCGGTTTTGAAATCGATTCATGGTTAAAGATGCATATCCACCGAATCGACTCTTGAATCAATACGATTTTGTACAGGTTTGTAGTTTTCGATTTCCATATAATAATTTGACTATCTTTCAATAAGGTAACTGTTACCAATTTCGATCCAGTATGAACAATTTTTATCATTGTATGGTTAATTTTTACTAGAAGTTGCAATATGAGCAGGTTGGGTAATTATGGATCGGTAAAAGTGGTTAAGTTTTAATATGGGTCCAAATGGGTTGGGTGGGGTTAGTTTGCTCTCCAACTACTTCTTTCGTCCATTGTTATTTTTTGATGCTTCAAGTTTGAGTAACAAGTTGATCGAATTGCATAAAAACTAATACTTCAACAATATCTACTTTTCATAGTTGTAGGAGAAGTAACTCTGGTTAATTTCATTAATGATTATTTGTCAAATCTCCTTTTTGTACAGACTCACATTTGTCTTCACATCGTGGCCTACGAGATATTTTTGCGTGGAAATTTTTTACATCTACATATTTATCTATTGATTTCGGTATGATTGAATTGAGCAACACTTGCCGAAGATATTTTGCAGAAGTTCCTGAAGGTAATTACTAAGTTCGTGTACAAACTTGCTTTTGGAATTGATTTCATTTACATTATTCGAGTTGTTTTACTTCATTTGAAACTGATGTAACAATAATATGAAGACAATGATGGTGTTTTGAAGTCCAGCCAGGTGGTGATTATTCGTAATCAAGGTATTGTGTTTCAATAAATACATATATACAGACCATCCATTATAATAATACCTACGTTTCTACAAATTTTATGTTTCGAAGTATTCGTTTTGTATACTTCTTATTCAGTGGTCATGGTAATGAATTTTGATGTTACGGTTTAAACGATGTAAACCATCTTCTTTTATATGATGTCATATGTCTAATAGAATTGATTGTACTATTCAATTTGTGAAACAAGTAAATTGGTAATTTTCTTTGTTGGATTTCATTATATGAAGTAGGTCGTACCGACTCAGGATTTTTTTTATTTAGTTAGACCCTTTTTAAGATTTCTGACTTATAGGTCTTCATTTATATGACTTGCAGATGAACTTTTAGGACAATAAAAGAGCAGCAACGCTTGCAGCTAACCCAATTTTGACCCATATGTTTCAGGTAGTGATTATGGATTCACAGGTAATTATGTTCATGATTTCTTTCTTATATTCAGATATTTCTTTCACATGTTTATTTCAAGTTCTTATTGGTGCAGTTATATGGGTCATTTTACTTGATTTTATAAGGAGTAAATGACTTAGTTTTAATGTTTGATTGTAGGGTTAAGCTTGGATAGTTGGATTAGCAGGGTGAATTCAGGTTAAATCAACACTTTCTTACGCGATCTTTTTGCTTCAATCGGTTTCGGTGTTACCCTAAATAATTAGGTAGGGGTTCCTTGGTAAGATTCTATAAAGTGCAGATTATATTTCTAGAGAGATTGCAAGTATTGCTAATGAAGTTCTCATTGCATCTTTGTCAACTTAAAATGATGAAGTTGCAAATTTACCCGGGTATGACAACAATGGCTTCGTCTTATGGTATCTATTACTTGTATTGTTAGACCCGTTTAAAATTACTGTAGGAGTTATAACCAGTTGTATTGCTGGATGAAAAGTTACGAGGGTGACTATTCATTACTTCACATGGTCATGACATACATATGTCTCATAACGGGCTCTAAGAATGCAGAGTCAGATTTCATCTATCGATCATGTATTCAATGAAGTGATTTATGTCGAGCAATTTTGGTATGAATCCCATCGTTGTTGTGACTGAAAAGGTTATTATTTTTTTTTATAAGCAACTGGTTCTTTGTGGTAATACTATATAATTCCCTAGAGATTGTGATTCAAATGTGTTTTTTTTTCTTTTTTTTTTTTTTATACAGAAACTTCAATAAGTGTGTTTGAATCTGGTTGGCTGCAGCACTGTGATCACAAATGTAAGGCTCTTAGCAGGTTGGATCCTTTTGAAATTTTGGTATTGTGTTGTAAACTGCAAATTATACCTCTTTTTAGAAAGATTACATATCACTCAAGTGATTGTACTACGTAATAGTTTGGTTCTTCTTAGCCTTTTTTTCTCTCCGTAGTTTACCCGTTGAGTCCATTTAGACAGACATTATTTTGTCAAAGGAGCAAAAGATGTTGATACATTACCGGGATATTTCAAAGGTGATGGGTTTGTTAGGTTTGATGATGAGAGAATGAGAGAGCAAGAGATATAAATGAAATGTGGAGTCAATATTGTTCAAGGAGGACATGTATATAGGCCAACCCCTAAGAAGTCATGGAGTGACGGAGCCTGAATTTAATATGTTGAAACTGGGCCAAATGAACTCTAATTAGTATGCGTCTCAAGGTGTGTTTTTCGGCTTATGTTCTATTTATATTGTGTAGAGGTGATAATTTAGACCCATTGAATTATAAATGTTTGGCCCATTATATGTTGAAAGTGGGACAAATGGGTATATGAGCAGGTTAACTGGGTCGAAAGTCATTTAAAGTGTAGGCACGCGTGCTAAACACTTCATATATGATTTTAGTTAGTACTTTTTTGAAACTGCACTTCTAAGTGTTTGTGGAGGTATTGTGGAAACTATTTTTCTTTTTCATATAATACATAAGGAGACATATTTTAGATACATTTATTTATAGTTCATCGTTTTGATTTCATGCATTTGTTGATATAATCCGTACAGGTCGAGCAATCTTCATATAGCATGTTCATTCTTTGTTGGTACAGATAAGAAGTGATAATACATAACTTGACTTGAATATCGGTTAACTTCCATAATTTGTTGAATATATACTTCAAAAAGTCCTTGCGTTTGAGAGGCTTGATGAGGCTGCAGATGTTATCATTAGGAAAGCTATCACTAATACTCTCCATTAATATGACAATTTGAGTCATGCGTGCATGAAAAAAACACCTAATATACTTTATAGCTTATCTATAGTGCTAACTACTTAAGCTTTGCTTAAAGTATAATCAAGTGCTAACCTCATAAGCCATCTTATTTGTAAAAATAGATTCGGTTAATTTTTCTATGTAGAACATGGACAATAATATTATGGGTATTGAAGATTGAAGATATGGTCAAGACAAAAATGACTACACCATGAACATCACAAACTAATGCGTAAAGGTGAAGAACGGATGTTAAAAACATATCTTGAAGTTGTGGGCGTGAAACAACGAAAATGGTGATCGTTGAACATCAGATTAGCCAAGAAAAAAGGTAGTATGTCATAATGAGAAATGGAGAAAGCAAGTAAATTCGTTTCCAAGATCAGCAGAGAAGTTGATAGACTTGCTATAGATGTTATGTTTTATATTTACTTCTTTTACTTTATTGCTTTTGTGCTGCAAAAAAAGAGAATGATCATATTCTTGTCATTTGATGTTGTGGTTCTCGAGCTTCAATATGAAGAAGCTTCACAATTTAAATAGTCGTGTACATATGTTTTTTTATCATTGTTAAATATCAATATATACAACCTTCATTAATTGGTACAACAATGCCATGACTACTTTTGATCACCTATTTGTTATTTGTGTTGTGACTCAATCTTAATTTATACGTATACAATCTTAACTATAAATAAACTTAAGATACGCATAATGTACATTATTACTACTAATAAAAAACGAATTAACTTACATGCCAGATATGTCAATATCTTTAATTATACTTGTATTATATTTGTTGGTGAAAAAACCCTTGGCCAAATATGGATGCTCATATCGGTGGGAAACCAGTTACAAGTGAACGCAATCGTGTTAACTTCTCCGTGTAAAGGTCGAATATGTTTATGTTTTTGGCGAAATTATAGAACCATGTATGACATTTTAGATTCATTGTAAATATACTTGTATCATACACTTAATCGGTTCAAATATGAACGTTTTCGAATAATATTTTATAGAAATGCCGTGCAACGCACGGACTCTTAAAATCTAGTAAATTAACAATCAACTTATTAAAATGGAAAATGTTGAGTGGAGATAAATTTACCACGTATCAATAAACATGGAACTCAAATAGAAATGGGCCCATAACTCTGTTCCTCCACCTTCCTCAAAATGACAGAAACACATTTTCTTCTTTTAAAAGACACGTCATTTGCTACACTCACTATGGTGTCTTTTGTTTTCAGAAAATGACTATAGAAATGACACAACCGTTGGTTGTGCTCTAAGTAACCGTGAAGATCTCAAACAAAACAATCAGATCTCAAACAAAACGAAAATGGATCTCGAACTATAGCGAAAACAATTGAAGATTTGATGTATTTCGAGCGATTTCTGCCCTTTTCATATCGTAAAAATTAGGGTTTGAGTTCATCAATTAATCGTGATGAAGGAGTGTTCTTTCTTTTTGCTGTTGTAAATTCAGTTGAAGATTTGGTGAATTGCTCTTTCGTCTCCAGAATTCAGCGGTTAGTCTAGTTCTTAGTTTCTTTTACATATATATCTATACATTATTATAAAGCGCGTGCTATAAATCTTACGTGTCAACTTCTGGTTAAATTATGACACATGTCATCTCCACATTATACTCTGCCACATGTCACTACATCATTAAATAATAAGATTTTGATAAGATTTATTAAATTTTAAATTTTAATTGATATCAATTCCTAATATATATCTACATCTCTATCTCTATCTCTACTTCTCTACTATATATTATAACAAAAACAATATTACCAGATCATCTTAACTAAAAATACAAATGGCAAAATTTCAACCGTTAGATTCACAAGCAACTTTGATTTAGAACCATTAGATTAAACTTAATAGGAATATTTACAAATATATGAGAGATCAACATGTGTATTACAATAATAATAAAAATATAAATACATAATAAAATATAAATAAATAAAAATATATAATCAAACGTAGTATTTTTGGATAAGGTATTTGAATGTGCTGATTTTAGGGAACCTAACACTTTAACATCTCCTTGTGTTACCATATTGGTTTATTAGTTCGTAAAGAAATTTCAAGATGCGTAATCCAAATTTCATATGTACTCCTATTAGTTAATATAATCAGTCCTTTAAATTTTCAATTAGATATTCAAAATAGATTTAAAAATAATATATAACGGAGTAGAACATGTTGCTGATTATAGAACGCAATTATTAGTGTATATACTAATAGGTAAACTTTTGATCACGAATTTAGTAACTTCAAATGAGGTAATCACTTTTTGTATGTATTAGTATTACTAACTTTACACAATATTTTTTTTATCCTCACGATATACAAAAGTTCTATAGATTATACAAAACTTTTATATTTTATTATTATTTTTTTTATTCACACACGCATTTTCGAGCTGAAACCGAACCACATAACAGAGAGTTCCGATCCATCAATTCATACGGGCATGTGAATCGGGTCGAACTCGTGTGTACGGGACCGTAAAACCTCTCTTACGAACTTTTTAACGGAGCCAAGAATCGAACCTTTAACCTTTAACCGTGCCCTTTCACTATTTATTATTGTAATTATTATTATGATATTTGTAAACATCACAATAATACAATTAACTATTTTTTGAATGATTGTCATACGGGCTCATATATATCAACAACATAAATATTGAGAGACTGTCCTAACGCAAGCTAATACCCTCAATTGATCTCTTTGATAGTGTTACTTTAAGATATTGATAAATTAGCGAGTTTATTATAATTTGTGAAATTTGAATTATAGTAAAGCATAAGTTTCGTGCATAATACATTTTTCATTCTTTCTATCTAATATTATTATGCATGATAAATTATAAGTGTGGTATTATATTTGCATTTTTGATCTCATATATTACATATTGTAATTGTATGCAATATATCAAGTCAAGCAATCTGAATAACTGTTACAAAATAAATATGATTTTATTACAATGTAAACAAATTGTAGATGTTAAGTTATTAACACCACGTAAAATCACTTTTGAAATTTTTCTACACCACGAGCTCTTAAACTTAAAAAAACTTTTAAAATTTGTTAACACTACGGGCTCTTAAACTCAAAAGAATTTTTAAAAATTGTTAATACTACGGACTCTTAAACTTAAAGAAATAATTGTTTAAAAAAAATCAATTAATTTTGCACAATTATTTTACTCATCGTGCAACGCACGGGCTCTAAAACCTAGTATATATATATATATATATATGCACACTGTTTGTCTATACATGTTTTGATTTAATTTCATTCTAAGCGGATTGATGAAATTCTCATATGCTAGGGTTTTAATTTTTTTTTTCTCGTTCATGATAAAATTTCATAGCTGATTGTTGAAATTTGAAAAGATTTTATATTAAGATGCACACAAAGTGTTTAATAAATAATCAGTAGAATTACATTAAGACAGAAATATTAATAGATGATGATACTGATGGAGGTTATATGCATTAGTAAAGACTTTGGGAGGTTATATGCATTTTTTGTTTTTGTTTGCTCTATATTTTGGTAAACATGCTTTAAGATGCACTCTGATATTTTTTGTTAAATGTAAATATGTAATGCAGACCTGATGAAACAAAAGATGCATATGTTCAATTAACTTGAGATTATGATGTTTTGGAAGTTGCACACACGATTGGAATCATTTAAGGCTATAGCAGTTGCAAACGAGATTTACATACGGGATGCAGATTGATAATCGATCATGAAATATGTAAGTCACAAATCGAAATTATGGACAATACTACCTTCCAGTTGTATATGTTAAAATCTTTGTAAGTATAACAATTGCTATTTTGGAGTATATGGAAATAAAGGTTGTCTAAGCTCTTTGATAATATGTGAAATAAAGATTGTCTAAGCTTAAGAGGACTATTTCAAGTCATTATTTACTATATTAGTAGTCTTTTATGTTTTTTTCATTTGCTATACTTTGCTCAATGGATGTAAATGTGTTCGTATTATATCTGTTATCTGCAAATCTAAACGTACGCTATTTGATAATGTATTAGTTAAGAGAGCAAGCATAAGCTTTAAAGTTTTCATTTTAGTTTTTGTGGGTTAACCCTCTAAATTGTGATCTACTCGTATAAGTTTCATGTTTATATAAAAATGTTTATGTTTATATTTATATGTATAGTATGTGTATGTTAACTACTTACTACGTGTAACTATAGCAGTGCAGTTAGGTTTTTTGTTATAATTGTGTTGCTTTATCAATTGATATTAGGTTAATGACAGATTGTTGTGCCATCATGTGTTGCTTTATGAATTGTCACAGTTTAAATTTGTAGTTGATACTGTTATTAACATGACAAACAGTTCCTTAGGCTATATGAATTCTAAGAAATTAGGCTTTATATTGAACTAGATTTAGTGTGAATAGCTATATGTCTTCCTCACATTTATCTTTGTTTTTATCTCATTAATGGATAATTGTATGGAAAAACCACCACAAAAATTGCGTATTATTTCTATCTATTTGGTTATATGTGGTATGAGGCCTTAGATCAATTGTTCTTTTTACTTTTTACACATGCTTCGGGGTAAGTCGCAATCGATTGTTATTTTTATTTTTTACGCAGACTTCGGGGTAAGTGACAAACTGTGCAAGATGAGTTGGTAAGGCTTGGAGAATCAGTGGTCACCAGTTCTGAAGGTACAAGAGCTTTGGCTTTGGAGCTTTGCCGAGAATTTGAGGACAAATTATGACCGGGGAGGTAAGAACATAGAACAAGCAGCTAATTATCCATGTATCCGTTTTTTCACATGTTAACCTCTACTATGGATTCATTAAATCATTATATTGAACTTTGTGTACAAATTTGTTTGATTTATTGTACATGTGTTTTCATAACATTATGAATTATAATCTACCAATGATTATTCATTCCAAACATGAACTGCTTACCTCTTAAAATAAGTTTTATAATATCTAATTTAAAAACCCGCGAAATCGTGGGTTATGAACTAGTATGTATATAAATGTTGAAAAATAATAGATCAATTTATTTTCGATGTACAACAGTGGCATGACACTACGTGATTTTTTGGAGGCTCTTCCCCGGGAATGGATTTCAAAAGACCTGATGGAGGCACTTGCAAATAAAGGCGTTCATCTGTTTCTAACAATGTTAGCATTATAATTTTATTATTTATTGTTATCTCAACCTTTACCATATGGTGACCATAAATTTTTATTCCTGGTTAATGTTTAGATATCAAGTAGGCGATTGGGTGAAATTTAAAAGTAAAGTTGACACTCCAACAAACGGGTGGCAAGGTGCAACACACAAGAGTGTAGGTTTCGTTCACAGTGTCCCAGATAAGGATACTCTTATTTTATCGTTTTGTTCTGGTGAAGCCTGTGTTGTTGCCAATGAAGTTATCAAAGTTATTCCTTTGGACAGTGGCCAACATGTACAACTCAAGCCAGATGTCAGAGAACCAAGGTTCGATTACTAATTTTACTACTATAACGCGGTGAAGCCTCTTAGTTCTAATTTAAAGGTGGAAATTTGGACCCATATACTTTTGAATGTGTCGATGTGGGTTATGTTCGATACTTAATTGGCCAACGCTAGTTAAGGGTAGCAATTATAAGCACTTAATTATAAATGGGGCAATTAGAGTTTTAATTTATTAGTTATTAGTAGGGGTGAGCATTGGTACTCGGAATGCCTATACCGTATTCGTATTGTACCGGTACTGGACCGAACCGGTACCGTACCGCAAATATAGATACGGTATTCGGTACTTATTTTTTTTGAAATTTTAGAATGCGGTACTTCCGGTACGGTACCGATATTTTCCCGTTTAGTACCCAGTCCCGATTTATACGTATTATCATGATAACTTACTAGACACAACTAATCTCATGATTTATAGCTATATTTATCCTTATAACTTGTAGCTTACGGTTATGCATGAATGATTTACTTGTAGGTAGTGCTTCTGGATTGAGAATTTGGATTGAGAAGATTGCATGATGACCTGAGACTTTCGTTTCATGATTTCGTATTACTTGTCAACTGTAACCTTACTTTTACTTTTATGTTGGATAATATATCTTGTAACTTATTGATGTTTAGTTCTATTTGAAACATAATTATATATTTATTTTCTTATTTGATGTTTGATAAAATTCATAATTAAGATGTTCATATTTATTTTCAAAAAATGTATGTTTTATATATATATATATATATATATATATATATATATATATATATATATATAGGGGTAGGATCAAGAGGGAAGTAACCAATCGGGGGAAGCAAAAACTTTTTTTTTCTTTCGTTTTTTGAAAAAACTTTTTTCACGAACATTATAGATGGGATGAAAATATGAACATTTAGTAGAGACACTTTGTGATAAATGTTTTTATTTTGGCGGGAAAACGCTCGAAGAAGTAATATATAACAATTATCGTGTTTTTCGAGCGTATGTTGAGGTTTTAGCTATTGGGGTTTAGATATTAGAGTTTAGATATTAGGGTTTATAGGGTTTAGATATTAGGGTTTAGAAATTTAGGATTTAGGGTTTAGATTTAGGGTTTAGATTTAGGGTTTAGATTGAGTTTTTAACACGAACGGTTTAGAGTTTAGGGTTTAGGGTTTAGGGTTTGGTGTTTTGGGTTTATGGAATAAACCCAAAACACCAAACCCTAAACTCTAAATCGGGCTGAATTTTACTTCACAAAACATGGAAAAAACGTTCATATTCTTCACGAACAATATTATCTTGAATGTTATTTTTGTCGATCATTTTCCCGTCTAAATAATAACATTCATCACGAAGTGTTTCTTCTAAATGTTCATATTTTCGTGTGATCTTGATGCCGGAAAAAAAATTCCAAAAAAATGATTTTTTTTTTTGCTTCCCCCCGCTACCCCCGATTGGTTACTTCCCCATTGATATATATATATATATATATATATATATATATATATATATATATATATATATATATATATATATATATATTAGGACCTTCAATTAAAGTTTTAACATGTGCTTTTTAGGACATTTTTTGTTGTAATTATCTATACAATGAGACTCTAAAAAAGGTTCCATAACATATTAAGGATAATAGGTCTATTTTTAAGGGTTCTATTATGTTAATAGGACCCTACACTATAAGAAAAAAAGCCTTTCGGAACTCATTCAAATGCCCTAATAATGTACCTTTATATGACCCTTATTTTTAGGGATCTCCTACACCCGTCTCCAATAGAGTCTTGTGGGTCCTAATAGCCTAACCTATTAGAACTTTAAGAAGGGTTCCATGAACATATTAGGACCCTCATTCATGGGTTCCATTAGCTTATTTCGGATATTAAGACCATTTTCAAGGATCCTAATATGTTTTTAGGACCCTTTCAATAAAGTCCTTATATGTTTTTAAAGACCAGGGTACATAATAGGACCTTTCAGCAGGTTCTAAAAGACCAGGTTTTTTGTAGTGTAAGGTGTGAGATATTTTTATTAGGACATTTTTTAGTGGTACTAAACTGAATAATAATTATATTAGGACCCTTTATGTGGAACTAAAGTGTCATATCTTTATATATTAAGACCTATTATGTGGTTTTAATATTTCAAATATTTATATTAGGACTTCTTTTAATGGTACTATCCTTAAAAATAATTTTATCAGGACCCTTTATGTGGTACTAAAGTAACATTTGTGCATATTAGGACTTTTTTCCTTGGTACCAAACTAGTATATCGTTAGATTAGAACTCTGTTTATCGGTACTAATGTACTATTTTTTTTTATGATAGGACCATTTTTTTGGTCCTTACTAATTATAAATTTTTATTATGACACTTTTGTTAGTACTTATGTCATATATTTTTACATTTTGGGACGCCTTGTGTATGTCTCAATTTAAAAAAATGTCCCCTAATACGTATTTTAAGAACCTTTTTTGTGGTTGTTAATTATATTATAGGACCTGATCATTGGTTTCACGATCTTATTACCTTTTAGGACACTTTTTAGTTTTCATATTTTATACGACCGCGTTAGATACAACCCCCATTGGTAGGTCCTATCAAGCCCAAATGTCCTATAAAGTGGCTTTATATGACCAAATTGGGAGTCCTATAGGAGCATTTTTCTTGTAGTGCGTTAAACCAAAATGTCACTAAACGTGTAAGGATTTGTGGCTAGTGGAGATATATTAACCCCAAAAATATTCTCAAAATACCTAAATAAAGTGTTACATAAAAAACAAGTATCAAAATAATATCTAAATATGCATAAGAGTTCAAATGCAAAGGTAATAATTATCGTAAAATCTGAAAGTTCAAAATTCACCTTTAGAAATAGCAAAACGTCCTTTTCAGCGTCAAAACTATTTCGAATGGAAGCAAGCTTTCAAGAAATATTTCTTATAACGTCTTTATCTATTCATCGTGCGAAAGTGGGTACAATTTTCAACCGAAGTTTTTTTAGCATGCTTGCCACATAATTTGGCCCAATTATGTGGCCAACGTAATGTGCTCAAAAATGTGTTTTGCGGCCATGAATTATTATCGAAAGGAAACTATAATCAAATATATTTTCACTTAATATGAAATTTTAAAATAGAAACAATTATAGAGTTATTAATTGAGAGATATCAAAAAGTCTCATAAAATAATCGAACCATTAAACCAAGATGTCACTAAACGTGTAAGAATTTGTAGCTAGTGGGGATATATTAACCCCAAGAATATTCTCAATGAACCTAAATAAAGTGTTACATATAAAACAAGTATCAAAATAATATTTAAATATGCATAAGAGTTCAAATGCAAAGTTAATAATTATCGTAAAATCTAAAAGTTCAAAATTCACCTTTAGAAATAGCAATATGACTTTTTCGGCGTCAAAACTACTTCGAATAGAAGCAAGCCTTCAGGAAGTCTTTCTCATAACGTCGTTATCTATTCGTCATGCGAAAGTGGGTTGAATTTTCAACCGAAGTTTTTTTAGCATGCTTGCCACATAATTTGGCGCAATTATGTGGTCAACGTAATGTGCTCAAAAATATGTTTTGCGATCATGAATTATTATCAAAACAAAACTATAATAAATATATTTACATTCAATATGAAATTTTAAAATAGAAACAATTATAGAGTTATGAATTGAGAGATATCAAAAAGTCTCATAAAATAATCGAACCATTAAACCAAGATGTCACTAAACGTGTAAGGATTTGTGGCTAGTGGGGATTTATTAACCCCAAAAATATTCTCAATGAACCTAAATAAAGTGTTACATAAAAAATAAGTATTAAAATAATATCTAAATATGCATAAGAGTTCAAATGCAAAGACAATAATTATCCTAAAATCTGAAAATTCAAAATTCACCTTTAGAAATAGCAATACGACTTTTTCGGCATCAAAACTATTTCGAATGGAAGCTAGCCTTCAGGAAGTCTTTCTCATAATGTCGTTATCTATTCATCATGTGAAAGTGGGTCCAATTTTCAACCGAAGTTTTTTTAGCATGCTTGCCACATAATTTGGCCCAATTATGTGGCCAACGTAATGTGCTCAAAAATGTATTTTGCTGCCATGAATTATTATCAAAACAAAACTATAATAAAATATATTTACATTCAATAATAAATTTTAAAATAGAAACAATTATAGAGTTATGAATTGAGAGATATCAAAAAGTCTCATAAAATAATCGAACCATTAAATCAAGATATCACTAAACGTGTAAGGATTTGTGGCTAGTGGGGATATATTAACCCCAAAAATATTCCCAATGAACCTAAATAAAGTGTAACATAAAAAACAAGTATCAAAATAATATCTAAATATGCATAAGAGTTCAAATGCAAAGGTATCAATTATCGTGAAATCTGAAAGTTCAAAATTCACCTTAAGAAATAGCAATACGACTTTTTTGGCGTCAAAACTATTTCGAATGGAAGCAAGCCTTCAAGTAATATTTCTAATACCGTCGTAATCTATTCATCGTGCGAAAGTGGGTCCAATTTTGAAACGAAGTTTTTTTTAGCATGCTTGCCACATAATTTAGCCCAATTATGTGGCCAACGTAATGTGCTCAAAAATGTGTTTTGCGGCCGTGAAATATTATTGAAACAAAACTATAATCAAATATATTTTCTTTCAATATGAAATTTTAAAATAGAAACAATTATTGAAGTATGAATTAAGAGATATTAAAAAGTGTCACAAAATAATCCACCATTAAACCAAAATGTCACTAAACGTGTAAGGATTTGTGGCTAGTGAGGATATATTAACCCCAAAATATTCTCAATATACCTAAATAAAGTGTTACATAAAAAACAAGTATCAAAATAATATTTAAATATGCATAAGAGTTCAAATGCAAAGTTAATATTTATCGTAAAATCTGAAAGTTCAAAATTCACCTTTAGAAATAGCAGTACGACTTTTTCGGCGTCAAAACTATTTCAAATAGAAGCAACCCTTCAGGAAGTCTTTCTCATAACATCGTTATCTATTCATCGCGCGAAAGTGGGTCCAATTTTCAACCGAAGTTTTTTTTAGCATGCTTGCCACATAATTTGGCCCAATTATGTGGCCAACGTAATGTTCTCAAAAATGTGTTTTGCGGCCTTGAATTATTATTGACACGAAACCATAATCAAATATATTTTCATTCAATAAGAAATTTTAAAATAGAAACAATTATAGAGTTATGAATTGAGAGATATCAAAAAGTCTTATAAAATAATCCAACCATTAAACCAAAATGTCAATAAACGTGTAAGGATTTGTGGCTAGTGGGGATATATTAACCCCAAAAATATTCACAATATACCTAAATAAAGTGTTACATAAAAAACAAGTATCAAAATAATATCTAAATATGCATAAGAGTTCAAATGTAAAGGTAATAATTATCGTAAAATCTGAAAGTTCAAAATTTACCTTTAGAAATAGCAATACGTCTTTTTCAGTGTTAAAACTATTTCGAATGGAAGTAAGCCTTCAAGAAGTATTTCTTATAACGTCGTTATCTATTTATCGTGCGAAAATGGGTCCAATTTTCAACCGAAGTTTTTTTAGGAAGCTTGCCACATAATTTGGCCCAATTATGTGGCCAACGTAATGTGCTCAAAAATGTGTTTTGCGGCCATGTATTATTATCGAAACGAAGATATAATCAAATATATTTTCATTTAATATGAAATTTTAAAATAGAAACAATTATAGAGTTATGAATTGAGAGATATCAAAAAGTCTCATAAAATAATCGACCTATTAAACCAAGATGTCACTAAACGTGTAAGGATTTGTGGCTAGTGGGGATATATTAACCCCAAAAATATTCGCAATGAAACTAAATAAAGTGTTACATAAAAAAACAAGTATCAAAATAATATTTAAATATGCATAAGAGTTCAAATGCAAAGGTAATAATTATCGTAAAATCCGAAAGTTCAAAATTCACCTTTAGAAATAGCAATACGACTTTTTCGGCGTCAAAACTATTTCGAATGGAAGAAAGCCTTCAGGAAGTCTTTCGCATAACGTCGTTATCTATTCATCGTGCGAAAGTGGGTACAATTTTCAACCGAAGTTTTTTTAGCTTGGTTGCCACATAATTTGGCTCAATTATGTAGCCAACGTAATGTGCTCAAAAATGTGTTTTGCGGCCATGAATTATTATCAAAACAAAACTATAATCAAATATATTTATATTCAATATGAAATTTTAAAATATAAACAATTATAGAAGTATGAATTGAGAGATATCAAAAAATGTCACAAAATAATCGAACCATTAAACCAAGATGTCACTAAACGTGTAAGGATTTGTGGCTAGTGGGGATATATTAACCCCAAAAATATTCTCAATGAACCTAAATAAAGTGTTATATAAAAAACAAGTATCAAAATAATATCTAAATATGCATAAGAGTTCAAATGTAAAGGTAATAATTATCGTAAAATCTGAAAGTTCAAAATTACCTTTAGAAATAGCAATACGTCTTTTTCAGCGTTAAAACTATTTTGAATGGAAGCAAGCCTTCAAGAAGTATTTCTTATAACGCCGTTATCTGTTTATCGTGCGAAAATGAGTCCAATTTTCAACCGAAGTTTTTTTAGGAAGCTTGCGACATAATTTGGCCCAATTATGTGGCCAACGTATTGTGCTCAAAAATGTGTTTTGCGGCCATGTATTATTATCGAAACGAATATATAATCAAATATATTTTCATTTAATATGAAATTTTAAAATAGAAACAATTATAGAGTTATGAATTGAGAGATATCAAAAAGTCTCATAAAATAATCGACCTATTAAACCAAGATGTCACTAAACGTGTAATGATTTGTAGCTAGTGGAGATATATTAACCCCAAAAATATTCGCAATGAAACTAAATAAAGTGTTACATAAAAAAACAAGTATCAAAATAATATTTAAATATGCATAAGAGTTCAAATGCAAAGGTAATAATTATCGTAAAATCTGAAAGTTCAAAATTCACCTTTAGAAATAGCAATACGACTTTTTCGGCGTCAAAACTATTTCGAATGGAAGAAAGCCTTCAGGAAGTCTTTCGCATAACGTCGTTATCTATTCATCTTGCGAAAGTGGGTCCAATTTTCAACCGAAGTTTTTTTAGCATGGTTGCCACATAATTTGGCTCAATTATGTGGCCAACGTAATGTGCTCAAAAATGTGTTTTGCGGCCATGAATTATTATCAAAACAAAACTATAATCAAATATATTTACATTCAATATGAAATTTTAAAATATAAACAATTATAGAAGTATGAATTGAGAGATATCAAAAAATGTCACAAAATAATCGAACCATAAAACAAGATGTCACTAAACGTGTAAGCATTTGTGGCTAGTGGGGATATATTGAAAGGACCCGTTCATATACATTATAAACGATTCACAATAGTTGATTACATCGCGAGGTATTTGACCTCTATATGATACGTTTTACAAACATTGCATTCGTTTTTAAAAGACAAACTTTATTTACATCAAAAATTGACGGCATGCATACCATTTCATATTACATCCAACTATAATTGACTTAATATTAATCTTGATGAACTCAACGACTCGAATGCAACGTCTTTCAAAGTATGTCATGAATGAATCCAAGTAATATCCTTAAAATGAGCTAATGCACAGCGAAAGATTTCTTTAATACCTGAGAATAAACATGCTTTAAAGTGTCAACCAAAAGGTTGGTGAGTTCATTAGTTTATCATAATCAATCATTTCCGTAATAGTAATAGACCACAAGATTTCATATACATAAACGTTTTAATAAAAATATTCTAAGTGGTTGAGCACTTGGTAAGCATACTTAACATTTAATCAACGTCGCATATTCCCTTTATTATGAAATCTCACTACACTGTACCAAGTGTAGTCACTGAAACAAAGTACTGTGCAACCGTTGAATACTGGTCGTCCAGTCCGGTTGGGGTTTTCAGGCCCGATAGATCTATCAACAGGATTCGCGTTTACAATACCGCATGTAAATGGTAGTTACCAAGCTATTAGGGAAAAATATGCAAAGTGGTACAACTCAACGTAGAATATGTTTTTAGTACTTGTGTCCATTTCATAAAACAGTTATAAGACAGTGCATGTATTTTCAGCCCAAAAATATATATAAAAAGGGAGTAACGAAACTCACAATACTGTATTTCGTAGCAATTATGTATATGACGGCACTGAACAAGTGCAGGGTTTATCTCGGATTCACGAACCTATATTAAGTATATATATTTATATGTTGGTCAATATCTGTCTAACAATTTAGGTCAAGTCGTAGTGTATCACAATCCTAATGCTCGAGACCGACATGCAAAAATCAACAAAAGTCAACTTGACCCAAAATGACTTCCAAAATCTATACATGTTTATTATATAACTTATATATAGTTGTTTTATATATTTAAATATATTTATCAGATCTTATTATACTAAATAATACAAGTCATTTATTAATAAATAAAAATTTATATTAAAATTCATATATGATAAAAATATACTTTTATATATCTCAAGTAATAAAATTTATAAAATTCACTTAATATCATAAAAATATAGTGGTATGTATTATTAATGTAATTATATTACGTGTGATAAAAATATCTTTGTACGCATATTTATTTGATAAAATAATATTGATAATAATAATAATGATAAAAATAATAAAATGATAGTTTCAATAAAAATATTAATTTTTAGTAATAAAGATAATTTTAGTAATAACATCAACTGATAACAATTATAATAATCGTTTTAATAATAATATTAAAATTAATGATAATTCAGTTGACCATATCTTTTAATCCGTTTATCGAACCCACACGATTTCTAAATGAAAAGTTATTAATTTTTCTTTAGCTTTTCAACGATATGCATATCATATACCTTATCTCAGTAGCATATGTATCAAATTCGTGATTTATCATAAACTATTTAACGACGAAACTAAGCATACAAACATGCATAATCATATATACTCGAGCACTAGTCAGGGATACACTATTAATATATAAAAGATAAGATATGAATGCTCACGTATCAATATTGTGATTCAATATTGCCGGAAAGTACGTAGACGCAACGAAAATGATAAACGTTAGGTTGACCTCACGGGCAATACCCTCGAACAATACCCATAACCTCCATAGCTATAACCCATAATTTCCTTAGCTCTATCCCGTTTGAAAACTTATTTTGAAATCGTCTGAATATAACTCCGTCGTAGTATTTTATGTATACTAATAATATCTTGAAATAATACTAAGTAAATATATATATGTAATTCGATTGAGAGAGTTTAGAGAAATATATTTTCAAGTTTCTATGAAATAATGAAACCTATTGAATTCTATTTATAATAGATTTTTGAATTATTAAAGTGAATTATTAAAGTATGAATTATTAAAGTGAATTATTAAAGTATGAATTATTAAAGTGAATTATTAAAGTATGAATTATTAAAGTGAATTATTAAAGTATGAATTATTAAAGTATGAATTATTAAAGTGAATTATTAAAGTGAATTATTAAAGTATGAATTATTAAAGTTAAAGTAAAGTAAAAGTAAAATAAAGTAAAGTTAAAGTATAGTAAAAGTATAAAACTATGTACGTATAATACGCGTATAAATATATTTAATATTAATTTAAATCGTTATATCATAAAACATTTTAGAAAAGTAGAATTATATATATTCATAATAGGTTTCAAGTTTTTAAATTACAGTCTGTTGGTGAAGCATGGGATAAAGTCCACAGGTTAAATAAACGTATGAAATCATCTTAATGAAAAATGTCGAGTTACTTAACTTGTCGATATCCAACATCTAAGTTATTTACACTCCACTTTCTTACTTTCATATAAAATGAAGGTTAACATAGTTATCTTATCAAGGTCACGAGGAAAATATTATAAAACATGCCTTGAAAATTAAACAAGAATTTCCACTAACCCTTGTCTAGTTCCCGTTAATTGACACATTTGTTCTTACTTATAAATCACTTTACCATTTTCCGAATATTGTCAAAAAGAATAGATTTCTTAAATCACAGTGGACCTCATAACATTGGCCCGTAATCATATCATAATGTATCTGATAATTCAATCATTTGATATTATCTCTTAATTCTGTCGATAAATATATCGAAACAAATACGTTCATATAAAGTATCATATATCTAATACTTTGTTAATGTTTTCAGTTAATATTATATATTATATATACATATCTATATACACATAATTGTTCGTGAATCGTCGAACACGGTCAAAGGGTAATTGATTACATGAATGTAGTTCCAAACTTTTTGAGATTCAACATTACAAATTCTGCTTATCGTGTCGAAAACATATAAAGGTTAAGTTTAAATTTGGTCGAAAATTTCCGGGTCGTCACAGTACCTACCCGTTAAAGAAATTTCGTCTCGAAATTTGATCGAGGTCGTCATGGCTAACCATAAAAATGGTTTCATGATGGATATGTGTTGATAGATAGGATTTTATTACCATAGAGTAATATGGATAAAATGATCCGATTACTCGAAGCGTATGAGTGAAGCTATCACAAAATAGTGGAATGAGGAAAATAAGTTTCGTCATAATTTTTGACGTAGTCATGGTTGAATTCCGGAATTCAAGGGATTCAAAAAAAAAATCTTGGAAATCTATAAGATCTGTTTCTTCGAGATTCAAGGAAATTAGGATCTCTTTAATTAAATGCGATGATCTGTCCCGATTACTACGTCTGATATTTCCCTTATATATTTACCTTTTCCATTCCATTAGTTTTTACCACTTCTATACTCAATTCCAATTTTGAAAAGATTGTGAAAATGCTTAATCCAGTTCTAATCCTTGTCCTTATACTTACTATCGCAACAATCATTCTCCTTTTCCAACTTCCGCCGGAGGAATCTGTTTTCTTCTACTTCGCCCTTGGGGTTATAGTGTTTTTAATTCTCCCGTGTCTTTATGTTGCGATAAACATTGATATACACGGTTTGTAATTTATGTGTTGTTATTGGACTTTATATTCTCCCTTACATTTCGGAGTTTCATACTTTTGTTGTCTCTTCCCGGCTTTAAGTCAAGCGAATAATGGTCCAGAATTAGTAGGTATGAAGTTTTGGATGAACATAGTTAATGTTCTAAGAAGAAAATCGTAATGGTACGATCTTGATTTGGCAAATTACCAGAATATCCGGAAAGATAGAACTATCAAGAAGATATGTTCTTAATATGTTTGGAGATTTGGTAGAATGTAAGAGTCTTGTAAATGGCACATGATGACGGTATGTTATGTGAATCATCATGTTCCATTAGAAACTCAGCATGAATTACTGTAATATAATCACGCTGATCAAGTGTCATTATATTATACTAACTCATGCTTCAGTTCCCAACACTACTTCAAAACATTCATATTTGAATTTTTTTCCAGAATTTAGAAACTAACACAGTTTCTTTTATGTTGCAGATATTATGGACAGATAAATGATCTCAGATAAGAATAATTGTGAAAATATCTCCAGAAATATGAAGAATATGTATAATGAGGGATACGAAGATATCTTATAATATTTAAGATAAGATGATGATGAAGAATAAGGTCTGCAAAGGTTTAGAGTCAGGAGCAAGGTATTCGTTAATGACTTCGTCAGAAATCGAATCATCAAGATTCTTTAAATACAGACTTTGGTCCTTGTATTTGTCCTTGGTCTCCTTCACGGTCTGCTCAATCCATTGTTCAGTACCAACTCTTCTCTTTTTTTCTGGGCTTTACCAACACATTATTCTTTGTCATCAAACTTTTGACTGTTAAAGTCGTTTACAGTTTCTGCTGTTTCATTAGCATTTCGAGAACTAATTCACAGTTTGAGATGTTTTTCAGAAACTTCACATTCGAAGTGTGTAAGTTTAGGAGATAGACGTTATACGTATATATAACTATTGAAGTAGAAACACTGCGAGATTTTAAAATACTGATTGCTAATTTTTAGTAATTGGTATGGTAATTCTTGTTGCAAGATGCGGATGAGTAAAAGATGGAGTTTCAATGAATAAGTATAGTGACTTTTCGGAGAGGTTTAAGTCGAAGGTTAATGAAGTTGTTGATAAGTTTACTGCTAATGTGGTGAGATATGAAAGGTTCCCTAGTAACGATGGTGAAAGGGCATCGTATCTATCGAAGTTATAATAAAATTAGTTTTACTGAAAAGTCGAAGTTGACTTGTTGGAGCTGCGACAAAACTGGCTACTTTGAAAAGAATCGTAAGGTTTTTTTTGCTAATAAATGCTAAAGAATTCAACGCGGTTACGTGTTAAACTATGACTTTGGGTTCGAGAGTTTTTCAGGTACAAGACTTCGGGTAATGTGTGATTGGATCATCATCTCGATTGTTCCTTATTTGAAGTGTCTTCCGAAATTTCGAAGCGTTTTAAATGCAGCTTGTCATTGTCAATATCCAAAGGATAAATTCGTCATGAATCTCGATTGATTCTCGTATCCTTTTGAGTGTTACAATTAAAAGTGATGTTCTATCACAGTTTTGAAGTCAAAGTATAGCTTTGAATGTAAGGATCTAAGAGTGATGGTTTTGCTTATATCTCGAGTTGCATTCTGAGATTTCAAAAATCAGAATAGGTGATTGAATTTGAATGAGTATGGTTGTTTTAATTTCTTATAAAAAAAGGTATACTGTTGTGAAAATAGGGAGTATAGTTGATGATTTACTGAATTAGAATCGAAGTATGTAATATATTAATTGTGCATTTATATATCTCTCGGGTATTACCTACCCGTTAAAAAAAAATGTCACAAATAATATTTTGAACAAGAATTTTTCATTACTGTCTTTATGAAAATATATGTATGTATATTTTCTTCAGATGTAATACAGATTTAATGAGTTAATATCATATTAAGCTCATTTGATTTTCGGCTTGGATTAATAAAGAATAATCTCTAAAACATTAGAGATTACATAATCTTCGCGGAGTATTTCGCTAATGTAATCAATACTTCAATATTTATTCTTATAGATATTTCCTTAGTGAATTATGTTGATGCTCATAGAACTCTTCCTAACTTCACAAGATACGAATGTTGTTTTCCAGTAAGTTTCGAGTACACTGAAGATGAAAGTGTAAAATCAAACATGTTATTGAATGATACACTTGGTTTATTATGAAATCAAATTCATTTAATTGAATCAAAGATAGTAGTTACGATGGTTAGGTTGTTAACGAAGGATGTACATCATAACATATTAGTAATATGAATTTAACCGAGTAGTATCTACCCTTTTTCAATTCATATTCAATAGCTTAGTACGAAAGATTTTTATAGTTTCAGCATTCATATATATATATATATATATATATATATAATTTCTTCAGAAGAATGAGTTAATACTTCATAACTCGTTGATACAAAATACTCGTTGTTGATCAATGATGACGTCCACGGCGATTCTTGAACTAACGGAACTTGTGATGTTATAGGTGCTGCTAGTGCTGATGATGCTGACAGTACTGACGGTGATGGTGGTGCTGACGATATTGTTGATGCTGATGATACTGCCGGTAACTGCTGGTGATGCTTGTATAGCAAGTCTAGCTTGTAAATCGCTCACCATTCTTGTCAGAGTTTCGATTCTTCTCCCTATCATCTCTATCTATTCTACTCATCTGATTTATGGATAAGGCTGAAATAGATAATCCCTAAGACTTTAGAGATTACATTATCACCGCAATATGTTTCTCCGATGAAGTTATGAATCAATACCTCATCGTTTGTTGTTGTTGGTATTCCTTGGTATCTATGGTGCGTGTGATGTTGATATCCGAGGTACAGATTGTGATGTTGAGGCGTGTGATGCGGATGTGATTGTTGGTGGTGGTACTGATCCTGTTGATGTTGATGGTGGTGGTGCTGTTGATGCCGGTGATGCTGCTGAAGCTTGTGGTATTGAGGCTTGCGATGTGGATGTTACTGGCGGTATTGGTTATGCTGCTGGTGCTACTGATGGTGTTTGTAATCCTTGCACCATGTGTTCCAAAGCCACTACTCGGGCGCGAAGTTCATTAATTTTTGCTAGTACACCGGGATGATTGGCGGTTGGAATGAGCGGATGAATAAGATTCGCAATATGGGATAGTATATAATCATGACGAGATACTCTAGCAATGGGTGAGAAAATGGTGTCTCGAACAGGTTCGCCGGTAAGTGCTTCAGGTTCATCGCCAAGAGGACAATGTGGTGGATGGAAGGGATCACCTTCTTCTTGTCTCCAATGGTTGAGTTGACTACGGACCCATCCCCAATTCATCCAAAATAGATGATGGGAAATTGGTTAATCCATTCCGGTGATGCTACTTTCGGAGCTCAGGTAGATATCCATATCGGAATAGCTGTCGGAATCTGAGGAATTCGAACTGGTTGAGGGATCCATCTCGTAGTATCAGGGAAAGAATTTTTGGTATGAAATAGATTGTAGAATTTAGATTTGATATTCTTCAATTACATAATTTGCATATGTATATATAATACCAAAATTCCGTAAATTACGGAGAATCTTTGAAAAGATGTCAGTCAAAGTTCACAGTAATAGATGTGCTAAGATAAGAATTCGTCTATACACTATTATGCAATAAATGCAGGAAAACGCGTCTAGACTTAAGATGATAAGCAGGTAATTTCCTAAGGATGATAAGTAGATGATTTCCGACTAGAATTGATAAGCAAACTTTTTGACATGCAGACACGGTCTAAGTCCAGACTCACTAATGCATCTTAACAACTATCAATTAGACATACTAATGCAAGACCTGGTTCACTAAGACCATCGCTCTGATACCAACTGAAAGGACCCGTTCATATACATTATAAACGATTCACAATAGTTGATTACATCGCGAGGTATTTGACCTCTATATGATACGTTTTACAAACATTGCATTCGTTTTTAAAAGACAAACTTTATTTACATCAAAAATTGACGGCATGCATACCATTTCATATTACATCCAACTATAATTGACTTAATATTAATCTTGATGAACTCAACGACTCGAATGCAACGTCTTTCAAAGTATGTCATGAATGACTCCAAGTAATATCCTTAAAATGAGCTAATGCACAGCGAAAGATTTCTTTAATACCTGAGAATAAACATGCTTTAAAGTGTCAACCAAAAGGTTGGTGAGTTCATTAGTTTATCATAATCAATCATTTCCGTAATAGTAATAGACCACAAGATTTTATATACATAAACGTTTTAATAAAAATATTCTAAGTGGTTGAGCACTTGGTAACCATACTTAACATTTAATCAACGTCGCATATGCCCTTTATTATGAAATCTCACTACGCTGTACCAAGTGTAGTCACTGAAACGAAGTACTATGCAACCGTTGAATACTGGTCATCCAGTCCGGTTGGGGTTGTCAGGCCCGATAGATCTATCAACACGATTCGCGTTTACAATACCGCATGTAAATGGTAGGTACCAAGCTATTAGGGAAAAATATGCAAAGTGGTACAACTCAACGTAGAATATGTTTTTAGTACTTGTGTCCATTTCGTAAAACAGTTATAAGACAGTGCATGTATTCTCAGCCCAAAAATATATATAAAAAAGGGAGTAATGAAACTCACAATACTGTATTTCGTAGCAATTATGTATATGACGGCACTGAACAAGTGCAGGGTTTGTCTCGGATTCACGAACCTATATTAAGTATATATATTTATATGTTGGTCAATATCTGTCTAACAATTTAGGTCAAGTCGTAGTGTATCACAATCCTAATGCTCGAGACCGACATGCAAAAATCAACAAAAGTCAACTTGACCCAAAATGACTTCCAAAATCTATACATGTTTATTATATAACTTATATATAGTTGTTTTATATATTTAAATATATTTATCAGATCTTATTATACTAAATAATACAAGTCATTTATTAATAAATAAAAATTTATATTAAAATTCATATATGATAAAAATATACTTTTATATATCTCAAGTAATAAAATTTATAAAATTCACTTAATATCATAAAAATATAGTGGTATGTATTATTAATGTAATTATATTACGTGTGATAAAAATATCTTTGTACGCATATTTATTTAATAAAATAATATTGATAATAATAATAATAATGATAAAAATAATAAAATGATAGTTTCAATAAAAATATTAATTTTTAGTAATAAAGATAATTTTAGTAATAACATCAACTGATAACAATTATAATAATCGTTTTAATAATAATATTAAAATTAATGATAATTCAGTTGACCATATCTTTTAATCCGTTCATCGAACCCACACAATTTCTAAATGAAAAGTTATTAATTTTTCTTTAGCTTTTCAACGACATGCATATCATATACCTTATCTCAGTAGCATATGTATCAAATTCGTGATTTATCATAAACTATTTAACGATGAAACTAAGCATACAAACATGCATAATCATATATAATCGAGCACTAGTCAGGGATACACTATTAATATATAAAAGATAAGATATGAATGCTCACGTATCAATATTGTGATTCAATATTGCAGGAAAGTACGTAGACGTAACGAAAATGATAAACGTTAGGTTGACCTCACGAGCAATACCCTCGAACAATACCCATAACCTCTATAGCTATAACCCATATTTTCCTTAGCTCTATCCCGTTTGAAAACTTATTTTGAAATCGTCTGAATATAACTCCGTCGTAGTATTTTATGTATACTAATAATATCTTAAAATAATACTAAGTAAATATATATATGTAATTCGATTGAGAGAGTTTAGAGAAATATATTTTCAAGTTTCTATGAAATAATGAAACCTATTGAATTCTATTTATAATAGATTTTTGAATTATTAAAGTGAATTATTAAAGTATGAATTATTAAAGTGAATTATTAAAGTATGAATTATTAAAGTAAATTATTAAAGTATGAATTATTAAAGTGAATTATTAAAGTATGAATTATTAAAGTATGAATTATTAAAGTGAATTATTAAAGTGAATTATTAAAGTATGAATTATTAAAGTTAAAGTAAAGTAAAAGTAAAGTAAAGGTAAAGTTAAAGTATAGTAAAAGTATAAAGCTATGTACGTATAATACGCGTATAAATATATTTAATATTAATTTAAATCGTTATATCATAAAACATTTTAGAAAAGTAGAATTATATATATTCATAATAGGTTTTAAGTTTTTAAATTACAGTCTGTTGGTGAAGCATGGGATAAAGTCCACAGGTTAAATAAATGTATGAAATCATCTTAATGAAAAATGTCGAGTTACTTAACTTGTCGATATCCAACATCTAAGTTATTTACACTCCACGTTCTTACTTTCATATAAAATGAAGGTTAACATAGTTATCTTATCAAGGTCACGAGGAAAATATTATAAAACATGCCTTAAAAATTAAACAGGAATTTCCACTAACCCTTGTCTAGTTCCCGTTAATTGACACATTTGTTCTTACTTATAAAACACTTTACAATTTTCCGAATATTGTCAAAAAGAATAGATTTCTTAAATCACAGTGGACCTCATAACATTGGCCCGTAATCATATCATAATGTATCTGATAATTCAATCATTTGATATTATCTCTTAATTCTGTCGATAAATATATCGAAACAAATACGTTCATGTAAAGTATCATATATATAATACTTTGTTAATGTTTTCAGTTAATATTATATATTATATATACATATCTATATACACATAATTGTTCATGAATCGTCGAACACGGTCAAAGGGTAATTGATTACATGAATGTAGTTCCAAACTTTTTGAGATTCAACATTACAAATTCTGCTTATCGTGTCGGAAACATATAAAGGTTAAGTTTAAATTTGGTCGAAAATTTCCGGGTCGTCACATATATTAACCCCAAAAATATTCTCAATGAACCTAAATAAAGTGTTACATAAAAAACAAGTATCAAAATAACATCTAAATATGCATAAGAGTTCAAATGCAAAGGTAATAATTATCGTAAAATCTGAAAGTTCAAAATTCTCCTTTAGAAATAGCAATATGAATTTTTCGGCGTCAAAACAATTTCGAATGGAAGCAAGCCTTCAAGAAGTCTTTCTCATAACGTCGTTATCTATTTATCGTGCGAAAGTGGGTCCAATTTTCAACCGAAGTTTTTTTAGCATGGTTGTCACATAATTTGGCCCAATTATGTGGCCAACGTATTGTTCTCTAAAATGTGTTTTGCGGCCGTGAATTATTATTGAAACGAAACCATAGTCAAATATATTTTCATTCAATATGAAATTTTAAAAAAAACAATTATAGAAGTATGAATTGAGAGATATCAAAAAATGTCACAAAATAATCCAACCATTAAACCAAAATGTCACTAAACGTGTAAGAATTTGTGGCTAGTGGGGATATATTAACCCCAAAAAAATTCTCAATGTACCTAAATAAAGTGTTGCATAAAAAACAAGTATCAAAATAATATCTAAATATGCATAAGAGTTCAAATGCAAATGTAATAATTATCGTAAAATCTGAAAGTTCAAAATTCATCTTTAGAAATAGTAAAACGTCTTTTTCGGCGTCAAAACTATATCGAATGGAAGCAAGCCTTCGGGCAGTATTTCTTATAATGTCGTTATCTATTCATCGTGCGAAAGTGGGTCTAATTTTCTGCAGTGACCCGAATTTTTCCATGTTTATATATATATTAAATGAAATTATTATTTACATGATTAAATATTTTCAACATGTTAAGCAATCAAACTTGTTAAGACTTGATTAATTGAAATAGGTTTCATATAGACAATTGACCACCCAAGTTGACCGGTGATTCACGAACGTTAAAATTTGTAAAAACTATATGATGACATATATATGATTATATATATAGTTAACATGATATTATGATAAGTAAGTATCTCATTAGGTATTTTAACAATGAGTTATATACATAAAATTGAGTTTATTGAATTAAGAAACTCGAAACGATATATATAACGATTATCGTTATAACAACGTCTTACTAAATACATATGAATCATATTAAGATATTGATACACTATGTTTAATCATGATAAATTATAAGTAAACATGTCATTAAGTGTATTAACAATGAACTACATATGATGTCGAACGAGGTGTATATAAAATAGTTATTAAATTTTAGCAGAAAATACTATTAAATACGATACAATTTTACACAAGATATTTATTTATTTATAGAATGGATATACTTAAACCTTGCTACAACACTTATAGGCAGTGTACCTAATCGTACAGTAGTGTAGTTTTTAGTAAGTCCGGTTCGTTCCACAGGGAAATCTTTAAACAAAGCTCAACGCTATATTAGTTAACTTTTATAAAAATACAAATATATATATATAGGTAATATTATTATTATAAAGGGGGGTTTTTACCGTTTAATGACCGGTTTGTCGATTTTAAAACTTTAGTCGCAGTTAAAACCTAATGTAAAATATAAAATAAATACAAGACTTTAAATTAAAGCGTAAAGTAAATAACGATAATGAAATTGCGAATAATAAAAATGCGATAAAAATTAAATTGCGATAATTAAAAAGTACGATAATTAAAAGTGCGTTTAAATAACAATAAAAGTGCGATAATTAGAAGTGCAATTAAATATAAAATAAAAGAAATAAAATATGATATAAAAGAATTATGCTTATTTAAACTTCCGTAATCATGATGTTTGACGTGTTGGTTTTAGTTTTATGCCCATGGGTTAATTGTCCTTTGTCCTGGATTATTCAATATGTCCGTCTGGTTTTTGTCCATAACAGTCCATCAGTCATAAATATAAATTGCAAGTGTCCTTGTCAAATTATTATTATACCCGAAGATAAATATTCCAACTAATTGGGGATTCGAATTGTAACAAGGTTTTAATACTTTGTTTAATGAATACACCAGGTTATCGACTGCGTGTAAACCAAGGTTTTACTACTTTGTTAACAATTACACCAATTACCCTTGAATGTAATTTCACCCCTGTTTTAATTATTCTAGTGGCTATTAATCCATTCCCGTGTCCGGTTAAATGAACGATTATTCGTACATATAAATACCCCGCCCATCGTGTCCGATCGAGTGTATATGGTAATTTATAGGGACGCCCAATTGTAAATCTTTATATTAACATTAACAAACTTTCATTTAGTTAAACAAATATAAAGCCCATTAATAGCCCATAGTCTAGTTTCCACAAGTGTCGTTCTTTTGTCCAAACCCCAATTATGGTACAAAGCCCAATTACCCAATTTTAGTAATTAGCCCAACATCATGATTACTTCGTTTTAAATAAGCATAATAATAACTTAGCTACGAGACATTAATATAAAAAGGTTGAACATAACTTACAATGATTAAAAATAGCGTAGCGTTACACGGACAGAATTTCGACTTACACACTTACAACATTCGCTAACATAACCTTATTATTAGAATTATAATTAAAATTAAAATATAAATTATAAATATAAATATATATTACTTATGAAGAGGAAGAGAAAAAGGATTGAGAAAAATGGATGATCAAACTCGTCAGAAAACTGGCTTTTTATAGGACCTGACCAGCAATCTCACACCATGCGACTCGCATGGTTTTGTGCTTCTGGCCATGCGAGTCGCATGGCCACCCTGGATTCAGCCAACTACTTTTGTTTTCTTCTTTGTCGACGTAATATAATAATAATAATATATATAATATATAATTATATATAATTATATATATATTATATTATATTCTTGTGCATAGTAGACTAGATATCTTTGGTCCGTTGCGTCGGGCGTTTCTTCTTGGCTCAGGTCCCGGTTCCGGATTTTCGGACGTCCTCGCGTATTATTTTAAATCGCGTACTTTGCGTTCCGCAACTTGTACTCTTGTCATTTTGAGACGTTCCTTATCAATATTTTGAACCTTTTTAATTGTATCTTGTACTTTTTAGCTCTTTGGACCTTTTTGTCTTCAATTTGTCGAATCTGTCTTTTGTCTTCACCTTTTATTATTTAAACGAATATTACTTGTAAATAGAACAATTGCAACTAAAAGCTTGTCTTTCTTGAGGAATAATGCTATGAAATATATGTTCGTTTTTAGCATTATCAAATATTCCCACACTTGAGCGTTGCTTGTCCTCAAGCAATATTGTCTTGAAATACTAGAATCACTTCTTTATTCTTCACACTTTGTACATCAGTGATTTCTATACGGCGGTATAAACAATGGTAGTAACGATATGGTTTACAGTCCCACATGACTATAAAAATTTAGATCCATTAAGGAAATTGGATCTTTATGAAAACATTTGATCTTTCGAAATCTAGTTTTTTTACCCTAGATAAGTTTTCCGGAATAACCCTTTACCGGTGTTTGCAAAATATTTTTGTGGGTTTGGTGGGTTTCAGATTTGAAAATTTTAGCTCAAAACTTGCGGTTTTGTGTCACCCACTTGCTAACCTTGTATTTGGAAAGCAACACGTCCAGTTTACTTGTTCCGTATATTACCTTTCGGTAAACTACCGTCCGGTTGTAAAGGAAAGCGTTGAACAAGCAACTGTTAAGGCAATGTCTCGTGACATGCTTTTGATTATGGTCTATAACGTGTCGGACGCAATTACTATCCTTGGTAGGAGCAATAGTAAAGCTCACCCTTATAATTTTTCGGTCTGGCACAAGGTCCTGTCTTTGACCATGCTATGCAACCACCGTTCTTACGGTTGACACCCGATTTGATTCAGGTGACCTAATGAATTCCAGGTGAATTCCTAGGATTTTACGTTCAATGGTAATGAACGCATTGAAAATAGGGTTTTCAGAAAACAAATCGGTTTATAATTTTGATCAAAATATTTTCTCGTTTCAGCTCGAGTTTAGATATCATTGAATTCCATGAGTTTGAATTCTCAATCTTTAAGGTCAATCTCTAGGATTGAGTAATATCAGTCTTAAAAGCTGATTTTTAATCTTTAAGGAGATTATCCTTTCTGGGGATCTGATTCATCAGTCTTATCCAGCTAATTTGCACGGTGCCTCCCCATTGTACGAGATAAATCCTTCTCATGGTTAGGATAAATCTGACCACTTGGCGACCCTGTTTAATGCTGAGGTCCGTGGATTTCCTGCTGATTTTAGTGATGACTTTTCTAGATTTTTCGTCAACCTACAGCTGGTCTGAACGACAACTTCATGACCTAAATCAAGAAGCGCGTGTCTTTTTCGGAAGACTTTACTTCCTTTTAATGATGGAATTGATTCATCGTGTAGATCCATCTCTTCTTTTCTTTCATCGGGTAAAACAGTTTAGTTTAGTCCAAAGCAAAAGTATTTTCAGTTATTTGTTACAAATATATGTGACATATGTTTAAGATAACTTGGTAAATTTTCCCACACTTGGCTTTTTATTTTTCTTTTTATCGTCCTCTATTCCATTTTAAATGAATTTTAACATTTTAGTTTGTTTCTCAATTTATGTCCTTTCCGAGGTAACAATAATTTCGGTGTTAAAACCTAGTTTTATCGTTCATAAATATGTATAAACATGATTTTGAATTCATTTAATTAAAAATTTTGAAAAATTTTACTAGAATTGGGTAGTCAGTATATAAGACTAGGGCTGTTCTTTTTTATCAGAGAGCACTAGATTCTAATACAACTACTGCTTTACTAGTAACCAAGTGTTTAATATAAAAATTTTAAAATCCGAAAGAATTTAACCCCTTCCCACACTTAAGATCTTGCAATGCCCTCATTTGCAAGAAATCAGTAACAATTTATATTATTGAGGGTGATTTGTGTGAAAATGATTAAATTTTTACCAAAGTTTCCAAATATATTGGCGTTTGTTTGCTGAATGATAAATGGTGCACGTCATTTGTTCATTCCGTCTTGTTGTTATTTCACATACATTTTGCATCATTGTCGTCAAAATTACTTGCTTTTGCTGAACTTAATGCCAGGCTTTGAAAACGCGTTGTTTTACCCTGTTTTGTGCATAAAAGAGAATACATACAATACAAATATAATCATACATGCAATTTGAAATGGAACTTTGGCATCCCACTTTCAAACTATAAGAAAAATATTAGTACACAATAATAATAAAATATCAAACATTACATAAACATAATAAAATGTTAAGTGTTTAAAATAATAAAAATATAAATTACCAACTTATCTCTACTGATCAGGAGGTGGGTTAGGAGGAAAATTAGGATAGGGATCCCAATTCATGTTCGCGTCCGGGTTCCATGGCTGATTATAGGTGTACTGGTATGCTGCGTCATAATCATATGAATCATAGGGTGGTCTCATCTCTGGCTGATGTGCGGGATAGTATGCGGGTCGGGTCGGATAATACATCTCGCCAGGCTGCAACTGGCTTATAATTTGGCGCTGATGATAATCCCATCGGCCATGCTCTCGTTGCCGGGAATGCTCGTAGTCATTCCGGCGTTGCCATGCCTCGTACTGCATATGCCTATCATAGTTCGTCATGTATTCATCCTCCATACGAATGCCTAAATCAAGAGCAGTCTCCCGAACAACTCCTATAATGTTGTTCGCCTCCTCCATCTCATCATCCGAACCTCTCTCTACCTGTCGCTGAGGTCCCTCGTATCGATATACCCGACCACGTCTCATCAATAATACCCTTGCACCGTGATAAAGGTTTGAACTTATGGTTTCACCTCCGTCCTCTATTTCGTTCATTGGACCCCCTTGGTGCTTATCTACACCTAAATACTCTCCAATGAGAGTAATGAAAATACCACCACCTATAATACTCCCCGATTTCATCCCCGAAACTACATTAGCGAGATAATAACCAACACAATAGGGAATGTTAACGAAACTCCCCGGGTCTCTAATACACTTGAGGTAGAACAAATTGTTTACGGTCAATTTCTCCTTATTCCTACCCCTTTGTGTAATTGTGTTTGCTAAGAATCTATGAATCACCCGGAGTTCAGCTCTGTCTATATCTAAGTATGTATGATTTCCACTGGCGTGAAATTCATTAAAGTGTGACATACGCCTCCAGACAGCGTTAACATCAAATTCCCTATCTACCCTTTCTCCTTGGGCAATCAGGCTATTACAGTCGGGGCTCAAAAGTTCAGCAGGGGTGTAAATCTGTAAGGCCCTGGCTAAATCTATCATGGACATTCTGTACATGCGTCCACCTAACAGAAATCTAATAAAGCTTCTATCATCTATCCTCCTAACATCACTGTTTAACTTAATAGTACTAAGTAATTCTATACACCATTCCCTATATATTGTTCTACGAATGGAAAATAGGCGCATCCAATCGTTAAACTGAGAATTACCATACCTTTGCACCAATAATCCCCGAATCGGTTCGGCAAGGTCAACTGTTTCCAAAGGTACCCAGTCAATTGCCCTTGGCATTTCAACAACCTTATTGTAGAGAATGTGCATGTTCTTTTGATAATCTGGATATTCTATCCAACACCGATCAAATCTCAGATTTGGGTGTAACTGATCTTCATTAATGTCTAAGCTCAGAATCCTTTGATGTGGAGCGAATTGACGAAACTGATTCATGAATAACTGATCTTGATCGTGATATGGAATATGTTGCTCCTCCTGTTCTTCTTCTTCTTGTTGCATATGCTGTTCTTGTTCATGAAACATTTCCGGTTCCGGCTCTGGTTGCCTGGATGATGATGCTCCTGAACCTCCAGTATCGGCTTTCTGCAAAACACATTAAACACAAAATTTGTGCATCCAAATATGCATTAGTGTTAGCAAAATAATAACTTGAAACAATTATGATGACATGTTCAATTCATAACACATTTTATACATATTTTCCTAAAAATAACAATTATATACTTTTACATACGAAAATATGTACAATGTTTTATCACATTTAAACTCTTAAACATGTCAACAATAATTATTATAACAATTAAACACTTGTTACATGGCATTCAAATCAAACTTGTGCTTATTTTCATATTTTTGTCAAGTCTACACTTTGTCAAATAAGCATATACGAAAAATGTACATCAAGTTCATAAGCATTTATCTCAAATAACATGCCAAATAATCACTACTAGCAATGAAACAAGTTTCAAATGGCCTTTATATCAAATTATCCAAGTTCATGAATTTTTAGACTTAAAAAGTCTACTTTAATTCTCAAAAACATGTTTAGGCTCAAAGTTTGGATCAATTAACTACCTAAACATGTTACACTACTTAATTTAGTAACAATTCATGACAAAAATCGGCCATAACCTGTTTATATCAAAAAGCCCCAAATTGCTCAAGAACACAAACCCTAGATTCTTAAAAATTTGAAGTTTTTAGCTTCAATTCATGTTAAATAGCTTCTATCTAGGATATACATGCATAATATAACAACAATTTAGCTCTAATTACACCTGAATTTAACAAAATCAAAATATAAATTTTCTAGCTCAAGAACACAAAAATTCGAATTTAAAGAGATTAGGGGTGAAATCTTTACCTTTCTCCTGAAGGGGTTGAGACTACTGAATCTAGGCATGATTATTGTGAAGTTTTGCAAGAAATTTGGTGAAAATTGGTGAAAAATTGAGAGGGTTTTGGAGATGGTTCGTGTATATGTGTGTGTAATGTGAGAGACAGAGCAGCTCGCTGGAAGTTTTGATCCTGTCCAGTATTTTATGGCCATGCGAGTCGCATGGCCTTCTGCCCATCCCCATGCGACTCGCATGGGGGTCAATTCCCAGGTATATTTTTTTTTTTTTTTTTTTTTTTTTTTTTTTTTTTATATAAACCTTAAACTTTTTAGAACATAAAATTTAATAAAATTTTAAAAATTTTGTTTCTTTTTAAGACGAGGTCGTTTCGGGACTATGCCCTAGTCCGTCCCTCGACAAAATTTTAAAATTTGTCTTTTTGTAGCGATTGTTTTAAAAGCTAAGATTTTTGGGTTTTTTAATGTTTTTGGCATACTTTAAATCAATAAGATTAAAAATAATGATAATAAAAGTTCTCGTCCCTCCCTCGGGTAAAGCAATTTCGGTTCAAAGACCTAGTCTTCAACTTACGACGAATTTTAAAAATCATATTCTTAACTTAATGAGATAAAGTAAATTTTTTTGTTTTTAAATTCACACAACTTAAATATAGAATTCAAAATTAATATTAAAAATTCACACCAAACTTAAAATTTGAAATGCATAAAATTAAAAATTAATATTTTAAAAATTAAAAATTCACACCAAACTTAATTTAAAAATTTATAAATTCATATCAAACTTATATTAATTTTTCAAATATTTACAATTTTAAATATATTGTTTTTATAAAGTTTACAATATTAATTTAAGGTTTAAATATTAAGATTAAAAACATAATAAAATTAAAAATCTTTTTGTCTTTTTATCCCACTTTAATCAATCCAATATTATCAAAAATATGCGCCCCTCTTTTCGGTAAAGTAATTTCGGTTCCAAGACCTAATTTAACTCATGACGAATTTTTGAAATATTTTGGGTTGATTGATTAAAGATATTTATACCTTAAGAATAAACGTTAAATTTCGCAGTGATGTAATAAATTTTTGAACGATATCAATAATTTCGGTCGCCAAACCTAATTTTATTCAATACCAATTTAATACTTTTTAGCGAACAAATTAGCGTTTATTATCAAAAGGTTAAAAATAAAAATAAATAAAAAATAAAAACTGTACAGACTTACCTGTGAAATAGATTTCTTAGTTATATGATCTATTATATTCATAAGATAGTCGGTTTAATTGGTCTTCCATGGCTGCATAGGCGTAACCTCTAGCATTCATTGTCTTTTCTTCTAAACATATGAACGGTCCGTCTCTGCATAAAGTAACAAATTCTGTATTTGAATAGGTTTGATTATTTGAACATTTACCTCCATGTGACCATTTTCCGCATTTGTGACATCGTTCTAGGTGTCGTGCTCTTCTTTTCGCTGCGGATTTTGATTTTCCTTTACCAAATTGTAACTTATTATCTTCGCATCTGGATCCTTTTCTAACTCCGTCCATTCTTTCTCTGATTACTGATACTATTTCACTCGGGAGTATGTCATTATTACGTTTAGTGATCAAAGCGTGTAGCATTAGACCATGGTTTAGTTCACAGGCAGTCTTCATTTCGTAAAAACCTAAAAAAAATAAAAATTCAGAATGGGGGGAGAAGACTAGTTCTTTAGGGTCTGCTAGGGAAAGACCATACGTGTTCCATTTTCGAGAACTACACGAAAACAGACAATCTAACTCTAACAGAAATACATATTATCCTTTAAAGACTTGATTCTCCCCACACTTAGTTAGCTGTGGTGTCGAAATTGTGATTAACTTCGTTGTCGACTTCCATCGGACCATGTATGTAATGTTTAACTCTGTGACCATTAACTTTAAATTCAATCCCATTTGAATTTATTAATTCTATCGTTCCGTATGGGAAAACTCTTTTGACTATGAATGGTCCAGACCATCTTGATTTCAATTTTCCAGGAAATAGCTTGAATCGTGAATTGAAAAGAAGAACTCTGTCTCCTTCTTTGAATTCTTTTGAACTTCTGATTCTTTTATCATGCCATTTCTTCGTTCTTTCTTTATAGATTAACGAATTTTCGTATGCTTCATGTCTTAATTCTTCTAATTCGTTTAGTTGACTTAATCGTAGACGTCCGGCTTCATGTAAATCAAGATTACATGTCTTCAAAGCCCAAAATGCTTTGTGTTCAATTTCTACTGGAAGATGACATGCTTTTCCATAAACAAGTCTAAAAGGTGTGGTTCCAATTGGAGTTTTGTAGGCTGTTCTAAAAGCCCAGAGTGCATCCTCCAATTTAATGGACCATTCCTTTGGATTTGATCCTACGGTTTTCTCAAGAATACGTTTTAAAGCTCGGTTTGTATTTTCAACTTGTCCACTTGTTTGTGGATGATATGCGGTGGAGATTTTATGAGTTACTCCATATCTTTTAAGAACTTTTTCAAGTTGATTATTACAAAAATGAGTACCCCGATCACTTATTAAAGCTTTCGGTGTTCCAAACCTTGCAAAAAGACGTTTTAAAAAGTTGACTACAACTCGTGCATCGTTAGTTGGGAGAGCTTGTGCTTCCGCCCATTTAGATACATAATCAATGGCTACGAGTATATATAGATTATTATGAGATTTTGGAAATGGACCCATAAAGTCAATACCCCAAATGTCAAATACTTCACATACTTGGATGACATTTTGTGGCATTTCATCACGTTGACTTATTTTTCCGGCCCTTTGACATGCATCACAGGATTTGCAAAGAAGGTGTGCGTCTTTGTAAATTGTAGGCCAATAGAATCCAGCTTCATAAACTTTTCTTGCTGTTAGTTGAGGCCCATAATGCCCTCCTGTTGGTCCTGTGTGACAATGGTTTAAAATTTTACTAGCTTCATCTCCAAATACACATCGGCGTATTATTCCATCGGAACAACTTTTAAACAGATGTGGATCTTCCCAGAAATAGTATTTTATATCACTGAAAAATTTCTTTCGTCTTTGGTACGATAATCCTTTTTCAAGGAATCCACAAACTAAGTAGTTTGCATAGTCTGCAAACCATGGGATTTCTTTATAATCTATCTTTAATAGATATTCATCAGGAAAGTTGTCTTGTATGGCCGATTCATTCAGAACTTCTAATTCGGGATTTTCAAGACGAGAAAGATGATCAGCGGCGAGATTTTCTGCTCCTTTTTTATCTCGGATTTCAATATCAAACTCTTGTAAGAGTAAGATCCAACGGATTAATCTTGGTTTAGCATCTTGTTTTGAAAATAGGTATCTAAGAGCAGAATGGTCGGTATAGACCACCGTTTTTGCTAGAACGAGATATGATCGAAATTTGTCAAAAGCAAAGATAATAGCAAGGAGTTCTTTTTCAGTAGTTATATAGTTCGTTTGTGCTCCTTGTAACGTCTTACTAGCATAATATATAGGTTGAAATCGTTTTTCAATCCTTTGTCCTAAAACGGCTCCCATTGCAAAATCACTTGCATCGCACATTAGTTCAAATGGTAGATTCCAATTTGGTGTTATCATGATCGGCGCATTAGTGAGTTTTTCTTTAAGAATATTAAAAGATTTGATACATTCATCTGAAAAGATGAATGGAGCATCCTTTTCTAGGAGTTTATTCATAGGAGTGGCAATTTTAGAAAAATCTTTTATGAAACGTCGGTAAAAACCGGCATGCCCTAGAAAACTCCTAACTCCTCTAACATTGGTGGGATGTGGAAGTTTAGCAATTACATCTACTTTAGCTCTATCCACTTCAATTCCTTCTTTTGAAATTTTATGTCCAAGAACGATGCCTTCTTTAACCATGAAATGGCATTTCTCCCAATTAAGTACTAGATTTGATTTTTCGCATCTAATTAGCATTCGTTCCAGATTAACTAGACATGATTTAAATGTATCACCGAAGACTGAAAAGTCATCCATGAATACTTCCATGCATTCTTCTATCATGTCGTGAAAAATCGCCATCATACACCTTTGAAAGGTTGCAGGGGCGTTACAAAGTCCAAATGGCATGCGTTTGTAAGCAAAAGTACCATAAGGGCACGTGAATGTGGTTTTCTCTTGGTCCTCGGGTGCTATTGGAATTTGAAAATATCCGGAAAATCCATCTAGAAAACAATAGTAACTATTTCCGGCTAATCTTTCCAACATTTGATCTATGAAAGGTAAGGGAAAGTGATCTTTTCTGGTGGCGTCATTTAATTTTCTATAATCAATACATACACGCCATCCTGTTATAGTCCTAGTAGGAATAAGCTCATTTTTCTCATTTGTAATGACAGTCATGCCACCCTTCTTCGGCACGCATTGAACTGGGCTTACCCATGGGCTATCAGAAATTGGATATATCAAACCTGCATCTAGCAGTTTAATAATCTCTTTTTTAACTACATCTTGCATATTAGGATTTAGTCTTCGTTGGCGTTGCACATACGTTTTATGACCTTCTTCCATAAGGATTTTATGTGTGCAATACGAAGGACTTATTCCTTTAATATCATGAATCTTCCATGCAATGGCTGGTTTATGAGCTTTCAACACAGAAATGAGCTGTGATTTCTCATTTTCAGTAAGAGAAGACGATATTATTACAGGTAATTCAGATTCACCATGTAAATAAGCGTATTCCAAATGGTTTGGAAGTGGCTTTAACTCTAATTTCGGAGGTTCTTCTATCGATGATTTATATCGATATCTGTCTTCTTCTTTTAGCATTTGAATTTCTTCTGTTGTTGGTTCATATCCATTAGCTATAAGTGTAGCTAACATTTCAGCTTCATCAATTGGTTCATTACTTTCTCCTAAAGAACATTCTCCTGTTCCTTGTAATTCTGGAAATTCTTCTAATAATTCTGCATGTGCATCTATAGTTTGAATATAATAACATGTATCATCTGCAGATTGTGGTTGTTGCATTGCTCTATCAACTGAAAAGGTAACACTCTCATCCTCTATACTTAGGGTCAGTTTCTTACCGAACACGTCTATCATTGCTTTAGCCGTGTTTAAGAATGGTCTTCCTAATATGAGAGGAACTTGAGAATCTTCTTCCATGTCCAAAACAACAAAATCTACTGGAAATACTAAAGTACCAACTTTAACTAGCATGTTCTCCATTATCCCTCTAGGATATTTTATTGATCTATCGGCTAGTTGTATGCTTATTCTGGTTGGTTTCAATTCTCCAAGGTCTAGTTTAGCGTATAGTGAATACGGCATTAGATTTATACTAGCACCTAAATCTGCTAATGCTTCTATTGAACTAAGGCTACCCAGAAAACATGGAATTGTGAAACTTCCTGGATCAGATAGTTTTTCTGGTATCTTATTTAACAGCACTGCTGAACAATTAGCATTCATAGTAACAGCCGAGAGTTCTTCCATTTTCTTTCTATTCGTGATTAGATCTTTCAAGAATTTAGCATACCTTGGCATTCCTGAAATCACATCAATGAAAGGAAGATTTACATTTATCTGTTTAAACATATCCAAGAATTTGGATTGCTCGGCTTCAAGTTTTTCTTTCTTCATTTTACTCGGATAAGGAAGTGGTGGTTGGTATGGTTTAACATAAGGTTTATCCTTAACTGTGTTATCTTCATTAACCTTTTCAACTACTGGTTCTTTTTCCTTATCAGGTTGTGGTTCTTGTGGAGTAGGAATAGTTTCATCAGAAGTTACAGGTATTTCAGGTGGTTTAAGTGTTGTACCACTTCTTGTGGTAATAGCTTTAGCTGTTTCATTCCGGGGGTTAGCATTTGTATCGCTTGGTAGACTTCCCGGTTTTCTTTCACCTATTAACCTTGCTAGGTTACTTACTTCTTGTTCCAGATTTTGAATAGAAGCTTGTTGATTTCTAAATGCTTGAGCATTTTGTTCATTTGTTTGTTTTTGAGATGTGAAAAACTGCGTTTGAGTTTCAACTAGCTTCGTCATCATATCTTCTAAATTCGGCTTTTTATCATCGGTTTGTTGTGGTGGTTTGTTTTGAAAATTCGGTCTTTGCTGATTGTAAGTATTATTGGATACTTGTTGATTGCTAGGACCTTGTTGGTTGTTGTATGGAATATTTCGGTTATAATTCTGGTTTTGATTGTAAATCGGTCTTGGCGGTTGATAATTATTCTGATAATTATTTCCAGGCCTTTGGTTTATGTATGAAATATTCTCTCTTTGTTCCATTGTTAATTCAATGCTGAGACAATCTTTTGTCAAATGTGGTCCTCCACACTGCTCACAACTAATTCGAATTGAGTGAATATCCTTAGTCATCTTTTCCATTCGTCTCTCCACAGCATCTATCTTTGCGGAAATGGAATCTAAGTCATGGCTAGAATCGGCTCTAGCTGCTTTAGATGATCTAATGATATCTTTTTCTTGGTGCCACTCATGTGAGTGGGAAGCAGTATTATCAATAATTTTGTAGGCATCAGTTTCGGTTTTCTTCATAATAGAACCACCAGCTGCTATATCTATATCTTTCCTTGTAGTGATGTCGCATCCTTGGTAGAATATTTGTACTATTTGACAGGTGTCTAAACCATGTTGCGGACATCCTCTTAACAACTTTCCATATCTTGTCCACGCCTCATATAGAGTTTCATTTGGTTTCTGTGTGAACGTAACAATTTCTGCTTGAAGTCTTACGGCTTTAGATGCAGGAAAGAATTGTTTAAGAAATTTATCAATTAAAACGTCCCATGTATTAATCGCCCCTTCAGGTAACGATTCCAACCAATCTTTGGCTTCTCCCTTTAAAGTCCAGGGAAATAACATGAGATATATCTGTTCATCCTCCACTTCTCGGATTTTAAATAGTGTGCAGATCCTATTAAAGGTACGTAGATGTTCATTTGGATCTTCCTTCGGCGCACCACTAAATTGGCATTGATTAGTCACCATGTGTAGAATTTGTCCTTTGATTTCATAATCTGGCGCATTAATGTCTGGATGAGTAATTGCGTGACCTTGGCCAGTGCGTTTAGCTCTCATTCGGTCTTCCATACTTAAAGGTTCCAGATTCTCCATAATTGAATTTGTTGACTCGGTATCACTAGATGATTCTGATTTAATAGTTCGTTCCTCAACAATCTCTGTTTGAATGATTGGTGGTTCCGGAGGAAAGTTTAGTGGTTCAGGATCTATGAACCGTTCCTGAATATTTTCTGGATTCTCAATTGTGAGGTTTGTTTCAAAAACTGGATTATCGGAAATTTGAACTGAAGTACTTGGTCGACTGGATGACGATTCTAAAGAAAAATCAATGGCGGTTATATTTGTTAAACGATGTCTTGATCTAGTTACAGGTGGTGAACGTACAAAAGGTGATGAACGTCTTGCTCGGTGCATTCACTGAATATCCTATTAGTTTTTAAAAGGAAAGAAAAATTATAATAAGTTATCCAATCAATAGACTTTTCTGATTTTGCCCACGTTTCGAATAGCCAAAAGATGCAGCAGAGGGGCAGGATTCGTTTGGTCTCAATATAATTGAGGACTGTTTGGCTCCAATAACCCGGTCCACGTACAAATCCAACTATTACTACGAACCAGAAAATTTTGATGTCTATCAATTTAACCACTTAAAATAAATTTTCGTAATTTTAAGAAATTTAGATAAGAAGTAGAAAAAATTCTAAGTCCTAAAAACTAGAATAGCGAGAAATAAGAGAGAAAAAGAGTTCGTCGCAAAAGGTCGAAAAAGAAAAATGGTTAAAAAATAAAAGGTGACGGATAAAAGAAACTTAAAAATACTTAAAAATACTTAACTAACCTAACCTTATTACTACAACTAACTTAAAATTATAATCACAAATTGAAATTACTAATTGGAATGATAATTGGTACATAGTAAAAGGTCTCTAAAAATATTAAAGCTTACAGGAAAAACTAAATCCCAAATGGAAATAACTTAAAAAGAAACTAAAACTTAAAAAGGCGTCGCAAAATTCTAAAGCACCTATATCTTAGTCTAAAGAAAAGGCACTTAAGGAATTCTACGGCAAAGCCTAAAAATCTAAGAGTAAAAATAACTATAGCAAAAACTAAGTTTAAAATTAAATATGAGCTAAAAATACAAATATTACGCTACAACGATTAAAAAGGTACAAAATATAAAAATATACAAAAAGTTGTAAAAAGTACAATTTTTATAAAAAATATTATTTTTATATTATTTATTTAATAAAACTACTAATTTTACAATTTTAATAAAACTAATTAAACAAAATACATAAATATAAAGTAAAAAGTAAAAATAAAACTAAAATTAATAATAATAATAATAATAATTAAATTAAATAATAATAATAATAAATTATAACTCCGTAATTAATGCAACTTTAGGGTTTTGTCCGTGTGTCAGAAGACCTCCGCGAGTCGCGGCGAATAAAGAAGAAAACCCCGCGAGTCGCGGGGATCCAGAAATCAGTTGACAGGTTTTGTTTTTACGCGTTTTTCTTTATTTTTTTTTTTTTTTATTTTGTTTTCTGTTTTTTTTTTATAATTAAAAGATATTAAAATTAAAACTTATATTTTTATAAACTAAAATAAAAATAAAGAAACTTATAAAACTTAAATATTTAACAAAATCCTAAAAATACTTATATTTTTGTTTTTTTCTTTTTATGTTTTTCGAATTTTTAAAACGTATTTTTACAAAAACGACTTTTAGTAAACTAAAAAAAAAATCTTTTTTTTTTATATTAGCGTTGCGCTTCCGGCTTTTAAGATGTAAGTCCCCGGCAGCGGCGCCAAAAATACTTGATGTCGAACGAGGTGTATATAAAATAGTTATTAAATTTTAGCAGAAAATACTATTAAATACGATACAATTTTACACAAGATATTTATTTATTTATAGAATGGATATACTTAAACCTTGCTACAACACTTATAGGCAGTGTACCTAATCGTACAGTAGTGTAGTTTTTAGTAAGTCCGGTTCGTTCCACAGGGAAATCTTTAAACAAAGCTCAACGCTATATTAGTTAACTTTTATAAAAATACAAATATATATATATAGGTAATATTATTATTATAAAGGGGGGTTTTTACCGTTTAATGACCGGTTTGTCGATTTTAAAACTTTAGTCGCAGTTAAAACCTAATGTAAAATATAAAATAAATACAAGACTTTAAATTAAAGCGTAAAGTAAATAACGATAATGAAATTGCGAATAATAAAAATGCGATAAAAATTAAATTGCGATAATTAAAAAGTACGATAATTAAAAGTGCGTTTAAATAACAATAAAAGTGCGATAATTAGAAGTGCAATTAAATATAAAATAAAAGAAATAAAATATGATATAAAAGAATTATGCTTATTTAAACTTCCGTAATCATGATGTTTGACGTGTTGGTTTTAGTTTTATGCCCATGGGTTAATTGTCCTTTGTCCTGGATTATTCAATATGTCCGTCTGGTTTTTGTCCATAACAGTCCATCAGTCATAAATATAAATTGCAAGTGTCCTTGTCAAATTATTATTATACCCGAAGATAAATATTCCAACTAATTGGGGATTCGAATTGTAACAAGGTTTTAATACTTTGTTTAATGAATACACCAGGTTATCGACTGCGTGTAAACCAAGGTTTTACTACTTTGTTAACAATTACACCAATTACCCTTGAATGTAATTTCACCCCTGTTTTAATTATTCTAGTGGCTATTAATCCATTCCCGTGTCCGGTTAAATGAACGATTATTCGTACATATAAATACCCCGCCCATCGTGTCCGATCGAGTGTATATGGTAATTTATAGGGACGCCCAATTGTAAATCTTTATATTAACATTAACAAACTTTCATTTAGTTAAACAAATATAAAGCCCATTAATAGCCCATAGTCTAGTTTCCACAAGTGTCGTTCTTTTGTCCAAACCCCAATTATGGTACAAAGCCCAATTACCCAATTTTAGTAATTAGCCCAACATCATGATTACTTCGTTTTAAATAAGCATAATAATAACTTAGCTACGAGACATTAATATAAAAAGGTTGAACATAACTTACAATGATTAAAAATAGCGTAGCGTTACACGGACAGAATTTCGACTTACACACTTACAACATTCGCTAACATAACCTTATTATTAGAATTATAATTAAAATTAAAATATAAATTATAAATATAAATATATATTACTTATGAAGAGGAAGAGAAAAAGAATTGAGAAAAATGGATGATCAAACTCGTCAGAAAACTGGCTTTTTATAGGACCTGACCAGCAATCTCACACCATGCGACTCGCATGGTTTTGTGCTTCTGGCCATGCGAGTCGCATGGCCACCCTGGATTCAGCCAACTACTTTTGTTTTCTTCTTTGTCGACGTAATATAATAATAATAATATATATAATATATAATTATATATAATTATATATATATTATATTATATTCTTGTGCATAGTAGACTAGATATCTTTGGTCCGTTGCGTCGGGCGTTTCTTCTTGGCTCAGGTCCCGGTTCCGGATTTTCGGACGTCCTCGCGTATTATTTTAAATCGCGTACTTTGCGTTCCGCAACTTGTACTCTTGTCATTTTGAGACGTTCCTTATCAATATTTTGAACCTTTTTAATTGTATCTTGTACTTTTTAGCTCTTTGGACCTTTTTGTCTTCAATTTGTCGAATCTGTCTTTTGTCTTCACCTTTTATTATTTAAACGAATATTACTTGTAAATAGAACAATTGCAACTAAAAGCTTGTCTTTCTTGAGGAATAATGCTATGAAATATATGTTCGTTTTTAGCATTATCAACATATGTAAAAACAAGACTAATAACTTAATGAATTCGAAACGAGACATATATGTAACGATTATCGTTGTAACAACATTTAACTGTATATATATCATACTAAGATATATTAATATATCATAATATCATGATTATGTAATAATTTAACATCTCTTTAGATATAATAAACAATGGGTTAACAACATTTAACAAGATCGTTAACCTAAAGGTTTTAAAACAACATTTACATGTAATGACTAACGATGACTTAACGACTCAGTTAAAATGTATATACATGTAGTGTTTTAATATGTATTCTTACACTTTTGAAAGACTTCAAGACACTTATAAAAATACTTCTAATTAACAAATATGCTTATAATTACATCCTCGTTTAGTTTCATCAACAATTCTACTCGTATGCACCCGTATTCGTACTTGTACAATACACAGCTTTTAGATGTATGTACTATTGGTATATATACTCCAATGATCAGCTCTTAGCAGCCCATGTGAGTCACCTAACACATGTGAGAACCATCATTTGGCAACTAGCATGAAATATCTCATAAAATTACAAAAATATTAGTTATCATTCATGACTTATTTACAAGTACAAAAAATTATACATCCTTTATATCTAATCCATATACCAAAGACCAAAAACATCTACAAACACTTTCATTCTTCAAATTTTTTCATCTAATTGTTCTCTCTCAAGTTCTATCTTCAAGTTCTAAGTGTTCTTCATAAATTCTATAAGTTCTAGTTTCATAAAATCAAGAATACTTCCAAGTTTGCTAGCTTACTTCCAATCTTGTAAAGTGATCATCCAACCTCAAGAAATCTTTCTTATTTACAGTAAGATATCTTTCTAATATAAGGTAATACTCATATTCAAACTTTGATTCAATTTCTATAACTATAACAATCTTATTTCGAATGGAAATCTTACTTGAACTTGTTTTCTTATCATGATTCTGCTTCAAGAAACTTTCAAGCCATCCAAGGATCCTTTGAAGCTAGATCTATTTTTCTCATTTCCAGTAGGTTTACCTACTAAAATTAAGGTAGTAATGATATTCATAACATCATTCGATTCATACATATAAAACTATCTTATTCGAAGATTTAAACTTGTAATCACTAGAACATAGTTTAGTTAATTCTAAATTTGTTCGCAAATAAAGTTAATCCTTCTAACTTGACTTTTAAAATCAACTAAACACATGTTCTATATCTATATGATATGCTAACTTAATGATTTAAAACCTGGAAACACGAAAAACACCGTAAAACCGGACATACGACGTCGTAGTAACACCGCGGGCTGTTTTGGGTTTGATAATTAAAAACTATGATAAGCTTTTATTTAAAAGTTGTTCTTCTAGAAAAATTATTTTTCTTATGAACATGAAACTATATCCAAAAATTATGGTTAAACTCAAAGTGGAAGTATTTTTTCAAAATGGTCATCAAGACGGCGTTCTTTCGACTGAAATGACTACCTCTTACAAAAACGACTTGTAACTTATATTTCTGACTATAAACCTATACTTTTTCTGTTTAGATTCATAAAATAGAGTTCAATATGAAACCATAGCAATTTGATTCACTCAAAACGGATTTAAAACGAAGAAGTTATGAGTAAAACAAGATTGGATATTTTTTGATTGTTGTAGCTACGAGAAATATTGTAACAATTCTATACAAATCATATCCTAGCTAACTTATATTGTATTATACATGTATTCTAATATATTATGTAATCTTGGGATACCATAGACACGAATAAAATGTTTTGACATATCATATCGACCCATCTATATATATATTTCGGAACAACCATAGACACTCTATATGCAGTAATGTTGGAGTTAGCTATACAGGGTTGAGGTTGATTCCAAAATATTATATACTTTGATTTTTGATCTAGCCTGAGGCTTGTATACACAAGGTCGTGGATTGATTCGAGATATTATATATTGCTTTATTTCTGTACATCTAACTGTGGACAACTAGTTGTAGGTTACTAACGATGACAGCTGACTTAATAAACTTAAAACAGTAAAACGTATTAAAAATGTTGTAAATATATTTTGAACATACTTTGATATATATGTACATATTTGTTATAGGTTCGTGAATCGACCAGTGGCCAAGTCTTACTTCCCGACGAAGTAAATCTGTGAAAGTGAGTTATATTCCCACTTTTAAAATCTAATATTTTTGGGATGAGAATACATGCAGCTTTTTAAATGTTTTACAAAATAGACACAAGTATATGAAACTACTTTCTATGGTTGAACGATTGAAGCCGAATATGCCCCTTTTTACTTGGTAACCTAAGAATTAGTAAACCAGTCTACTAATTGACGCGAATCCTAAAGATAGATCTACTGGGCTCAACAAACCCCATCCGTTGTAGCGGATGCTTTAGTACTCCGATGTTGTTTTATCATGTCCGATGGATGTCCCGGGATGATAAAGGATATTCTTATATGCATCTTGTTAATGTTGGTTACCAGGTGTTCACTATATGAATGATTTTTATCTCTATGTATGGGATGTATATTGAAATATGAAATCTTGTGATCTATTATTATGATTTGATAATAAATAGGTTAAACCTATAACTCACCAACATTTTTGTTGACGTTTTAAGCATGTTTATTCTCAGGTGATTATTAAGAGCTTCCGCTGTTGCATACTAAAATAAGGAGAAGATTTGGAGTCCATGCTTGTATGATATTATGTAAAAACTGCATTCAAGAAACTTATTTTTGATGTAATATATTCTTATTGTAAATCATTATGAAATGGTCGTGTGTAAACGGTATATTTTAGATTATCATTATTTGATAATCTACGTAATGTTTTTTAAACCTTTATCGATAAAATAAAGGTTATGGTTGTTTTAAAAATGAATGCAGTCTTTGAAAAACGTCTCATATAGAGGTCAAAACCTCGCGACGAAATCAATTAATATGGAACGTTTATAATCAATATGAACGGGATATTTCAGTTGGTATCCGAGCGTTGGTCTTAGAGAACTAGAAATTTACATTAGTGTGTCTTATCGAGTTTTTTAGGATACATTAGTGAGTATGGACTTCGACCGTGTTTTCTTTAAAAATGATTGCTTAACACTTTTGTTGGAAACTATATATTATTAACATGTAAATATTATGTGATATATTAACCTCTTAATGTATTTGATATTGTGTGATAGATGTCTACCACTAGTACAAATCCCATCGACTTACCTAATAATAATGAAGAGTCGAATATAATTTGGGAAGTTTCACAAATTCCCGAAGAGGAACCGGAAGAAGAGGAATCATAAGAGGAGGAACCGGGAGAGGATGAACCGGAAGAAGAAGAGGTTCCGGAGGAAGAAATATTGATACCTACAATAAATCGATTAAATAAAAGAAAATCATCAACCAACGGACCAAAGTTAAAATTGGTCAATGGTGTTTCCGCCGAGGAAGCAAAATATTGGGAAGATTACAAATTTTCCGATGAATGGGATCCCGATGGGGATTCTGATGATGTTATAGAAATTACCTTGACCCAATTTAATAAAGCAAAAGAAAATAATAAGGGAAAAGGTATAAAAATAGAGAAACCTGATTCCAACCCCGATGAACTTTATATGTATCGACAACGTTCGTATTTCCTAAATTGTAACAATAACCTAGGAACCTCTAAACCAACAGGTTTTTCTAAACCATTGTGGAAAACGACAGCTCGTATTAGAGGAACACCATATATCCCTAGAAAATTAGGAAAACGAAACAAGTCCGAAGAAGAAGAAACCAGTGATTCAGATTAGAGGGTTGTAATCATGTTGTGTATTATATGTATTGTAGTGTGATTGTACTTTTATGTTCTATGTAAAAATTTCTTGTATTATTTAGTAATTATCTTTTACGAATCTAATCCTTGTCTATTTTACAGTATAAAAACAAAATGGACGTTAAGGGTAGACAACCGAATATTTTAGAAGACCTACAAGAGGATATGATTGCGGAAATCTTGTCTAGAGTTGGTCAAAATTCATCAGCACATTTAGTTATGCCGAAATTAACTTGTCAAACATTTGAAAGACTTTCCAGAAATGCCTTAGTTTATAAAAGGCTTTCCTTTGATAGGTGGGGTATATCACATTGGGGAGACCGTAAGTTACACCGTGTTTTCTTTAAAGTGTTAAATACGGGGAACCCAAATGCAATTTTACGCTACGGGTTAAGAACTTATTTTGACTCAACATATCCCAACATAGGATTTCATGAGTTAGAAAGAGCTTCTAACATGCAACATAAAGAAGCATGTTATACTTACGGGTTAGTGATGTTCGCTTCTTACCAAAGTGAGAAAAGAAACATCGGATTACAACTTTTAAATAAAACCTTCCCACAAGTGACGGATTCAGTAATTGGGGTGAGAAACAAGATTTTTAGATTATTACGGGGCTGTTGGACATTACAAAACCCTCATCCTTTTGACGACATTACAACATGCTGCCTAGCCAATGGTCATAACGGTTACTTTCCACAAGATCAAGGATGGGAAGTTGTCTTAGTAAAACCTGAATGCATGACTTGTTTCTGGACTTATGAATTACATATCTTTATTTCTTTTGCTGAACAACTTGCGTATTAACTAAAATTGCCTTCATAGCTGCTGAGTAGCAAAGTTATTATGTGCTATATTTCATCCTGTATGTTTATTAGCAGTATTGTAAGTTTGTAAAATATTGTATAAAGTTTGAACGCGAAATATTATTGTAATAAGTTTTTCATATAGAATCGTAGTAGTTGAATTGTATAATAGCTACTAAGTATGAACTTAACGGGTAGGTACTACCCGAATTAAAACTATAAAATGCTAATATGAAGAAAAAGCTTTTATAAATAAGTTCATATTATGCTATGAAATACTATTGACTACTCTTAAATTCTATATGATTAACTCAATTCTTTTGGCTATTTTTAAAGGAAATGGCACCGGCGACTCGTCAGAACTTGAACATGAGTGAGGAAGATTTTTGTGTTTTCCTTGCTGCGAACATAGCCGCAGTGCAGGCTGCGATGCAAAATAACAATAACTCTGGATCTAGCAGTGGAACTAATTCCGCAAGAAATCGTGTAGGATACTCCTACAAAGAATTCACTGCCTGCAAACCTTTGGAATTTGATGAAACCGAAGGACCAATTGGATTGAAACGGTGGACCGAGAAGGTCGAATCGGTGTTTACCATAAGTAAGTGTACTGAAGAGGACAAAGTTAAGTACGCTAGGCATACCTTCACAGGTACGGCGTTAACATGGTGGAATACCTATCTCGAGCAGGTAGGACAAGATGCTGCTTACGCACTACTATGGTCAGCATTCAAGCAATTGATGAACGGGCAGTATCGTCCCAGAAACGAGGTCAATAAGCTTAAGGTAGAGCTTAGAGGATTACGAACACAAGGTTTTGATATCACCACGTACGAACGACGATTCACAGAATTGTGCCTATTGTGTCCCAGAATGTTCGAAGACGAAGAAGAGAAGATCGACGCATTTGTAAAAGGGTTACCGGAAAGAATTCAAGAAGATGTGAGTTCACACGAGCCCGCCTCCATATAAAAGGCAAGTCGAATGGCTCACAAATTAGTGAACCAGATCGAAGGAAGGATTATAGAGCAGGTGACCGAAGAGGCTAACATGAAACAAGTCAAGAGAAAGTGGGAAGAAACCAATGACGAGAGTCACCAATAGAACAACAACAATCACAACCACAATCGCAATAACTATCCCAATAACCGCAACATCAATCGCAACAACAATTTCAACAAACGTCCCAACAACAACTACAATAACCGTCCCAACAACCGTCCCAACAACAGCAACAACAACACTAACAATCCCAACAACAATCTCAATAACAACAATGGCAATAAAAACCAAAAACAGCCATGCCAAAGATGTGAAGAGCATCACCTGGGTTTCTGCACGACATTTTGCAACAGGTGTAAAAGAAATGGTCATAGCGCGAAGAAGTGCGAAATCTACGGACCAATGCATAACAGAACTAAAGGAACAAATAATGTCGGAACCAATAACACCGCCATAGTTTGTTTTGGATGTGAAAAATTGGGCCACTTTAGTAGAAATTGCCCGAATCAGGGGAATACTAATGGGCATAGCCGCAGAAGAGTTTTCAATATTAATACGGTAGAAGCGCAGGAAGACCCGGAGCTTGTTATGGGTACGTTTCTCATTGATAATAAATTTGCTTATGTTTTATTTGATTCGGGTGCGGATAGTAGCTATATGAGTAGAGATTTTTGTGCTAAACTAAGTTGTTCACCGACGCCCTTGGATAATAAATTTTTACTCGAATTAGCAAACGGTAAATTAATTACAGCAGATAATATATGTCGGAATCGAGAAATTAAACTGGTTAGCGAAACATTTAAGATTGACTTGATACCAGTAGGGTTAGGGAGTTTTAATGTGATAATCGGTATGGACTGGTTGAAAGAAGTGAAAGCAGAGATCGTTTGTTATAAAAATGCAATTTGTATTATACGAGAAAAAGGAAAACCCTTAATGGTGTACGGAGAAAAGAGCAACGCGAAGTTAAATCTTATTAGTAACCTGAAGGCACAAAAACTAATAAGAAAAGGTTGCTATGCTGTGCTAGCACACGTCGAGAAAGTCAATTCCGAAAAAAAGAACATCAATGATGTTCCCGTCGCAAAAGAATTTTCCGATGTATTTTCGAAATAATTACCGGGACTACCTCCACACCGATCCGTTGAATTTCAAATAGACCTTGTACCGGGAGCTGCACCAATAGCTCGTGCTCCATACAGACTCACACCCAGCGAAATGAAGGAACTTCAGAGCTAATTACAAGAACTTTTAGAACGTGGTTTCATTCGACCAAGCACATCACCATGGGGAGCTCCTGTTTTGTTTGCCAAGAAGAAGGATGGTACATTTAGGTTATGTATCGACTACCGAGAGTTGAACAACCTTACCATCAAGAACCGCTACCCACTACCGAGAATCGACGACTTATTTGATCAACTACAAGGCTCATCGGTTTATTCTAAGATTGATTTACGTTCTGGGTATCATCAAATGCGGGTGAAGGAGGATGATATTCCAAAGACTGCTTTTAGGACGCGTTACGGTCATTACGAGTTTATGGTTATGCCGTTTGAAATGTCCCGTTCTTATTGATTAAAAACGTTCCATATTAATTGATTTCGTTGCGAGGTTTTGACCTCTATATGAGACGTTTTTCAAAGACTGCATTCATTTTTAAAACAAACCATAACCTTTATTTCATAAATAAAGGTTTAAAAAGCTTTACGTAGATTATCAAATAATGATAATCTAAAATATCCTGTTTACACACGACCATTACATAATGGTTTACAATACAAATATGTTACATGGAATCAGTTTCTTGAATGCAGTTTTTACACAATATCATACAAACATGGACTCCAAATCTTGTCCTTATTTTAGTATGCGACAGCGAAAGCTCTTAGTATTCACCTGAGAATAAACATGCTTTAAACGTCAACAAAAATGTTGGTGAGTTATAGGTTTAACCTATATATATCAAATCGTAACAATAGACCACAAGATTTCATATTTCAATACACATCCCATACATAGAGATAAAAATCATTCATATGGTGAACACCTGATAACCGACATTAACAAGATGCATATATATAAGAATATCCCCATCATTCCGGGACACCCTTCGGATATGATATAAATTTCGAAGTACTAAAGCATCTGATACTTTGGATGGGGTTTGTTAGGCCCAATAGATCTATCTTTAGGATTCGCGTCAATTAGGGTGTCTGTTCTCTAATTCTTAGATTACCAGACATAATAAAAAGGGGCATATTCGATTTCAATAATTCAACCATAGAATGTAGTTTCACGTACTTGTGTCTATTCTGTAAATTATTTATAAAACCTGCATGTATTCTCATCCCAAAAATATTAGATTTTAAAAGTGGGACTATAACTCACTTTCACAGATTTTTACTTCGTCGGGAAGTAAGACTTGGCCACTGGTTGATTCACGAACCTATAACAATATATACATATATATCAAAGTATGTTCAAAATATATTTACAACACTTTTAATATATTTTGATGTTTTAAGTTTATTAAGTCAGCTGTCCTCGTTAGTAACCTACAACTAGTTGTCCACAGTTAGATGTACAGAAATAAATCGATAAATATTATCTTGAATCAATCCACGACCCAGTGTATACGTATCTCAGTATTGATCACAACTCAAACTATATATATTTTGAAATCAACCTCAACCCTGTATAGCTAACTCCAACATTAACATATAGAGTGTCTATGGTTGTTCCGAAATATATATAGATGTGTCGACATGATAGGTCAAAACATTGTATACGTGTCTATGGTATCTCAAGATTACATAATATACAATACAAGTTGATTAAGTTATGGTTGGAATAGATTTGTTACCAATTTTCACGTAGCTAAAATGAGAAAAATTATCCAATCTTGTTTTACCCATAACTTCTTCATTTTAAATCCGTTTTGAGTGAATCAAATTGCTATGGTTTCATATTGAACTCTATTTTATGAATCTAAATATAAAAAGTATAGGTTTATAGTCAGAAAAATAATTTACAAGTCGTTTTTGTAAAGGTAGTCATTTCAGTCGAAAGAACGACGTCTAGATGACCATTTTAGAAAACATACTTCCACTTTGAGTTTAACCATAATTTTTGGATATAGTTTCATGTTCATAATAAAAATCATTTTCCCAGAATAACAACTTTTAAATCAAAGTTTATCATAGTTTCTATTAACTAACCCAAAACAGCCCGCGGTGTTACTACGACGGCGTAAATCCGGTTTTACGGTGTTTTTCGTGTTTTCAGGTTTTAAATCATTAAGTTAGCATATCATATAGATATAGAACATGTGTTTAGTTGATTTTAAAAGTCAAGTTAGAAGGATTAACTTTTATTTGCGAACAAGTTTAGAATTAACTAAACCATGTTCTAGTGATTACAAGTTTAAACCTTCAAATAAGATAGCTTTATATGTATGAATTGAATGATGTTATGAACATCATTACTACCTCAAGTTCCTTGGATAAACCTACTGGAAATGAAAAAAAGTAGATCTAGCTTCAAAGGATCCTTGGATGGCTTGAAAGTTCTTGAAGCAGAATCATGACACGAAAACAATTTCAAGTAAGATTTCCACTCGAAATAAGATTGTTATAGTTATAGAAATTGAATTAAAGTTTGAATATGATGATTACCTTGTATTAGAAAGATAACCTACACTAAGTAACAAAGGTTTCTTGATCTTGGATGATTACTTGGAATGGATTTAGAAAACTTGGAAGTAAACTTGCAATCTTGGAAGTATTCTTGATTTTATGAAACTAGAACTTTTGGAATTTATGAAGAACACTTAGAACTTGAAGATAGAACTTGAGAGAGATCAATTAGATGAAGAAAATTGAAGAATGAAAGTGTTTGTAGGTGTTTTTGGTCGTTGGTGTATGGATTAGATGTAAAGGATATGTAATTTTGTTTTCATGTAAATAAGTCATGAATGATTACTCATATTTTTGTAATTTTATGAGATATTTCATGCTAGTTGCCAAATGATGGTTCCCACATGTGTTAGGTGACTCCCATGGGCTGCTAAGAGCTGATCATTGGAGTGTATATACCAATAGTACATACATCTAAAAGCTGTGTATTGTACGAGTACGAATACGGGTGCATACGAGTAGAATTGTTGATGAAACTGAACGAGGATGTAATTGTAAGCATTTTTGTTAAGTAGAAGTATTTTGATAAGTGTCTTGAAGTCTTTCAAAAGTGTATGAATACATATTAAAACACTACATGTATATACATTTTAACTGAGTCGTTAAGTCATCGTTAGTCGTTACATGTAAATGTTGTTTTGAAACCTTTAGGTTAACGATCTTGTTGAATGTTGTTAACCCATTGTTTATTATAACAAATGAGATGTTAAATTGTTATATTATCATGATATTATGATATATAATATATCTTAGTATGATATATATACAGTTAAATGTCATTACGACGATAATCGTTACATATATGTCTCGTTTCGAAATCATTAAGTTAGTAGTCTTATTTTTACATATGTATTTCATTGTTAATACACTTAATAATATATCTACTTATCATCTAACATAATTAACCAAGTGTATCAATATCTTAATATGATTCATATGTACCTAGTAAGACGTTGTTATAACGATAATCGTTATATATATCGTTTTCGAGTTTCTTAAATTAATAGTCTCATTTTTATGTATATAACTCATTGTTAAAATACCTAATGAGATACATACTTATAATAAAATCATGTTAACTATATATATAACCATATATATGTCATCGTATAGTTTTTACAAGTTTTAACGTTCGTGAATCACCGGTCAACTTGGGTGGTCAATTGTCTATATGAAACCTATTTCAATTAATCAAGTCTTAACAAGTTTGATTGCTTAACATGTTGGAAACAATTAATCATGTAAATAACAATTTCATTTAATATATATATAAACATGGAAAAGTTCGGGTCACTACAGTACCTACCCGTTAAATAAATTTCGTCCCGAAATTTTAAGCAGTTGGAGGTGTTGACGTATCTTCTGGAAATAAATGCGGGTATTTCTTCTTCATCTGATCTTCACGCTCCCAGGTGAACTCGGGTCCTCTACGAGCATTCCATCGAACCTTAACAATCGGTATCTTGTTTTGTTTAAGTCTCTTAACCTCACGATCCATTATTTCGACGGGTTCTTCAATGAATTGAAGTTTTTCATTGATTTGGATTTCGTCCAACAGAATAGTGAGATCTTCTTTAGCAAAACATTTCTTAAAATTTGAGACGTGGAAAGTGTTATGTACAGCCGCGAGTTATTGAGGTAGCTCCAGTTGGTAAGCTACTGGTCCGACACGATCTATAATCTTGAATGGTCCAATGTACCTTGGATTTAGTTTCCCCCGTTTACCAAATCGAACAACGCCTTTCCAAGGTGAAACCTTAAGCATGACCATTTCTCCAATTTCAAACTCTATATCTTTTCTTTTACTGTCCGCGTAGCTCTTTTGTCGACTCTGGGCGGTTTTCAATCTTTGTTGAATTTGGATGATTTTCTCGGTAGTTTCCGGTATTATCTCCGGAACCGTAATCTGTCTATCCCCCACTTCACTCCAACAAATCGGAGACCTGCACTTTCTACCATAAAGTGCTTCAAACGGCGCCATCTCAATGCTTGAATGGTAGCTGTTGTTGTAGGAAAATTCTGCTAACGGTAGATGTCGATCCCAACTGTTTCCGAAATCAATAACACAAGCTCGTAGCATGTCTTCAAGCGTTTGTATCGTCCTTTCGCTCTGCCCATCAGTTTGTGGATGATAGGCAGTACTCATGTCTAGACGAGTTCCCAATGCTTACTGTAATGTCTGCCAGAATCTTGAAATAAATCTGCCATCCCTATCAGAGATAATAGAGATTGGTATTCCATGTCTGGAGACGACTTTCTTCAAATACAGTCTTGCTAACTTCTCCATCTTGTCATCTTCTCTTATTGGCAGGAAGTGTGCTGACTTGGTGAGACGATCAACTATTACCCAAATAGTATCATAACCACTTGCAGTCCTTGGCAATTTAGTAATGAAATCCATGGTAATGTTTTCCCATTTCCATTCCGGGATTTCAGGTTGTTGTAGTAGACCTGATGGTTTCTGATGTTCAGCTTTGACCTTAGAACACGTCAAACATTCTCCTACATATTTAGCAATATTGTCTTTCATACGTGGCCACCAAAAATGTTTCTTAAGATCCTTGTACATCTTCCCCGTTCCAGGATGTATTGAGTATCTGGTTTTATGAGCTTCTCTAAGTACCATTTCTCTCATATCTCCAAATTTTGGTACCCAAATTCTTTCAGCCCTATACCGGGTTCCGTCTTCCCGAATATTAAGATGCTTCTCCGATCCTTTGGGTATTTCATCCTTTAAATTTCCCTCTTTTAAAACTCCTTGTTGCGCCTCCTTTATTTGAGTAGTAAGGTTAGTGTGAATCATTATATTCATAGATTTTACTCGAATGGGTTCTCTGTCCTTTCTGCTCAAGGTGTCGGCTACCACATTTGCCTTCCCCGGGTGGTAACGAATCTCAAAGTCGTAATCATTCAACAATTCAATCCACCTACGCTGCCTCATATTCAGTTGTTTCTGATTAAATATGTGTTGAAGACTTTTGTGGTCGGTATATATAATACTTTTGACCCCATATAAGTAGTGCCTCCAAGTCTTTAATGCAAAAACAACCGTGCCTAATTCTAAATCATGCGTCGTATAATTTTGTTCGTGAATCTTCAATTGTCTAGACGCATAAGCAATCACCTTCGTTCGTTGCATTAATACACAACCGAGACCTTGCTTTGATGCGTCAGAATAAATCACAAAATCATCATTCCCTTTAGGCAATGACAATATAGGTGCCGTAGTTAGCTTTTTCTTCAATAACTGGAACGCTTTCTCTTGTTCATCCTTCCATTCAAATTTCTTCCCTTTATGCGTTAATGAAGTCAAGGGTTTTGCTATTCTGGAAATGTCTTGGATGAACCTTCTGTAGTAACCAGCTAGTCCTAAAAATTGACGTATATGCTTCGGAGTTTTTGGGGTTTCCCACTTTTCAACGGTTTCGATCTTTGTCGGGTCCACCTGGATACCTTCTTTGTTCACTATGTGACCGAGGAATTGAACTTCTTCCAACCAAAATGAACACTTTGAAAACTTAGCGTACAATTCTTCCTTCCTCAATACTTCTAACACCTTTCTCAAATGTTCACCGTGTTCTTGGTCATTCTTTGAGTAAATAAGTATGTAATCAATGAAAACAATGACAAACTTGTCAAGGTATGGTCCACACACTCGGTTCATAAGGTCCATGAACACAGCTGGTGAATTAGTTAAACCAAACGGCATGACCATAAACTCGTAATGACCGTAACGTGTTCTGAAAGCAGTCTTTAGAATATCATCCTCCTTTACTCGCATTTGATGATATCCAGAACGTAAATCGATTTTCGAATAAACCGACGAGCCTTGTAGTTGATCAAATAAGTCGTCAATTCTCGGCAGTGGATAACGGTTTTTGATGGTAAGTTTATTCAACTCTCTGTAGTCAATACACAACCTAAATGTACCATCCTTCTTCTTGACAAACAAAACAGGAGCTCCCCATGGTGATGTGCTTGGTCGAATGAAACCACGTTCTAATAGTTCTTGTAGTTGGCTTTGCAGTTCTTTCATCTCGCTGGGTGCGAGTCTGTAAGGAGCACGAGCTATTGGTGCAGCTCCTGGTACAAGATCTATTTAAAATTCAACGGATCGATGAGGGGGTAATCCCGGTAATTCTTTCAGAAATACATCGGGAAATTCTTTTGCGACGGGAACATCATTGATGCTCTTTTCTTCAGTTTGTACTTTCTCGACTTGTGCTAGAACATCATAGCAACCTTTTCTTATTAGTTTTTGTGCCTTCAAATTACTAATAAGATGTAGCTTCATGTTGCCCTTTTCTCCGTACACCATTATGGGTTCTCCTTCTTCTCGTATAATGCGAATTGCATTTTTATAACATACGATCTCTGCTTTCACCTTCTTCAGCCAGTCCATGCCAACTATTACGTCAAAACTCCCTAAATCTACTGGTATCAAATCAATCTTAAATATTTCGCTACCCAGTTTAATTTCTCGATTCCGGCATATATTATCTGCTGAAATTAATTTACCGTTTGCTAATTCGAGTAAAAATTTACTATCCAACGGCGTCAATGGACAACTTAATTTAGCACAAAAATCTCTACTCATATAGCTTCTATCCGCACCCGAATCAAATAAAACGTAAGCAGATTTATTGTCAATAAGAAACGTATCCGTAACAAGCTCCGGGTCTTCCTGTGCCTCTGCCGCATTAATATTGAAAACTCTTCCGTGGCCTTGTCCTTTCTTGTTCTCCTGGTTCGGGCAATTTCTAATAATGTGGCCCGGTTTTCCACATTTATAACAAACTACATTGGCATAACTTGCTCCGACACTACTTGCTCCGCCATTACTCGTTCCGACACCATTTGTTCCTTTCGTTCTGTTAACCCCTGGTCCGTAGACCTCACACTTAGCCGCGCTATGACCATTTATTTTACACTTGTTGCAAAATTTGGTGCAGAACCCCGAGTGATACTTTTCACACCTTTGGCATAGCTGCTTCTGATTGTTGTTGTTGTTGCGGTTATTTTTGTTGTTGGGATGATTGTTGTTGTTGTTGTTGTTGTTGTTGTTGTTGTTGTTGTTGTTGTTGTTGTTGTTGTTGTTGTTGTTGTTGTTGTTGTTGTTGTTGTTGTTGTTGTTGTTGTTGTTGTTGTTGTTGTTGTTGTTGTTGTTGTTGTTGTTGTTGTTGTTGTTGTTGTTGTTGTTGTTGTTGTTGTTGTTGTTGTTGTTGTTGTTGGGCCGTTTGTTGTAGTTGCGATTGATGTTGCGATTGTTGGGATAGTTGTTGCGATTATTGTTGTAATTGCTGTTGTTGTTTTATTGGTGATTCTTATCACCGTTTTCCTCCCACTTTCTTTTGACTTGCTTCACATTGGCCTCTTCAGCAGTCTATTCTTTAATTCTTTCTTCAATCTGGTTCACTATTTTGTGAGCCATTCTACATGCCTGTTGTATGGAGGCGGGCTCGTGTGAACTTATATCTTCTTGGATTCTTTCCGGTAATCCTTTCACAAACGCGTCGATCTTCTCTTCCTCATCTTCGAACGCTCCCGGACACAATAGGCACAATTCTATGAATCATCTTTCGTACGTGGTAATATCAAATCCTTGGGTTCGTAACCCTCTAAGTTCTGTCTTGAGCTTATTGACCTCGGTTCTGGGACGGTACTTCTCGTTCATCAAGTGCTTGAATGCTGACCACGGTAGTGTGTACGCATCATCTTGTCCCACTTGCTCTAGATAGGTATTCCACCATGTTAACGCAGAACCTGTGAAGGTATGCGTGGCGTACTTCACTTTGTCCTCTTCAGTACACTAACTTATGGCAAACACCGATTCGACCTTCTCGGTCCACCGTTTCAATCCGATCGGTCCTTCGGTTCCATCAAATTCCAAAGGTTTGCAGGCAGTGAATTCTTTGTAGGTGCATCCTACACGATTTCCTGTACTGCTAGATCCAAGATTATTGTTGGTATGTAGCGCAGCCTGTACTGCGGCTATGTTTGAAGCTAGAAAAGTACGGAATTCCTCTTCATTCATATTCACGGTGTGTCGAGTAGTCGGTGCCATTTCCTTCAAAATAGTCAAATGGAACAAGTTAATCATACAGAATATTAAGAGTAGTTAATAGTATTTCGTAGCATAATATGAACTCATTTATAAAAGTTTTTTCTTCATATTAGCGTTTTATAAGTTTAAATTCGGGTAGTACCTACCCGTTAAGTTCATACTTAGTAGCTAATATACAATTCAACTACTACAATTCTATATGAAAAACTGATTATAATAATATTTCGCGTTCAAACTTTTATACAATATTTTATAAACTTACAATACCGCTTATTTTACATAAAGCATGAAATATAGCACACAATAACTTTGATACAAGATAGTTGTGAAGATAATTCTAGCTAGTACACAAGTCGTTCAGCAAAGGCAATAAAGACACGTAATTCATACGTCCAGAAACAAGTCATGCATTCTGGTTTTAGTAGGACTACTTTCCATCCTTGGTCTTGTGGAACATAACCGTTATGGCCGTTGATAAGACAGCGTGTTGTAACGTCGTCAAAGGGACGAGGGTTACGTAATGACCAACAGTCTCGTAATAACCTAAAAACCTCATTTCTTACCCCAATTACCGACTCCGTCACTTGTGGGAACGTTTTGTTTAATAGTTGTAGCCCGATGTTCTTTTTCTCACTTTAGTGAGAAGCGAACATTACTAACCCGTAAGCATAGCATGCGTCTTTATGTTGCATGTTAGCCGCTTTTTCTAAATCATGAAGTCCTATATTCGGATACATTGAGTCAAAATAATTTCTTAACCCGTTGCGTAAAATAGCATTTGGGTTCCCCGCAATATATGCGTCAAAGTAAACACATCGTAACTTATGGGTTTCCCAATGTGATATCCCCCATCTTTCAAACGAAAGTCTCTTATAAACCAAGACATTCTTGGAACGTTCTTCGAATGTCTTACAAACTGATTTCGCCGTAAATAGTTGTGCCGAAGAATTCTGACCGACTCTAGACAAGATTTCATCAATCATGTCTCCGGGTAGGTCTCTTAAAATATTGGGTTGTCTATCCATTTTGTGTTTTTATACTGTAAAATAGACAAGAGTTAGATTCATAAAAAAAATACTTATTAATACAAGCAATTTTTACATATATCATAAAACATAAGCACACTATATTATATATATTACACCACACGAATACAACTATCTTATTCCGACTCGCTCGTTTCTTCTTCTTCAGTTTTGGTTCGTTTTTCCAAGTTTCTAGGGATATATGATGTTCCCCTAATACGAGCTGTCGTTTTCCACAACGGTTTAGAAAAACCTGGTGGTTTAGAGGTTCCAGGGTCATTGTTACAACTTAAGGGCTTCAGGGGTTGACGATACATATAAAGTTCATCGGGGTTGGAATTAGATTTCTCTATTTTTATGCCCTTTCCCTTATTATTTTCTTTTGCCTTTTTAAATTCAGTTGGGGTAATTTCTATAACATCATCGGAATTCTCGTCGGAATCCGATTCATCGGAGAATTGGTAATCCTCCCAATATTTTGCTTCCTTGGCGGAAACACCATTGACCATAATTAACCTTGGTCGGTTGGTTGAGGATTTTCTTTTACTTAACCGTTTTATTATTTCCCCCACCGGTTCTATTTCCTCCTCCGGTTCCTCCTCTTCCGGTTCTGATTCTTCTTCCGGTTCTTATTCTTCTTCCGGTTCTTCTTCGGGAACTTGTGAATCAGTCCAATATATATTCTACTCTTCGTTATTATTAGGTGAGTCAATGGGATTTGTGCTAGAGGTAGACATCTATCACACAATATCAAACATGTTAAGAGATTAATATATCACATAATATATACATGTTAATAATATATAGTTTCCAACAAAAATGTTAAGCAATCATTTTTAAAGAAAACACGGTCGAAGTCCAGACTCACTAATGCATCTTAACAAACTCGATAAGACACACTAATGCAAATTTTCTGGTTCTCTAAGACCAACGCTCGGATACCAACTGAAATGTCCCGTTCTTATTGATAAAAAACGTTCCATATTAATTGATTTCGTTGAGAGGTTTTGACCTCTATATGAGACGTTTTTCAAAGATTGCATTCATTTTTAAAACAAACCATAACCTTTATTTCATAAATAAAGGTTTAAAAAGCTTTACGTAGATTATCAAATAATGATAATCTAAAATATCCTGTTTACACACGACCATTACATAATGGTTTACAATACAAATATGTTATATCGAAATCAGTTTCTTGAATGCAGTTTTTACACAATATCATACAAACATGGACTCCAAATCTTGTTCTTATTTTAGTATGCAACAGCGGAAGCTCTTAGTATTCACCTGAGAATAAACATGCTTTAAACGTCAATAAAAATGTTGGTGAGTTATAGGTTTAACCTATATATATCAAATCGTAACAATAGATCACAAGATTTCATATTTCAATACACATCCCATACATAGAGATAAAAATCATTCATATGGTGAACACCTGGTAACCGACATTAACAAGATGCATATATATAAGAATATCCCCATCATTCCGGGACACCCTTCCGATATGATATAAATTTCGAAGTACTAATGCATCCGGTACTTTGGATGGGGTTTGTTATGTAGTGACCCGAACTTTTCCATGTTTATATATATTAAATGAAATTGTTATTTACATGATTAAGTGTTTCCAACATGTTAAGCAATGAAATTTGTTAAGACTTGATTAATTGAAATAGGTTTCATATAGACAATTGACCACCCAAGTTGACCGGTGATTCACGAACGTTAAAACTTGTAAAAACTATATGATGACATATATATGGATATATATATAGTTAACATGATATTATGATAAGAAAACATATCATTAAGTATATTAACAATGAACTACATATGTAAAAACAAGACTACTAACTTAATGATTTTGAAACGAGACATATATGTAACGATTATCGTTGTAACGACATTTAATGTATATATATCATATTAAGAGATATTCATACATCATAATATCATGATAATATAATAATTTAAAATCTAATTTGATATTATAAACATTGGGTTAAGAACACTTAACAAGATCGTTAACCTAAAGGTTTCAAAACAACACTTACATGTAACGACTAACGATGACTTAACGACTCAGTTAAAATGTATATACATGTAGTGTTTTAATATGTATTAATACACTTTTGAAAGACTTCAAGACACTTATCAAAATACTTCTACTTAACAAAAATGCTTACAATTACATCCTCGTTCAGTTTCATCAACAATTCTACTCGTATGCACCCGTATTTGTACTCGTACAATACACAGCTTTTAGATGTATGTAATATTGGTATATACACTCCAATGATCAGCTCTTAGCAGCTCATGTGAGTCACCTAATACATGTGGGAACCATCATTTGGCAACTAGCATGAAATATCTCATAAAATTATAAAAATATGAGTAATCATTCATGACTTATTTACATGAAAACAAAATTACATGTCCTTTATATCTAATCCATACACCAACGACTAAAAACACCTAAAAACACTTTCATTCTTCAATTTTCTTCATCTAATTTATCTCTCTTAAGTTCTATCTTCAAGTTCTAAGTGTTCTTCATAAATTCCAAAAGTTATAGTTTCATAAAATCAAGAATACTTCTAAGATTGCAAGTTTACTTCCAAGTTTTATAAATCCATTCCAAGTAATCATCCAAGATCAAGAAACCTTTGTTACTTATAGTAGGTTATCTTTCTAATACAAGGTAATAATCATATTCAAATTTTAAATCAATTTCTATAACTATAACAATCTTATTTCGAGTGAAAATCTTACTTGAAATTGTTTTCGTGTCATGATTCTGCTTCAAGAACTTTCAAGCCATCCAAGGATCCTTTGAAGCTAGATCCATTTTTCTCATTTCCAGTAGGTTTATCCAAGGAACTTGAGGTAGTAATGATGTTCATAACATCATTCGATTCATACATAAAAAGCTGTCTTATTCAACGTTATAAACTTGTAATCACTAGAACATAGTTTAGTTAATTCTAAACTTGTTCGCAAATAAAGTTAATCCTTCTAACTAGACTTTGAAAATCAACTAAACACATGTTCTATATCTATATGATATGCTAACTTAATGATTTAAAACCCGGAAACACGATAAACACCATAAAATTGGATATACGCCGTCGTAGTAAAATCGGGGGCTGTTTTGGTTGGGATAATTAAAAGTTAAGAAGAACTTTGATTTAAAAGCTATACTTCTGGAAAAATGATTTTTCTTATGAACATGAAACTATATCCCAAAATCATGGTTAAACTCAAAGTGAAAGTATGTTTTTCAACATGGTCATCAAGATGTCGTTCTTTCGACGGAAATGACTACCTCTTTCAAAAATGACTTGTAACTTGTATTTCCGACTATAAACTTATACTTTTTCTATTTAGATTCATAAATTTAAGTTCAATATGAAATCGTGGCCACTGGAATCACTCAAAACGGATTAGAAACGAAGAAATGGCGAGTAAAACAAGATTGATAAAAACTACTCATTTTACCTACGTGAAAGTTAGTAATAAATCTATTCCAACCATAACCTAATCAACTTATATTATATATTATGTAATCTTGAGATACCATAGACACGTATACAATGTTTCGACCTATCATGTCGACCCATCTATATATATATTGCGGAACAACCATAGACACTCTATATGTGAATGTTGGAGTTAGCTATACAGGGTTGAGGTTGATTCCAAAAAATATATATAGTTTGAGTTGTGATCAATACTGAGATACGTATACACTGGGTCGTGGATTGATTCAAGATAATATTTATCGATTTATTTTTGTACATCTAACTGTGGACAACTAGTTGTAGGTTACTAACGAGGACAGCTGACTTGATAAACTTAAAATATCAAAATGTATTAAAAGTGTTGTAAATATATTTTGAACATACTTTGATATATATGTATATATTGTTATAGGTTCGTGAATCAACCAGTGGCCAAGTCTTACTTCCCGATGAAGTAAAAATCTGTGAAATTGAGTTATAGTCCCACTTTTAAAATCTAATATTTTTGGGATGAGAATACATGCAGGTTTTATAAATGATTTACAAAATAGACACAAGTACGTGAAACTACATTCTATGGTTGAATTATCGAAATCGAATATGCCCCTTTTTATTAAGTCTGGTAATCTAAGAATTAGGGAACAGACACCCTAATTGACGCGAATCCTAAAGATAGATCTATTGGGCCTAACAAACCCCATCCAAAGTACCGGATGCTTTAGTACTTCGAAATTTATATCATATCCGAAGGGTGTCCCGGAATGATGGGGATATTCTTATATATGCATCTTGTTAATGTCGGTTACCAGGTGTTCACCATATGAATGATTTTTATCTCTATGTATGGGATGTGTATTGAAATATGAAATCTTGTGGTCTATTGTTACGATTTGATATATATAGGTTAAACCTATAACTCACCAACATTTTTGTTGACGTTTAAAGCATGTTTATTCTCAGGTGAATACTAAGAGCTTCCGCTGTCGCATACTTAAATAAGGACAAGATTTGGAGTCCATGCTTGTATGATATTGTGTAAAAACTGCATTCAAGATACTTATTTTGTTGTAACATATTTGTATTGTAAACCATTATGTAATAGTCGTGTGTAAATAGGATATTTTAGATTATCATTATTTGATAATCTACGTAAATCTTTTTAAACCTTTATTGATGAAATAAAGGTTATGGTTTGTTTTAAAATGAATGCAGTCTTTGAAAAACGTCTCATATAGAGGTCAAAACCTCGCAACGAAATCAATTAATATGGAACGTTTTTAATCAATAAGAACGGGACATTTCAGTTGGTATCCGAGCGTTGGTCTTAGAGAACCAGAAAATTTGCATTAGTGTGTCTTATCGAGTTTGTTAGGATGCATTAGTGAGTCTGGACTTCGACCGTGTTTTCTTTAAAAATGATTGCTTAACATTTTTGTTGGAAACTATATATTATTAACATGTATATATTATGTGATATATTAATCTCTTAACATGTTTGATATTGTGTGATAGATGTCTACCTCTAGCACAAATCCCATTGACTCACCTAATAATAACAAAGAGTCGAATATATATTGGACTGATTCACAAGTTCCCGAAGAAGAACCGGAAGAAGAATCAGAACCGGAAGAAGAATCAGAACCGGAAGAGGAGGAACCGGAGGAGGAAATAGAACCGGTGGAGGAAATAATAAAACGGTTAAGTAAAAGAAAATCCTCAACCAACCGACCAAGGTTAATTATGGTCAATGATGTTTCCGCCAAGGAAGCAAAATATTGGGAGGATTACCAATTCTCCGATGAATCGGATTCCGACGAGAATTCCGATGATGTTATAGAAATTACCCCAACTGAATTTAAAAAGGCAAAAGAAAATAATAAGGGAAAGGGCATAAAAATAGAGAAATCTAATTCCAACCCCGATGAACTTTATATGTATCGTCAACCCCCGAAGCCCTTAAGTTGTAACAATGACCCGGGAACCTCTAAACCACCAGGTTTTTCTAAACCGTTGTGGAAAACGACAGCTCGTAGTAGGGGAACATCATATATCCCTAAAAACTTAGCAAAAAGAACCAAGTTCGAAAAAGAAGAAACGAGTGAGTCGGAATAAGATAGTTGTATTTGTGTGGTGTAATATATGTAATATAGTGTGCTTATGCTTTACGATATATGTAAAAATTGCTTGTATTAATAAGTATCTTTTATGAATCTAACTCTTGTCTATTTTACAGTATAAAAACACAAAATGGATAGACAACCCAATATTTTAGAAGACTTACCCGGAGACATGATTGATGAAATCTTGTCGAGAGTCGGTCAGAATTCCTCGGCACAACTATTTATGGCAAAATCAGTTTGTAAGACATTTGAAGAACGTTCCAAGAATGCCTTAGTTTATAAAAGGCTTTCGTTTGAAAGATGGGGGATATCACATTGGGAAACCCATAAGTTACGATGTGTTTACTTTGACGCATATATTGCGGGGAACCCAAATGCTATTTTACGCAACGGGTTAAGAAATTATTTTGACTCAATGTATCCGAATATAGGACTTCATAATTTAGAAAAAGCGGCTAACATGCAACATAAAGAAGCATGCTATGCTTATGGGTTAGCAATGTTCGCTTCTCACCAAAGTGAGAAAAAGAACATCGGGCTACAACTATTAAACAAAACGTTCCCACAAGTAACAGAGTCGGTAATTGGGGTAAGAAATGAGGTTTTTAGGTTATTACGAGACTGTTGGTCATTACATAACCCTCGTCCCTTTGACGACTTTACAACACGCTGTCTTATCAACGACCATAACGGTTATGTTCCACAAGACCAAGGATGGGAAGTAGTCCTAGTAAAACCAGAATGCATGACTTGTTTCTGGACGTATGAATTACGTGTCTTTATTGCCTTTGCTGAACGACTTGTGTACTAGATAGAATTATCTTCACAACTATCTTGTATCAAAGTTATTGTGTGCTATATTTCATGCTTTATGTAAAATAAGCGGTATTGTAAGTTTGTAAAATATTGTATAAAAGTTTGAACGCGAAATATTATTATAATCAGTTTTTCATATAGAATTGTAGTAATTGAATTGTATATTAGCTACTAAGTATGAACTTAACGGGTAGGTACTACCCGAATTTAAACTTATAAAATGCTAATATGAAGAAAAAGCTTTTATAAATGAGTTCATATTATGCTACGAAATACTATTAACTACTCTTAATATTCTGTATGATTAACTTGTTCCATTTGACAATTTTGAAGGAAATGGCACCGACTACTCGACACACCGTGAATATGAATGAAGAGGAATTACGTACTTTTCTAGCTTCAAACATAGCCGCAGTACAGGCTGCGCTACATACCAACAATAACCTTGGATCTAGCAGTACAGGAAATCGTGTAGGATGCACCTACAAAGAATTCACTGCCTGCAAACCTTTGGAATTTGATGGAACCAAAGGACCGATCGGATTGAAACGGTGGACCGAGAAGGTCGAATCGGTGTTTGCCATAAGTAAGTGTACTGAAGAGGACAAAGTGAAGTACGTTACGCATACCTTCACAGGTTCTGCCTTAACATGGTGGAATACCTATCTAGAGCAAGTGGGACAAGATGATGCTTACGCACTACCGTGGTCAGCATTCAAGCACTTGATGAACGAGAAGTACCATCCCAGAACCGAGGTCAATAAGCTCAAGACAGAACTTAGAGGGTTATGAACCCAAGGATTTGATATTACCACGTACGAAAGACGATTCACAGAATTATGCCTATTGTGTTCGGGAGCGTTCGAAGATGAGGAAGAGAAGATCGACGCGTTTGTGAAAGGATTACCAGAAAGAATCCAAGAAGATATAAGTTCACACGAGCCCACCTCCATACAACAGGCATGTAGAATGGCTCACAAACTAGTGAACCAGATTGAAGAAAGAATTAAAGAACAGACTGCTGAAGAGGCCAATGTGAAGCAAGTCAAAAGAAAGTAGGAGGAAAACGGTGATAAGAATCACCAATACAACAACAACAGCAATTACAACAATAATCGCAACAACTATCCTAACAAACGCAACATCAATAGCAACTACAACAAACGGCCCAACAACAACAATAACAACAACAACAACAACAACAGCAACTACAACAATCATCTTAACAACAATAATAACTGCAACAACAACAACAATCAGAAGCAGCTATGCCAAAGGTGTTAAAAGTATCACTCGGGGTTCTGCACCAAATTTTGCAACAAGTGTAAAAGAAATGGTCATAGCGCGGCGAAGTGTGAGGTCTACGGACCAGGGGTTAACAGAACGAAAGGAACAAATGGTGTCGAAACGAGTAATGGGGGAGCAAGTAGTGTCGGAGCAAGTTATGCCAATGTAGTTTGTTATAAATGTGGAAAACCGGGCCACATTATTAGAAATTGCCCGAACCAGGAGAACACGAATGGACAAGGCCGCGGAAGAGTTTTCAATATTAATGCGGCAGAGGTACAAGAAGACCCGGAGCTTGTTACGGGTATGTTTCTTATTGACAATAAATCTGCTTACGTTTTATTTGATTCAGGTGCGGATAGAAGCTATATGAGTAGAGATTTTTGTGCTAAATTAAGTTGTCCATTGACGCCTTTGGATAGTAAATATTTACTCGAATTAGCAAATGGTAAATTAATTTCAGCAGATAATATATGTCGGAATCGAGAAATTAAACTGGTTAGCGAAACATTTAAGATTGACTTGATACCAGTAGAGTTAGGGAGTTTTGATGTGATAATCGGTATGGACTGGTTGAAAGAAGTGAAAGCAGAGATCGTTTGTTACAAAAATGCAATTTGCATTATACGAGAAAAAGGAAAACCCTTAATGGTGTACGGAGAAAAGGGCAACACGAAGCTACATCTTATTAGTAATTTGAAGGCACAAAAACTAATAAGAAAAGGTTGCTATGCTGTTCTAGCACACGTCGAGAAAGTACAAACTGAAGAAAAGAGCATCAATGATGTTCCCGTCGCAAAAGAATTTCCTGATGTATTTTTGAAAGAATTACCGGGATTACCCCCACATCGATTCGTTGAATTTCAAATAGATCTTGTACCAGGAGCTGCACCAATAGCTCGTGCTCCTTACAGACTCGCACCCAGTGAGATGAAAGAACTGCAAAGCCAATTACAAGAACTTTTAGAGCGTGGTTTCATTCGACCAAACACATCACCGTGGGGAGCTCCTGTTTTGTTTGTCAAGAAGAAAGATGATACATTCAGGTTGTGTATCGACTATCGAGAGTTGAACAAACTTACCATCAAGAACCGCTACCCACTAGAGAATCGACGACTTATTTGATCAACTACAAGGATCGTCTGTTTATTCAAAGATTGACTTACGTTCCGGGTATCATCAAATGCGGGTGAAAGAAGATGATATTCCAAAGACTGCTTTCAGAACATGTTACGGTCATTACGAGTTTATGGTCATGCCATTTGGTTTAACTAATGCACCAGCTGTGTTCATGGACCTTATGTGAAATGTCCCGTTCTTATTGATTAAAAACGTTCCATATTAATTGATTTCGTTGCGAGGTTTTGACCTCTATATGAGACGTTTTTCAAAGACTGCATTCATTTTAAAACAAACCATAACCTTTATTTCATAAATAAAGGTTTAAAAAGCTTTACGTAGATTATCAAATAATGATAATCTAAAATATCCTGTTTACATACGACCATTACATAATGGTTTACAATACAAATATGTTACATTGAAATCAGTTTCTTGAATGCAGTTTTTACACAATATCATACAAACATGGACTTCAAATCTTGTCCTTATTTTAGTATGCAACAGCGGAAGCTCTTAGTATTCACCTGAGAATAAACATGCTTTAAACGTCAACAAAAATGTTGGTGAGTTATAGGTTTAACCTATATATATCAAATCGTAACAATAGACCACAAGATTTCATATTTCAATACACATCCCATACATAGAGATAAAAATCATTCATATGGTGAACACCTGGTAACTGACATTAACAAGATGCATATATAAGAATATCCCCATCATTCCGGGACACCCTTCGGATATGATATAAATTTTGAAGTACTAAAGCATCCGGTACTTTGGATGGGGTTTGTTAGGCCCAATAGATCTATCTTTAGGATTCGAGTCAATTAGGGTGTCTGTTCCCTAATTCTTAGATTACCAGACTTAATAAAAAGGGCATATTCGGTTTAATAATTCAACCATAGAATGTAGTTTCGATAACTTGTGTCTATTTCGTAAAACAGTTATAAAAGCAGCACATGTATTCTCAGTCCCAAAAATATATATTGCAAAAGTATTTAAAAAGGGAGTAATGAAAACTCACTTTCACAGATTTTTACTTCGTCGGGAAGTAAGACTTGGCCACTGGTTGATTCACGAACCTATAACAATATATACATTTATATCAAAGTATGTTGAAAATATATTTACAACACTTTTAATATATTTTGATGTTTTAAGTTTATTAAGTCAGCTGTCCTCGTTAGTAACCTACAACTAGTTGTCCACAGTTAGATGTACAGAAATAAATCGATAAATATTATCTTGAATCAATCCACGACCCAGTGTATACGTATCTCAGTATTGATCACAACTCAAACTATATATATATTTTGGAATCAACCTCAACCCTGTATAGCTAACTCCAACATTCACATATAGAGTGTCTATGGTTGTTCCGCAATATATATATAGATGGGTCGACATGATAGGTCGAAACATTGTATACGTGTCTATGGTATCTCAAGATTACATAATATACAATATAAGTTGATTAGGTTATGGTTGGAATAGATTTATTACTAACTTTCACGTAGGTAAAATGAGTAGTTTTTATCAATCTTGTTTTACTCGCCATTTCTTCGTTTCTAATCCGTTTTGAGTGATTCCAGTGGCCACGGTTTCGTATTGAACTTAAATTTATGAATGTAAATAGAAAAAGTATAAGTTTATAGTCAGAAATACAAGTTACAAGTCGTTTTTGAAAGAGGTAGTCATTTCCGTCGAAAGAACGACATCTTGATGACCATTTTGAAAAACATACTTTCACTTTGAGTTTAACCATGATTTTTAGATATAGTTTCATGTTCATAAGAAAAATCATTTTTTCAGAAGTATAGCTTTTAAATCAAAGTTCTTCTTAGCTTTTAATTATCCCAACCAAAACAGCCCCCGGTTTTACTACGACGGCGTATATCCAGTTTTATGGTGTTTATCGTGTTTCTGGGTTTTAAATCATTAAGTTAGCATATCATATAGATATAGAACATGTGTTTAGTTGATTTTAAAAGTCTAGTTAGAAGTATTAACTTTATTTGCGAACAAGTTTAGAATTAACTAAACTATGTTCTAGTGATTACAAGTTTATAACGTTGAATAAGACAGCTTTTTATGTATGGATCAAATGATGTTATGAACATCATTACTACCTCAAGTTCCTTGGATAAACCTACTGGAAATGAGAAAAATGGATCTAGCTTCAAAGGATCCTTGGATGGCTTGAAAGTTCTTGAAGCAGAATCATGACACGAAAACAATTTCAAGTAAGATTTCCACTCGAAATAAGATTGTTATAGTTATAGAAATTGAATTAAAGTTTGAATATGATTATTACCTTGTATTAGAAAGATAACCTACTTTAAGTAACCAAGGTTTCTTGATCTTGGATGATTACTTGGAATGGATTTAGAAAACTTGGAAGTAAACTTGCAATCTTGGAAGTATTCTTGATTTTATGAAACTAGAACTTTTGGAATTTATGAAGAAGACTTAGAACTTGAAGATAGAACTTGAGAGAGATCAATTAGATGAAGAAAATTGAAGAATGAAAGTGTTTTTAGGTGTTTTTGGTCGTTGGTGTATGGATTAGATATAAAGGATATGTAATTTTGTTTTCATGTAAATAAGTCATGAATGATTACTCATATTTTTGTAATTTTATGAGATATTTCATGCTAGTTGCCAAATGATGGTTCCCACATGTGTTAGGTGACTCACATGGGCTGCTAAGAGCTGATCATTGGAGTGTATATACCAATATTACATACATCTAAAAGCTGTGTATTGTACGAGTACGAATACGGGTGCATACGAGTAGAATTGTTGATGAAACTGAACGAGGATGTAATTGTAAGCATTTTTGTTAAGTAGAAGTATTTTGATAAGTGTCTTGAAGTCTTTCAAAAGTGTATGAATACATATAAAAACACTACATGGATATACATTTTAACTGAGTCGTTAAGTCATCGTTAGTCGTTACATGTAAGTGTTGTTTTGAAACCTTTAGGTTAACGATCTTGTTAAGTGTTGTTAACCCAATGGTTATAACATCAAATGAGATTTTAAATTATTATATTATCATGATATTATGATGTATAAATATCTCTTAATATGATATATATACATTAAATGTCGTTACAACGATAATCGTTACATATATGTCTCGTTTCAAAATCATTAAGTCAGTAATCTTGTTTTTACATATGTAGTTCATTGTTAATATACTTAATGATATGTTTAATTATCATAATATCATGTTAACTATATATATATATATATATATATATATATATATATATATATATATATATATATATATATATATATATATATATATCCATATATATGTCATCATATAGTTTTTACAAGTTTTAACGTTCGTGAATCACCGGTCAACTTGGGTGGTCAATTGTCTATATGAAACCTATTTCAATTAATCAAGTCTTAACAAGTTTGATTTCTTAACATGTTGGAAACACTTAATCATGTAAATAACAATTTCATTTAATATATATATAAACATGGAAAAGTTCGGGTCACTACAGTACCTACCCGTTAAATAAATTTCGTCCCAAAATTTTAAGCAGTTGGAGGTGTTGACGTATCTTCTGGAAATAAATGCGGGTATTTCTTCTTCATCTGATCTTCTCGTTCCCTGGTGAACTCGGGTCCTCTACGAGCATTCCATCGAACCTTAACAATTGGTATCTTGTTTTGCTTAAGTCTTTTAACCTCACGATCCATTATTTCGACGGGTTCTTCGATGAATTGAAGTTCTTCGTTGATTTGAATTTCATCTAATGGAATAATGAGATCTTCTTTAGCAAAACATTTCTTCAAATTCAAGACGTGGAAAGTGTTATGTACAGCCGCGAGTTGTTGAGGCAATTCAAGTCGGTAAGCTACTGGTCCGACACGATCAATATTCTTGAATGGTCCAATATACCTTGGATTTAATTTCCCTCGTTTACCAAATCGAACAACGCCTTTCCAAGGTGCAACTTTAAGCATGACCATCTCTCCAATTTCAAATTCTATATCTTTTCTTTTAATGTCAGCGTAGCTCTTTTGTCGACTTTGGGTGGTTTTCAACCATTGTTGAATTTGGATGATCTTCTCGGTAGTTTCTTGTATTATCTCCGGACCCGTAATCTGTCTATCCCCCACTTCACTCCAACAAATTGGAGACCTGCACTTTCTACCATAAAGTACTTCAAACGGAGCCATCTCAATGCTTGAATGGTAGCTGTTGTTGTAGGAAAATTCTGCAAACGGTAGATGTCGATCCCAACTGTTTCCAAAATCAATAACACATGCTCGTAGCATGTCTTCAAGCGTTTGTATCGTCCTTTCGCTCTTCCCATCAGTTTGTGGATGATAGGCAGTACTCATGTCTAGACGAGTTCCTAATGCTTGCTGTAATGTCTGCCAGAATCTTGAAATAAATCTGCCATCCCTATCAGAGATAATAGAGATTGGTATTCCATGTCTGGAGACGACTTCCTTCAAATACAGTCGTGCTAACTTCTCCATCTTATCATCTTCTCTTATTGGCAGGAAGTGTGCTGATTTGGTGAGACGATCAACTATTACCCAAATAGTATCAAAACCACTTGCAGTCCTTGGCAATTTAGTGATGAAATCCATGGTAATGTTTTCCCATTTCCATTCCGGGATTTCGGGTTGTATAAGTAGACCTGATGGTTTCTGATGCTCAGCTTTGACCTTAGAACACGTCAAACATTCTCCTACGTATTTAGCAATATCGGCTTTCATACCCGGCCACCAAAAATGTTTCTTGAGATCCTTGTACATCTTCCCCGTTCCAGGATGTATTGAGTATCAGGTTTTATGAGCTTCTCTAAGTACCATTTCTCTCATATCTCCAAATTTTGGTACCCAAATCCTTTCAGCCCTATACCGGGTTCAGTCTTCCCGAATATTAAGATGCTTCTCTGATCCTTTGGGTATTTTATCCTTTAAATTTCCCTCTTTTAAAACTCCTTGTTACGCCTCCTTTATTCGTTGCATTAATACACAACCGAGACCTTGCTTTGATGCGTCACAATAAATCACAAAATCATCATTCCCTTTAGGCAATGACAATATAGGTGCCGTAGTTAGCTTTTTCTTCAATAACTGAAATGCTTTCTCTTGTTCATCATTCCATTCAAATTTCTTCCCTTTATGCGTTAATGCAGTCAAGGATTTTGCTATTCTGGAAAAGTCTTGGATGAACCTTCTGTAGTAACCAGCTAGTCCTAAAAATTGGCTTATGTGTTTCGGAGTTTTAGGGGTTTCCCACTTTTCAACAGTTTCTATCTTTGCTGGATCCACCTTAATACCTTCTTTGTTCACTATGTGATCGAGGAATTGAACTTCTTCCAACCAAAATGCACACTTTGAAAATTTAGCGTACAATTCTTCCTTTCTCAATACTTCTAACACCTTTTATAAATGTTCTTCGTGCTCTTAATCATTATTTGAGTAAATAAGTATGTCATCGATGAAAACAATGACAAACTTGTCAAGATATGTCCCACACGCTCGGTTCATAAGGTCCATGAACACAGCTGGTACGTTAGTCAATCCAAATGGCATAACCATAAACTCGTAATGACCATAACGCGTCTTAAAAGCAGTTTTTGGAATATCATCCTCCTTTACTCGCATTTGATGATATCCAGAACGTAAATCGATTTTCGAATAAACCAACGAGCCTTGTAGTTGATCAAATAAGTCGTCAATTCTCGGCAGTGGATAACGGTTTTTGATGTTAAGTTTGTTCAACTCTCCGTAGTCAATACACAACCTAAATGTACCATCCTTCTTCTTGACAAATAAAACAGGAGCTCCCCATGGTGATGTGCTTGGTCGAATGAAACCACGCTCTAAAAGTTCTTGTAATTGGCTTTGCAGTTCTTTCATCTCGCTGGGTCCGAGTCTGTAAGGAGCACAAGCTATTGGTGCAGCTCCTGGTACAAGATCTATTTGAAATTCAACGGATCGATGTGGGGGTAATCCCGATAATTCTTTCGGAAATACATCGGGAAATTCTTTTGCGACGGGAACATCATTGATGCTCTTTTCTTCAGTTTGTACTTTCTCGACGTGTGCTAGAACAGCATAGCAACCTTTTCTTATTAGTTTTTGTGCCTTCAAATTATTAATAAGATGTAGCTTCGTGTTGCCCTTTTCTCCGTACACCATTAAGTGTTTTCCTTTTTCTCGTATAATGCGAATTGCATTTTTGTAACAAACGATCTCTGCTTTCACTTCTTTCAACCAGTCCATACCGATTATCACATCAAAACTCCCTAACTCTACTGGTATCAAATCAATCTTAAATATTTCGCTACCCAGTTTAATTTCTCGATTCCGGCATATATTATCTGCTGAAATTAATTTACCGTTTGCTAATTCGAGTAAAAATTTACTATCCAACGGCGTCAATGGACAACTTAATTTAGCACAAAAATCTCTACTCATATAGCTTCTATCCGCACCCGAATCAAATAAAACGTAAGCAGATTTATTGTCAATAAGAAACGTACCCGTAACAAGCTCCGGGTCTTCCTGTGCCTCTGCTGCATTAATATTGAAAACTCTTCCGCGGCCTTGTCCATTCGTGTTCTCCTGGTTCGGGCAATTTCTAATAATGTGGCCCGGTTTTCCACATTTATAACAAACTACATTGGCATAACTTGCTCCGACACTACTTGCTCCGCCATTACTCGTTCCGACACCATTTGTTCCTTTCATTCTGTTAACCCCTGGTCCGTAGACCTCACACTTCACCGCGCTATGACCATTTCTTTTGCACTTGATGAAAAATTTGGTGCAGAACCCCGAGTGATACTTTTCACACCTTTGGCATAGCTGCTTCTGATTGTTGTTGTTGTTGCGGTTGTTATTGTTGTTGGGATGATTGTTGTAGTTGCTGTTGTTGTTGTTGTTGTTGTTGAGCCATTTGTTGTAGTTGCGATTGATGTTGCGATTGTTGGGATAATTGTTGCGATTATTATTGTAATTGCTGTTGTTGTTGTATTGGTGATTCTTATCACCGTTTTCCTCCCACTTTCTTTTGAGTTGCTTCACATTGGCCTCTTCAGCCGTCTGTTATTTAATTCTTTCCTCAATCTGGTTCACTAGTTTGTGAGCCATTCTACATGCCTGTTGTATGGAGGCGGGCTCGTGCGAACTTATATCTTCTAGGATTCTTTCCGGTAATCCTTTCACAAACGCGTCGATCTTCTCTTCCTCATCTTCGAACGCTCCCGAACACAATAGGCACAATTCTGTGAATCGTCTTTCGTACGTGGTAATATCAAATCCTTGGGTTCGTAACCCTCTAAGTTCTGTCTTGAGCTTATTGACCTCGGTTCTGGGACGGTACTTCTCGTTCATCAAGTGCTTGGATGCTGACCACGGTAGTGCGTACGCATCATCTTGTCCCACTTGCTCTAGATAGGTATTCCACCATGTTTACGCAGAACCTATGAAGGTATGCGTAGCGTACTTCACTTTGTCCTCTTCAGTACACTTACTTATGGCAAACACCGATTCGACCTTCTCGGTCCACCGTTTCAATCCGATCGGTCCTTCGGTTCCATCAAATTCCAAAGGTTTGCAGGCAGTCAATTCTTTGTAGGTGCATCCTATACGATTTCCTGTACTGCTTGATCCAAGGTTATTGTTGGTATGTAGCACAGCCTGTACTGCGGCTATGTTTGAAGCTAGAAAAGTACGGAATTCCTCTTCATTCATATTCACGGTGTGTCGAGTAGTCGGTGCCATTTCCTTCAAAATAGTCAAATGGAACAAGTTAATCATACAGAATATGAAGAGTAGTTAATAGTATTTCGTAGCATAATATGAACTCATTTATAAAAGCTTTTTCTTCATATTAGCGTTTTATAAGTTTAAATTCGGGTAGTACCTACCCGTTAAGTTCATACTTAGTAGCTAATATACAATTCAACTACTACAATTCTATATGAAAAACTGATTATAATAATATTTCGCGTTCAAACTTTTATACAATATTTTACAAACTTACAATACCGCTTATTTTACATAAAGCATGAAATATAGCACACAATAACTTTGATACAAGATAGTTGTGAAAATAATTCTAGCTAGTACACAAGTCGTTCAGCAAAGGCAATAAAGACACGTAATTCATACGTCCAGAAACAAGTCATGCATTCTGGTTTTACTAGGACTACTTCCCATCCTTGGTCTTGTGGAACATAACCGTTATGGCCGTTGATAAGACAACGTGTTGTAACGTCGTCAAAGGGACGAGGGTTACGTAATGTCCAACAGTCCCGTAACAATCTAAAAACCTCATTTCTTACCCCAATTATCGACTCCGTCACTTGTGGGAACGTTTTGTTTAATAGTTGTAGCCCGATGTTCTTGTTCTCACTTTGGTGAGAAGCGAACATTACTAATCCGTAAGCATAACATGCTTCTTTATGTTGCATGTTAGCCGCTTTTTCTAAATCACGAAGTCCAATATTCGGATATATTGAGTCAAAATAATTTCTTAACCCGTTGCGTAAAATAGCATTTGGGTTCCCCGCAATATATGCGTCAAAGTAAACACATCGTAACTTATGGGTTTCCCAATGTGATATCCCCCATCTTTCAAACGAAAGTCTCTTATAAACCAAGACATTCTTGGAACGTTCTTCGAATCTCTTACAAACTGATTTCGCCATAAATAGTTGTGCCGAAGAATTCTGACCAACTCTAGACAAGATTTCATCAATCATGTATCCGGGTAGGTCTCTTAAAATATTGGCTTGTCTATCCATTTTGTGTTTTTATACTGTAAAATAGACAAGAGTTAAATTCATAAAAAAAAATATTAATACAAGCAATTTTTACATATATCATAAAGCATAAGCACACTATATTACATATATTACACCACACGAATACAACTATCTTATTCCGACTCGCTCGTTTCTTCTTCTTTGGTTTTGGTTCGTTTTGCCAAGTTTCTAGGGATATATGATATTCCCCTAATACGAGCCGTCGTTTTCCACATTGGTTTAGAAAAACCTGGTGGTTTAGAGGTTCCCGGGTCATTGTTACAACTTAAGGACTTCGGGGGTTGACGATACATATAAAGTTCATCGGGGTTGGAATTAGATTTCTCTATTTTTATGCCCTTTCCCTTATTATTTTCTTTTGCCTTTTTAAATTCAGTTGGGGTAATTTCTATAACATCATCGGAATTCTCGTCGGAATCCGATTCATCGGAGAATTGGTAATCCTCCCAATATTTTGCTTCCTTGGCGGAAACACCATTGACCATAATTAACCTTGGTCGGTTGGTTGAGGATTTTCTTTTACTTAACCGTTTTATTATTTCCCCCACCGGTTCTATTTCCTCCTCCGGTTCCTCCTCTTCCGGTTCAGATTCTTCTTCCAGTTCTTCTTCGGGAACTTGTGAATCAGTCCAATAAATATTCGATTCTTTGTTATTATTAGGTGAGTCAATGGGATTTGTGCTAGAGGTAGACATCTATCACACAATATCAAACATGTTAAGAGATTAATATATCACATAATATATACATGTTAATAATATATAGTTTTCAACAAAAATGTTAAGCAATCATTTTTAAAGAAAACACGGTCGAAGTCCAGACTCACTAATGCATCCTAACAAACTCGATAAGACACACTAATGCAAATTTTTTGGTTCTCTAAGACCAACGCTCGGATACCAACTGAAATGTCCCGTTCTTATTGATTAAAAACCTTCCATATTAATTGATTTCGTTGCTAGGTTTTGACCTCTATATGAGACGTTTTTCAAAGACTGCATTCATTTTAAAACAAACCATAACCTTTATTTCATAAATAAAGGTTTAAAAAGCTTTACGTAGATTATCAAATAATGATAATCTAAAATATCCTGTTTACACACGACCATTACATAATGGTTTACAATACAAATATGTTACATCGAAATCAGTTTCTTGAATGCAGTTTTTACACAATATCATACAAACATGGACTCCAAATCTTGTCCTTATTTTAGTATGCAACAGCGGAAGCTCTTAGTATTCACCTGAGAATAAACATGCTTTAAACGTCAACAAAAATGTTGGTGAGTTATAGGTTTAACCTATATATATCAAATCGTAACAATAGACCACAAGATTTCATATTTCAATACACATCCCATACATAGAGATAAAAATCATTCATATGGTGAACACCTGGTAACCGACATTAACAAGATGCATATATAAGAATATCCCCATCATTCCGGGACACCCTTCGGATATGATATAAATTTCGAAGTACTAAAGCATCCGGTACTTTGGATGGGGTTTGTTAGGCCCAATAGATCTATCTTTAGGATTCGTGTCAATTAGGGTGTCTGTTCCCTAATTCTTAGATTACCAGACTTAATAAAAAGGGCATATTCGGTTTAATAATTCAACCATAGAATGTAGTTTCGATTACTTGTGTCTATTTCGTAAAACAGTTATAAAAGCAGCGCGTGTATTCTCAGTCCCAAAAATATATATTGCAAAAGTATTTAAAAAGGGAGTAATGAAAACTCACTTTCACAGATTTTTACTTTGTCGGGAAGTAAGACTTGGCCACTGGTTGATTCACGAACCTATAACAATATATACATATATATCAAAGTATGTTCAAAATATATTTACAACACTTTTAATATATTTTGATGTTTTAAGTTTATTAAGTCAGCTGTCCTCGTTAGTAACCTACAACTAGTTGTCCACAGTTAGATGTACAGAAATAAATCGATAAATATTATCTTGAATCAATCCACGACCCAGTGTATACGTATCTCAGTATTGATCACAACTCAAACTATATATATATTTTGGAATCAACCTCAACCCTGTATAGCTAACTCCAACATTCACATATAGAGTGTCTATGGTTGTTCCGCAATATATATATAGATGGGTCGACATGATAGGTCGAAACATTGTATACGTGTCTATGGTATCTCAAGATTATATAATATACAATATAAGTTGATTAGCTTATGGTTGGAATAGATTTATTACTAACTTTCACGTAGGTAAAATGAGTAGTTTTTATCAATCTTGTTTTACTCGCCATTTCTTCGTTTCTAATCCGTTTTGAGTGATTCCAGTGGCCACGATTTCGTATTGAACTTAACTTTATGAATGTAAATAGAAAAAGTATAAGTTTATAGTCGGAAATACAAGTTACAAGTCGTTTTTGAAAGAGGTAGTCATTTCCGTCGAAAGAACGACATCTTGATGACCATTTTGAAAAACATACTTTCACTTTGAGTTTAACCATGATTTTTAGATATAGTTTCATGTTCATAAGAAAAATCATTTTTCCAGAAGTATAGCTTTTAAATCAAAGTTCTTCTTAGCTTTTAATTATCCCAACCAAAACAGCCCCCGGTTTTACTACGACGACGTATATCCAGTTTTATGGTGTTTATCGTGTTTCTGGGTTTTAAATCATTAAGTTAGCATATCATATAGATATAGAACATGTTTTTAGTTGATTTTAAAAGTCTAGTTAGAAGGATTAACTTCATTTGCGAACAAGTTTCGAATTAACTAAACTATGTTCTAGTGATTACAAGTTTATAACGTTGAATAAGACAGCTTTTTATGTATGAATCGAATGATGTTATGAACATCATTACTATCTCAAGTTCCTTGGATAAACCTACTGGAAATGAGAAAAATGGATCTAGCTTCAAAGGATCCTTGGATGGCTTGAAAGTTCTTGAAGCAGAATCATGACACGAAAACAATTTCAAGTAAGATTTTCACTCGAAATAAGATTGTTATAGTTATAGAAATTGAATTAAAGTTTGAATATGATTATTACCTTGTATTAGAAAGATAACCTACTGTAAGTAACAAAGGTTTCTTGATCTTGGATGATTACTTGTAATGGATTTAGAAAACTTGGAAGTAAACTTGCAATCTTGAAAGTATTCTTGATTTTATGAAACTAGAACTTTTGGAATTTATGAAGAACACTTAGAACTTGAAGATAGAACTTGAGAGAGATCAATTAGATGAAGAAAATTGAAGAATGAAAGTGTTTTTAGGTGTTTTTGGTCGTTGGTGTATGGATTAGATATAAAGGATATGTAATTTTTTTTTCATGTAAATAAGTCATGAATGATTACTCATATTTTTGTAATTTTATGAGATATTTCATGCTAGTTGCCAAATGATGGTTCCCACATGTGTTAGGTGACTCACATAGGCTGCTAAGAGCTGATCATTGGAGTGTATATATGATAATGCTAAAAACGAACATATATTTCATAGCATTATTCCTCAAGAAAGACAAGCTTTTAGTTGCAATTGTTCTATTTACAAGTGATATTCGTTTAAATAATAAAAGGTGAAGACAAAAGACAGATTCGACGAATTGAAGACGCAAACGACCAAAAAGCTCAAAAGTACAAAAGACAATCAAAAAGGTTCCAATTATTGATAAGAAACGTCTCGAAATTACAAGAGTACAAGATTCAAAACGCAAAGTACAAAATATAAAATTGTACGCAAGGACGTTCGAAAATCCGGAACCGGGACCAGAGTCAACTCTTAACGCTCGACGCAACGGACTAAAAATTACAAGTTAACTATGTATATAAATATAATATAATATATAATTAATTATTTTAATTATATATATATTATATATATATTATTAAAACCGTCGGCAGAGAAAGACTCCAAGGGTGTGAGCTGTAAATTCATTCTCCGCGACTCGCGGAGTTTGAAGAGGATTTTGCCGCGAGTCGCGGAGCCCCAAAAAAAATCGACTCTGCCTATAAAGCAAACCGAATTCTGATCATTTTTCATAATCTATTTCTCTCTTCTCTCATATATACGTAAACGATATATATATATATATATATATATATATATATATATATATATATATATATATATATATATATATATATATATATAATTTATATTTTAATTTTAATTTTAATTCTAATAATAAGGGTATGTTAGCGAATATTGTAAGGGTGTAAGTCGAAATTCTGTCCGTGTAACGCTACGCTATTTTTAATCATTGTAAGTTATGTTCAACCTTTTTATATTAATGTCTCGTAGCTAAGTTATTATTATGCTTATTTAAAACGAAGTAATCATGATGTTGGGCTAATTACTAAAATTGGGTAATTGGGCTTTGTACCATAATTGGGGTTTGGACAAAAGAACGACACTTGTGGAAATTAGACTATGGGCTATTAATGGGCTTTATATTTGTTTAACTAAATGATAGTTTGTTAATGTTAATATAAAGATTTACAATTGGGCGTCCCTATAAATTACCATATACACTCGATCGGACACGATGGGCGGGGTATTTATATGTACGAATAATCGTTCATTTAACCGGACACGGGAATGGATTAATAGCCACTAGAATAATTAAAACAGGGGTGAAATTACATTCAAGGGTAATTGGTGTAATTGTTAACAAAGTAGTAAAACCTTGGTTTACACGCAGTCGATAACCTGGTGTATTCATTAAACAAAGTATTAAAACCTTGTTACAATTCGAATCCCCAATTAGTTGGAATATTTAACTTCGGGTATAATAATAATTTGACGAGGACACTCGCACTTTATATTTATGACTGATGGACTGTTATGGACGAAAACCAGACGGACATATTAAATAATCCAGGACAAAGGACAATTAACCCATGGGGCATAAAACTAAAATCAACACGTCGAACATCATGATTACGGAAGTTTAAATAAGCATAATTCTTTTATTTCATATTTAATTTCCTTTATTTTATATTTAATTGCACTTCTAATTATCGTACTTTTTATTTATTGTTATTTAATCGCACTTTTAATTATCGTACTTTTTAATTATCGCAAGTTTATTTTATCGCACTTTTATTATTCGCAATTTCATTATCGTTATTTACTTTACGCTTTAAATTAAGTCTTTTATTTATTTAATATTAGGTTTTAACTGCGACTAAAGTTTTAAAATTGACAAACCGGTCATTAAACGGTAAAAACCCCCCTTTATAATAATAATATTACTTATATATATGTTTGTATTTTTATAAAAGTAAACTAATATAGCGTTACGCTTTGTTTAAAGATTTCCCTGTGGAACGAACCGGACTTACTAAAAACTACACTACTGTACGATTAGGTACACTGCCTATAAGTGTTGTAGCAAGGTTTAAGTATATCCATTCTATAAATAAATAAATATCTTGTGTAAAATTGTATCGTATTTAATAGTTTTTCCTAGTAAAATATAAACTATTTCGTATACACCTCGCATAACATCAAGTATTTTTGGCGCCGCTGCCGGGGAAATCTCTTAAAAGCCGGAAGCGGAACGCTAATATAAAAAAAAAAGATTTTTATTTTACTTTTATTAAAAGTCGCTTTTGTAAAAATACGTTTTAAAAATTCGAAAATATAAAAAGAAAAACAAAAATTTATATATTTTTAAGAGTTTGTTAAAAGTTTTATAAGTTTCTTTATTTTTATTTTAGTTTATAAAAATATAAGTTTTATTAACTATCTTTTATTTATAGAAAAAAAAAATAGAAAACAGATAAAAAAAAAATAAATAAATAAAGAAAAAAAAACGCGTTGAAATTATAAGCTGTCAGCTGAAATTTGAAACCCCGCGACTCGCGGGGTTTGATGCAATAAATACCGCGACTCGCGGAGGGTACCTGACACACGAACAGAAGCCCTAATTCAGCATTTATTACGGTAATTATTAATTAATTATTATTAAACCCTAATTATTATTATTATTATAATTAATTTTACTTTAACTTTTACTTTTTATTTAATTTATGTATTTAGTATTAATAAGTTTAATTAAATTGTAAAATTAGTAGTTTTATTAAATAAATAATATAAAAATAATATTTTTATAAAAATTGTACTTTTTACAACTTTTTGTATATTTTTATATTTTGTCCCTTTTTAATCATTGTAGCATAATATTTGTATTTTTCTCTCATATTTAATTTTAAACTTAGTTTTTGCTATAGTTATTTTTACTCCTAGATTTTTAGGCTTTGCCATAGAATTCCTTAAGTGGTTTTTCTTTAGACTAAGATTTAGGTACTTTAAAATTTTGCGACGCCTTTTTAAGTTTTAGTTTCTTTTTAAGTTATTTCCATTTGGGATTTAGTTTTTCCTGTAAGCTTTAATATTTTTTTAGACACCTTTTACTATGTATCAATTATCATTCCAATTAGTAATTTCAATTTGCGATTATAATATTAAGTTAGTTGTAGTAATAAGGTTAGGTTAGTCAAGTATTTTTAAGTTTTTATAAGTTTCTTTTATTTTTCCGTCACCTTTTATTTTTCAACCATTTTTTCGTTTTTCGACCTTTTTCGACGAACTCTTTTTCTCTCTTATTTCTCGCTATTCTAGTTTTTAGGACATAGATTTTTATTCTACTTCTTATCTAAATTTCTTAAAATTACGAAAATTTATTTTGAGTGGTTAAATTGATAGACATCAAAATTTTCTGGTTCGTAGTAATAGTTGGATTTGTACGTGGACCGGGTTATTGGAGCCAAACAGTCCTCAATTATATTGAGACCAAACGAATCCTGCCCCTCTGCTGCATCTTTTGGCTATTCGAAACGTGGGCAAAATCAGAAAAGTCTATTGATTGGATAACTTATTATAATTTTTCTTTCCTTTTTAAAAACTAATAGGATATTCAGTGAATGCACCGAGCAAGACGATCACCACCTTTTGTACGTTCACCACCTGTAACTAGATCAAGACATTTAGCAAATATAACCGCCGTTGATTTTTCTTTAGAATCGTCATCCAGTCGACCAAGTACTTCAGTTCAAATTTCCGATAATCCATTTTTTGAACCCGACCTCACAATTGAGAATCCGGAAAATATTCAGGAACGGTTCATAGATCCTGAACCACTAAACTTTCCTCCGGAGCCACCAATCATTCAAACAGAGATTGTTGAGGAACGAACCATTAAATCAGAATCATCTAGTGATACCGATTCAACAAATTCAATTATGGAGAATCTGGAACCTTTAAGTATGGAAGACCGAATGAGAGCTAAACGCACTGGCCAAGGTCACGCAATTACTCATCCAGACATTAATGCGCCAGATTATGAAATCAAAGGACAAATTCTACACATGGTGACTAATCAATGCCAATTTAGTGGTGCGCCGAAGGAAGATCCAAATGAACATCTACGTACCTTTAATAGGATCTGCACACTATTTAAAATCCGAGAAGTGGAGGATGAACAGATATATCTCATGTTATTTCCCTGGACTTTAAAGGGAGAAGCCAAAGATTGGTTGGAATCGTTACCTGAAGGGGCGATTGATACATGGGATGTTTTAGTTGACAAATTTCTTAAACAATTCTTTCCTGCATCTAAAGCCGTAAGACTTCAAGCAGAAATTGTTACGTTTACACAGAAACCAAATGAAACTCTATATGAGGCGTGGACAAGATATGGAAAGTTGTTAAGAGGATGTCCGCAACATGGTTTAGACACCTGTCAAATAGTACAAATATTCTACCAAGGATGCGACATCACTACAAGGAAAGACATAGATATAGCAGCTGGTGGTTCTATTATGAAGAAAACCGAAACTGATGCTTACAAAATTATTGATAACACTGCTTCCCACTCACATGAGTGGCACCAAGAAAAAGATATCATTAGATCATCTAAAGCAGCTAGAGCCGATTCTAGTCATGACTTAGATTCCATTTCCGCAAAGATAGATGCTGTGGAGAGACGAATGGAAAAGATGACTAAGGATATTCACTCAATACGAATTAGTTGTGAGCAGTGTGGAGGACCACATTTGACAAAAGATTGTCTCAGTATTGAATTAACAATGGAACAAAGAGAAAATATTTCATACATAAACCAAAGGCCTGGAAATAATTATCAGAATAATTATCAACCGCCAAGACCAATTTACAATCAAAACCAGAATTATAACCGAAATATTCCATACAACAACCAACAAGGTCCTAGCAATCAACAAGTATCCAATAATACTTATAATCAGCAAAGACCGAATTTTCAAAACAAACCACCACAACAAACCGATGATAAAAAACCGAATTTAGAAGATATGATGACGAAGCTAGTTGAAACTCAAACGCAGTTTTTCACATCTCAAAAACAAACTAATGAACAAAATGCTCAAGCATTTAGAAATCAACAAGCTTCTATTCAAAATCTGGAACAAGAAGTAAGTAACCTAGCAAGGTTAATAGGTGAAAGAAAACCGGGAAGTCTACCTAGTGATACAAATGCTAACCCCCGAAATGAAACAGCTAAAGCTATTACCACAAGAAGTGGTACAACACTTAAACCACCTGAAATACCTGTAACTTCTGATGAAACTATTCCTACTCCACAAGAACCACAACCTGATCAAGATAAGGAAAAAGAACCGGTAGTTGAAAAGGTTAATGAAAATAACACAGTTAAGGATAAACCTTATGTTAAACCATACCAACCACCACTTCCTTACCCGAGTAAAATGAAGAAAGAGAAACTTGAAGCCGAGCAATCCAAATTCTTGGATATGTTTAAACAGATAAATGTAAATCTTCCTTTCATTGATGTGATTTCAGGAATGCCAAGATATGCTAAATTCTTGAAAGATCTAATCTCAAATAGAAAGAAAATGGAAGAACTCTCGGCTGTTACTATGAATGCTAATTGTTCAGCAGTGCTGTTGAATAAGATACCAGAAAAACTATCTGATCCAGGAAGTTTCACAATTCCATGTTTTCTGGGTAGTCTTAGTTCAATAGAAGCATTGGCAGACTTAGGTGCTAGTATAAATCTAATGCCGTATTCACTATACGCCAAACTAGACCTTGGAGAATTGAAACCAACAAGAATAAGCATACAACTAGCCGATAGATCAATAAAATATCCTAGAGGGATAATGGAGAACATGCTAGTTAAAGTTGGTACTTTAGTATTTCCAGTAGATTTTGTTGTTTTGGACATGGAAGAAGATTCTCAAGTTCCTCTCATATTAGGAAGACCATTCTTAAACACGGCTAAAGCAATGATAGACGTGTTCGGTAAGAAACTGACCCTAAGTATAGAGGATGAGAGTGTTACCTTTTCAGTTGATAGAGCAATGCAACAACCACAATCTGCAGATGATACATGTTATTATATTCAAACTATAGATGCACATGCAGAATTATTAGAAGAATTTCCAGAATTACAAGGAACAGGAGAATGTTCTTTAGGAGAAGGTAATGAACCAATTGATGAAGCTGAAATGTTAGCTACACTTATAGCTAATGGATATGAACCAACAACAGAAGAAATTCAAATGCTAAAAGAAGAAGACAGATATCGATATAAATCATCGATAGAAGAACCTCCGAAATTAGAGTTAAAGCCACTTCCAAACCATTTGGAATACGCTTATTTACATGGTGAATCTGAATTACCTGTAATAATATCGTCTTCTCTTACTGAAAATGAGAAATCACAACTCATTTCTGTGTTGAAAGCTCATAAACCAGCCATTGCATGGAAGATTCATGATATTAAAGGAATAAGTCCTTCGTATTGCACACATAAAATCCTTATGGAAGAAGGTCATAAAACGTATGTGCAACGCCAACGAAGACTAAATCCTAATATGCAAGATGTAGTTAAGAAAGAGATTATTAAACTGCTAGATGCAGGTTTGATATATCCAATTTCTGATAGCCCATGGGTAAGCCCAGTTCAATGCGTGCCTAAGAAGGGTGGCATGACTGTCATTACAAATGAGAAAAATGAGCTTATTCCTACTAGGACTGTAACAGGATGGCGTGTATGTATTGATTATAGAAAATTAAATGACGCCACCAGAAAAGATCACTTTCCCTTACCTTTCATAGATCAAATGTTGGAAAGATTAGCCGGAAATAGTTACTATTGTTTTCTAGATGGATTTTCCGGATATTTTCAAATTCCAATAGCACCCGAAGATCAAGAGAAAACCACATTCACGTGCCCTTATGGTACTTTTGCTTACAAACGCATGCCATTTGGACTTTGTAACGCCCCTGCAACCTTTCAAAGGTGTATGATGGCGATTTTTCACGACATGATAGAAGAATGCATGGAAGTATTCATGGATGACTTTTCAGTCTTCGGTGATACATTTAAATCATGTCTAGTTAATCTGGAACGAATGCTAATTAGATGCGAACAATCAAATCTAGTACTTAATTGGGAAAAATGCCATTTCATGGTTAAAGAAGGCATCGTTCTTGGACATAAAATTTCAAAAGAAGGAATTGAAGTGGATAGAGCTAAAGTAGATGTAATTGCTAAACTTCCACATCCCACCAATGTTAGAGGAGTTAGGAGTTTTCTAGGGCATGCCTGTTTTTACCGACGTTTTATAAAAGATTTTTCTAAAATTGCCACTCCTATGAATAAACTCCTAGAAAAGGATGCGCCATTCATCTTTTCAGATGAATGTATCAAATCTTTTAATATTCTTAAAGAAAAACTCACTAATGCACCGATCATGATAACACCAAATTGGAATCTACCATTTGAACTAATGTGCGATGCAAGTGATTTTGCAATGGGAGCCGTTTTAGGACAAAGGATTGAAAAACGATTTCAACCTATATATTATGCTAGTAAGATGTTACAAGGAGCACAAACAAACTATACAACTACTGAAAAAGAACTCCTTGCTATTGTCTTTGCTTTTGACAAATTTCGATCATATCTCGTTCTAGCAAAAACGGTGGTTATACCGACCATTCTGCTCTTAGATACCTATTTTCAAAACAAGATGCTAAACCAAGATTAATCCGTTGGATCTTACTCTTACAAGAGTTTGATATTGAAATCCGAGATAAAAGAGGAGCAGAAAATCTCGCCGCTGATCATCTTTCTCGTCTTGAAAATCCCGAATTAGAAGTTCTAAATGAATCAGCCATACAAGACAACTTTCCTGATGAATATCTATTGAAGATAGATTATAAAGAAATCCCATGGTTTGCAGACTATGAAAACTACTTAGTTTGTGGATTCCTTGAAAAAGGATTATCGTACCAAAGACGAAAGAAATTCTTCAGTGAGATAAAACACTATTTCTGAGAAGATCCACACCTGTTTAAAAGTTGTCTCGATGGAATAATACGCCGATGTGTATTTGGAGATGAAGCTAGTAAAATTTTAAACCATTGTCACACAGGACCAACAGGAGGGCATTATGGGCCGCAACTAACAGCAAGAAAAGTTTATGAAGCTGGATTCTATTGGCCTACAATTTACAAAGACGCACACCTTCTTTGCAAATCCTGTGATGCATGTCAAAGGGCCGAAAAATAAGTCAACGTGATGAAATGCCACAAAATGTCATCCAAGTATGTGAAGTATTTGACATTTGGGGTATTGACTTTATGGGTCCATTTCCAAAATCTAATAATAATCTATATATACTCGTAGCCATTGATTATGTATCTAAATGGGCGGAAGCACAAGCTCTCCCAACTAATGATGCACGAGTTGTAGTCAACTTTTTAAAACGTCTTTTTGCAAGGTTTGGAACACCGAAAGCTTTAATAAGTGATCGGGGTACTCATTTCTGTAATAATCAACTTGAAAAAGTTCTTAAAAGATATGGAGTAACTCATAAAATCTCCACCGCATATCATCCACAAACAAGTGGACAAGTTGAAAATACCAACCGAGCTTTAAAACGTATTTTAGAGAAAACCGTAGGATCAAATCCGAAGGAATGGTCCATTAAATTGGAGGATGCACTCTGGGCTTTTAGAACAGCCTACAAAACTCCAATTGGAACCACACCTTTTAGACTTGTTTATGGAAAAGCATGTCATCTTCCAGTAGAAATTGAACACAAAGCATTTTAGGCTTTGAAAACATGTAATCTTGATTTACATGAAGCCGGGCGTCTACGATTAAGTCAACTAAACGAATTAGAAGAATTAAGACATGAAGCATACGAAAATTCGTTAATCTATAAAGAAAGAACGAAGAAATGGCATGATAAAAGAATCAGAAGTTCAAAAGAATTTAAAGAAGGAGACAGAGTTCTTCTTTTCAATTCACGATTCAAGCTATTTCCTGGAAAATTGAAATCAAGATGGTCTGGACCATTCATAGTCAAAAGAGTTTTCCCATACGGAACGATAGAATTAATAAATTCAAATGGGATTGAATTTAAAGTTAATGGTCACAGAGTTAAACATTACATACATGGTCCGATGGAAGTCGACAGCGAAGTTAATCACAATTTCGACACCACAGCTAACTAAGTGTGGGGAGAACCAAGTCTTTAAAGGATAATATGTATTTCTGTTAGAGTTAGATTGTCTGTTTTCGTGTAATTCTCGAAAATGGAACCCGAATGGTCTTTCCCTAGCAGACCCTAAAGAACTAGTCTTCTCCCCCCATTCTGAATTTTTATTTTTTTTAGGTTTTTACAAAATGAAGACTGCCTGTGAGCTAAACCATGGTCTAATGCTACACGCTTTGATCACTAAACGTAATAATGACATACTACCGAGTGAAATAGTATCAGTAATCAGAGAAAGAATGGACGGAGTTAGAAAAGAATCCAGATGCGAAGATAATAAGTTACAATTTGGTAAAGGAAAATCAAAATCCGCAGCGAAAAGAAGAGCACGACACCTAGAAAGATGTCACAAATGCGGAAAATGGTCACATGGAGGTAAATGTTCAAATAATCAAACCTATTCAAATACCGAATTTGTTACTTTATGCAGAGACGGACCGTTCATATGTTTAGAAGAAAAGATACTGAATGCTCGAGGTTACGCCTATGTAGCCATGGAAAACCAATTAAACCGACTATCTTATGAATGGGATAGATCATATAACTAAGAAATCTATTTCACAGGTATGTCTGTACAGTTTTTATTTTTATTTTTATTTTTAACCTTTTGATAATAAACGCTAATTTGTTCGCTAAAAAGTATTAAATTGGTATTAAATAAAATTAGGTTTGGCGACCGAAATTATTGATATCATTCAAAAATTTATTACATCACTGCGAAATTTAACGTTTATTCTTAAGGTATAAATATCTTTAAACAATCAACCCAAAATATTTCAAAAATTCGTCATGAGTTAAATTAGGTCTTGGAACCGAAATTACTTTACCGAAAAGAGGGGCGCATATTTTTAATAATATTTGATTGATTAAAGTGGGATAAAAAGAAAAAAAAAAGATTTTTAATTTTATTTTTACCATGTTTTTAAAATTAATATTTAAATCTTAAATTAATATTGTAAACTTTATAAAAACAATATATTTAAAATTGTAAATATTTGAAAAATTAATATAAGTTTAGTATGAATTTATAAAATTTTAAATTAAGTTTGGTGTGAATTTTTAATTTTTAAAATATTAATTTTTAATTTTATGCATTTCAAATTTTAAGTTTGGTGTGAATTTTTAATAATAATTTTGAATTTTATATTTAAGTTGTGTGAATTTAAAAATAAAAATTTACTTTATCTCATTAAGTTAAGAATATGATTTTTAAAATTCGTCGTAAGTTGAAGACTAGGTCTTTGAACCGAAATTGCTTTACCCGAGGGAGGGACGAGAACTTTTATTATCATTATTTTTAATCTTATTGAATTAGAGTATGCCAAAAACATTGAAAAAATCCAAAAATCTTAGCTTTTAAAACAATCGCTACAAAAAGACAAATTTTAAAATTTTGTCGAAGGACGGACTAGGACATCGATCCGAAACGACCTCGTCCTAAATAACAAGGGAAACAAAATTTTAAAATTAATTACTTAATTGTTTTAATAAGTTAATGATTATAAAAAAAAAAAAAAAATACCAAACTCCGCGACTCGCGGAGTTTGGAGGGTAAATCCCCGCGACTCGCGGAGGGGCCAGATTACAGAAAAAAAATAAAGAGCTGAACGATCAGTTTCAGTCCCCAACCCAAAACTCAAAAAACTGCTGCGAAAATAGCTCCGAAAATACACCCAAAAACACCACAAAAATCCCAATTTTTAACCGTTAATCACCAAATCTTTTGCTAAAATCATGTTGAGAAGGATGCTATCTAAGAATTACTCAAGAAAAACGGTAAATTTCTACACCTAAACACCATTTAATCCGAAATTTGGTGTTCTTGAGCAAATTTTTCCCCAATTTGATTTTGATGCTTTTTAGTGTAATTAAGCTTAAATTGTTTATGTATTATACTTGTATAACCTAGATTGATGCTGTTTAACATGATTAGAAGCCTTAAACTTCAAATTTTGAGTAATCTAGGGTTTGTGTTCTTGAGCAATTTGGGGCTTTTTGATATAAACAGGTTATGGCCGATTTTTGTCATGAATTGTTGCTAAATTGAGTAGTGTAACATGTCTAGGTAGTTAAATGATCCAAACTTTGAGCCTAAACATGATTTTGAGAATTAAAGTAGACTTTTTCAAGTCTAAAATTCATGAACTTGATTTTTGAAAGATAATGCCATTTGAGACTTGTTTAATTGCTAGTAATGATTATTTTGACATGTTATTTGAGTTGAATGCTTATGAACTTGGCGAACATTTTCGTATATGCTTATTTGAAAAAGTGTAGATTTGATGAAAATATGAAAATGAGCTTAAGTTTGATATAAATTGATAATGTCATTGTAATTATTTTGATTGATGATTTTGCTGACACTAATGCATATTTGGATGCACAAAAATTGTGTTTGATGTGTTTTGCAGAATGAAAGGGGTGAATCTTCATCCCAAGCCCGCAATGCTCCTGCTGAGAATTTGGAACAACAGGAGGTGGATAACTACTACAAGCAGGATATACCTCATCCAGTCATGACCTTTTCTGATATGCACTTGGAAGAGTTGCACCCGAACCTGAGATTTGACAGACTTTGGATAGATTATCCAAAATATCAACGGGGTTTGCATACTCTTCATTCCAAGGTTGTTGAGGTACCGAGGGTCATAGAATGGGGACCCTTAGAAGCTGTAGAATTGGCCGGGCCAATTAGGGAATTACTTGTACAGAGGTATGGTAATTCTTCTTTTAATGACTGGGTACATTTATTCACCATACGTAGACCTGTATATAAAGTATGGTGTGAAGAATTGTTATGTAGTATAGAGTTGAATGATCGGGTAGCTAGTTTAACTGATCGTTCTTTTATTAGATTTTTGTTAGGCGGTTCGATGCGCCACATGTCTTTACTGGACATGGCTCAGGCTTTACGTATATATACGCCTGAGGAGTTAGCGTCTGTCGATTGTAGAGGATTGATACTAAACGGTAGAAAGATAGATGAGAATTTTGATACACACGGTGTGTGGAGTCAAATGACAAGCCATCACCGTTTCAAAGGGGGAAATTACTCTTATTTGGATATAGATAGAGCCGAATTAAGAGTGATACATAGGTTTTTAGCTAATTCGATTACACAAAGGGGTAAGAACAAAGAAAAAGTAAATGAACAGGATTTGTTTTACCATATGTGTATTCGAGACCCACAAAGCGCTGTAAGTATACCATATTGTGTGGGTTATTATTTATCAGCTATGGTTCGGGGGATGCGACCATATAGCATAATAGGAGGTGGTATTTTTATTACTTTGATTGGTGAATATCTCGGTGTGGATATAAGTCGGGGGGGATTATTACTAGAAGAGCCGGAACCCCGCGATACTATAGGTTTAAATGTATACCATGGTGCGAAAGTTTTGAAGAGGCGAAATAACGCCGCAGTACGATACCATGGTAGACATCCACAGGTGGAGAGAAACCAGCAGCAAGGTAATGTAGGAGGGGGGAATGAGATGCAAGAAATGCATAGGTTTATAGCTTCTCAGGAATACGAAAATGCTAGACAGAGAGCATTTGAAGATTGGCAAGTTCATCAGAACCAAATCATAGCTCATTGCCAATATATAGGTAGAAACTATATTCCTACACCGAAACCCATCTTCCCTCCTTGGTCTATAGAGATGCAGCCACCATATCCTACGTATGACCCTGCCGAAGCATTCTATAGCACCTATGGTTATGCCTGGAACCCCTATTGGTACCAATATCATCCTTAGTTTACTTATTATTTTTTTTTTATTTTGTAATTTGTAATTATTGATACGTTTAATACTTTTGTTAATATTGTAATCATTTTTATAATTATCTAACTTTTATTCTTAGATTTTAATAATTTTTGAATGTGGGGTAATATACCAAACTTCAAAAATATGTATATATGTTTGTAGTTTATCTTATGTACACAACAGGGTAAAACAACGCATTTTCAAAGACTGGCATTAAGTTCAGCAAAAGCAACTAATTTTGACAACAAGATGCAAAATATATGTGAAATAACAACAAGACGGAATGAACAAATGATGTGCACCATTTATCATTCAGCAAACAAACGCCAATATATTTGGAAACTTTGGTAAAATTTAATCATTTTCACACAAATCACCCTCAATAATTTAAATTGTTACTGATTTCTTGCAAATGAGGGCATTGCAAGATCTTAAGTGTGGGAAGGGGTTAAATTCTTTCGGATTTTAAAATTTTTTACTTTATACACTTGGTTACCATTAAAAATACTAGTAAAGCAGTAGTTGTATTAGAATCTAGTGCTCTCTGATAAAAAAGAACAGCCCTAGTCTTATATACTGACTACCCAATTCTAGTAAAATTTTTCAAAATTTTCAATTAAATGAATTCAAAATCATGTTTATACATATTTATGAACGATAAAACTAGGTTTTAACACCGAAATTATTGTTACCTCGGAAAGGACATAAATTAAGAAACAAACTAAAATGTCAAAATTCATTTAAAATGGAATAGAGGACGATAAAAAGAAAAATAAAAAGCCAAGTGTGGGAAAATTTACCAAGTTATTTTAAACATATGTCACATATATCTGTAACAAATAACTGAAAATACTTTTGCTTTGGACTAAACTAAACTGTTTTACCCGATAAAAGAAAAGAAGAGATGGATCTACACGATGAATTAATTCCATCATTAAAAGGAGGTAAAGTCTTCCGAAAAAGACACGCGCTTCTTGATTTAGGTCATGAAGTTGTCGTCCAGACCAGCTGTAGGTTGACGAAAAATCTAGAAAAGTCATCACTAAAATCAGCAGGAAATCCACGGACCTCAGCATTAAACAGGGTCGCCAAGTGGTCGGATTTATCCTAACCATGAGAAGGATTTATCTCGTACAATGGGGGGGCACCATGCAAATTAGCTGGATAAGACTAATGAATCAGATCCCCAGAAAGGATAATCTCCTTAAAGATTAAAAATCAGCTTTTAAGACTGATATTACTCAATCCTAGAGATTGACCTTAAAGATTGAGAATTCAAACTCATGGAATTCAATGATATCTAAACTCGAGCTTGAACGAGAAAATATTTTGATCAAAATTATAAACCGAATTGTTTTCTGAAAACCCTATTTTCAATGCGTTCATTACCATTGAACGTAAAATCCTAGGAATTCACCTGGAATTCATTAGGTCACCTGAACTAAATCGGGTGTCAACCGTAAGAACGGTGGTTGCATAGCATGGTCAAAGACAGGACCTTGTGCCATACCGAAAAATTATGAGGGTGAGCTTTACTATTGCTCCTACCAAGGATAGTAATTGCGTCCGACACGTTACAGACCATAATCAAAAGCATGTCACGGGACATTGCCTTAACAGTTGCTTGTTCAACGCTTTCCTTTCAACCGGACGGTAGTTTACCGAAAGGTAATATACGGGACAAGTAAACTGGACGTGTTGCTTTCCAAATACAAGGTTAGCAAGTGGGTGACACAAAACCGCAAGTTTTGAGCTAAAATTTTCAAATCTGAAACCCACCAAACCCACAAAAATATTTTGCAAACACCGGTAAAGGGTTATCCCGGAAAACTTATCTAGGGTAAAAAACTAGATTTAATTTTCAAAAGATCAAATGTTTTCATAAAGATCCAATTTCCTTAATGGATCTAAATTTTTATAGTCATGTGGGACTGTAAACCATATCGTTACTACCATTGTTTATACCGCCGTATAGAAATCACTGATGTACAAAGAGTGAAGAATAAAAGAAGTGATTCTAGTATTTCAAGACAATATTTCTTGAGGACAAGCAACGCTCAAGTGTGGGAATATTTGATAATGCTAAAAACGAACATATATTTCATAGCATTATTCCTCAAGAAAGACAAGCTTTTAGTTGCAATTGTTCTATTTACAAGTGATATTCGTTTAAATAATAAAAGGTGAAGACAAAAGACAGATTCGACGAATTGAAGACGCAAACGACCAAAAAGCTCAAAAGTACAAAAGATAATCAAAAAGGTTCCAATTATTGATAAGAAACGTCTCGAAATTACAAGAGTACAAGATTCAAAACGCAAAGTACAAAATATAAAATTGTACGCAAGGACGTTCGAAAATCCGGAACCGGGACCAGAGTCAACTCTTAACGCTCGACGCAACGGACTAAAAATTACAAGTTAACTATGTATATAAATATAATATAATATATAATTAATTATATTAATTATATATATATTATATATATATTATTAAAACCGTCGGCAGAGAAAGACTCCAAGGGTGTGAGCTGTAAATTCATTCTCCGCGACTCGCGGAGTTTGAAGAGGATATTGTCGCGAGTCGCGGAGCCCCAAAAAAAATCGACTCTGCCTATAAAGCAAACCGAATTCTGATCATTTTTCATAATCTATTTCTCTCTTCTCTCATATATACGTAAACGATATATATATATATAATTTATATTTTAATTTTAATTTTAATTCTAATAATAAGGGTATGTTAGCGAATATTGTAAGGGTGTAAGTCGAAATTCTGTCCGTGTAACGCTACGCTATTTTTAATCATTGTAAGTTATGTTCAACCTTTTTATATTAATGTCTCGTAGCTAAGTTATTATTATGCTTATTTAAAACGAAGTAATCATGATGTTGGGCTAATTACTAAAATTGGGTAATTGGGCTTTGTACCATAATTGGGGTTTGGACAAAAGAACGACACTTGTGGAAATTAGACTATGGGCTATTAATGGGCTTTATATTTGTTTAACTAAATGATAGTTTGTTAATGTTAATATAAAGATTTACAATTGGGCGTCCCTATAAATTACCATATACACTCGATCGGACACGATGGGCGGGGTATTTATATGTACGAATAATCGTTCATTTAACTGGACACAGGAATGGATTAATAGCCACTAGAATAATTAAAACAGGGGTGAAATTACATTCAAGGGTAATTGGTGTAATTGTTAACAAAGTAGTAAAACCTTGGTTTACACGCAGTCGATAACCTGGTGTATTCATTAAACAAAGTATTAAAACCTTGTTACAATTCGAATCCCCAATTAGTTGGAATATTTAACTTCGGGTATAATAATAATTTGACGAGGACACTCGCACTTTATATTTATGACTGATGGACTGTTATGGACGAAAACCAGACGGACATATTAAATAATCCAGGACAAAGGACAATTAACCCATGGGGCATAAAACTAAAATCAACACGTCGAACATCATGATTACGGAAGTTTAAATAAGCATAATTCTTTTATTTCATATTTAATTTCCTTTATTTTATATTTAATTGCACTTCTAATTATCGTACTTTTTATTTATTGTTATTTAATCGCACTTTTAATTATCGTACTTTTTAATTATCGCAAGTTTATTTTATCGCACTTTTATTATTCGCAATTTCATTATCGTTATTTACTTTACGCTTTAAATTAAGTCTTTTATTTATTTAATATTAGGTTTTAACTGCGACTAAAGTTTTAAAATCGACAAACCGGTCATTAAACGGTAAAAACCCCCCTTTATAATAATAATATTACTTATATATATGTTTGTATTTTTATAAAAGTAAACTAATATAGCGTTACGCTTTGTTTAAAGATTTCCCTGTGGAACGAACCGGACTTACTAAAAACTACACTACTGTACGATTAGGTACACTGCCTATAAGTGTTGTAGCAAGGTTTAAGTATATCCATTCTATAAATAAATAAATATCTTGTGTAAAATTGTATCGTATTTAATAGTTTTTCCTAGTAAAATATAAACTATTTCGTATACACCTCGCATAACATCAATATACCAATAGTACATACATCTAAAAGCTGTGTATTGTACGAGTACGAATACGGGTGCATACGAGTAGAATTGTTGATGAAACTGAACGAGGATGTAATTGTAAGCATTTTTGTTAAGTAGAAGTATTTTGATAAGTGTCTTGAAGTCTTTCAAAAGTGTATGAATACATATTAAAACACTACATGTATATACATTTTAACTGAGTCGTTAAGTCATCGTTAGTCGTTACATGTAAGTGTTGTTTTGAAACCTTTAGGTTAACGATCTTGTTAAGTGTTGTTAACCCAATGTTTATAATATCAAATGAGATTTTAAATTATTATATTATCATGATATTATGATGTATAAATATCTCTTAATATGATATATATACATTAAATGTCGTTACAACGATAATCGTTACATATATGTCTCGTTTCAAAATCATTAAGTTAGTAGTCTTGTTTTTACATATGTAGTTCATTGTTAATATACTTAATGATATGTTTACTTATCATAATACCATGTTAACTATATATATATATCCATATATATGTCATCATATAGTTTTTACAAGTTTTAACGTTCGTGAATCACCGGTCAACTTGGGTGGTCAATTGTCTATATGAAACCTATTTCAATTAATCAAGTCTTAACAAGTTTGATTTCTTAACATGTTGGAAACACTTAATCATGTAAATAACAATTTTATTTAATATATATATAAACATGGAAAAGTTCGGGTCACTACATTATGAACCGAGTGTGTAGACCATACCTTGACAAGTTTGTCATTGTTTTCATTGATGACATACTTATTTACTCAAAGAATGACCAAGAACACGGTGAACATTTGAGAAAGGTGTTAGAAGTATTGAGGAAGGAAGAATTGTACGCTAAATTTTCAAAGTGTGCATTTTGGTTGGAAGAAGTTCAATTCCTCGGTCACATAGTGAACAAAGAAGGTATTAAGGTGGATCCGGCAAAGATAGAAACTGTTGAAAAGTGGGAAACCCCGAAAACTCTGAAACACATACGCCAGTTTTTAGGACTAGCTGGTTACTACAGAAGGTTCATCCAAGACTTTTCCAGAATAGCAAAACCCTTGACTGCATTAACGCATAAAGGGAAGAAATTTGAATGGAAGGATGAACAAGAGAAAGCGTTTCAGTTATTGAAGAAAAAGCTAACTACGGCACCTATATTGTCATTGCCTGAAGGGAATGATGATTTTGTGATTTATTGTGACGCATCAAAGCAAGGTATCAGTTGTGTATTAATGCAACGAACGAAGGTGATTGCTTATGCGTCTAGACAATTGAAGATTCACGAACAAAATTATACGAAGCATGATTTGGAATTAGGCGCGGTTGTTTTTGCATTAAAGACTTGGAGGCACTACTTATATGGGGTCAAAAGTATTATATATACCGACCACAAAAGTCTTCAGCACATATTTAATTAGAAACAACTGAATATGAGGCAGCGTAGGTGGACTGAATTGTTGAATGATTACGACTTTGAGATTCGTTACCACCCGGGGAAGGCAAATGTGGTAGCCGACATCTTGAGCAGGAAGGACAGAGAACCCATTCGAGTAAAATCTATGAATATAATGATTCATACTAATCTTACTACTCAAATAAAGGAGGCGCAACAAGGAGTTTTAAAAGAGGGAAATTTAAAGGATGAAATACCCAAAGGATCGGAGAAGCATCTTAATATTCGGGAAGACGGAACCCGGTATAGGGCTGAAAGAATTTGGGTACCAAAATTTGGAGATATGAGAGAAATGGTACTTAGAGAAGCTCATAAAACCAGATACTCAATACATCCCGGAACGGGGAAGATGTACAAGGATCTTAAGAAACATTTTTGGTGGCCAGGTATGAAAGCCGATATTGCTAAATATGTAGGAGAATGTTTGACGTGTTCTAAGGTCAAAGCTAAACATCAGAAACCATCAGGTCTACTACAACAACCTGAAATCCCGGAATGGAAATGGAAAAACATTACCATGGATTTCATTACTAAATTGCCAAGAACTACAAGTGGTTATGATACTATTTGGGTAATAGTTGATCGTCTCACCAAGTCAGCACACTTCCTGCCAATAAGAGAAGATGACAAGATGGAGAAGTTAGCACGACTGTATTTGAAGGAAGTCGTCTCCAGACATGGAATACCAATCTCTATTATCTCTGATAGGGATGGCAGATTTATTTCAAGATTCTAGCAGACATTACAGCAAGCATTGGGAACTCGTCTAGACATGAGTACTACCTATCATCCACAAACTAATGGGCAGAACGAAAGGACGATACAAACGCTTGAAGACATGCTACGAGCTTGTGTTATTGATTTCGGAAATAGTTGGGATCGACATCTTCCGTTAGCAGAATTTTCCTACAACAATAGCTACCATTCAAGCATTGAGATTGCGCCGTTTGAAGCACTTTATGGTAGAAAGTGCAGGTCTCCGATTTGTTGGAGTGAAGTGGGGGATAGACAGATTACGGGTCCGGAGATAATACAAGAAACTACCGAGAAGATCATCCAAATTCAACAACGATTGAAAACCGCCCAAAGTCGCCAAAAGAGCTACGCTGACATTAAAAGAAAAGATATAGAATTTGAAATTGGAGAGATGGTCATGCTTAAAGTTGCACCTTGGAAAGGCGTTGTTCGATTTGGTAAACGAAGGAAATTAAATCCAAGGTATATTGGACCATTCAAGATTATTGATCGTGTCGGACCAGTAGCTTACCGACTTGAATTACCTCAACAACTCGCGGCTGTACATAACACTTTCCACGTCTCGAATTTGAAGAAATGTTTTGCTAAAGAAGATCTCACTATTCCATTAGATGAAATCCAAATCAACGAAAAACTTCAATTCATCGAAGAACCCGTCGAAATAATGGATCGTGAGGTTAAAAGACTTAAGCAAAACAAGATACCAATTGTTAAGGTTCGATGGAATGCTCATAGAGGACCCGAGTTCACCTGGGAACGAGAAGATCAGATAAAGAAGAAGTACCCGCACTTATTTCCAGAAGATACGTCAACACCTCCAACTGCTTAAAATTTCGGGACGAAATTTATTTAACGGGTAGGTACTGTAGTGACCCGAACTTTTCCATGTTTATATATATTAAATGAAATTGTTATTTACATGATTAAGTGTTTCCAACATGTTAAGCAATGAAACTTGTTAAGACTTGATTAATTAAAATAGGTTTCATATAGACAATTGACCACCCAAGTTGACAGGTGATTCACGAACGTTAAAACTTGTAAAAACTATATGATGACATATATATATATATATATATATATATATATATATATATATATATATATATATATATATATATATATATATATATATATATATATATATATATATATATATATATATATATATATATATATATATATATATATATATATATATATATATATATATATATATATATATATATATATATATATAGTTAACATGATATTATGATAAGTAAACATATCATTAAGTATATTAACAATGAACTACATATGTAAAAACAAGACTACTAACTTAATGATTTTGAAACGAGACATATATGTAACGATTATCGTTGTAACGACATTTAATGTATATATATATCATATTAAGAGATATTCATACATCATAATATCATGATAATATAATAATTTAAAATCTCATTTGATATTATAAACATTGGGTTAACAACATTTAACAAGATCGTTAACCTAAAGGTTTCAAAACAACACTTACATGTAACGACTAACGATGACTTAACGACTCAGTTAAAATGAATATACATGTAGTGTTTTAATATGTATTAATACACTTTTGAAAGACTTCAAGACACTTATCAAAATACTTCTACTTAACAAAAATGCTTACAATTACATCCTCGTTCAGTTTCATCAACAATTCTACTCGTATGCACCCGTATTTGTACACGTACAATACACAGCTTTTAGATGTATGTACTATTGGTATATACACTCCAATGATCAGCTCTTAGCAGCCCATGTGAGTCACCTAAAACATGTGGGAACCATAATTTGGCAACTAGCATGAAATATCTCATAAAATTACAAAAATATGAGTAATCATTCATGACTTATTTACATGAACACAAAATTACATATCCTTTATATTTAATCCATACACCAACGACTAAAAACACCTACAATGTAGTGACCCGAACTTTTCCATGTTTATATATATTAATTGAGATTGATATTTACATGATTAAATGTTTCCAACATGTTAAGCAATCAAACTTGTTAAGACTTGATTAATTGAAATATGTTTCATATAGACAATTGACCACCCAAGTTGACCGGTGATTCACGAACGTTAAAACTTGTAAAAACTATATGATGACATATATATGAATATATATATAGTTAACATGATACTATGATAAGTAAACATATCATTAAGTATATTAACAATGAACTACATATGTAAAAACAAGACTACTAACTTAATGATTTTTAAACGAGACATATATGTAACGATTATCGTTGTAAAGACATTTAATGTATATATATCATATTAAGAGATATTCATACATGATAATATCATGATAATATAATAATTTAAAATCTCATTTGATATTATAAACATTGGGTTAACAACATTTAACAAGATCGTTAACCTAAAGGTTTCAAAACAACACTTACATGTAACGACTAACGATGACTTAACGACTCAGTTAAAATGTATATACATGTAGTGTTTTAATATGTATTTATACACTTTTGAAAGACTTCAATACACTTATCAAAATACTTCTACTTAACAAAAATGCTTACAATTACATCCTCATTCAGTTTCATCAACAATTCTACTCGTATGCACCCGTATTCGTACTCGTACAATACACAGCTTTTAGATGTATGTACTATTGGTACATACACTCCAATGATCAGCTCTTAGCAGCCCATGTGAGTCACCTAACACATGTGGGAACCATCATTTGGCAACTAGCATGAAATATCTCATAAAATTACAAAAATATGAGTAATCATTCATGACTTATTTACATGAAAACAAAATTACATATCCTTTATATCTAATCCATACACCAGCGACCAAAAACACCTACAAACACTTTCATTCTTTAATTTTCTTCATCTAATTAATCTCTCTCAAGTTCTATCTTCAAGTTCTAAGTGTTCTTCATATATTCTACAAGTTCTAGTTACATAAAATCAAGAATACTTTCAAGTTTGCTAGCTCACTTCCAATCTTGTAAGGTGATCATCCAACCTCAAGAAATCTTTGTTTCTTACAGTAGGTTATCATTCTAATACAAGGTAATAATCAAATTCAAACTTTGGTTCAATTTCTATAACTATAACAATCTTATTTCAAGTGATGATCTTACTTGAACTTGTTTTCGTGTCATGATTCTGCTTCAAGAACTTCGAGCCATCCAAGGATCCGTTGAAGCTAGATCCATTTTTCTATTTTCCAGTAGGTTTATCCAAGGAACTTAAGGTAGTAATGATGTTCATAACATCATTCGATTCATACATAAAAAGCTATCTTATTCGAAGGTTTAAACTTGTAATCACTAGAACATAGTTTAGTTAATTCTAAACTTGTTCGCAAACAAAAGTTAATCCTTCTAACTTGAATTTTAAAATCAACTAAACACATTTTCTATATCTATATGATATGCTAACTTAATGATTTAAAACCTGAAAACACGAAAAACACCGTAAAACCGGATTTACGCCGTCGTAGTAACACCGCGGGCTGTTTTGGGTTAGTTAATTAAAAACTATGATAAACTTTGATTTAAAAGTTGTTATTCTGAGAAAATGATTTTTATTATGAACATGAAACTATATCCAAAAATTATGGTTAAACTCAAAGTGGAAGTATGTTTTCTAAAATGGTCATCTAGACGTCGTTCTTTCGACTGAAATGACTACCTTTACAAAAACGACTTGTAACTTATTTTTCCGACTATAAACCTATACTTTTTCTGTTTAGATTCATAAAATAGAGTTCAATATGAAACCATAGCAATTTGATTCACTCAAAACGGATTTAAAATGAAGAAGTTATGGGTAAAACAAGATTGGATAATTTTTCTCATTTTAGCTACGTGAAAATTGGTAACAAATCTATTCCAACCATAACTTAATCAACTTGTATTGTATGTTATGTAATCTTGAGATACCATAGACACATATACAATGTTTCGACCTATCATGTCGACACATCTATATATATTTCGGAACAACCATAGACACTATATATGTGAATGTTGGAGTTAGCTATACAGGGTTGAGGTTGATTCCAAAATATATATAGTTTGAGTTGTGATCAATACTGAGATACGTATACACTGGGTCGTGGATTGATTCAAGATAATATTTATCGATTTATTTCTGTACATCTAACTGTGGACAACTAGTTGTAGGTTACTAACGAGGACAGCTGACTTAATAAACTTAAAACATCAAAATATATTAAAAGTGTTGTAAATATATTTTGAACATACTTTGATATATATGTATATATTGTTATAGGTTCGTGAATCAACCAGTGGCCAAGTCTTACTTCCCGACGAAGTAAAAATCTGTGAAAGTGAGTTATAGTCCCACTTTTAAAATCTAATATTTTTGGGATGAGAATACATGCAGGTTTTATAAATGATTTACAAAATAGACACAAGTACGTGAAACTACATTCTATGGTTGAATTATCGAAATCGAATATGCCCCTTTTTATTAAGTCTGGTAATCTAAGAATTAGGGAACAGACACCCTAATTGACGCGAATCCTAAAGATAGATCTATTGGGCCTAACAAACCCCATCCAAAGTACCGGATGCTTTAGTACTTCGAAATTTATATCATATCCGAAGGGTGTCCCGGAATGATGGGGATATTCTTATATATGCATCTTGTTAATATCGGTTACCAGGTGTTCACCATATGAATGATTTTTATCTCTATGTATGGGATGTGTATTGAAATATGAAATCTTGTGGTCTATTGTTACGATTTGATATATATAGGTTAAACCTATAACTCACAAACATTTTTTTTGACGTTTTAAGCATGTTTATTCTCAGGTGATTATTAAGAGCTTCCGCTGTCGCATACTTAAATAAGGACGAGATTTGGAGTCCATGCTTGTATGATATTGTGTAAAAACTGCATTCAAGATACTTATTTTGTTGTAACATATTTGTATTGTAAACCATTATGTAATAGTCGTGTGTAAACAGGATATTTTAGATTATCATTATTTGATAATCTACGTAAAGCTTTTTAAACCTTTATTGATGAAATAAAGGTTATGGTTTGTTTTAAAATGAATGCAGTCTTTGAAAAACGTCTCATATAGAGGTCAAAACCTCGCAACGAAATCAATTAATATGGAACGTTTTTAATCAATAAGAACGGGACATTTCATGTTAGGCCCAATAGATCTATCTTTAGGATTCGCGTCAATTAGGGTGTCTGTTCCCTAATTCTTAGATTACCAGACATAATAAAAAGGGGCATATTCGATTTCGATAATTCAACCATAGAATGTAGTTTCACGTACTTGTGTCTATTTTGTAAATTATTTATAAAACCTGCATGTATTCTCATCCCAAAAATATTAGATTTTAAAAGTGGGACTATAACTCACTTTCACAGATTTTTTACTTCGTCGGGAAGTAAGACTTGGCCACTGGTTGATTCACGAACCTATAACAATATATACATATATATCAAAGTATGTTCAAAATATATTTACAACACTTTTAATATATTTTGATGTTTTAAGTTTATTAAGTCAGCTGTCCTCGTTAGTAACCTACAACTAGTTGTCCACAGTTAGATGTACAGAAATAAATCGATAAATATTATCTTGAATCAATCCAAGACCCAGTGTATACGTATCTCAGTATTGATCACAACTCAAACTATATATATTTTGGAATCAACCTCAACCCTGTATAGCTAACTCCAACATTCACATATAGAGTGTCTATGGTTGTTCCGAAATATATATAGATGTGTCGACATGATAGGTCGAAACATTGTATACGTGTCTATGGTATCTCAAGATTACATAATATACAATACAAGTTGATTAAGTTATGGTTGGAATAGATTTGTTACCAATTTTCACGTAGCTAAAATGAGAAAAATTATCCAATCTTGTTTTACCCATAACTTCTTCATTTTAAATCCGTTTTGAGTGAATCAAATTGCTATGGTTTCATATTGAACTCTATTTTATGAATCTAAACAGAAAAAGTATAGGTTTATAGTCGGAAAAATAAGTTACAAGTCGTTTTTGTAAAGGTAGTCATTTCAGTCAAAAGAACGACGTCTAGATGACCATTTTAGAAAACATACTTCCACTTTGAGTTTAACCATAATTTTTGGATATAGTTTCATGTTCATAATAAAAATCATTTTCCCAGAATAACAACTTTTAAATCAAAGTTTATCATAGTTTTTAATTAACTAACCCAAAACAGCCCGCGGTTTTACTACGACGGCGTAAATCCGGTTTTACGGTGTTTTTCGTGTTTCCAGGTTTTAAAACATTAAGTTAGCATATCATATAGATATAGAACATGTGTTTAGTTGATTTTAAAAGTCAAGTTATAAGGATTAACTTTTATTTGCGAACAAGTTTAGAATTAACTAAACTATGTTCTAATGATTACAAGTTTAAACCTTCAAATAAGATAGCTTTATATGTATGAATCGAATGATGTTATGAACATCATTACTACCTCAAGTTCCTTGGATAAACTTACTGGAAATGAGAAAAATAGATCTAGCTTCAAAGGATCCTTGGATGGCTTGAAAGTTCTTGAAGCAGAATCATGACACGAAAACAATTTCAAGTAAGATTTCCACTCGAAATAAGATTGTTATAGTTATAGAAATTGAATTAAAGTTTGAATATGATTATTACCTTGTATTAGAAAGATAACCTACTGTAAGTAACAAAGGTTTCTTGATCTTGGATGATTACATGGAATGGATTTAGAAAACTTGGAAGTAAACTTGCAATCTTGGAAGTATTCTTGATTTTATGAAACTAGAACTTTTGGAATTTATGAAGAACACTTAGAACTTGAAGATAGAACTTGAGAGAGATCAATTAGATGAAGAAAATTGAAGAATGAAAGTGTTTGTAGGTGTTTTTGGTCATTGGTGTATGGATTAGATATAAAGGATATGTAATTTTGTTTTCATGTAAATAAGTCATGAATGATTCCTCATATTTTTGTAATTTAATGAGATATTTCATGCTAGTTGCCAAATGATGGTTCCCACATGTGTTAGGTGACTCACATGGGCTGCTAAGAGCTGATCATTGGAGTGTATATACCAATAGTACATACATCTAAAAGCTGTGTATTGTACGAGTACGAATACGGGTGCATACGAGTAGAATTGTTGATGAAACTGAACGAGGATGTAATTGTAAGCATTTTTGTTAAGTAGAAGTATTTTGATAAGTGTCTTGAAGTCTTTCAAAAGTGTATGAATACATATTAAAACACTACATGTATATACATTTTAACTGAGTCGTTAAGTCATCGTTAGTCGTTACATGTAAATGTTGTTTTGAAACTTTTAGGTTAACGATCTTGTTGAATGTTGTTAACCCATTGTTTATTATAACAAATGAGATTTTAAATTGTTATATTATCATGATATTATGATATATAATATATCTTAGTATGATATATATACAGTTAAATGTCGTTACAACGATAATCGTTACATATATGTCTCGTTTCGAAATCATTAAGTTAGTAGTCTTATTTTTACATATGTATTTCATTGTTAATACACTTAATAATATATCTACTTATCATTTAACATAATTAACCAAGTGTATCAATATCTTAATATGATTCATATGTACCTAGTAATACGTTGTTATAACGATAATCGTTATATATATCGTTTTCGAGTTTCTTAAATTAATAGTCTCATTTTTATGTATATAACTCATTGTTAAAATACTTAATGAGATACATACTTATAATAAAATCATGTTAACTATATATATAACCATATATATGTCATCGTATAGTTTTTACAAGTTTTAACGTTCGTGAATCACCGGTCAACTTGGGTGGTCAATTGTCTATATGAAACCTATTTCAATTAATCAAGTCTTAACAAGTTTGATTGCTTAACATGTTGGAAACACTTAATCATGTAAATAACAATTTCATTTAATATATATATAAACATGGAAAAGTTCGGGTCACTACACCGTTTGGGTTGACTAACGCACCAGCTGTGTTCATGGACCTCATGAACCGAGTGTGTGGACCATACCTTGACAAGTTTGTCATTGTTTTCATCGATGACATACTTATTTACTCAAAGAATGACCAAGAGCACGAACAACATTTGAGAAAAGTGCTAGAGTTGTTAAGGAAAGAAAAACTGTACGCTAAGTTTTCAAAGTGTGCATTTTGGTTGGAAGAAGTTCAATTCCTCGGTCACATAGTGAACAAAGAAGTTATTCAGGTGGATCCAGCAAAGATTGAAACCGTTGAAAAATGGGAAATCCCAAAAACTCCGAAGCGTATACGCCAATTTTTAGGACTAGCTAGGTACTACAGAAGATTCATCCAAGATTTTTCCAGAATTGCAAAACCCTTGACTGCATTAACGCATAAAGGGAGGAAATTTGAATGGAAGGATGAACAAGAGAAAGCTTTTCAATTGTTAAAGAAAAAGTTAACTACGGCACCTATATTATCATTACCTGAAGGGAATGATGATTTTGTGATATATTGTGACGCTTCAAAGCAAGGTCTCGGTTGTGTATTAATGCAACGAACGAAGGTAATTGCTTATGCGTCTAGATAATTGAAGATTCACGAGCAGAATTATACGACGCATGATTTGGAGTTAGGCGCGGTTGTTTTTGCATTAAAGACTTGGAGGCACTACTAATATGGGGTCAAAAGTATTATATATACCGACCACAAAAGTCTTCAACACATATTTAATCAGAAACAACTGAACATGAGGCAGCGCAGGTGGATTGAATTGTTGAATGATTACGACTTTGAGATTCGTTACCACCCGGGGAAGGCGAATGTGGTAGCCGACGCTTTGAGCAGAAAGGACAGAGAACCCATTCGAGTAAAAGCTATGAATATAATAATTCACAATAACCTTACTACTCAAATAAAGGAGGCGCAACAAGGAGTTTTAAAAGAGGGAAATTTAAAGGATGAAATACCCAAAGGATCGGAGAAGCATCTTAATATTCGGGAAGACGGAACCCGGTATAGGGCTGAAAGAATTTGGGTACCAAAATTTGAAGATATGAGAGAAATGGTACTTAGAGAAGCTCATAAAACTAGATACTCAATACACCCTGGAACGGGGAAGATGTACAAGGATCTCATGAAACATTTTTGGTGGCCGGGTATGAAAGCCGATGTTGCTAAATACGTAGGAGAATGTTTGACGTGTTATAAGGTTAAAGCGGAACATCAGAAACCATCAGGTCTACTTCAACAACCCAAAATCCCAGAATGAAAATGGGAAAATATTACCATGGATTTCATCACTAAATTGCCAAGGACTGCAAGTATTTTTAATACTATTTGGGTAATAGTTGATCGTCTCACCAAATCAGCACACTTCCTGCCAATAAGAGAAGATGACAAGATGGAGAAGTTAGCACGACTGTATTTGAAGGAAGTCATCTCCAGACATGGAATACCAATCTCTATTATCTCTGATAGGGAAGGCAGATTTATTTCAAGATTCTTGCAGACATTACAGCAAGCATTAGGAACTCGTCTAGACATGAGTACTGCCTATCATCCACAAACTGATGGGCAGAGTGAAAGGACGATACAAATGCTTGAAGACATGCTATGAGCATGTGTTATTGATTTCGGAAACAGTTGGGATCGACATCTACCGTTTGCAGAATTTTCCTACAACAACAGCTACCATTCAAGCATTGAGATGGATCCGTTTGAAGCACTTTATGGTAGAAAGTGCAGGTCTCCGATTTGTTGGAGTGAAGTGGGGGATAGATAGATTACGGGTCCGGAGATAATACAAGAAACTACCGAGAAGATCATCCAAATTCAACAACGGTTGAAAACCGCCCAAAGTCGACAAAAGAGCTACGCCGACATTAAAAGAAAAGATATAAAATTTGAAATTGGAGAGATGGTCATGCTTAAGGTTGCACCTTGGAAAGGCGTTGTTCGATTTGGTAAACGAGGGAAATTAAATCCAAGGTATATAGGACCATTCAAGATTATTGATCATGTCGGACCAGTAGCTTACCGACTTGAGTTACCTCAACAACTCGCGGCTGTACATAACACTTTCCACGTCTCGAATTTGAAGAAATATTTTGCTAAAGAAGGTCTCACTATTCCGTTAGACGAAATCCAAATCAACGAAAAACTTCAATTCATCGAAGAACCCGTCGAAATAATGGATCGTGAGGTTAAAAGACTTAAATAAAACAAGATACCAATTGTTAAGGTTCGATGGAATGCTCGTAGAGGACCCGAGTTCACCTGGGAATGAGAAGATCAGATGAAGAAGAAATACCCGCACTTATTTCCAGAAGATACGTCAACACCTCCAACTGCTTAAAATTTTGGGACGAAATTTATTTAACGGGTAGGTACTGTAGTGACCCGAACTTTTGCATGTTTATATATATTAAATGAAATTGTTATTTACATGATTAAGTATTTTCAACATGTTAAGCAATCAAACTTGTTAAGACTTGATTAATTGAAATAGGTTTCATATAGACAATTGACCACCCAAGTTGACCGGTAATTCACGAACGTTAAAACTTGTAAAAACTATATGATGACATATATATGATTATATATATATAGTTAACATGATATTATGATAAGTAAGTATCTCATTAGGTATTTTAACAATGAGTTATATACATAAAATTGAGTTTATTGAATTAAGAAACTCGAAACGATATATATAACGATTATCGTTATAACAACGTCTTACTAAATACATATGAATCATATTAAGATATTGATACACTATGTTTAATCATGATAAATGATAAGTAAACATGTCATTAAGTGTATTAACAATGAACTACATATGTAAAAACAAGACTACTAACTTAATGAATTCGAAACGAGACATATATGTAACGATTATCGTTATAACAACATTTAACTGTATATATATCATACTAAGATATATTAATATATCATAATATCATGATAATGTAATAATTTAACATCTCTTTAGATATAATAAATAATGGGTTAACAACATTTAACAAGATTGTTAACCTAAAGGTTTCAAAACAACATTTACATGTAACGACTAACGATGACTTAACGACTCAGTTAAAATGTATATACATGTAGTGTTTTAATATGTATTCTTACACTTTTGAAAGACTTCAAGACACTTATCAAAATACTTCTACTTAACAAAAATGCTTACAATTACATCCTCGTTCAGTTTCATCAACAATTCTACTCGTATGCACCCGTATTCGTACTTGTACAATATACAACTTTTAGATGTATGTACTATTGGTATATACACTCCAATGATCAGCTCTTAGTAGCCCATGTGAGTCACCTAACATATGTGGGAATCATTATTTGGCAACTAGCATGGAATATCTCATAAAATTACAAAAATATTAGTAATCATTCATGACTTATTTACAAGTAAACAAAATTACACATCCTTTATATCTAATCCATATACCAACGACCAAAAATACCTACAAACACTTTCATTCTTCAATTATTCTCATGTAATTAATCTCTCTTAAGTTCTATCTTCAAGTTCTAAGTGTTCTTCATAAATTCTATAAGTTCTTGTTTCATAAAATCAAGAATACTTCCAAGTTTGCTAGCTTACTTCCAATCTTGTAAAGTGATCATCCAACCTCCAGAAATCTTTCTTATTTATAGTAAGATATCTTTCTAATACAAGGTAATACTCATATTCAAACTTTGATTCAATTTCTATAACTATAACAATTTTATTTCGAGTGGAAATCTTACTTGAACTTGTTTTCGTGTCATGATTCTGCTTCAAGAAACTTTCAAGCCATCCAAGGATCCTTTGAAGCTAGATCTGTTTTTCTTATTTCCAGTAGGCTCACCTACTAAAATTAAGGTAGTAATGATGTTCATAACATCATTCGATTCATACATTTAAAACTTTCTTATTCGAAGATTTAAACTTGTAATCACTAGAACATAGTTTAGTTAATTCTAAACTTGTTCGCAAATAAAGTTAATCCTTCTAACTTGACTTTTAAAATCAACTAAACACATGTTAAATATCTATATGATATGCTAACTTAATGATTTAAAACCTGGAAACACGAAAAACACCGTAAAACTGGACATACGCCGTCGTAGTAACACCGCGGGCTGTTTTTGGGTTTGATAATTAAAAACTATGATAAACTTTGATTTAAAAGTTGTTCTTATGGGAAAATTATTTTTCTTATGAACATGAACCTATATCCAAAAATCATGGTTAAACTCAAAGTGGAAGTATGTTTTTCAAAATGGTCATCAAGACGTCGTTCTTTCGACTAAAATGACTACCTCTTACAAAAATGAATTGTAACTTATATTTCTGACTATAAACCTATACTTTTTCTGTTTAGATTCATAAAATAGAGTTCAATATGAAACCATAGCAATTTGATTCACTCAAAACGGATTTCAAACGAAGAAGTTATGGGTAAAACAAGATTGGATATTTTTTGATTGTTGTAGCTACGGGAAATATTGTAACAATTCTATACAAATCATATCCTAGCTAACTTATATTGTATTATACATGTATTCTAATATATTAAGTAATTTTGAGATACCATAGACACGAATACAATGTTTTGGCATATCATATCGACCCATCTATATATATATTTTGGAACAACCGTAGACACTCTATATGCAGTAATGTTGGAGTTAGCTATACAGGGTTGAGGTTGATTCCAAAATATTATATACTTTAAGTTGTGATCTAGCCTGAGGCTTGTATACACGAGGTCATGGATTGATTCAAGATATTATATATTGCTTTATTTCTGTACATCTAACTGTGGACAACTAGTTGTAGGTTACTAACGAGGACAGCTGACTTAATAAACTTAAAACAGTAAAACGTATTAAAAATGTTGTAAATATATTTTGAACATACTTTGATATATATGTACATATTTGTTATAGGTTCGTGAATCGACCAGTGGCCAAGTCTTACTTCCCGACAAAGTAAATCTGTAAAAGTGAGTTATAGTCCCACTTTTAAAATCTAATATTTTTGGGATGAGAATACATGCAGCTTTTTAAATGTTTTACAAAATAGACACAAGTATATGAAACTACTTTCTATGGTTGAACGATCGAAGACGAATATGCCCCTTTTTACTTGGTAACCTAAGAATTAGTAAACCAGTCTACTAATTGACGCGAATCCTAAAGATAGATCTATTGGGCTCAACAAACCCCATCCGTTGCAGCGGATGCTTTAGTACTTCGATGTTGTTTTATCATGTCCGATGGATGTCCCGGAATGATAGGGAATATTTTTATATGCATCTTGTTGAAATATGAAATCTTGTGGTCTATTATTATGATTTGATAATATATAGGTTAAACCTATAACTCACCAACATTTTTGTTGACGTTTTAAGCATGTTTATTCTCAGGTGATTATTAAGAGCTTTCGCTGTTGCATACTAAAATAAGGACAAGATTTGGAGTCCATGCTTGTATGATATTATGTAAAAACTGCATTCAAGAAACTTATTTTTGATGTAATATATTCTTATTGTAAATCATTATGAAATGGTCGTGTGTAAACGGTATATTTTAGATTATCATTATTTGATAATCTACGTAATGCTTTTTAAACCTTTATCGATAAAATAAAGGTTATGGTTGTTTTAAAAATGAATGCAGTCTTTGAAAAACGTCTCATATAGAGGTCAAAACCTCACGACGAAATCAATTAATATGGAACGTTTATAATCAATATGAACGGGACATTTCATTTTCAACCGAATTTTTTTTAGCATGCTTGCCACATAATTTGGCCCAATTATGTGGCCAACGTAATGTGCTCAAAAATGTGTTTTGCGTCCATGAATTATTATCGAAATGAAACTATAGTCAAATATATTTTCATTCAATATGAAATTTTAAGATAGAAACAATTATAGAGTTATGAATTGAGGGATATCAAAAAGTGTCACAAAATAATTGAACCTTTAAACCAAGATGTCACTAAACGTGTAAGGATTTTTGACTAGTGGGGATATATAAAATTCAAAAATAGTCTCATTGTACCTAAATAAAGGGTTACATAAAAAACAAGTATCAAAATAATATTTAAATATGCATAAAAGTTTAAACGCAAATGTAATAATTATCGTAAAATCTGAAAGTTCAAAATTCACCTTTAGAAATAGAAAAACGACTTTTTCGGCGTCAAAACTATTTCAAATAGAAGCAAGCCATCAAGAAGTCTTTCTCATAACATCGTTATCTATTCATCGTTCGAAACTGGGTCCAATTTTCAACCGAAGTTTTTTTAGAATGCCACATAATTGGGCCCAATTATGTGGCCAACGTAATGTACTCAAAAATGTGTTTTGCGGCCATGAATTTTTATCGAAATGAAACTATAATCAAATATATTTTCATTCAATAAGAAATTTTAAAATCGAAACAATTATAGATTTATGAATTGAGAGATATTCAAAAGTCTCATAAAATAATCGAACCATTAAACCAAGATGTCACTAAACGTGTAAGGATTTATGGCTAGTGGGGATATATTAACCTCAAAAATATTCTCAATGAATCTAAATAAAGTGTTACATAAAAACCAAGTATCAAAATAATATCTAAATATACATAAGAGTTCAAATGCAAAGGTAATAATTATCGTAAAATCTGAAAGTTCAAAATTCACCTTTAGAAATAGCAATACGACTTTTTCAGCGTCAAAACTATTTTGAAGGAAGCAAGCCTTCAGGAAGTCTTTCTCATAACGTCGTTATCTATTTATCGTGCGAAAATGGGTCCAAATTTCAACTGAAGGTTTTTAGCATGCTTGCCACATAATATGGCCCAATTATGTGGCCAAAGTAATGTTCTCAAAAATGTGTATTGCTGCCGTAAATTATTATTTAAACGAAACCATAATCAAATAAATTTTCATTCAAGATGAAATTTTAAAATAGAAACACTTATAAAAGTATGAATTGAGAGATATCAAAAAGTGTCACAAAATAATTCAACCATTAAACTAAAATGTCACTAAACGTGTAAAGATTTGTGGCTAGTGGGGATATATTAACCCAAAAAATAATCTTAATGTACCTAAATAAAGCGTTACATAAAAACAAGTATCAAAATAATATATAAATATGCATAAGAGTTCAAATGCAAAGGTAATAATTATCGTAAAATCTGAAAGTTCAAAATTCACCTTTAGAAATAGCAAAACGTCTTTTTCAGCGTCAAAACTAATTCGAATGGAAGCAAGCCTTCTGGAAGTATTTCTTATAACATCGTTATCTATTCAACGAGCGAAATTGGACCCAATTTTCAACCGAAGTTTTTTTTAGCATGGTTGCCACATAATTTGGCACAATTATGTGGCCAACGTAATGTGCTCAAAAATATGTTTTGCGGCCATGAATTATTATCGAAATGAAACTATAGTCAAATATATTTACATTCAATATGAAATTTTAAAATAGAAACAATTATAGAGTTATTAATTGAGAGATATCAAAAAGTGTCACAAAATAATTGAACCTTTAAACCAAGATGTCACTAAACGTGTCAGGTTTTTTGGCTAGTGGGATATATTAACCCCAAAAATAATCTCAATGTGCATAAATAAAGGGTTACATAAAAAACAAGTATCAAAACAATATTTAAATATGCATAAGAGTTAAAATGCAAAGGTAATAATTATCGTAAAATTTGAGAGTTCAAAATTCACCTTTAGAAATAGCAAAATGACTTTTTCGTCGTCAAAACAATTTCGAATGGAAGCAAGCCATCAAGAAGTGTTTCTTATAACATTGTTATCTATTCATCGTGCGAAAGTGGCTCCAATTTTCAACCGAAGTTTTTTTAGCAAGCTTGCCACAGAAATTGGCCCAATTATATGACCAACTTAATGTGCTCAAAAATGTGTTTTACGGCCATGAGTTATTATCGAAACGAAACTATAATCAACTATATTTTCATTTAATATGAAATTTCAAAATAGAAACAATTATAGAGTTATAAATTGAGAGATATCAAAAAGTCTCATAAAATAATCGAACTATTAAACCAAAATGTCACTAAACGTGAAAAGATTTGTGGCTAATGGGGATATATTAACCCCAAAAATATTCTCAATGAACCTAAATAAAGTGTAACATAAAAAACAAGTATCAAAATAATATTTAAATATGCATAAGAGTTCAAATGCAAAGGTAAGAATTATCGTAAAATCTGAAAGTTCAAAATTCACCTTTAAAAATAGCAAAACTAGTTTTTCGGCGTCAAAAATATTTCGAATAGAAGCAAGCCTTTAGAAAGTCTTTCTCATAACGTCGTTATCTATTCATCATGCAAAACTGGGTCCAATTTTTAAAAGAAGTTTTTAGCATGCTTGCCACATAATTTGGCCCAATTATGTGGCCAACGTAATGTGCTCAAAAATGTGTTTTGCGGCCATGAATTATTATCGAAACGAAACTATAATCAAATATATTTTCATTCAATAAGAAATTTTAAAATAGAAACAATTATAGAGTTATGAATTTAGAGATATCAAAAAGTCTCATTAAATAATCGAACCATTAAACCAAGATGTCACTAAACGTGTAAAGATTTATGGCTAGTGGGGATATATTAACCCCAAAAATATTTTCAATGAACCTAAATAAAGTGTTACATAAAAAATAAGTATCAAATAATATCTAAATATGCATAAGAGTTCAAATGCAAAGGTAATAATTTTTGTAAAATCTGAAAGTTCAAAATTCACCTTTAGAAATAGCAATACGACTTTTTCGGCGTCAAAACTATTTCAAATGGAAGCAAGCCTTCAGGAAGTCTTTCTCATAAAGTCGTTATTTATTTATCGTGCGAAAGTGGGTCCAATTTTCAACCAATGTTTTTTTAGCATGCTTGCCACATAATTTGGCCTAATTATGTGGCCAATGTAATCTGCTCAAAAATGTGTTTTGCGGCCTACTTAATCATTGGAGACAAGAAGAAGGTGATCCCTTCCATCCACCACATTTCCCTCTTAGCGAAGAACCTGAAGCACTTACCGGTGAACCTGTTCGAGACACCATTTTCTCTCTCATTTTCAGAGTATCTCGTCACGATTATATAGTATCTCAAATTCTGAATCTTATTCATTCGATCGTCCTAACCGACAATCATCCCAGTGTAATAGAAGAAGTAAACGAGCTTCACGCTCGAGTAGTGGCTTTGGATAATATGGTGCAAAGGTTACGAGCACCAACAGCATCACCGACATCAACGGTACCATTACCACCACCAACAAGACCGTCCACATCATAATCTATACCTCGAGCATCAACGTCATACACACCGTAGATACCAAGGAGTACCAACAACAATAACCGATGGAATATTAATTCATAACCTCATTGAAGAAACATTCTGCGGCGATTATGTAATCTCTAAAGTCTTAGAAATTATCTATTCTAGCCTTAACCATAAATCAGATGAGTGGACCGAAATGATAGAAGGAAAAATAGAAACCCTGACATGCACGATTTACAAGCTAGATTTGTTATACCAACAACATCAACAGTACCGCCAGCATCGTCAGCACCAGCAGTACCTACAACATCACAAGCTCCGCCAGATCTATAATCACCGCGAACATCATCACTAATCAACAACGAGTATATCGTATCAATGAGTTATGAAGTATTAACTCACCCCCTCTGAAGAATTTATATGTATATCGTATATATATAAATTTTGAAACCATAATAAATCTTTTTGTACTAAGCTATTACGTGTGAATCTTAACTGGTAGATACTACTTGGTTAATTCATATTACTAATATGAAATGATGTACATCCTTCGTTAAAGACTTAACTATCGTTAACTACAATCTCTGTTTTAACTCAATGAATCCCACTTCATAATAAACCAAGTGTATTATTCAATTCTATGTTTGATTTTAAACTTTCATCTTCGATGTACTCGAAACTTCCTAGAAACATCATTCGTACCTTGCCAACTTCACAAGAATCCCACGAACACCAACATCATTCACCGAGTAAATATCAATTAAAATGAATAATGAAATATTGAATCATAATTTCATTTACATCGAAGTGATAATCCACCGAGATTACAAAATTTCTAAATTATTAGAGATTATTCATTCTAGCTCCAGCTGAAAATCAAATGAGCTTAATATGATATTAACTCATTAAATCTGTATTACATTTGAAGAAAATATACATATTAATATTTTCATAAAAATTGTAATAAAATTTTCTCGTACAAAAGATTACTTGTGAAACTTTTAACGGGTAGGTAATACCCGAGAGAAATATAAATTCACAATTAATATGTTACATTCTTCGATTCTGATTCAGAAAATCATCAACTATACTCACTACTTTCACAACGATATACATTTTTCATAAAAATCAGGACAACAATTCTCATTCAAATTCAATTACATATTCTGATTTTGAGAAATCAGAATCCAAGTCAAGATTTAACATAAAACATCACTCTTAGATTCCTACATCTTTCAAAGCCATAATTTGAATTCAAAACGGTGCTAGAACATCACATTTATTCATAAAACCCAGAAAAATATTCGTGTCGTTCAAAATTCTAGAACATCATATGTATATTGAAGATTACAATCTGCGTTCAAACCCTTCATGATTCTTGAAAACCCCTCAATTAAGAAACAATCGAGAGGATGATCCAATCACATGTTCTCCACAGTCATGCATCTGGAAAACTCCCGGAACCAAAGTAGAAGTTTAACACAAGTCCGTAATCCATTGGCGTTGTTATTACCGAAAATAACTTTTCAATTCCTTTCAAAAAATAGCCAATTTTGTCACACCTTCAACAAAATCAATTTTGACTTTTCATTCGAATTAGCCTTATTATAACCTTGATATATACGTTACTGATGTGTGAAATCGTGTCTATAAATTTATAAGTAGGAAATACCGGTTAAAAGGATTACTACACACTAACGGGCAGTGTACCCGATCGTGCAATAGTATACAGTTGGTAAATCCGTGATCGTTCCAAGGACAGTTTAAACGTGAGAATTAAGATTGTAACTAATGGAAATAAACTAAAGTTAATCTAATAAAATTTAAAGTACGAGATAGTTTGGTTTATGGCTATTTAACGATTAGCCGAATCAAGAGTAACTTTAAAAGTAAAGACAATGTTTTTGGTGTTTTATATTAATAAAACGTTTTTAAATAGATGTGATATCGATAAGATGAAAATATGTTCACCTAGACTTTCTTCACAAATGTTGGATGTTTTTAGATTACGCCCTGATCAATTGCCAAATGCTTGCAAATTAACTAATCGGTTCACCAAGAATTCCCTTGAGTAAACACTTCAAACTAGATTACACGACACATAATTCCCTGTAGCCTAGGACCTCTAATCTGTGATTAATCAAATTGACTGACTGATAGACCCAAACCGTGACCTAGGGTTCCCTAAGATCAACAATCGTGCCAACTCTCGTTGCACACAATCTATCCCTGCCTCAACTAATTATTTCCTACGATTCATTACCGTCTCCGGTTAAATGCACAAGTATCTAAGACAGTTTGATCAATTCACTTAATATGATAGACTCCAACAAACGTCACTAAATTGGACAACCAAATTAATCAATCAACTAAACGCTTAGAACTTAATGAACAATTGCAATAGACTCCAATGAAATCTCTCTCTATTAGACAATCACAATTATCAATCAATCCAAAAATAAGTATCAACAAGAACAATCAAGTGTTCAAGCTATCAATCATCAAACAAATAATAATCAATCATAAAATTACATCCAACAATGTATTTAGTCTAGATGAACATAAATAAATTAGCCAACAACCATGTTAAAAGATAAAATCAAAATCAATTGATAATTCATAAGTTTGAGAAAAGAATCAACCAAAGATGATGATGAATCTTCAATGTTTGTAGGATTGCAACGCGTTAATGGATCGATTGGATGGGATTGGTGACCTTGGAATTCCCCAAAAATCACCTTTTTTCGTCCTTTTTGCTGCTCCTAATCGTCCAAAGTGAAAGCTAAAAGATTAGGGTTAAAAACTGCCTTTTATATCACGTGGAAACCACCTGGCCGACCCAAAATGCGCGGTGCGCACAAAAATGCGCGGTGCACAAACCCCAAATAAATTCTGCTGCACAAAATCTGAATTTTCTGATCTGTTTTGAAGCACATTTGCGCGGTGCGCACTCCAATGCGCGGCGCGCACTTCTTAACTCATTAAACCACCAAACATTCAATTTTATGTTGTAGAGCTCTGAGATACGGACGTCTGGGCTCTGACCTCACCTCAATCGGAGTTACGAGCAATGAGATATGGCCGTTTCCGTGAAGGCGCGCGGACTTTGCAATACCATCAACCTTCCACACAACTTCTCCATTGTTAAATGATACTACCCGAATGCAAGATCGATTAAACATACCATGTAAACGAAGTTTAAAACTCTCTAACTTTATGATTTGAATCTTCAATGTGAACCAGAATAAACTGTGCTGATAAATGAGCTCGAAAACACACTGAAAACCAATAAAACTTATACCGAAGCACCTCTTGACGTCAAAACACAAATCTTCATTAATACCACCAAATATTAACCGAACCGCATCCAAAAGGACCAAAATGCGACTGATATTGCTAAGATAAACGTATGAGAAATATGCAATATCAAATCACCCCACACTAGAGTCTTGCTTGTCCTCAAGCAAATTCGACTCGAAAATATCTTCTACCAAATTATAACGCCTTCATAAGTGTAAGTAGAACCAACGAATGATAACCAAATGAATCAACTAGCGTGGGTACGGTTTAAATAGAACATATCAACAAAAACGACTTCCACTTGTAATCCCAAAATCTCCAACATCCCCAAACAGAGTATTGGCACAATAATAATAATTCGAACAAAGTGTGCCCAATAGATAATCCAATTAAATGTAGGAAATCTCAAACCTGATAATGTCTTCAAATATGTAAAACAATGAATACAAGTGGAATCCGTGAGCCGAGAAGATAAACCAACGAACCAAAGAACCGTACGGGCTACTCCGCGATTGGTCAAGCCAATGCCTCCCACAGTACCTAACATCGTGAGATGTCGGTAAGAAAATAATGTGCTTAGGAGGATACACATTACGTCCGGATATCATCGATAATTATGAGGTAATCACCTAATCCGTTAGGTCAATCATAAAGATTGAGGTTCATCAGGCTTAAAAGCTGATATATTACCTTTCCGGAGGTTATCCACTGGGAATCTGATCAATCACTGACATTTTGTGTATCATGGTGCGCTTCCCATTTGGCCAGCAAATCTTCCTCATTGAGATAAGCTTTGACTACCAGTTTCCCTGTTTGATGTTGAGGCCTGGTAGATTTCCAGTCGATCATAGCAATGACTTTTCAAGACTTTTCGTCACCCTACAACTGGTCTGGACTACAACTTCTGAAATAAATCAGCAAGTGTGTCGTTCGGGAGACTTGACTCCCTTTAGGATGGAATGGATACATCCTGTATGGTCATATAAGGTGGTCGAGCGCATCATTGTCCTTGTTAGGAGAAACAATGAAGACCGCCCTATAAAAGTTTTCGATCTAGCGCATGGCCCGGCTACGACCACACGATCCAATCACCGTTCATACGGTTGACACCCGTTTTTGTAAAAGTGACCTACGTATGAACTGTTCTGTTCATGTAGGATTTCATATTCAAAATAATGAATATGTTTTGAAAGTTCAAGACTTTCTCCTCTAACAGTACCTCATCGTGAAATGATGGGTAATGAAATGGCACGCTTAAGAGGTATACGTACCAAGTAGAACAGTCGGAAGACTTTACTTCCTTAATTGAGTGGATCTGAGTCACTCGGAAGTGCCAATCTATGTCAATTGACACCGGTTTTGAAACAACTTTCGGAAGACTTTACTCCCGATAAATCCCGAAAACCTTCGGGTTCCATAGCTTTTGGCTATGGGTTGTGTTGTCTAAGCAAACACAAGCACGTAGCTATTGCTCCTAAAAAGGACAGCACTGGTGAAGCTCGAGGCTCCTCTTCCCACAGTATCACACCATTAGATGATGTAATAATAAAATGATATAGTTTCGGAAGTCTGCTATACCAAGTAACCAAAAGTTTTTGATCTGGCACGTGATTCGGTCACAATCACGCTATGCAATCACCGCTCTCTCATGGTTTACACCCGTTTTGGTACAGGTGACCTACTATTGAGTTCTTTGAACTAGTAGGATTTCATGTCCAATGGTAATGGACATGTGGAACACTTTTGGCTTCTTTTAAGTCACGAATTAGCCATAAAAAATTTTAATTTCCCAAAAAAATGACCTAAAACGTGATGTTTCACGCTTTTTAAAGTTCAAAATAACTGAAACCAAATCTAATAACCACGAGAATTCATACACCCGCGAGAATTCATACACCCACCCCACACTTGAGTTAAGTAATGTCCTCATTACGTTAAAACCATAAATAAGTATGAATTTGAGAGGACATTAGTATAAGGTGAGTTATAATTCTCGGAAATAATATGAAAATGAAATATATAAAACTTTACATAATCATGTGCAGGTGTCTTTGTAATGCCCGGACATCAAAATACGCAACAGTATGGCAGAATCTTTCTTCACTACCATGCAACAAACCAAATATCCAAAAGTACCTGCACATGAAACAAACCAATACAAAAAGAAAAGAAAATATTTTTGTGTTTTTTTAAGGGTTATTCAAATTTTTAGGATTTTTAAAAGGTTTTCAAAACATCATTTACAAACTCTACAACAATTCAAAACCCCGTAATTAGCCAGCTCCGGGATCGTAGGTTCCATCATCCGACAATTTTCGGGAACCTACTCCAATAACATTCACATCTACCTTTGACATGAGCCATTCGTCGGCTTCTTTATTAACCTGCGCAAATTCAACAAGTTTCGCCTTTTCGATAGGCGATAAATTCGATAAAAGCCGGTTACACAATTTATAGTCCCCCCTACTTCTAGCCTCATGAACTCGTTTGTACAATTTTCTCATACTACGATCAACAACAAGTTCATCTACCAACTTCTCAACTAAAGGGTCAATGTAGTGTGGGTTATCAATTGGTTGAGGTTCAACCACTTCACACTTAGGTATTTTAACCTTATCTTTTTCAACTGGGGTATCTAAAGGATCACCACAATTTTTAATAGTCACAACTGTTCCTAAATACCCCATGACCTTAGTAGGTAAGCTTCCACGTTTCTTTCTCATAAAGGTGACCGATTTGTCACCTTCTCTCAACGTAAGCTTACTCGCTTCCTCATCAACTAACATACGGGCGGTAAAGAGAAAAGGTCTCCCGAAAATGAGAGGGACATCGGTGTCCTCCTCTACATCCATAACCACAAAATCTGCCAAGAAATTCATGTCACCAATCCGGACATGCACATCTTCTGCCATACCAACCGGGCGTTTCTTGGCTTGGTCATATAAACTTATACTAATAGTAGTGGGTGCTAAGTCAGGCAAACCTGATCGTTTATACAAAGCTAAGGGCATAACATTTAAACTCGCCCCCGAATCCGCTAACCCATTATACATAACAGAGTCTCTAAGTAAACAAGAAATTATAAATTCACCCGGATCACCCATCTTGGGTGGAAACACCGGATGTTCAACTTTCATTGGAACTGCCCGTGCAGCCTTAATCTCTTGCTTTGCCTTGAAATTTGCTTCATGCTCCGCTCTTCTCTTTTCCTTCCTAGCCTCTTTTCGCATTTCTTTTTGCATCTTGGAAGTACCTGAAAAAGAGCTATCAGTACAAACATTATTAAGGTTAGAAGGTCTCTCCACCACCTCGTATTCAACCCCCTTTATCGGGAAGGGAATCGGTGGTCGATACGGTTTAACCACCGGCTTCTCATTCTTAACAACTGGTGGAACATCTTCAACCTCTTTTAATTTTAATGTACTCTTCTCATCACCCGACTTCTCTCCCGACGAAGACACAATCACATGCAAATTTTCACCTTTTGAGTTGATCTTCGCATCACTAGGCGACTCACCCTGTTTCTTGTCATTCATATTTCCCGCAAGACTACCTATTTTCCTTTCCAAATTTTGTATAGCGGCTTGTTGATTGCGAAACATTTGATCATTCTTCTCATTGGTTTGAGTAACAGTAGTGACAAGCTGAGTTTGAGACACCACAAGCTTTTCTAACATAGATTCAAGATTCGACTCTTTCTCTTCAACTTGGGGCTTTTGAAAATACCCTGGAGCTTGCTGCTGAAAACCTCCACTAGAACTGGGTTGAAACCTCGAACCCTGATTACCTTGAGGATTGTAAGGATTATTGAAATTTCTGTTAAATTGAGCTCGTCCCTGAAATTGATTGTTGTTTTGTTGACTAATAAAATTGATCTCTTCTTTTTGGTTCATAGTCAACCCCGCATCGCAATCTTTACCTAAATGTAATCCCCCACAATACTCACAACCAACCTTCATACCATGAATATCCTTGTTTATCTTCTCCAAATTCCTACCAAAGGAATCCAACTTAGCACTTATAGACCTGAAATCATCATATGCACTAGTGGTTTCGGTTCTCTTAACTGAAGCAGAACGGGATGACTCATGATCTTGATGCCATTCGTGAGTGTAGGCGGCTTGCTTTTCAATGATCTCTAGTGCCTCTTCTTCGGTCTTATCCATTAAAGTACCACCTGCTGCTTGATCAATACTCTGACGCGTTGGAATATCACAACCTTTGTAGAAAATCTGAACCTTCTGTAAATCATTCAACCCGTGTTGCGGACACGAGCGTAACAGAGTAGCAAAACGGTCCCAAGCATCAAACAATGTCTCACTGCTCTTTTGTCTAAATTGTGAAATTTCTGCTTGAAGTCGAGCAGCTCAAGATGCAGGGAAAAACTTAGCTAAAAACTTATCCTCCAAAGTCTCCCAAGATCTAATTGTACCCTCTGGTTGCTTGTCTAACCATCTCTTAGCTTCTCCCTTAAGAGTCCAAGGGAAAAGCCTAGTCTTGATTGAAGTGTCGGCAACCTCATGTAGCTTAAATAAGTTACAAACATCATTAAAATTACGAAGATGCTCGTTAGCATCCTCAGTATCTCTGCCATAGAATCGGCACTCAGTAGATATCAAATTCAGGATCGGCCCTGTAATTTGAAAAGGCTGAGTAATATCCGGCTGAGTAATCGAATTGCCTTGGCCACCTCGGGTGACCTTTAACTTTTCTGCCATGGTCTGAGGACGAGGTGGTTGATCAGCCATCTCTTCAGTCTCGAAAGTATCTAATGAAATGTAAGATTCCTCTTCTTTGTTGATTTCAGGTGGTGTCTCGGGCACCACAGTCTCAGAACTACTACCCAAGTTAATTAAACTATCACTCGAAGAATGAGATGAATCCACTGTAGACTTTTGCTCTTGACTTAACGCTTTAAACAACTCTCTTTCAGGCTCGTCAAATGGTTTAAGAATCGGAGAATCTGAAGAACGCGTATGTGGCATGCACTACCTGTAACTGCAAGAACACGGCTAACAAAACAATTAAACGCACCGACTCAAATAAAATTAAACTAAAATAATTAAACTTAACTAAAAACGATTAGAAAACAAACTTAATTTTCAACACAACTGTCCCAGGCAGCGGCGCCAAAAACTTGATGTGTGAAATCGTGTCTATAAATTTATAAGTAGGAAATACCGGTTAAAAGGATTACTACACACTAACGGGCAGTGTACCCGATCGTGCAATAGTATACAGTTGGTAAATCCGTGATCGTTCCAAGGACAGTTTAAACGTGAGAATTAAGATTGTAACTAATGGAAATAAACTAAAGTTAATCTAATAAAATTTAAAGTACGAGATAGTTTGGTTTATGGCTATTTAACGATTAGCCGAATCAAGAGTAACTTTAAAAGTAAAGACAATGTTTTTGGTGTTTTATATTATTAAAACGTTTTTAAATAGATGTGATATCGATAAGATGAAAATATGTTCACCTAGACTTTCTTCACAAATGTTGGATGTTTCTAGATTACGCCCTGATCAATTGCCAAATGCTTGCAAATTAACTAATCGGTTCACCAAGAATTCCCTTGAGTAAACACTTCAAACTAGATTACACGACACATAATTCCCTGTAGCCTAGGACCTCTAATCTGTGATTAATCAAATTGACTGACTGATAGACCCAAACCGTGACCTAGGGTTCCCTAAGATCAACAATCGTGCCAACTCTCGTTGCACACAATCTATCCCTGCCTCAACTAATTATTTCCTACGATTCATTACCGTCTCCGGTTAAATGCACAAGTATCTAAGACAGTTTGATCAATTCACTTAATATGATAGACTCCAACAAACGTCACTAAATTGGACAACCAAATTAATCAATCAACTAAACGCTTAGAACTTAATGAACAATTGCAATAGACTCCAATGAAATCTCTCTCTATTAGACAATCACAATTATCAATCAATCCAAAAATAAGTATCAACAAGAACAATCAAGTGTTCAAGCTATCAATCATCAAACAAATAATAATCAATCATAAAATTACATCCAACAATGTATTTAGTCTAGATGAACATAAATAAATTAGCCAACAACCATGTTAAAAGATAAAATCAAAATCAATTGATAATTCATAAGTTTGAGAAAAGAATCAACCAAAGATGATGATGAATCTTCAATGTTTGTAGGATTGCAACGCGTTAATGGATCGATTGGATGGGATTGGTGACCTTGGAATTCCCCAAAAATCACCTTTTTTCGTCCTTTTTGCTGCTCCTAATCGTCCAAAGTGAAAGCTAAAAGATTAGGGTTAAAAACTGCCTTTTATATCACGTGGAAACCACCTGGCCGACCCAAAATGCGCGGTGCGCACAAAAATGCGCGGTGCACAAACCCCAAATAAATTCTGCTGCACAAAATCTGAATTTTCTGATCTGTTTTGAAGCACATTTGCGCGGTGCGCACTCCAATGCGCGGCGCGCACTTCTTAACTCATTAAACCACCAAACATTCAATTTTATGTTGTAGAGCTCTGAGATACGGACGTCTGGGCTCTGACCTCACCTCAATCGGAGTTACGAGCAATGAGATATGGCCGTTTCCGTGAAGGCGCGCGGACTTTGCAATACCATCAACCTTCCACACAACTTCTCCATTGTTAAATGATACTACCCGAATGCAAGATCGATTAAACATACCATGTAAACGAAGTTTAAAACTCTCTAACTTTATGATTTGAATCTTCAATGTGAACCAGAATAAACTGTGCTGATAAATGAGCTCGAAAACACACTGAAAACCAATAAAACTTATACCGAAGCACCTCTTGACGTCAAAACACAAATCTTCATTAATACCACCAAATATTAACCGAACCGCATCCAAAAGGACCAAAATGCGACTGATATTGCTAAGATAAACGTATGAGAAATATGCAATATCAGTTACCCTGTATGTCATTGTTACCGGGGAACCATTTATATCCCACCATATTAGCAGTAAACTTACCAGCAACTTCGTTACTCTTTGACTGAAGTATCTCTGAAAAATATCTATATTTATTCATTAAAACCCTAGTATATACTCATCCGCATCTTGTAACAAGAATTGCTATACCAATTACCGGGAATCAGCAATCAGTATTTTGAATCTCGTAGCATTTCTACGCCAATAGTTATATATATATATACATATAACGTCTATCTCCAAGATTTACATACTTCGAATGTGAAGTTTCTGAAAAAAAACACCCTAAACTGCGAACTAGTTCTCGAAATTTTGAAAAATGTTGATGAAGCAGCAAGAACTGTAAATGACCTTAACAGCCAAAAGTTTGATGATAACGAATAGTGTGTTGGCAAAGCTCAGAAAAAGAGAAGATTTGGTACTGAAAAACGGTTGAGCAAACCATGAAGGAGGCTGTGGACAAATCACAAGGACAAATCTACCTTCAAAGAATCTAAATAATTCAGTGTCTACTGAAGTTGTTATCAAATACCTTGCTTCTCTCTCTAAATCTTTACGAACAAATCTTCTTCATCATCCATCGATATTGGAAATTCTAAGATATCATCGTATCTTTCATTATTAATATCCTCGATATTTTCGAAGATATTTTCATGACTATTCTTATCTAAAATAATTCATCTCTTCGCGCTATCTGCATTACATCATAAAAGAAACTGTTTTAGTTTCTAAATTCTGAAAAATTCAAATTTAAAATATGAATGTTTTTGAAGTAGTGTTGGGAACTGAAGCATGAGTTAGTATAATATAATGCCACTTGATCAACGTGATTATATTAAAGTAAGTCATGTTGAGTTTCTAAATGGAATGTGATGATTCACAAATCATAACGTCATCATGTGCTATGTTACGCGACTCTTACATTCTATCTAATATATAAACATATCAAGAACATAATTTCTTGATAGTTCTATCTTTTTTCTTAAATTCTGGTAATTTAACCAATCAAGATTATGCCATTACAATTTCTCTCTTAGAACATTAGCCATGTTCATTCGAAACTCCATATCTACGAATTCTGGACCGTTACTTGATGTGCTTAATGGATAGAAGAGAAAACAGAGCATAAAGCTTCGAAGTGTAAATGGGGGTATAAATTGCAGCAAATAGGAGAGAGCATTAACTATGGATGACAATGATTATAGGTGACAGAAGCAGGGACATCGAAATATAAGGGAAGATATAAAACCCAACAACAACGCAGAAATTACAAACCGTATATATCGATGCATATAGCTGAAGCGACCCGTCCTAATCCATCCGGACGAATTCCATATCGATTATAAACAATTCACAATAGTTGATTACATCGCGAGGTACTTGACCTCTATATGATACACTTTACAAACATTGCATTCGTTTTTGAAAAGACAATCTCTCATTACATCGAAAGTTGACTGCAGACATACCATTTCATAATATATCTAACTATAATTGACTTAATAATACTCTTGATGAACGCAACGACTCGAATGCAACGTCTTTTGAAATATGTCATGAATGACTCCAAGTAATATCTCTATAATGAGTAAATGCACAGCGGAAGATTTCTTTCATACCTGAGAATAAACATGCTTTAAAGTGTCAACCAAAAGGTTGGTGAGTTCATTAGTTTATCATAACAATCATTTCAATAGTTTAATAGACCACAAGATTTCATTTCTCATATTCTCATAAATATACGTCCCATGCATAGAGACAAAAATATCATTCATATGGATTGAGCACCTGGTAACCGACATTAACAAAATGCATATAAGAATATCCCCATCATTCCGAGATCCTCCTTCGGATATGATATAAATTTTGAAGTACTAAAGCATCCGGTACTTTGGATGGGGCTTGTTGGGCCCAATAGATCTATCTTTAGGATTCGCGTCAATTAGGGTGTCTGTTCCCTAATTCTTAGATTACCAGACTAAAAAAGGGGCATATTCGGTTTAATAATTCAACCATAGAATGTAGTTTCGATTTCTTGTGTCTATTTCGTAAAATACTTATAATAATAGCGCATGTATTCTCAATCCCAAAAATATATATTGCAAAAGCATTTAAAAAGGGAGCAAATGAAACTCACACATATAAATATTGTAAAACAGTTAATAAAGCATTTGCATGTATTCTCAGCCCAAAAATGTAAAGAGTAAAAAGGGCAAATGAAACTCACCTAATGTATTTTGTAGTAAAAATACATATGACTATATTGAACAATGCAGGGTTGGCCTCGGATTCACAAACCTATATCATTTGTATATTTATTAAAACATATACTTGTACTCGAATAAATATATATTATTCTTAGTGATATAATTATTATATTTGTTAATTTATAAGTTTCATTATTTATTTACATATTTTTATTTTGTACATAATAGTATTAATATAGTTAAGTTATGTATTTTAAATATATCTTTATATATATAATCTTCAATTTTATACTTATAATCTTAATCATGTCTTTTAACCTTTATTTTCATAATTGTAATCATTTTAATAATAATAGTAATATAGATATTACTAATAATAATAATAATAATGATAGTTCTATTGAAAACAGAATGGTAGTTTTAGTAATATTAGTCATATTGATAATAATAATATTAATAATGCTAATTATGTTAATAATAATAATAATAATAATGATAATATTTATAATAGTACATATGTTACTAATGATAATAATAGATTTTTATTATTTTCATAATAATCATAATCATAATAATAATAGTTTTAAGAAAAATGGTAATTTTAAAAGTTATGATTCTTTTAATAATAATGATTATAATACTTCTTCTATTTACAATAAGGATACTAAAAAATAATATTTATGAAAATATTAACAATTTGTATTATTTCATAATGATAGCAATATTAATAATCCTAATTATAACAATAATAATAATAACTAGTAGTTCATAATTAATATTAATAATAATTATAATAACACTAATAGTAATAATTATAATACTTGTAATAAAACTAATTAATAATAACGACATTAATAATAATAATAATAATAATAACCCTAATAATAATAATAATAATAATAATAGAAATAGGAATAAGAAATGTATACCCTTCTAAAAATATTTTTCTAAAAAGAATTGCTCCAGACAGGACTCGAACCCGAGACCTCTCGAATATCGTAAACACCCATAACCATCGAACTGTCATTTCTTTTCTGATTAAAACCCATCCCATAACTTAATATATTTTATCTGTTTCCTTTCTTCCTCACCAATATGAAGTCGACCAGAGACCAAGAGAAAACGAAAATCATTACAACAAGTTTAAAGTTTGAATTAAGCTTGTAACTGAAACAGAAACGATTTATAATTGTTTCAGTTAAATAAAAAAAATATATAGAATATGACCTGCTGTATCGTAAATAAAATAAATAGAACTCGTTAATTGATTTCGATTTTTAGAACGTTTTAGCCAAAGATTATAACACCAAATATATTTCAAATCACCTCTAGAAACTATAGAAATTATCAATTTAATTCAATTTGAAACAGAAATTTCGAATTTAGCTGAAGAACAAAAGTTGACTTTTTTTTGAAATATAACATTGACCTCAGAATTCTACTTCGATACATAAAATTAGAACTTGAAACTTTGCAAGAAGTTGAATTGAATGATTCCTAACCACTTTGCATTAATACTTTTTGAAATTTGTTAATAAATCGATCTGTTTGAAAAATCAAAGCAAGAACAGGGTAATACCTTTGTTCTTCCATTTTTCTGGTTTAATTACGATTGAATAAAGGTTGTAATAGTTCTTAATTTATGATGACCATTTATAGATGAATGACTTAGTCCGTATAAATGCGTAATTCATTTGTTTTGTAGTCAGAAGAGAGTCGACAGATTAAATCACGCAAAGAAGAAAAGAAAAAGAATAAAAAAAATAAAAAGTAAAATCAGACAAGGACTTGAATGGATTCGTACACTGTAATTGATACTGAAAGCTAACAAATTTAGACAAGAACAAAACTTAGCTAAAGTTTGATAAGAACCTGTAACAGATTGTACGATATGTTGAATTTTATAATTAATAAATTAAATATATTAATAATAATAATAAATAAATAATAATACAGATTTCTTAATATATATATATATATATATATATATGATATATCTGTATTTAACGCCTATATATTTATATATATCTGTATATATATATTTGTATTTACATATCTCTGTATTTGTATATCTCTTATATTTATTTATTTTAATAGTTTATAATTAATCATAATATTAAGTAATACTCTTAATATTATACTTAAGAATAGATAATAATGCAAATTTATAATAATATAATAATAAAAAATAATACTAGTGATGATTATAATAGTTACTATAAAATGTATAATAATAACAATAATCCTAATTATGATAATATTAGTAATAATAGTATAACAATTTATATTTACATCCATTTTCATAATAACATTAATGATACTATTGTAGATGTTAATTATGAAAGTAATAATATTATTACTATAACAATTATAGTTTAATTTATAATTAAATTTTCTATATCAGATATTAACATTACATGTTATTAATTATATGATATATATATATATATATATATATATAATGCTAATAATAATACTTAATGTCAATACTTAAATATAATAATTCTTAATTCAATTGATTAAATATTATTATTTCCAATTATTATATTTATTTACATTTATGTATGTATACACATGTACATATTTATTTACAAATAATTTATTCGTGAATCGTCGGGATTAGTCAAAGGGTAATTGAATATATGACTATAGTTTCAAACTTTTCGAGACTCAACATTATAGATTTTGCTTATCGTGTCGAAATCATAATAAGATGAAGTTTAAATTTGGTCAAAAATTGCCGGGTAGTCACAGTACCTACCCGTTAAAGAAATTTCGTCCCGAAATTTGAGTGAGGTCATCATAGCTAACATTAAAAACATTTTCATGACGAATTTGAGCTGATAAATAGAATTTTATTACTGTTGAGTAATATGGATAAGATAATTCGATTACTCGAAGAGTACGAGTGAAGCTATCACCAAATAGTGAAATGAGAAAGACATGTTTTAAAAGGAACCGTTCATATACATTATAAACGATTCACATTAGTTGATTACATTGCGAGGTATTTGACCTCTATATGATACATTTTACAAACATTGCATTCATTTTTAAAAGACAAACTTTCTTTACAAAAAAAATTGACAGGCATGCATACCATTTCATAATATCCACTATCCAACTATAAATTGATTTAATAATAATCTTTGATGAACTCAATGACTCGAATGCAACGTTCTTCAAAATATGCTATGAAAGACTCCAAGTAATATCTTTAAAATGAGCAAATGCACAGCGGAAGATTTCTTTAACACCTGAGAATAAACATGCTTTAAAGTGTCAACCAAAAGGTTGGTGAGTTCATTAGTTTATCATAATCATTTATTTCCATCATTTTAATAGACCACAAGAATTTAATTTTCAGTTCTCATAAATATACATCCCATGCATAGAGACAAAAATAATCATTCATATGTTGAACACCTGGTAACCGACATTAACTAGATACATATAAGAATATCCCCTATCATTCCGGGATCCTCCTTCGGACATGATATAAATTTCGAAGTACTAAAGCATCCAGTACTTTGGATGGGGTTTGTTAGGCCCAATAGATCTATCTTTAGGATTCGCGTCAATTAGGGTGTCTGTTCCCTAATTCTTAGATTACCAGACTTTAATAAAAAGGGGTACATTCGATTTCGATAATTCAACCATAGAATGTAGTTTCAATTACTTGTGTCTATTTCATCAAACATTTATAAAAGCGCATGTATTCTCAGTCCCAATTATAAAGGGTAAAAAGGCAAATGAAACTCACCATACTGTATTTCGTAGTAAAAATACATATAACGTCATTGAACAAGTGCAAGGTTGGCCTCGGATTCACGAACCTAAATTAATTATATATATTTATGTGTTGGTCAATATTTGTCTAACAAATTAGGTCAAGTCATAGTGTACCACAATCCTAATGCTCGAGACTAATACGCAAAAGTCAACAAAAGTAAATTTAACTCAAAATAATTTCCAAAAATCTATACATGATTAATATATAGTTTAAATATCACCGTTTTATATTTTTAAATATTTTTAAAAGATTTATTAGAGTAAATAATATAATTTATTTATTAATAAATAAAATTTTATATTAAATTTATATAATAAAATATACTTTTATATATATTAAGTAATAAAATTTATAGGGTTCATTTAATATTATAAAGATAATATGATAGGTATTATTAAAGTAAGTTATTACACGTAGTAAAATATGTTTGTATCACATATTTATTTGATAAAATAATATCTATAATGATAGTAAGTAAAAGTTGTATTATATTGTAATGATAATTATTATTATAAAAATATCAATATTTATAATTACTAAGATGACATTATGATAAAACGATAATTCTAATTATGATAACTTTAATATTTACGATAATTTTTAATATTATCTTTAAAATAATAATTCTATTTAAAATAATAATAATAATGATATTTTATAGTAACAATGACATTTCTATTAAAATGATAATTTTTGTTAAAATGATAGTTTTAATACTAACTATACTTTTAATAATAATAGTAATGATAAAAATAATAAGAACGATAATTTTATCTAAATCAATATCTTATAATATTTTAATTTCATCATGATACTCTTACCCATTATTTCCTAATCGTTTCGTTTAATAGCTTTTAATCGTCTTTTATATCGTGTTCATAATAATGATAATAATAGTAATCAAAATAATTAGGTGTTACAAATATTTGTTTTAATTACACTAATATTAATAATGATAGTTACTATAACATTATTAACGATAATAGTAATAATTATCTTAATGATAATATAGTAATAATAATAACAATAACAATAACCATTTTTAAATAATGATATACATATTAATAATGATAATAATAATAATACCAATAATAATAATAATAATAATAATAATAATTGGATAATAATAATACTAATTATAACTTTAACGATAATAACGATAGTAATAATAAAAAAAATAACAATTTTTAATGATAAATCCCTTTTATTGATAAAGATAATAATAATGATAATAATAAGATAAAACTAGAACGACGATAAAAACGACGATAATAATAATCATTTTTAATAAAAATATCGAAAATTCAATTGATTATAACTTCTAATCCGTTCATTGAAACCATTTGATATCTAAAGGAAATGTTGTTAATTTTTCGCTAGCTTTCCAAGGACATGCATATCTTATACCTTATCTCAACTGCAAGTGTAACTAATTCAAGATTCAACCTAACCTGTCTAAGGGCAATATCAAAAGTACAAGCATGCATAATCCTAAATACTCGAGCACTAGTCAGGGATACACTATTAGTATGTAAAAGTTAAATTATGAGTACTCACGTATCAATATTGAGATTCAATATTGCAGGAAAGGTACGTAGACGCAACGAAAATGATAAACACTATATTGACCTCACGAGCATACCCATGAACCATACTCAATCACCTCCATAGCTATAACCCATAATTTCCTTAATCCTATCCCACTCGAAAAACAATTTTGAAATCACTCGGACAGCACTCCGTCGTAATATTTTATGTATACTATTAATATCTTGAAATAATATGGAGTAAATATATATATGTAAATCGATTGAGAGAGTTTAGAGAAAAATATTTTCAAGTTTCTATGAAATAATGAAACCTATTGACTTCTGTTTATAATAGATTTTTGAATTATTAAAGTGAATTATTAAAGTATGAATTATTAAAGTGAATTATTAAAGTATGAATTATTAAAGTGAATTATTAAAGTATGAATTATTAAAGTATGAATTATTAAAGTGAATTATTAAAGTATAAATTATTAAAGTGAATTATTAAAGTTAAAGTAAAGTAAAAATAAAGTAAAGGTAAAGTTTAAGTATAGTAAAAGTATAAAACTATGTACGTATAATACGCGTATAAATATATATTATATTAATTTAAAACGTTATATATATTTAATAAAATAAAATATAAATATCGTTATCTTTATCATACTAGTTAAGTAATGAGTTGTCAAAATTGGTTCTAGATATTTATAAAAGTTATATACGTTTTAATAATAAAGTTCTTTTTAAGCTGAAAACGTTTTTGTACGTTTGAAACTAAATAGATCAATCGAGTCTTTATGAGATTCAATCTTCCACTATCCTTTGTCTAGTTCTCAATGATTGACAATTTGGTCTTATTTATAAATCACTTTACCATTTTCTGAATACTGTTAAAATTGAAAGATTTCTCAAATCAACGTGAGCCTTTTAACAGAGACTTGTAATCATAATTCAATATATCTGATAATTCAATCATTTGATCTTATCTTCTAATTCCATTGATAAACATTTTGAAACAGATACAATCAAATAAAGTATTTAATCTAATATTTTGTTACGTTTCAAGTTATAATATATATACACATATACATATATAATCATATTCGTTTAATGGTTCGTGAATCGTTGGAACTTGGTCGAGGTTGAATGAATGTATGAACATAGTTTAAAATTCTTGAAATTTGACTTAACAAATATTGCTTATCGTGTCGGAAACATATAAAGATTAAAGTTTAAATTTGGTTGGAAATTTCTGGGTTGTCACAGTACCTACCCGTTAAAGAAATTTCGTCCCGAAATTTGAGTGGAAAGGTCGTGAATGATAATAAGTATGTTTTCATGATGCATACGGGCTGAAAATTAGAGTTTTATCATCAGCGAATAATTTGGATAAACAATCCATTTATATGAAGAGTACGAATGAAGCTAACATAGAAGAGTGAAATGAGTAAGTGTAGATTCATCTTATCATTTGACGTAGATATGATTGATTCCCAGATTTTAAGGGATTTGAAGAAAATCTTCTTAATAAGACTTGACTCTCCGGTAATCAAGGGAATTAGGATCCGCTGTAAATGCGATCGTCCATTTTAATTGTTCTGTCAGAGATTTTCTTATAAATTCACCTCCTTCGTTTCCTTACAACTCACACCTTCTGTTGATGCATTTTATGCAAGTCCCTAGACATCTACCCACGTCCATTGCAGGTACAACAGTTTACAGGCCACCATGATTGCTCGTTATTATCCTGTCCGTATTTGTATGTGGTTACAGGAACTGCAGGATTGAGATTTAGATGTTTGACTATGTTAGACTTAGTCAGACGTACGAGTGAAGCCTCACTAGTATAGCTGACATGCTCATACGCACGGTTGATGCTGAGCTAAGTCACAATTACAACCTAAATGAGAAGACACGAGTGAGTGATCACCCGTACGGCTGATGAAGCCAATTCCTACGTGTGATGAATGAATCGTATGGGTGAGTCAACAGCAGGGGTATATAAAGTCTTATGTTCTTCATTTTAGGTTAAGCCTCTCATTTGTTACACACACTCAGATCTAGTGAGCTCCTCCGATTCTCTCTCAGTCCAAATCACCCAGGTGGTGAATAATAGCTCTAGGTGTTGATCTAATCACACTTGATTTAGTTGTGGTTTGACTAAATTAATCAAAAAAAAAAAAAAAACTTAACCTATTCACTAAAGGGTTTGATTCACTTATTCCGCCATTGTGTGAGTTAAATCTGTTGATTTCTAAGTTCCTAGTCATGTTTCATCACCTTCTATTATTTCCCCCTCAACTCATATTTTAAAGTATTCATCAATATGCTCCATCCAGTTCTGATTCTCGATATACTTCTAACTTTCATATCGGTCATTCTTCTTTTTCATCTACCGCCAGAAGAATCTATTTACTCTTCTACTATACTCTTAGGTTTATAGTGTTTCTAGTTCTCTCGTGTCTTTATATTGCTATATGCATCGATATATATGGTTTATAATTTCTGGTTTATCGTTGAGCTTTATATGTTCCCTTATATTTCAAAGTCTCTGCTTCTGTCTTCTATAATCATTATCATTCACAGTTAATGCTCTCTTTTATTTGCTGCAATTTATACCCCAATTTCTATTTCGGAGGTTTATCCTTTCGTTTCTTCTTCTTGCGATTAAGCACCGCTTGTAATGGTCCAGAATTCACAGATATGAATTTCGGAATGAACATTGTTAATGTTCTAGGAAGGAAATTGTGATGGCACGATCTTGACTTGTCAAATTACTAGAATACCTTGGAAAAGGCCGAATCATCAAGAAATATTTTCTTGATATTTTAGAGGTTAAATAGAATACAAGAGTCGTATAACATGGCACATGATGATGTTATGATCTGTGAATCATCACGTTCCATTTAGAAACTCAGCATGACTTACTGTAATATAATCACGTTGATCAAGTATCATTATATTATACTAATTCATGCTTCAGTTTCCAACACTACTTCAAAATATTCCTATTTTAAACTTGAATGTTTCAGAATTTAGAAACTAAAATAGTTTCTTTTATGATGTAATACAGATAGCGCGAAGAGGTAAATGATTTCAAATAAGAAAAATTAAGAAAATATCTTCAGAAATATGGAGGATATTTATAATGAAAGATATGATGATATTTTAGAATTTCTAATATCAGAGGATGATGAAGAATATTGTCCGCAGGGGTTTAGAGTCAGGAGCAAGGTATTCATTAATGACTTCAGCAGGTACTGAATCATTTGGATCCTTTGAAGTCAGGTTCAGTCTTTGTAATTTGTCCACAGCCTCCTTCCTACTTTGCTCAATCTGTTTTCCAGTTCCAAAACTTCTCTTTTTCTGCGCTTTGCTAGCACACTTCATCATTATCATCCAGCTTTTACCGTTTAAAGTCGTTTATAGTTTTTGCTGCTTCATCAGTATTTTTTCCATTTTCGGAGAACCAATTCGTAGTTCGGAGTGTTTTTCAGAAACTTCACATTCAAATTAAGTCCAGAAGATAGACGTTATATATACACATATAACTGTTGGCGTAGACATGCTGCGAGATTTCAAAATACTGATTGCTAATTCCCAATGATTCGTATGGCAATTCTCATTACAAGATGCGAATGAGTAAATGATGAGGTTTCAATAAATAATTATAATGACTCTTTGGAGAGGCTAAAGTCAAAGGGTAATGAAGTTGTTGGTACATCTGCTAATAATGTAGTGGAATGTAAAGGTTCCTTGGTAACGATGGTGTATATCTCAAGGTTATAATAAGGTTAGTCTGACTGAAAAGTCGAAGTTGACTTGCTGGAGCTGTGACAAAACTGGCTACTTTGAATAGGAGTTGCAAAGTTATTTTTGCTAATAAATGCCAAAGAATCTGACGCGGATACGTTGTTTAAACTTTTACTTTGGTTTCAAGAGTTTTTCGAATACATAACTGTGGGTAACATGTGGTTGGATCATCATCTCGATTGCTCATCATTCGAAGTGTCTTCAGAAATTTTCGAAGGGTTTGAACACAGATTGTAATCGTTAACATACATTTGATGTTCTAACATAGTTTTGAAGTAAAAATATAGCTTGTGAAAGATGTAAGGATCTAAGAGTGATGATTTTGGTCATATCTCGAGTTGAATTTTGAGATTTCAAAATCAGAATATGTAATTAAATTTTGAATGAGTATGGTTGTTTTGATTTCTATAAAAGAATGTATACTGTTGTGAAAGTAGGGAGTATAATGGATGATTTGCTGAATCAGATTTGAAGAATGTAACATATTATTTGTGAATTTATATATCTCTCGGGTATTACCTACCCGTTAAAAAAAATTTTCACAATTAATATTTTGTACAAAAGAATTTTATTACAGTCTTTATGAAAATATATATATGTATATTTTCTTCAGATGTAACATAGATTTAATGAGTTAATGTTAAATTAAACTCATTTGATTTACGGTTGAAACTAGAATTGAATAATCCCTAAAGACTTTAAAAAGTACATAACTTTTACGCAGTATTTCTTTAATGACATTGAAATTATGAATCAATACTTCGTTATTTGTTGATGTATGATGTTCGGTTCGTGGAATTCTTGTGAATTTCGCAAAGTACGAATGATGTTATCTGAAAAGTTTCGGGTACATCGATGATGAAAGTGTAAAATCAAATATATACTTGATTTATTATGAATTGGAATTTGTTGAATTGCGACAGAGATTGTAGTTAACGCTGGTTAAGTTGCGGCCGAAGGACGTACATTATTGCATATTTGTAATATGAATTAACCGAGTAGTTAAGATTCACACACAATAGCTTAGCACGGAAAGATTTATTTCAAAATATATATATATATATATATATATATATATATATATATATATATATATATATATATATATATATATATATATATATATATATATATATATATATATATATAATATACATATAATTTCTTCAGAGGGAATGAGTTAATTCTTCATAACTCGTTGATACAATATACACGTTATTGATTCGTAATGATGTCCACAGTGATTCTTGAACTGACAGAGTTTGTGATGTTATCGGTGTTGTTGATTCGGATGTTGACTGTACTGACGATGCTAGTAACACTGACGGTACTGTTGATGCTATTGGTAAAGCAAGTTTAGCTTGTTAATCACACACCATTTTTGTCAGGGTTTCTACTCTTTCTTCTATCATTTTGGTTCGCTTAACTGATTTATGGTTAGGGCTAGATTAGATAATCTCTAAGACTTTAGAGATTACATAATCACCGCAGAATGTTTCTCCAATGAAGTTATGAATTAATACTTCGTCAGTTATTGTTGTTGGTACTCCTTGGTATCTATGGTGCGTATGACGTTGATGCTCGTGGGACAGATTGTGAAGTTGAGGTTTACGACGCGGTTGAGGTTGGAGGTGGTAATGGTACTGTTGGCATTGATGATGGTGGTACTGGTTATGCTGCTGATGCTGCTGCTGGTGTTTGTAATCTCTGCACCATATTCTCCAAAGTCACTACCCGAGCGCGAAGCTCGTTGACTTCTTCTATTACACCGGGGTGATTGTCTGTTCGAACGAGCGGATAAATAAAATCTAAAATTTGATGTAAAATATAATCATGACGAGATACTCTGGAAATGAGCGAGAACATGGTATTTCGGACAGGTTCGCCGGTAAGTGCTTTAGGTTCTTCGTCAAGAGGGCAATGTGGTGGATGGAAGGGATCACCTTCTTCTTGTCTCCAATGATTGAGGAGGCTACGAACCCATCCCCAATTCATCCAGAATAGGTGATGACTGATTGGTTGATCTATTTCGGTCACACTGCTTTCGGAGCTTGAATGGGATTCCATTTCGGAATCTGAGTGACTTGAACTGATGACGAATTCCATTTCGTACGATTGGATAAAGGATTTTATTTTTTCGATATGAAATGATTTTGGCTAACGGATGGTATTCTAATTATATAGAATATATATATATATATATATATCAAAAGATTTCGTAGATTACGGAGGACTTTGCGGGATATGTCAGGCAAAGTTTAAAGTAACAGATACGATAAGATATGATTTAGCAGATATGCTAAGATATGAATTTATATCTATATACTATTCATGCAATCAATGCAGCAAGACGTGTCTTAGACTAAAAATGATAAGCAGGTAATTTCCTGAGGATGATAAGTAGTTAATTTTCGACACAAAATGATAAGAAAAACTTTTGACATGCAGACACGGTCGAAGTCCAGACTCACTAATGCATCCTATCGACTTATCAGTTAGACACACTAATGCAGACCTGGTTCGCTAAGACCACCACTCTGATACCAACTGAAAGGACCCGTTCATATACATTATAAACGATTCACAATAGTTGATTACATTGTGAGGTATTTGACCTCTATATGATACATTTTACAAACATTGCATTCGTTTTTAAAAGACAAACTTTCTTTACATCGAAAATTGACAGGCATGCATACCATTTCATAATATCCACTATCCAACTATAAATTGATTTAATAATAATCTTTGATGAACTCAATGACTCGAATGCAACGTTCTTCGAAATATGCTATGAAAGACTCCAAGTAATATCTTTAAAATGAGCAAATGCACAGCGGAAGATTTCTTTAACACCTGAGAATAAACATGCTTTAAAGTGTCAACCAAAAGGTTGGTGAGTTCATTAGTTTATCATAATCATTTATTTCCATCATTTTAATAGACCACAAGAATTTCATTTTCAGTTCTCATAAATATACGTCCCATGCATAGAGACAAAAATAATCATTCATATGGTGAACACTGTAGTGACCCGAACTTTTCCATGTTTATATATATTAATTGAGATTGATATTTATATGATTAAATGTTTCCAACATGTTAAGCAATCAAACTTGTTGAGACTTGATTAATTGAAATATGTTTCATATAGACAATTGACCACCCAAGTTGACCGGTGATTCACGAACGTTAAAACTTGTAAAAACTATATGATGACATATATATGGATATATATATATATATATATATATATATATATATATATATATATATATATATATATATATAGTTAACATGATACTATGATAAGTAAACATATTATTAAGTATATTAACAATGAACTACATATGTAAAAACAAGACTACTAACTTAATGATTTTTAAACGAGACATATATGTAACGATTATCGTTGTAAAGACATTTAATGTATATATATCATATTAAGAGATATTCATACATGATAATATCATGATAATATAATAATTTAAAATCTCATTTGATATTATAAACATTGGGTTAACAACATTTAACAAGATCGTTAACCTAAAGGTTTCAAAACAACACTTACATGTAACGACTAACGATGACTTAACGACTCAGTTAAAATGTATATACATGTAGTGTTTTAATATGTATTTATACACTTTTGGAAGTCTTCAATACACTTATAAAAATACTTCTACTTAACAAAAATGCTTACAATTACATCCTCGTTCAGTTTCATCAACAATTCTACTCGTATGCACCAGTATTCGTACTCGTACAATACACAGCTTTTAGATGCATGTACTATTAGTATATACACTCCAATGATCAGCTCTTAGCAGCCCATGTGAGTCACCTAACACATGTGGGAACCATCATTTGGCAACTAGCATGAAATATCTCATAAAATTACAAAAATATGAGTAATCATTCATGACTTATTTACATGAAAACAAAATTACATATCCTTTATATCTAATCCATACACCAACGACCAAAAACACCTACAAACACTTTCATTCTTTAATTTTCTTCATCTAATTGATCTCTCTCAAGTTCTATCTTCAAGTTCTAAGTGTTCTTCATAAATTCTACAAGTTCTAGTTACATAAAATCAAGAATACTTTCAAGTTTGCTAGCTCACTTCCAATCTTGTAAGGTGATCATCCAACCTCAAGAAATCTTTGTTTCTTACAGTAGGTTATCATTCTAATACAAGGTAATAATCATATTCAAACTTTGATTTAATTTCTATAACTATAACAATCTTATTTCAAGTGATGATCTTACTTGAACTTGTTTTCGTGTCATGATTCTGCTTCAAGAACTTCGAGCCATCCAAGGATCCGTTGAAGCTAGATCCATTTTTCTCTTTTTCAGTAGGTTTATCCAAGGAACTTAAGGTAGTAATGATGTTCATAACATCATTCAATTCATACATATAAAGCTATCTTATTCGAAGGTTTAAACTTGTAATCACTAGAACATAGTTTAGTTAATTCTAAACTTGTTCGCAAACAAAAGTTAATCCTTCTAACTTGACTTTAAAAATCAACTAAACACATGTTCTATATCTATATGATATGCTAACTTAATGATTTAAAACCTGGAAACACGAAAAATACCGTAAAACCGGATTTACGCCGTCGTAGTAACACCGCGGGCTGTTTTGGGTTAGTTAATTAAAAACTATGATAAACTTTGATTTAAAAGTTGTTATTCTGAGAAAATTATTTTTATTATGAACATGAAACTATATCCAAAAATTATGGTTAAACTCAAAGTGGAAGTATGTTTTCTAAAATGGTCATCTAGACGCCGTTCTTTCGACTGAAATGACTACCTTTACAAAAATGACTTGTAACTTATTTTTCTGACTATAAACCTATACTTTTTCTATTTAGATTCATAAAATAGAGTTCAATATGAAACCATAGCAATTTGATTCACTCAAAACGGATTTAAAATGAAGAAGTTATGGGTAAAACAAGATTGGATAATTTTTCTCATTTTAGCTACGTGAAAATTGGTAACAAATCTATTCCAACCATAACTAAATCAACTTGTATTGTATATTATGTAATCTTGAGATACCATAGACACGTATACAATGTTTCGGCCTATCATGTTGACACATCTATATATATTTCGGAACAACCATAGACACTCTATATGTGAATGTTGGAGTTAGCTATACAGGGTTGAGGTTGATTCCAAAATATATATAGTTTGAGTTGTGATCAATACTGAGATACGTATACACTGGGTCGTGGATTGATTCAAGATAATATTTATCGATTTATTTCTGTACATCTAACTGTGGACAACTAGTTATAGGTTACTAACGAGGACAGCTGACTTAATAAACTTAAAATATCAAAATATATTAAAAGTGTTGTAAATATATTTTGAACATACTTTGATATATATGTATATAATGTTATAGGTTCGTGAATCAACCAGTGGCCAAGTCTTACTTCCCGACGAAGTAAAAATCTGTGAAAGTGAGTTATAGTCCCACTTTTAAAATCTAATATTTTTGGGATGAGAATACATGCAGGTTTTATAAATGATTTACAAAATAGACACAAGTACGTGAAACTACATTCTATGGTTGAATTATCGAAATCGAATATGCCCCTTTTTATTAGGTCTGGTAATCTAAGAATTAGGGAACAGACACCCTAATTGACGCGAATCCTAAAGATAGATCTATTGGGCCTAACAAACCCCATCCAAAGTACCGGATGCTTTAGTACTTCGAAATTTATATCATATCCGAAGGGTGTCCCGGAATGATGGGGATATTCTTATATATGCATCTTATTAATGTCGGTTACCAGGTGTTCACCATATGAATGATTTTTATCTCTATGTATGGGATGTGTATTGAAATATGAAATCTTGTGGTCTATTATTATGATTTGATATATATATAGGTTAAACCTATAACTCACCAACATTTTTGTTGACGTTTTAAGCATGTTTATTCTCATGTGATTATTAAGAGCTTCCGCTGTCGCATACTTAAATAAGGACGAGATTTGGAGTCCATGCTTGTATGATATTGTGTAAAAACTGCATTCAAGAAACTTATTTTGTTGTAACATATTTGTATTGTAAACCATTATGTAATGGTCGTGTGTAAACAGGATATTTTAGATTATCATTATTTGATAATCTACGTAAAGCTTTTTAAACCTTTATTGATGAAATAAAGGTTATGGTTTGTTTTAAAATGAATGCAGTCTTTGAAAAATGTCTCATATAGAGGTCAAAACCTCGCAACGAAATCAATTAATATGGAACGTTTTTAATCAATAAGAACGGGACATTTCAAACACCTGGTAACCGACATTAACTAGATACATATAAGAATATCCCCTATCATTCCGGGATCCTCCTTCGGACATGATATAAATTTCAAAGTACTAAAGCATCCAGTACTTTGGATGTGGTTTGTTAGGCCCAATAGATCTATCTTTAGGATTCGCGTCAATTAGGGTGCTTGTTCCCTAATTCTTAGATTACCAGACTTTAATAAAAAGGGGCACATTCGATTTCGATAATTCAACCATAGAATGTAGTTTCAATTACTTGTGTCTATTTCATCAAACATTTATAAAAGCGCATGTATTCTCAGTCCCAAATATGAAGGGTAAAAAGGCAAATGAAACTCACCATACTGTATTTCGTAGTAAAAATACATATAACGTCATTGAACAAGTGCAAGGTTGGCCTCGGATTCACGAACCTAAATTAATTATATATATTTATGTTTGGTCAATATTTGTCTAACAAATTAGGTCAAGTCATAGTGTACCACAATCCTAATGCTCGAGACTAATATTCAAAAGTCAACAAAAGTAAATTTAACTCAAAATAATTTCCAAAAATCTATACATGATTAATATATAGTTTAAATATCATCGTTTTATATTTTTAAATATTTTTAAAAGATTTATTACAGTAAATAATATAATTTATTTATTAATAAATAAATAAAATTTTATATTAAATTAATATATTAAAATATACTTTTATATATATTAAGTAATAAAATTTATAGGGTTCATTTAATATTATAAAGATAATATGATAGGTATTATTAAAGTAAGTTATTACACGTAGTAAAATATGTTTGTATCACATATTTATTTGATAAAATAATATCTATAATTATAGTAAGTAAAAGTTGTATTATATTGTAATAATAATTATTATTATAAAAATATCAATATTTATAATTACTAAGATGACATTATGATAAAACGATAATTCTAATTATGATAACTTTAATATTTATGATAATTTTTAATATTATCTTTAAAATAATAATTCTATTTAAAATAATAATAATAATAATGATATTTTATAGTAACAATGACATTTCTATTAAAATGATAATTTTTGTTAAAATGATAGTTTTAATACTAACTATACTTTTAATAATAATAGTAATGATAAAAAAAATAAGAACGATAATTTTATCTAAATCAATATCATATAATATTTTAATTTCATCATGATACTCTTACCCATTATTTCCTAATCGTTTCGTTTAATAGCTTTTAATCGTCTTTTATATCGTGTTCATAATAATGATAATAATAGTAATCTAAATAATTAGGTGTTACAAATATTTGTTTTAATTACACTAATATTAATAATGATAGTTACTATAACATTATTAACGATAATACTAATAATTATGATAATATAGTAATAATAATAACAATAACAATAACTATTTTTAAATAATGATATATATATATATATATATATATATATATATATATATTAATAATGATAATAATAATAATACCAATAATAATAATAATAATAATAATAAAAATAATAATAATAATAATAATAATAATAATAATAATAATAATAATAATAATAATAATAATAATAATAATAATAATAATAATAATTGGATAATAATAATAATACTAATTATAACTTTAACGATAATAACGATAGTAATAATAAAAAAATAACAATTTTTAATGATAAATCCCTTTTATTGATAAAGATAATAATAATGATAATAATAAGATAAAACTAGAACGACGATAAAAACGATGATAATAATAATCATTTTTAATAAAAATATCGAAGATTCAATTGATTATAACTTCTAATCCGTTCATCGAAACCATTCGATATCTAAAGGAAAAGTTCTTAATTTTTCGCTAGCTTTCCAAGGACATGCATATCTTATACATTATCTCAACCGCAAGTGTAACTAATTCAAGATTCAACCTAACCTGTCTAAGGGCAATATCAAAAGTACAAGCATGCATAATCCTAAATACTCGAGCACTAGTCAGGGATACACTATTAGTATGTAAAAGTTAAATTATGAGTACTCACGTATCAATATTGAGATTCAATATTGCAGGAAAGGTACGTAGACGCAACGGAAATGATAAACACTATATTAACCTCACGAGCATACCCATGAACCATACTCAATCACCTCCATAGCTATAACCCATAATTTCCTTAATCCTATCCCACTCGAAAAATAATTTCGAAATCACTCGGACAGCACTCCGTCGTAATATTTATGTATACTAATAATATCTTGAAATAATACGGAGTAAATATATATATGTAAATCGATTGAGAGAGTTTAGAGAAAAATATTTTCAAGTTTCTATGAAATAATGAAACCTATTGAATTCTATTTATAATATATTTTTGAATTATTAAAGTGAATTATTAAAGTATGAATTATTAAAGTGAATTATTAAAGTATGAATTATTAAAGTATGAATTATTAAAGTATGAATTATTAAAGTGAATTATTAAAGTATGAATTATTAAAGTGAATTATTAAAGTTAAAGTAAAGTAAAAATAAAGTAAAGGTAAAGTTTAAGTATAGTAAAAGTATAAAACTATGTACGTATAATACGCGTATAAATATATATAATATTAATTTAAATCGTTATATATAGTTAATAAAATAAAATATAAATATCGTTATCTTTATCATACTAGTTAAGTAATGAGTTGTCAAAATTGGTTCTAGATATTTATAAAAGTTATATACGTTTTAATAATAAAGTTCTTTTTAAGCTGAAAACGTTTTTGTACGTTTGAAACTAAATAGATCAATCGAGTCTTTATGAGATTCAATATTCCACTATCCTTTGTCTAGTTCTCAATGATTGACAATTTGTTCTTATTTATAAATCACTTTACCATTTTCTGAATATTGTTAAAATGGAAAGATTTCTCAAATCAACGTGGGCCCTTCAACAGAGACTTGTAATCATAATTCAATATATCTGATAATTCAATCATTTGATCTTATCTTCTAATTTCATTGATAAACATTTTGAAACAGATACAATCATATAAAGTATTTAATCTAATATTTTTTTACGTTTCAAGTTATAATATATATACACATATACATATATAATCATATTCGTTTAATGGTTTGTGAATCGTTGGAACTTGGTCGAGGTTGAATGAATGTATGAACATAGTTTAAAATTCTTGAAATTTGACTTAACAAATATTGCTTATCGTGTCGGAAACATATAAAGATTAAAGTTTAAATTTGGTTGGAAATTTCAGGGTTGTCACATGTTTCATCATAACTTTTGACTAGTCATGGTGGAATTTAGAAAATAAGGCACGTCTTAACTTTTGACTGAGCCAGGGTTGAATTTAGAAAATAAGGTGTGTCTTAACTTCTGACATTGTCTTGATTGAATTTTCGGAATTCAAGGGATTTTAAGAAAATCTTCGAAATCTAAAAGATTTGATTCTTCGGTGAGTAAGGAAATTAAGATCTCTATAATTAAATACGGTGCTCTGCCTCGATTACTCTGTCTGCTATTTTCATTATAAATTAAACTTTTTCCGTTCCATAACTTTTACCATTCCTATACTCAATTCCCAAATTTAAAAGATTGTGAAAATGCTTAATCAAGTTCTGATCCTTGTCCTTATCCTGACTGTCGTAACAATCATTCTCCTTTTCCAACTTCCACAGGATGAATTTGTTTATTTCTACTATGCTCTAGGGATTATTGTATTTATAATCCTCCCGTGTCTTTATATTGCTATACACACTGATATCCACGGTTTGTAATTTCAATGTTGTTGTTGGGCTTTATATTCTCCCTTATATTTCAAAGTCCCTGCTTCTGTCTTCAATAATCATTGTCATTCACAGTTAATGTTCTCTCTTATTGCTGCAATTTATACCTCCTTTCTATTTCAGAGCTTCATGCTTTTGTTTTCTTTTCGCAAGTAATGGTCCAGAATTCGTAAGAATGGGGTTTCGAAAAAACTTTGTGTTCTAAGCAAGAAAGAACGTAATCACACACTTTGATTTGTCAAATTATCAGAATCACTGAGAATATAACTATCAAGATTATATTTTCTTGATATATTCAGAAGTTAAGTAGAATGAAAGAGTTATGTAACATGACACGCGATGATGTTTTGATCTGTGAATCATCACGTTCCATTAGAAACTCAGCATGACTTACTGTAATATAATCACGTTGATCAAGTGTCATTATATTATACTAACTCATGCATCAGTTCCTAACATTACTTCAATAACATTCATATTTTAAGCTCGAAAGTTTACAGAATATAGAAACTAACAGTTTCTATATGATGTAACACTGATAGCACGAAGAGATAATTAATATCGGACGAGAATATTTATGAAGATATCTTCAGAAATATTAAGGATATTTATAATGAAAGATACGATGATATCTTGGAATTTCCAAGTTCGAAGGTTGATGAAGAAATTTTTTTTTCCCGCAAGATTTTAACATGACTTCGGAGCAAGATATTCTCTAGAGATTTCAATGGATCCAGAATTACCTGGATTCTTTGAATAGAGGGTATGGTCCTTGTATTTGTCCTTGGTCTCCTTCGTGGTTAGCTCAATCCGTTTTCCAGTTCCAACGTTTCTGAGCTTTTTCGACATACTATTCTTTATCATCAAACTTCCGACGACTAAGGTCGTTTACGGTTGCCTACAGTTTCTGCTGCTTCATTCAGCTTTTTCAAAGTACAATGTATTGATTCGTAGGCTGGGTGCCCTTTTCAAAATTTCAGAATGGAAGAGATAAATGTTATATGGATACATATAACTTTTGATGTAGAAACGCTGCGAGATTTCAAAATACTAATTGCTGATTCTCGGTAACTGGTATGTCAATTCTCGTTACAAGTTGCGGATGTGTATATGATAGGGTTTTAATGAACAATTATAATGGTTCTTCGGAGAGTCTTACGCCAATGAGTAATGAAGTTGCTGGTAAGTTTACTACTAACGTGGTGGAATATAAACGATTCGTCAGTAATGATGACGAAAGGCAAACTCATATATCAAGGTTATAATAAGGTTGTTTTGAACGTAAAATCGAAGTTGACTTGATGGAGCTATGACAAAATTGGCTAATTTGGAAAGAGATTGCAAAGTTATTTTCGGTAATAATAACGCTAAAGGAATTAGCACAGCTACGCGTTAAACGTTTACTCAGTTTCCGAGAGTTTTTCAGATGCATAACTAAATGCATCAATCTTTTCTCTCGTAGATGAAGTGCGATTGGTTCATCCTCTCGTTTGAGATGTTTTCAAGAATCATGAAAGGTTTGAACGTAGGTTGGAATCGTCAAGATACAAATGAGGTTTAAGATGAAATCAAGTGGCAAACTTGAAGAATTGTTTAGTTTCATATGTTTTAATCAATATTTTAATTCATTTTAATTGTCCAATGTCGGCAGTACACAGTTGATAGTCCACAATTAACAGTCCAATAATTCATATATAGCTTAATATATAATATCCGAATTAATTAATACGTATCGTGACCCGTATACATCTCAGACTCGATCACAACTCAAACTATATATATTATTATAGAATCAACCTCAACCCTGTATAGCTAACTCCCGCATTACTGCATATAGAGTGTCTATGGTTATTCCAAATAATATATATAGATGTGTCGATTTGATATGTCAAAACCTTGTATACATGTCCCGATATTTAAAGTGCGTAAAATAAATAACAGAAATTAAATGACGATAAATAAAGTGCGTAAAGTAAATAACAGAAACTAAATGACGATAAATAAAATTGCGATAATTAAATTGCAATAAATAAACTACGATAAATAAAATGTAATCAGTTAGCTAGGAACAGTTAGCTAGGAACTGTTAGCGTGGATTCTTAACAAAATTTCAATTAGTTAATTCGTTTGTTTCTAACATATTTTATTTTGTCCAATGTTTTCTTCATTATGCCACTTGTTGGATTCCGGTAAGTCAAAATCCAAATATGAATTTGAATGAAAATGGTTATTCTGTGGTGAACGGATTCGTATATCTGTGGATGTAAGTAGAATAGTGAATGACTGTTGAATCAGATTCGAAGATTGTACAGTGTAACTTATTAATGTGAAATCTAAATATTTCTCGGGTATTACCTACCCGTTAAAATATTTTCATCATTAACAGTTTGTACAAAAGAACTTTTAATTACAATCTTTATGAAAATATATATACATATATATTTTCTTCAGATGTAACCATGGATTTAATGAGTTAATATGATATTAACTCATTTGTTTTACCGTTAAAACAAGAATATATAATCTCTAAAACATTAGAGATTACATAATCGCCATGTCGTACGAAGATAAATGATGTAGAACGATACGTAGAACGATGATTGTACTCGAAGTACAGAATGAGATGTTGAGACATGTGATGTTGAAACTTGGGTTGTTGATGGTACTATTGGTGCCGGTGATGTTGCTGAAGCTGATAAGTTTTGCACCATGTTTTCTAAATTGATTACTTGAGCGCGAAGCTCGTTGACTTCTTCTATTATTCCGGGATAATTGTCGGTTCGGACGAGCGGATGAATAAGATCTAGAATTTTATATAGAATATAATCGTGGTGAGATACTCTGAAAATGAATATGAGAATGGTGTTTCGAATAGGTTCGCCGGTAAGTGTTTCAGGTTCTTTGCCAAGAGTGCAGGTTGGTGAGTGGAAAGGATCGCCTTTTTCTCGTCTCCATCAGTTAAGTTGACTACGAACCCATAAGATGAATTAGGGATGGTTGACTGGTTGCTCCATTCCAGTTACACTGCTTTTGGAGTTCGAGTGGAAACCCATATCGGAATAGCTATCGGAATCTGAGGGACTCGAACTGGTTGAGGGATTCATCTTGTACGATCAGATGAAGGATTTTCGATAAGAAATAGATTATAGGATGTAGATTATTACCCTGCAATACATAATTTACATATGCATATATAATACTAAAATTCCATAAGTTACGGAGGAATCTACGGAAGTTGTCAGGCAAAGTCTACAGTAACAGATATGCTAAGATATGAATTTATCTATACACTGTCTATACAATAGAGGCAATAAGACGTGTCTAGACTTAAGGATGATAAGCGAATAATTTTCGACACTAATGATAAGCAAAACTTTTGACATGCAAACACGGTCGAAGTCCAGACTCACTAATGCCTCCTAACGACTATCAGTTAGACACATTAATGCAAGACCTGGTTCTGTAAGACCACCGCTCTGATACCAACTGAAGCTCATGTGGGGACTACCACCGTCCCACCCAGTGCCTTAACTATCCGGCGACCACTGAGTGTACCTCAGATACTAATTTTAGGGCCTGCCTCTCGGCAACTGCCAACCCTCGTAAGGGATCGCAAGGAGTAAGAGCCAATGCTTCGCCACAGGTCACACTGTGAGAACCTCCTTTACGACTAACCCGCCACACATGGACGTGGTTATACCAGCTCTGATACCAACTAAAGCGACCCGTCCTAATCCATCCAAAAGAAGTCCATATCGATTATAAACGATTCACAACAGTTGATTACATCGCGAGGTACTTGACCTCTATATGATACATTTTACAAATATTGCATTCGTTTTTGAAAAGACAATCTCTCATTACATCGAAAGTTGACTGCAGACATACCATTTCATAATATATCTAACTATAATTGACTTAATAATACTCTTGATGAACACAACGACTCGAATGCAACGTCTTTTAAAATATGTCATGAATGACTCCAAGTAATATCTCTATAATGAGCAAATGCACTGCGAAAGATTTCTTTCATACCTGAGAATAAACATGCTTTAAAGTGGCAACCAAAAGGTTGGTGAGTTCATTAGTTTATCATAACAATCATTTCAATAGTTTAATAGACCACAAGATTTCATTTCTCATATTCTCATAAATATACGTCCCATGCATAGAGACAAAAATATCATTAATATGGATTGAACACCTGGTAACCGACATTAACAAAATGAATATAAGAATATCCCCATCATTCCGGGATCCTCCTTTGGATATGATATAAATTTCGAAGTACTAAAGCATCCGGTACTTTGGATGGGGCTTGTTGGTCCCAATAGATCTATCTTTAGGATTCGCGTCAATTAGGGTGTCTGTTCCCTAATTCTTAGATTACCAGACTAAAAAAGGGGCATATTCGGTTTAATAATTCAACCATAGAATGTAGTTTCGATTTCTTGTGTCTATTTCGTAAAATAGTTATAATAATAGCGCATGTATTCTCAGTCCCAAAAATATATATTGCAAAAGCATTTAAAAAGGGAGCAAATGAAACTCACACATATAAATATTGTAAAACAGTTAATAAAGCATTTGCATGTATTCTCAGCCCAAAAATGTAAAGAGTAAAAAGGGTAAATGAAACTCACCTAATGTATTTTGTAGTAAAAATACATATGATTATATTGAACAATGCAGGGTTGGCCTCGGATTCACGAACCTATATCATTTGTATATTTATTAAAACATATACTTGTACTCAAATAAATATATATTATTCTTAGTGATATAATTATTATATTTGTTAATTTATAAGTTTCATTATTTATTTACATATTTTTATTTTGTACATAATAATATTAATATAGTTAAGTTATGTATTTTAAATATATCTTTATATATATAATCTTCAATTTTATACTTATAATCTTAATCATGTCTTTTAACCTTTATTTTCATAATTTTAATCGTTTTAATAATAATAGTAATATAGATATTACTGATAATAATAATGATAGTTCTATTGAAAACAGAATGATAGTTTTAGTAATATTAGTCATATTGATAATAATAACAACATTAATAATGCTAATTATGTTAATAATAATAATGATCATAATATTTATAATAGTACATATGTTACTAATGATAATAATAGATTTTTTATTATTTTCATAATAATCATAATCATAATAATAATTGTTTTAAGAAAAATGGTAATTTTAAAAGTTATGATTCTTTTAATAATAATGATTATAATACTTCTTCCATTTACAATAAGGATACTAGAAAATAATATTTATGAAAATATTAACAATTTGTATTATTTCATAATGATAGCAATATTAATAATCCTAATTATAACAATAATAATAACTAGTAGTTCATAATTAATATTAATAATAATTATAATAACACTAATAGTAATAATTATAATACTTGTAATAAAACTAATTAATAATAACAACATTAATAATAATAATAATAACACTAATAATAATAATAATAATAATAATAATAATAATAATAATAATAATAATAATAATAATAATAATAATAATAATAATAATAATAATAATAATAATAATAATAATAATAATAATAATAGAAATAGGAATAAGAAATGTATACCCTTCTCAAAATATTTTTCTAAAAAGAATTGCTACAGACAGGACTCGAACCCGAGACCTCTCGAATATCGTAAACACCCATAACCATCGAACTGTCATTTCTTTTCTGATTAAAACCCATCCCATAACTTAATATATTTTATCTGTTTCCTTTCTTCCTCACCAATATGAAGTCGACCAGAGACCAAGAGAAAACAAAAATCATTACAACAAGTTTAAAGTTTGAATTAAACTTGTAACTGAAACATAAACGATTTATAATTGTTTCACTTAAATAAGAAAAAAAATATATTTCGTAAATAAAATAAATAGAACTCATTAATTGATTTCGATTTTTAGAACGTTTTAGCCAAAGATTATAACACCAAATATATTTCAAATCACCTCTAGAAACTATAGAAATTATCAATTTAATTCAATTTGAAACAGAAATTTCGAATTTAGCTGAAGAACAAAAGTTGGCCTTTTTTTGAAATATAACATTGACCTCAGAATTCTACTTCGATACATAAAATTAGAACTTGAAACTTTGCAAGAAGTTGAATTGAATGATTCCTAACCACTTTGCATTAATACTTTTTGAAATTTGTTAATAAATCGATCTGTTTGAAAAATCAAAGCAAGAACAAGGTAATACCTTTGTTCTTCCATTTTTCTGGTTTAATTACGATTGAATAAAGGTTGTAATAGTTCTTAATTTATGATGACCATTTATAGATGAATGACTTAGTCCGTATAAATGTGTAATTCATTTGTTTTGTAGTCAGAAGAGAGTTGACAGATTAAATCACGCAAAGATGAAAAGAAAAAGAATAAAAAAAATAAAAAGTAAAATCAGACAAGGACTTGAATGGATTCGTACACTGTAATTGATACTGAAAGCTAACAAATTTAGACAAGAACAAAACTTAGCTAAAGTTTGATAAGAACCTGTAACAGATTGTACGATCTGTTGAATTTTATAATTAATAAATTAAATATATTAATAATAATAATAAATAAATAATAATACAGATTTCTTAATATATATATATGATATATCCGTATTTAACGCCTATATATTTATATATATCTGTATATATATATTTGTATTTACATATCTCTGTATTTGTATATCTCTTATATTTATTTATTTTTATAGTTTATAATTAATCATAATATTAATTAATACTCTTAATATTATACTTAAGAATAGATAATAATGGAAATTTATAATAATATAATAATAATAATAATAATAATAATACTAGTGATGATTATAATAGTTACTATAAAATGTATAATAATAACAATAATACTAATTATGATAATATTAGTAATAATAGTATAACAATTTATATTTACATCCATTTTCATAATAACATTAATGATACTATTGTAGATGTTAATTTTGAAAGTAATAATATTATTACTATAACAATTATAGTTTAATTTATAATTAAATTTTCTATATCAGATATTAACATTACATGTTATTAATTATATGATATATATATATATATATATATATATATATATATATATATATATATATATATATATATATATATATATATAATGCTAATAATAATACTTAATGTCAATACTTAATAATAATAATTCTTAATTCAATTGATTAAATATTATTATTTCCAATTATTATATTTATTTACATTTATGTATGTATACACATGTACATATTTATTTACAAATAATTTGTTCGTGAATCGTCGGGATTAGTCAAAGGGTAATTGAATATATGACTATAGTTTCAAACTTTTCGAGACTCAACATTACAGATTTTGCTTATCGTGTCGAAATCATAATAAGATGAAGTTTAAATTTGGTCGAAAATTGCCGGGTCGTCACAATAGCAATATAAAGACACCGGAGAACTAAAAACACTATAAAACCCAGAGTATAGTAGAAGTAAATAGATTCTTCCAGCGGCAGGTGAAAAAGAAGAATGACAGATATGAAAGTTAGAAGTATATCGAGAACCAGAACTGGATGGAGCGTATTGACGAATGATTCATGTAGTGACCCAAACTTTTCCATGTTTATATATATTAAATGAAATTTATAATTACATGATTAAGTGTTTCCAACATGTTAAGCAATCAAACTTGTTAAGACTTGATTAATTGATATAGGTTTCATATAGACAATTGACCACCCAAGTTAACCGGTGATTCACGAACGTTAAAATTTGTAAAAAGTATATGATGTCATATATATGGATATATATATAGTTAACATGATATTATGATAAGTAAACATATCATTAAGTATATTAACAATGAACTACATATGTAAAAACAAGACTACTAACTTAAGGATTTCAAAACAAGGCATATATGTAACGATTATCGTTGTAACAATATTTAAATGTATATATCATATTAAGATATATTAATACATCATAATATCATGATAATGTAATGATTTAATATCTCATTAGATATAATAAACAATGGGTTAACAACATTTAACAAGATCGTTAACTTAAAGGTTTTAAAACAACATTTACATGTAACGACTAACGATGACTTAACGACTCAGTTAAAATGTATATACCTGTAGTGTTTTAATATGTATTCATACACTTTTGAAAGACTTCAAGACACTTATCAAAGTACTTCTACTTAACAAAAATGCTTACAATTACATCCTCGTTCATTTTCATCAACAATTCTACTCGTATGCACCCGTATTCGTACTCGTACAATACCCAGCTTCTAAATGTATTTACTATTGATATATACACTTCAATGATCAGCACTTAGCAGTCCATGTGAGTCACCTAACTATGTGGGAACCATCATTTAACATCTAGCATGAAATATCTCACAAAATTACAAACTAATGGAGCCTATATTGCCATCCCATTTCACGTAAATTAGAAGCACTCCAAACACATTTTCATTTCAATTTTCTTGAATCAAATTACTCTCTCTCAAGTGTTCTTCCTTTTTTCTAAGTGTTCTTCATTATCTTCAACAAAATCTACCTCAATCTAGTTCATAAATCCATACATAAACCAAGTTATAAAATAACTACTCAAGAACACACCAACAACACTTCCAAGTTTGCTAGCTTACTTCCAATCTTTCAAATCCACTTTGAGTGATCATCCAACCTCAAGAAATCTTTCTTATTGATGTGCGTAGAGGTGTCACCTACTTGCTAACCTTATATTGGGAAAGCAACACGTCCAGTATACTTGCTCCGTATATTACCTTTCGGTAAACTACCGTCCGGTTGTAAAGGAAAGCGTTGAACAAGCAACTGTTAAGGCAATGTCCCGTGACATGCTTTTGATTATGGTCTATCACGTGTCGGATACAATTACTATCCTTTGTAGGAGCAATAGTAAAGATCACCCTATAGTTTCGGTCTGGCACAAGGTCCTATCTTCGACCATGCTATGCAACCACCGTTCTTACGGTTGACACCCAATTTGGTTTAGGTGACCTAATGAATTCCAGGTGAATTCCTAGAATTTTACGTTCAACGGTAATGAACGCATTGAAAATAGGGTTTTCAGAAAACAAATCGGTTTGTAATTTTGATCAAAATATTTTCTCGTTCAAGCTTGAGTTTAGATATCATCGAATTCCATGAGTTTGTAATTCTCAATCTTTAAAGTCAATCTCAAGGATTGAGTAATATCAGGCTTAAAAGCTAATTTTTGATCTTTAAAGGAGATTATCCTTTCTGGGGATCTGATTCATTAGTCTTATAAGCTAATTTGCATGGTGCCCCCCATTGTACGAGACAGATCATCTCATGGTTAGGATAAGTCTGACCACTTGGCGACCCTGTTTGATGCTGAGGTCCGTGAATTTCCAGCTGATTTTCGAGAAAACTTTTCAAGGTTTTTCGTAGACTCTACAACTGGTCTGGACGACAACTTCCTGACCTAAATCAAGAAGCGCGTGTCTTTTTCGGAAGACTTTACTTCCTTTTAATGATGGAATTGATTCATCGTGTAGATCCATCTTTTCTTTCAAATATATTATAATTTTCCGGGTAAAACAGTTAATTTTGTTCAAACAAAAGTATCTTCAATTATTTGTACAAAAATATGTGACATATGTTCTAAATAACTTGGTAAATTTTTTCCACACTTGGCTTTTATTTTCCTTTCTTTGCCTTTTTATTTTCCTCTATTCCATTTTAAATGAATTCTAACATTTTGGGTTGTTTCTCAATTTATGTCCTTTCTGAGGTAATAATAATTTCGGTGTTAACACCTAGTTTTATCGTTCATAAATATGTATAAACATGATTTTGAATTCATTTATTTGAAAATTTTGAAAATTTTTACTAGAATTGGGTAGTCAGTATATAAGACTAGGGTTGTTCTTTATTATCAGAGAGCACTAGATTCTAATAAAACTACTGCGTTACTAGTATTTTTAATGGTAACCAAGTGTATAAGTCAAAAAATTTAAAAATCCGAAAGAATTTAACCCCTTCCCACACTTAAGATCTTGTAATGCCCTCATTTGCAAGAAATCAGTAACAATTTAAATTATTGAGGGTGATTAGCGTAAAAAAATGATTAAATTTTACCAAAGTTCCTAAACATATTGGCATTTATTTGTTGAATGATAAATGGTGCACACAATTTGTTCATTCCATCTTGTTGTTATATCATATTTGTTTTTCGTTTTGTCGTCAAAATTAGTAGCTTTTGCTGAACTTAATGCCAGTCTTTAAAAGTTCGCTGTTTCACTCTGTTGTGTACAATTGACAATATACATACATACAAATAATAACATGCATGGTAATTTGAAATGAGACTTAACATCCCACTTTCAAATCAAATATGAAATATTAGTACAACATAATAAAAATGTTAAAACTTACATAAAAGTATCAAAATAATATATGTTTAAACATAAATAAATAAAAATAATAAAAAGATAAAAATCATAGAAATCACCAACGGAACTATATCAATCTGGATAGGGGTTCCAGTTCATGTCATCGGGCGGGTTCCACGGTTGGTTATAGGTGTACTGATAGGCCTGGTTGGGGTCGTAGAGAGTAAATGGTGGTCGCATATCGGGCTGGTGTGGAGGATAGTAAGCAGGTCGGGTCGGTGCGTAGTTATTTGGTACCTGAGGTGATAGCTGGCTCATGATCTGATGCTGATGATAGTTCCATCTATCATGCTGTCGTTGCCTGGAATGCTCATACACATTCTCGGCGTGCCACTGCTCGAACTGACTAAATCTAGCCTCGTTTGTTATTTCTACCTCATCTATACGCTGATAAACGTGAGTAACAGCCTCCCTAATGACATCCCTAATGTCATCCGATTCCTCCATTTCCTCATCTAAACCTCTCTCTACCTGTGGATGACGACCATCATATGGTACTGCCTGATTACGTCTGCTCTTTAATACCTTTGCACCCTGATAGACCTTCAATCCTAAAGTATCAACCTATTCCCTACATACCATCAGTGGACCCCCTTAATCCCTATCTACACCCAAATACTCTCCAATGAGAGTAACAAAAATACCTCCTCCTATTATTCCCCCGTCATGTATTCCTGCCACCATTTTGGACAGATAAAAACCAACACAGTAGGGGATCTAAGGTTTCGAATACACTTAAGGTAAAATAAATCGTGTAAGGTCATCTTCTCCTTGTTTTTACCTTTTTGTGTAATCGAATTAGCTAAAAATCTATGTATAATACGTAGCTCTGCTTTGTTAATATCTAAATAGGAGTGTCTTCCTCCCAGCGTAAAAACATTATAATTTGACATACGCCTCCAGACGGCGTCCGCGTCAAAATTCATATCTACCCTTTCACCATGATAAATCAAATTTGTATAATCTGGTAGTAGTAATTCACAAGGAGTGTAAATCTGTAAAGCCCTGGCCAGGTCCAGTGTGATGACCCGAGAATTTCCGACCAAATTTAAACTTGAATCTTATTTGATTTCGATACGATAAGCAAAGTCTATAATGTTGAATCTCAAAAATTTTTGAACTATTTACATGTATCCATTTAGTCTGTGACTATTCCCGACGATTCACGAATAATTATTTGTAAATAAATATAGTTATATAAATAAATGTATGTATATATAAAATGTATAAATAATAAATATTCTACATATGTACTATTAATAATTAGATGTAAATTACAAGATAAAAATATATTTGTTATAATATATCAATAACATTAATATTGTTATGGAAACATATAACATGTTATATCTTCATTATTATTAGTTATGATTATTATAAAATGTAATATATTATATAGTTATGTTACCTAATCTAAAACATTTAATATTATTATATTAAACATAGTTGTTATAATAATAATTGCTTTTACTTTTAATATTAATATCAATACAAGTGTTATTAATATTATTATTTTATATAGATATGAAACTTGTTATATCATAATTATTATTTGTATTATCATTAGATATTATTATTAAGAATTAATATTTTAATATTATCATTAGCATTTTTATTATTATTAATGTTATTATTATTATTATTATTATTAATAAAATAATTGTATTATTAATATTATTGGAATTATTATTATTTCTATTATCAATAACAAAATATTATTAGTATTTGTTATATAATTATTATTATAAGTATTATTATTATTATTATCATTAATATAATTATTATTATAATTATTAGTTACTAATATTTATTATTAAAAGCAAGAAAATCGTATACCACCAAAAAGCTGTTGTGATTTTCAACCCAAATCTTTCTTCTTTTAATTCTGATCTCTTATATCGAGCATATCTACAGAAACAGCCAAAATCGAATAGTTATTAATATCTAATTCCATTTTTTTTATTTTTTATTTTTCTTTTCTTTTCTGAGTTATTTTTGTTGTCTGTAATTCGTTTTACGTCCCAATCAGTTCACAATCGATTTCAACACATATACTAACTTCAATTATTTGATTGTCATCCATATAACACGCTATCCACCTCTGCAATTCGATAAAAAAATCACATTTTATTTTTTTTATCGAACACCTCTGCTCTTTAGTTTTTAGTAAAATTTTCGAATTAGGGTGTTATTTAAACATTTGTAAATGCAGTGTTATTAGAAATAATGTGTTTAAACTATCTACCAAGATTCAAGTCTCAATTTCTAATATCGAACTATAATTTCGCAAGTCACACTTGTATTTCAAAAAGTCAAACGAGGTGTTCATGATGAAATTCGAATTTATTTCAAAGATTTAAGCTTAATTGATGTTTCAGTTAGATTGTAATAACCATTTACAATCTCTTTCATGTTGTGAGTTTTAATTAAATCGAGCTCTAAATCAAAAATCAAGATTTATTTTTTTTTTTACGAAGACTGCATTAGCAGTTTACTAATTTTTTTTTTGTTTTTTTCTCGTTTTCTTTTTTATACAGAACATGATTTTGTTTTATTGACAAGTGTTTTCAAATGTATTAATTTTGTGGGATGATTTAGTACTCTGGTCGATGTGTTTGTTGAAGAAGAAGAAGAATTTGAGAATAGAAAAAGACGGGTTATATTAATTGTTTTGGGTAGGATTTCAGAAAAACAGAACTTGGTGCTATGGTTAAGGGTGTTACCGTGTAGGCGAGAGGTCGCGGGTTCGAGTCCCGTCTCGAGCAGTTTATCTCTTTTTAATGCTCCAAAGGGTATAATCATTAATCTTTCATTATTATTATTATTATTATTATTATTATTATTATTATTATTATTATTATTATTATTATTATTATTATTATTATTATTATTATTATTATTATTATTATTATTATTATTATTATTACTACTACTTATTAATACTTGTTATTATTATTCTTAATATGATTATTATTGTTATAGTTATTATTGTATTTTTGATAATATTAGTATTATAATTATTATTGTTATTAATATTGCAAATATAAGTAGAAATTATCATTTATTATATTTATTAGGTATTAGTGATATCATGATTATTATTATTATTATTATCATTTTACTATTATGTAGCATCTGTAAGTACTACAAATGTTATTTTTAATGTTATTAATATCAATATAAGTATTATTATGATTAAGGTTATTATTATTATTATTATTATTATTATTATTATTATTATTGTTATTATGAAAATAATACAAATTATATTTACTATGATACAAATTAGCATTAGTATCATTATAGACTTATTATTAATATTATTATTATCAAAATTATTATTTTTCCTTATTAGTGAACTTTTCATCTTAGTAAAAACTATAGTTATTATCATTATTATAAGAATTATCATTTAAAACCATCATTAATAATAAAATTATTAATATTACTATCATTATTATTAACACTAGTATTATTAATATTATTATCACTACTAATATTATTTTGGTATTATTATAATTACTATTTTAACGAAACAAACAAAAAATATATATATGTATATAATACTTAATACCTACAACATAACAAAACTAATGTTGTATATATAAAATGAAAATATAAAACATATACAAATTTATATATATATATATATATATATATATATATATATATATATATATATATATATATATATATATATATATATATATATATATATATATATATATATATATATATATATATATATATATATATATATATATATAACTTTATTAGTTATATTATTTTTTATATTGAATATATATATATAACTAACTTTATTAGTTATTATTTTTTATATTGAATATATATATATATATATATATATATATATATATATATATATATATATATATATATATATATATATAAATTTGATCGGTTACGATTATGTATATTAATAAATATATAAAAATGATATAGGTTCGTGAATCCGAGGCCAACCCTGCATTGTTCAGTTTGTCTAATGTTGTCATATGTATTTTTACTACAAAATACATTAGGTGAGTTTCATTTGCCCTTTTACTCTTTACATTTTTGGGGCTGAGAATACATGCAAATGCTTTATTAACTGTTTTACAATATTTATATGCGTGAGTTTCATTTACTCCCTTTTACTCTTTACATTTTTGGGGCTGAGAATACATGCAAATGCTTTATTAACTGTTTTACAATATTTATATGCGTGAGTTTCATTTGCCCTTTTACTCTTTACATTTTTGGGGCTGAGAATACATGCAAATGCTTTATTAACTGTTTTACAATATTTATATGCGTGAGTTTCATTTGATCCCTTTTACTCTTTACGTTTTTGGGCTGAGAATAGATGCAAATGCTTTATTAACTGTTTTACAATATTTATATGCGTGAGTTTCATTATTCCCTTTTTAAATGCTTTCGCAATATATATTTTTGGGACTGAGAATACATGCGGTGTTTTTATAACTATTTTACGAAATAGACACAAGTAATAGAAACTACATTATATGGTTGAATGATCAAAATCGAATATGCCCCTTTTTATTAAGTCTGATAATCTAAGAATTAGGGAACATACACCCTAATTGACGCGAACTCTAAAGATAGATCTATCGGGCCCAACAAGCCCCATCCAAAGTACCGGATGCTTTAGTACTTCGAAATTTATATCATGTCCGAAGGAGGATCCCGGAATGATGGGGATATTCTTATATGTATATTGTGAATGTCGATTACCAGGTGTTCAATCCATATGAATGATATTTTGTCTCTATGCATGGGACGTATATTTATGAGAACTGAATATGGAAATCTTGTGGTCTATTAAAATGATGATAATGGTTATTTATGTTGAACTAATGAACTCACCAACTTTTTGGTTGACACTTTAAAGTATGTTTATTCTCAGGTACGAAAGAAATCTTCCGCTGTGCATTTGATCATTTTAAAGATATTACTTGGAGTTATTCATGACATATTTTAAAAGACGTTGCATTCGAGTCGTTGAGTACATCAAGATTATTATTAAGTCTATTATAGTTGGATATATTATGAAATGGTATGCGTGTCGTCAACTTTCGATGTAAAGCAAGTTTGTCTTTTAAAAACGAATGCAATGTTTGTAAAATGTATCATATAGAGGTCAAGTACCTCGCGATGTAATCAACTAATGGGAATAATTTGTAATCGATATGGACTTCGTCCAGATGGATTAGGACGGGTCCTTTCAGTTGGTATCAGAGCGGTTGTCTTAGTGAACCGAGTCTGCATTAGTGTGTCTAACTGATGAGTCGTTAGGATGCATTAGTGAGTCTGGACTTCGACCTGGACTGCATGTCAAAAAGTTTTGCTTATCATTTTGTGTCAAAAATTATCTGCTTACCATTCTTAGTCTAGACACATCTTGCTGCATTGATTGCATGAATAGTGTATAGACAAGATTCATATCTTAGCGTATCTGTTACTGTAAACCTTATCTGGCGTATCCCGTAAATTCCTCCTTAATCTACGAAACATTTTGTTCTATATATATGGATATTATATGTAATTAAGAATACCATCCGTTAGCTAGAAAATCATTTCATATTTAAAAATTCTTTATTCAATCGTACGAAATGGAATTCGTCATTAGTTCAAGTCATTCGGATTCCGAAATGGAATCCCACTCAAGCTCCGAAAGCAGTGTGACCGGAATGGATCAACCAATCAGTCATCATCTATTCTGGATGAATTGGGTATGGGTTCGTAGCCTCCTCAATCATTGGAGACAAGAAGAAGGTGATCCTTTCCATCCGCCACATTGCCCTATTGGCGAAGAACCTGAAGCACTTACCGGTGAACCTGTTCGAAACACCATCTTTTCTCTCATCTCCAGAGTATCTCGCCACGATTATATACTATACCAAATTCTAGATTATATTTATCCGCTAGTCCGAACTGAAAATCACCCCGGTGTAATAGAAGAAGTCAACGAGCTTCGCGCTCAGGTAGTGGCTTTAGAGAATATGGTGCAAAGGTTACAAACACCAGCAGCAGCACCAGCAGCATAACCAGTATCACCACCAATGTCAACAGTACCATCATCACCACCAACATCAACATCTGCATCCCACACCTCAACATCTTAATCTATACCTCGAACATCAAAGTCATACGCACCATGGATACCAAGGAGTACTAACAACAACAGCATCATCACACGTCTCAACCTCGCAATCTATACCTCAAGCATAATCATCGTTCTACGAATTGTTCTACATAAACTATCTTCGTCCTACATGGTGATTATGTAATCTCTAATATGTTAGAGATTATATATTCTTGTTCTAACGATAAATCAAATGAGTTTAATATCATATTAGCTCATTAAATTCATGATTACATCTGAAGAAAATATATATGTAAGTATATTTTCATAAAGATTGTAATTAAAAATTCTTTCGTGCAAACTGTTAATGGTGAAAATATTTTAACGGGTAGGTAATACCCGAGGAATATTTAGTTTCACATTAATAAGTTACACTGTACATTCTTTCAATCTGATTCAATAGTCATTTCCTATCCTACTTACATCCACGGATATATGAATCTATTCACCACAGAATAACCATTTCCATTCAAATTTCATATTTGGATTTGGATCTATCAGAATCCAATAAGTGGCATAATGAAGAAACATTGGACAAAATAAAACTTGTTAGAAACAAACAAATTAACTATGAGAAGAATTTTGTTAAGAATCCACGATAACTGTTCCTAGCTAACTGATTACCTTTTATTTATCGCATTTTACATTCTCGCAATTTTAATTATTGTCATTTAATTTCTGTTATTTATTTTACGCACTTTATTTATCGTCATTCTGTTATTTACGCATTTTAGATATCGAGACACGTATACAATGTTTTGACATATCATATCGACCCATCTATATATATAGTTTGAGTTGTGATCGAGTCTGAGACGTAAACAGGTTACGACACGTATTAATTAATTCGAATATTATACATTAAACTATATATGAATTATTGGACTGTCAACTGTGGACTCTCGACTGTGAACTAATAACATTAGACAATTAAAATGAATTAAAATATTAATTATAATATATGAAACTAAACAATTCTTTAAATTTGCCACTTGATTTCATCCTAAACTTCATTTGTATCTTGACGATTACATGATGCGTTCAAATCTTTCATGATTCTTGAAAACACCTCAATCGAGAGGATAAACCAACCGCACTTCATCTACGGAAGAAAAGATTGATGTATATAATTATGCACTTGAAAACATTTGGAACTTGTGTAAACGTTTAACACGTATCTGTGCTAACTTCTTTGGCATGTTATTATCGAAAATAACTTTACAACACCTCTCCAAATTAGCCAATTTTGTCACAGCTCTAACAAATCAACTTCAATTTTCATTCGAATTAGCCTTATTATAACCTCTATATATAAGTTTGCATGTCGTCATCATTACCGGAGAACCGTTTATATTCCACCATATTACCAGCAGACGTACCAGCAACCTCGTTGTTTCTTGGCTTAAATCTCTCTGACAAATCATTATATTTATTCATTGAAACCCTATCATATACTCATCCGCATCTGGTAACAAGAACTGCCATACCAATTACCGAGAATCAATAATCAGTACTTTGAAAACTCACAGCATATCTACTTCAACAGTTATATGTATGACATTTATCTCTTAGAATTATGACCTTCCAGTCTGAAATTCTGAAAAGCACTCAGTCACAAATCAATACTCTGAATGTTGAAAAAGCTGAATGAAGCAGCAGAAATCATAGACAATCGTAAACGACCGTAATCATCGAAAGTTTGATGATAAAGAATAGTATGTTGAAAAATCTCAGAAAAGTTGGAACTGGAAAACGGATTGAGCTAACCACGAAGGAGACCAAGGACAAATACAAGGACCATACCCTATATTTAAAGAATTCAGATAATTCTGGATCCGTTGAAATCTTTAGAGAATATCTTACTCCGAAGTCATGTTAAAATCTTACGAAAAAAATCTTTCTCCATCAACTATTGAACTTAGAAATTCCAAAATATCATCATCAATATCTTCGATATTTCCGAGGATATCTTCATAAATATTCTCGTCCGAAATTATATACCTCTTCGTGCTTCCTGTGTATCATTATATTGGAAATATTCAATAGAAAATTTAGTACCGAAAAGCGGATTATGTGAAACTATGAAGGAAGCCGTGGACAAATCACAAGGAATAAGTTTGACTTCAAAGAATCCAAATGATTCTGTTTCTGATGAAATCTTTAGCGAATACCTTGCTTCCGAATCTAAACCCTTACGGGTAAATATTCTTCATCATCCATCGATATTATAAATTCGAAGATATCATCGTATATCCATTTATAAATATCCTCTATATTTCTGAAGATATTTTCATAACTGTTCTTATCTGAAATCATTAATCCCTCCGTGCTATCAGTGTTACATCATATAGAAACTGTTAGTTTCTATATTCTGTAAACTTTCGAGCTTAAAATATGAATGATATTGAAGTAATGTTGGGAACTGATGCATGAGTTAGTATAATATAATGACACTTGATCAACGTGATTATATTACAGTAAGTCATGCTGAGTTCTAATGGGACGTGATGGTTCACAGTAGATCATACCACCATCATGTGTCATGTTACATAACTCTTTCATTCTAATTAACTTCTGAACATATCAAGAAAGTATATTCTTGATATCTCTATTCTCAATGATTCTGGTAATGTGACGAATCAAATCGTGCTATTACGTCCTTTCTTGATTATAACATTAAATTCATTCGAAACTCCATACTTACAAATTCTAGACCATTACTCGTTTTATTAAAGATCGAGAGGAGATTAAAAAGACGAAGAGCTCCGAAACATAAAGGAAGATATAAAACTCGACAACAACACTGAAATTACAATAATTAAAAATTAAAACAGCACGACAATTAAAAATTAAAAGATTTCAATCAAACTACTAGTCATCGTCAATTATTATCTGCAAGGTAGCGTTCACCAGTCATTTCACCATCCGTGAGGTACTCTGGAGACATCGGTATTTCTCTTGATGCCTCAACTGCTGCTTCAGCTAATTCATCGAGGTAACGATAACCCAACGTCTCTTCATCTTCAAGAACCGCATACAAAGAAATGCATTTACCGCGATCTTCAATGGTATCTTTTATAAAGTACCATTGATCATCGGTACACAGAAAACTTGCCCTACAATCCGCATCATAATCGTCTTTATAAAAGAACACAGACGTGAATTCAAACGGAACTTTTTCCTTCAGAAAGGATAGCAAGTCTTGTAAACCAACATCACGAATGTCGATATCTTCAAACGAAATACTGTCGCCCCACTTATATTCCTTCATTTGATTACGGAAATCACCTCCGTAATGAACATCGAACGAAACAATCATTGGGGGAAGTGTTAACATTTTGCAGTTTGAGAGTGTTTGATTTTTGAATTTGAGAAAGGTGGAAATATAAAAGAAATATATGCTTGAGTGTATAAAATGAAGTATATGGTTGGTGTTTTTATAGTGTAAAAGTGACCGTTGGGATAGCCGTTGAAATTTTTTTTTATTTTACTAACGGCTAAAAATTTGGGCAAGTTTTTGGGCGAAGGTGGACGATGCCTGTTGGGACCTCTCTCATGATAGTTTCATTCGTGCTCTTCGAATAATCGAATTATTTTATCCATATTACTCAATGATGATAAAACTCAATTTATCAACTCATATTCGTCATGAAAACATTTTTATTGTTAGCCATGACCATCACACTCAAATTTCGGGACTAAATTTATTTAACGGGTAGGTACTGTGATGACCCGGGAATTTCCGACCAAATTTAAACTTGAATCTTATTTGATTTCAATACGATAAGCAAAGTCTATAATGTTGAATCTCAAAAATTTTTGAACTATTTACATGTATCCATTTAGTTTGTGACTATTCCCGACGATTCACGAATAATTATTTGTAAATAAATATAGTTATATAAATAAATGTATGTATATATAAAATGTATAAATAATAAATATTCAACATATGTACTATTAATAATTAGATGTAAACGCAAGATAAAAATATATTTGTTATAATATATCAATAACATTAATATTGTTATGGAAACATATAACATGTTATATCTTCATTATTATTAGTTATGATTATTATAAAATGTAATATATTATATAGTTATGTTACCTAATCTAAAACATTTAATATTATTATATTAAACATAGTTGTTATAATAATAATTGCTTTTACTTTTAATATTAATATCAATACAAGTGTTATTAATATTATTATTTTTTATAGATATGAAACTTGTTATATCATAATTATTATTTGTATTATCATTAGATATTATTATTAAGAATTAATATTTTAATATTATCATTAGCATTTTTATTATTATTAATGTTATTATTATTATTATTAATAAAATAATTGTATTATTAATATTATTGGAATTATTATTATTTCTATTATCAATAACAAAATATTATTAGTATTTGTTATATAATTATTATTATAAGTATTATTATTATTATTATCATTAATATAATTATTATTAAAATTATTAGTTACTAATATTTATTATCAAAAGCAAGAAAATCGTATACCACCAAAAAGCTGTTGTGATTTTCAACCCAAATCTTTCTTCTTTTAATTCTGATCTCTTATATCGAGCATATCTATAGAAACAGCCAAAATCGAATAGTTATTAATATCTAATTCCATTTTTTTTATTTTTTATTTTTCTTTTCTTTTCTGAGTTATTTTTCTTGTCTGTAATTCGTTTTACGTCCCAATCAGTTCACAATGTATTTCAACACATATACTAACTTCAATTATTTGATTGTCATCCATATAATACGCTATCCACCTCTGCAATTCGATAAAAAAATCACATTTTATTTTTTTTATCGAACACCTCTGCTCTTTAGTTTTTTAGTCAAATTTTCGAATTAGGGTGTTATTTAAACATCTGTAAATGCAGTGTTATTATAAATAATGTGTTTAAACTATCTACTAAGATTCAAGTCTCAATTTCTAATATTGAACTATAATTTCGTAAGTCAAACTTGTATTTTAAAAAGTCAAACGAGGTGTTCATGATGAAATTCGAATTTATTTCAAAGATTTAAGCTTAATTGATGTTTCAGTTAGATTGTAATAACCATTTACAATCTCTTTCATGTTGTGAGTTTTAATTAAATCGAGCTCTAAATTAAAAATCAAGATTTTTTTTTTTTTTTACGAAGACTGCAGTAGCAGTTTACTAATTTTTTTTTGTTTTTTTCTCGTTTTCTTTTTTATACAGAACATGATTTTATTTTATTGACAAGTGTTTTCAAATGTATTAATTTTGTGGGATGATTTAGTACTCTGGTCGATGTGTTTGTTGAAGAAGAAGAAGAACTTGAGAATAGAAAAAGACGGGTTATATTAATTGTTTTGGGTAGGATTTTAGAAAAACAGATTTTGGTGCTATGGTTAAGGGTGTTACCGTGTAGGCGAGAGGTCGCGGGTTCGAGTCCCGTCTCGAGCAGTTTATCTCTTTTTAATGCTCCAAAGGGTATAATCATTAATCTTTTATTATTATTATTATTATTATTATTATTATTATTATTATTATTATTATTATTATTATTATTATTATTATTATTATTATTATTATTATTATTATTATTATTATTATTATTATTATTATTATTATTATTACTATTATTATTATTATTATTATTATTACTACTTATTAATACTTGTTATTATTATTCTTAATATGATTATTATTGTTATGGTTATTATTGTATTGTTGATAATATTAGTATTATAATTATTATTGTTATTAATATTGCAAATATAAGTAGAAATTATCATTTATTATATTTATTCGGTATTAGTGATATCATGATTATTATTATTATCATTTTACTATTATGTAGCATCTGTAAGTACTACAAATGTTATTTTTAATGTTATTAATATCAATATAAGTATTATTATGATTAAGGTTATTATTATTATTATTATTATTATTATTATTATTATTATTATTATTATTATTATTATTATTATTATTATTATTATTATTATTATTGTTATTATGAAAATAATACAAATTATATTTACTATGATACATATTAGCATTAGTATCATTATAGACTTATTATTAATATTATTATTATCAAAATTATTATTTTTCCTTATTAGTAAACTTTTCATCTTAGTAAAAACTATAGTTATTATCATTATTATAAGAATTATCATTTAAAACCATCATTAATAATAAAATTATTAATATTACTATCATTATTATTAACACTAGTATTATCAATATTATTATCACTACTAATATTATTTTGGTATTATTATAATTACTATTTTAACGAAACAAACGAAAAATATATATATGTATATAATACTTAATACCTACAACATAACAAAACTAATGTTGTATATATAAAATGAAAATATAAAACATATACAAATTTAAATATATATATATATATATATATATATATATATATATATATATATATATATATATATATATATATATATATATTCAATATAAAAAATAATATAACTAATAAAGTTATATATATATATATATATATATATATATATATATATATATATATATATATAAATTTGATCGGTTACGATTATGTATATTAATAAATATATACAAATGATATAGGTTCGTGAATTCGAGGCCAACCCTGCATTGTTCAGTTTGTCTAATGTTGTCATATGTATTTTTACTACAAAATACATTAGGTGAGTTTCATTTGCCCTTTTACTCTTTACATTTTTGGGGCTGAGAATACATGCAAATACTTTATTAACTGTTTTACAATATTTATATGCGTGAGTTTCATTTACTCCCTTTTACTCTTTACATTTTTGGGGCTGAGAATACATGCAAATGCTTTATTAACTGTTTTACAATATTTATATGCGTGAGTTTCATTTGCCCTTTTACTCTTTACATTTTTGGGGCTGAGAATACATGCAGATGCTTTATTAACTGTTTTACAATATTTATATGCGTGAGTTTCATTTGATCCCTTTTACTCTTTACGTTTTTGGGCTGAGAATAGATACAAATGCTTTATTAACTGTTTTACAATATTTATATGCGTGAGTTTCATTATTCCCTTTTTAAATGCTTTCGCAGTATATATTTTTGGGACTGAGAATACATGCGCTGTTTTTATAACTGTTTTATTAAATAGACACAAGTAATAGAAACTACATTATATGGTTGAATGATCGAAATCGAATATGCCCCTTTTTATTAAGTCTGGTAATCTAAGAATTAGGGAACAGACACCCTAATTGACGCGAACTCTAAAGATAGATCTATCGGGGCCAACAAGCCCCATTCAAAGTACCGGATGCTTTAGTACTTCGAAATTTATATGATGTCCGAAGGAGGATCCCGGAATGATGGGGATATTCTTATATGTATATTGTGAATGTCGATTACCAGGTGTTCAATCCATATGAATGATATTTTGTCTCTATGCATGGGATGTATATTTATGAGAACTGAATATGGAAATCTTGTGGTCTATTAAAATGATGATAATGGTTATTTATGTTGAACTAATGAACTCACCAACCTTTTGGTTGACACTTTAAAGCATGTTTATTCTCAGGTACGAAAGAAATCTTCCGTTGTGCATTTGATCATTTTAAAGATATTACTTGGAGTTATTCATGACATATTTTAAAAGACGTTGCATTCGAGTCGTTGAGTACATCAAGATTATTATTAAGTCTATTATAGTTGGATATATTATGAAATGGTATGCGTGTCGTCAACTTTAGATGTAAAGCAAGTTTGTCTTTTAAAAACGAATGCAATGTTTGTAAAATGTATCATATAGAGGTCAAGTACCTCGCGATGTAATCAACTAATGGGAATCGTTTGTAATCGATATGGACTTCATCCAGATGGATTAGGACGGGTCCTTTCATCCAGCATGGACATCCTATACATCCTACGGCCAAGTAAAAATCTAAGATAATTCCTATCATCTAACCTAACTAGATCCGCATTAAGTGATATAGTACTCATAAGCTCAACACACCACTCTTTATATACAGGCCTACGAATGGTGAATAAATGTTCCCAATCAGGAAAAGAAGAGTTCCCATACCTTTGGATTAGATGCTGCCTAACTGAGTTAACTAGTTGGACCCTTTCCAAAGGCTCCCAATCGATTACCCTCGGCACTTCTACATTTTTCATTACCAGTTTAAATTTGTTACTTTGGTATGTCGGGTAATCTCTCCAACTTCGATCAAATCTCAAATTAGGATGCAACTGTTCTTCATGAATCGTTGGGTGTTCTATTATCGGATGAATCGGAAATTATACGTAGGCATTAACATATTCTTGTTGCGGATCATAGTATGGTACGTGTTGATCAGGTTGTTGTTGTTGTTCCTGTTGTTGCTCTTGTTCAGGTTCTGGTTCATATTGTGGCTCATATTCCATTTCTGGCTGTGGTTCCGGAGCAGGTTGCCTAGATGATGATGATGCACCATCAGTATCGGTATATCTCTACAAAACACATTAAACACAAAATTTGTGCATCCAAATATGCATTGGTGTTAACAAAATAACAACTTGAAACAATTACAATAACATGTTCAATCAAAATTAAACTTATACACATTTTCACAATTTTAACAATTCTACACTTTTTCAAATGAGCATATATGAAAATGTTTACAAAGTTCATAAGCATTCAACTCAAATAACATGTCAAAATAATCATTACTAGCAATTAAACAAGTTTCAAATGACATTTACATCAATTTAATCAAGTTCATGAATTTTAGACCTAAAAAGTCTACTTTAATTCTCAAAAATCATGTTTAGTATCAAAGTTTGGATCATTTAGCAACCTAAACATGTTACACTACTTAATTTAGCAATAATTCATGACAAAAATCGGCCATAACCTGTTTATATCAAAAAGCCCCAAATTGCTCAAGAACACAAATCCTAGATTTCTAAAATTTTTGAAGTTTTTGACTTCAAATCATGTTAAATAGCATCAATCTAGGTTATACATGCATAATATACTAACAATTTAACTCTAGTTACACTAGAAATTAACAAAATCAAATTAGGTAAAAATTAGCTCAAGAACACTAAAATTCAAATTTAAAGAGTTTAGGGGTGAAATCTTTACCTTTCTTGAAAAACTTCTTAACAAATTCATGATTAAAGTGGATTATAGCAAGAGATTTGGTTGAATTTGGTGAAAATTTGATGATTTTAGGGGTGTTTTTAGGTTATGTTCGTGTATGTGTGTGTGGTATTGTGAAGAGCAAAACACTCGCTGCCTTTTTGATCCTATCCAGTATTTTGCCTCCATGCAATCGCATGGATGTGTAGCATAAATCCCATGCGATCGCATGGATCCCAGGGTTTTTTTTTAATAATAAAAACATTCACTTAATAAAATATAAATTAATAAATTTAAAATTTTGTTTTCCTTGTTATTTAGGACGAGGTCGTTTCAGATCGTTGTCCTAGTATGTTCCTCGACAAAATTTTAAAATTTGTCATTTAAAAGCGTTTGTTTTAAAAGCAAAGATTTTTATTTTTTTAATGTTTTTGGCATACTTTAATTCAATAAGATTAAAAATAATGATAATAAAATTTCTCGTCCCTCCCTTGGGTAAAGTAATTTCGGTTCAACGACCTAGTCTTCAACTCATGACGAATTTTAGATATCAAATTTTTAACTTAATGAAATAAAGTAAATTTTGGTTTTTAAATTCACACCAAACTTAAATTTAAAATGCATAAAATTAAAAATTCATATTATTAATATTTTTATGCATACAAACTTATATTAAAAATATTTATTTTTTCAAATATTTACAAACTTAAATATATTGATTTAAAAATTTACAATATTAATTTTAAAAACATAGTAAAAATAAAATTAAAAATCTTTTTGGTCTTTTATCCTACTTTAATCAATCAAATATTATCAAAAATATACGCCCCTCTTTTTGGTAAAGTAATTTCGGTTCAATAACCTAGTTTTACTCCTGACGAATTTTTGAAATATTTTGGATTGATTGATTAAAGATATTTATACCTTAAGAATAAATGGTAAATTTCTCAGTGATGTAATAAATTTTTGTATGATATCAATAATTTCGGTTACGCATACCTAATTTTATTGAATACCAATTTAATACTTTATAGCGAACGATTCAGCGTTTATTATTAAAAGGTTAGAAGTAATAAAATAAAAAAATAAAAACTGTACATACTTACATGTGAAATAGAATTCTCAGAGACCTACTTTAGCCGACTCATAGGAGAGTCGTGTGATTTGGTTTTCCATAGCTACATAAGCGTAACCTCGATTCTTCAATATCTTTTCTTCTAAACATATAAACGGTCCTTCTCAGCATAGAGTAATAAATTCGGTATTTGAATATGTTTGATTATTTGAACATTTACCTTCGTGTGACCATTTTCCGCATTTATGACATCTTTCAAAGTGTCGTGCTCTTCTTTTTATTGCGGATTTTGATTTTCCTTTACCAAAATGTGTCTTATGATGATCTTTCCTGAGTTCTTTCCTTACTTCGTCACATCTGCATCTTATTACTGACACCAGGTCACTGGGTAGTGTGTCATTATTACGTTTAGTAATCAAAGCGTGTAGCATTAGTCCATGGTTCAAATCAAAGGAATTCTTCATCTCGTAAAACCTAAAAAAAATAAAAATTCAGAATGGAGGGAGAAGACTAGTTCTTTAGGGTCAGCTAGGGAAAGACCATTCGGATTCCATTCTCGAGAACTACACGAAAACAGAATATCTAACTCTAATAGAAACATATATTACCCTTTAAAAGACTTGATTTTCCCCACACTTAGTTAACTGTGGTGTTGAAATTGTGATTAACTTCGTTTTCAATTGGACTATCAACAACTTGTATATCTCTGACTTTTGCTTCAAGCCAATTGTTGATTTCCTCTGTAAGTTTCACAAATTCAACTAACATTACCTTTTCTTTAGGCGACAAATTGGATACTAATCGGTTACATAACTTAAAGTTCCCCTTAATCCTAGCATCTTGAATCCGTTTATAAAGATTCTTCATTGAACTATTAAAACGAGTTCATCTAATTTCGTATCAACAACGGGGTTCTTTGTTATCAGGTCATCATTGGTTGTTGCTTCATCTTCCTCACACTTAGGCGTTTTTATTGGTTCAACAGTTTTGGTTGGTGGAGATCTAAACTTTCGGTTTATAAAGGTGATCGATTTGTCACCATCCCTAAGTGTCATTCTACCTTCTCTTACATCAATGAACGCTTCGGTGGTTGCTAAAAATGGGCGACCTAAAATTAGAGGAATATCAAGGTCTTCCTCCATATTAATAACTATGAAGTTTGAAACAAAGGTCAAACTTCCCACTTTAACAAGTAAATTGTTTGCTATTCCAACCGGGTGTTTAATGGTTTGATCAAATAATTGAACACCTATTTTGGTTGGTCTTAATTTACCCGCACCAAATCTTTTATATAAGGAAAGAGGCATAAAATTTGCACTTGCTCCTAAATCTGCGAGTCCATTATACATAGCACCATCGTTAAGCAAGCAAGAAATGATAAATTCACCTGGGTCTCCTACTTTAGTAAGTAGAGTTAGTTTGTTAACCTTTTTCGGGTGATCTTTTCTTGGTTCTTTCACTTCTACTTGAACTTCTTGTTCACATTTTTCTTCGTTTCTTGGAATGGGAGGTTTGTATAGGAATTCTTCTTCATCACTCCAATTTGAAGCTTCCTCGTCTCCCAATTTTGGTTTTTCATATGTTGTGGATAACATATTTATGTTTTCATTCTGAGGGTTTTCTTGGGTGGTGAAATTATGATTGACTTCATTGTCAACTTCCATCGGACCATGTATGTAATGTTTAACTCTGTGACCATTAACTTTAAATTCAATCCCATTTGAATTTATTAACTCTATTGTTCGGTATGGGAAAACTCTTTTGACTATGAATGGTCCAGACCATCTTGATTTCAATTTTCCAGAAAATAGCTTGAATCGTGAATTGAAAAGAAGAACTCTGTCTCCTTCTTTAAATTCTTTTGAACTTCTGATTCTTTTATCATGCCATTTCTTCGTTCTTTCCTTATAGATTAACGAATTTTCGTATGCTTCATGTCTTAATTCTTCTAATTCGTTTAGTTGACTTAACCGTAGATGTCCGGCTTCATGTAAATCAAGATTACATGTCTTCAAAGCCCAGAATGCTTTGTGCTCAATTTCTACTGGAAGATGACATGCTTTTTCGTAAATGAGTTTAAAAGGTGTGGTTCCAATTGGAGTTTTGTAGGCTGTTCTAAAAGCCCAGAGTGCATCCTCCAATTTCATGGACCATTCCTTCGGATTTGATCCTACGGTTTTCTCTAGAATACGTTTTAAAGCTCGGTTGGTATTTTCAACTTGTCCACTTGTTTGTGGATGATAAGTGGTTGAGATTTTATGAGTTACTCCATATCTTTTGAGAACTTTCTCAAGTTGATTATTACAAAAATGAGTACCCCGATCACTTATTAAAGCTTTCGGTGTTCCGAACCTAGCAAAAAGACGTTTTAAGAAGTTGACTACAACTCGTGCATCGTTAGTTGGGAGAGCTTTTGCTTCCGCCCATTTAGATACATAATCAATGGCAACGAGAATGTATAGATTATTAGGAGATTTTGGAAATGGACCCATAAAGTCAATACCCCAAACGTCAAATACTTCACATACTTGAATGACATTTTGTGGCATTTTATCACGTTGACTTATTTTTCTGGCCCTTTGACAAGCATCACAGGATTTGCAAAGAAGGTGTGCGTCTTTGAAAATTGTAGGCCAATAGAATCCAGCATCATAGACTTTTCTTACTGTGAGTTGAGGCCCATAATGCCCTCCTGTTGGTCCTGTGTGACAATGGTTTAAGATTTGACTGGCTTCATCTTCGAATAAACATCGGCGTATTATTCCATCGAGACAACTTTTAAATAAATGTGGATCTTCCCAAAAATAGTGTTTTATATCACTAAAGAATTTCTTTCGTTTTTGGTACGACAACCCTTTTTCAAGGAATCCACATACTAAGTAGTTTGCATAGTCTGCAAACCATGGAATTTCATTATAATCGATCTTCAAAAGATATTCATCAGGAAAGTTATCTTGTATAGCCGATTCATTTAGAACTTCTAATTCAGGATTTTCAAGACGAGAAAGATGATCAGCGGCAAGATTTTCTGCTCCCTTTTTGTCTCGGATTTCAATATCGAACTCTTGTAAGAGTAAGATCCAACGGATTAATCGTGGTTTGGCATCTTGTTTTGAAAATAGGTATCTAAGAGCAAAATGGTCGGTGTAGACCACCGTTTTTGCTAGAACGAGATATGAACGAATTTTGTCAAAAGCAAACACAATAGCAAGGAGTTCTTTTTCAGTAGTTGTGTAATTCGTTTGTACTCCGTGTAACGTCTTACTAGCGTAATAAATAGGTTGAAATCATTTTTCAATCCTTTGTCTTAAAACGGCTCCCATTGCAAAATCACTTGCATCGCACATAAGTTCAAATGGTAGATTCCAATTTGGAGTTATCATGATCGGCGCATTAGTGATTTTTTCTTTTAGAATATTAAAAGATTTGATACATTCATCTGAAAAGATTAATGGAGCATCCTTTTCTAGGAGTTTATTCATAGGAGTGGCAATTTTAGAAAAATCTTTTATGAAACGTCGGGAAAAACCGGCATGCCCTAGAAAACTCCTAACTCCTCTAACATTGGTGGGATGTGGAAGTTTAGCAATTACATCTACTTTAGCTCTATCCACTTCAATTCCTTCCTTTGAAATTTTATGACCAAGAACGATGCCTTCTCTAACCATGAAATGACATTTCTCCCAATTAAGAACTAGATTTGATTGTTCGCATCTAATAAGCATTCGTTCAAGATTAACTAGACATGATTCAAATGTATCACCGAAGACTGAAAAGTCATCCATGAAAACTTCCATGCATTCTTCTATCATGTCGTAAAAAATCGCCATCATGCATCTTTGAAGGGTTCCAGGAGTGTTGCAAAGTCCAAATGGCATGCGTTTGTAAGCAAAAGTACCATAAGGGCACGTGAACGTGGTTTTCTCTTGGTCCTCGAGTGCTATTGGAATTTGAAAATATCCGGAGAAACCATCAAGAAAACAATAGTAACTATTTCCGGCTAATCTTTCTAACATTTGATCAATGAAAGGTAAGGGAAAATGATCTTTTTTGGTGGCGTCATTTAATTTTCTATAATCAATACAAACACGCCATCCTGTTACAGTCCTTGTAGGAATAAGCTCATTTTTTTTCATTTGTGATGACAGTCATGCCACCCTTCTTAGGTACACATTGAACTGTGCTTACCCATGGACTATCAGAGATTGGATAAATTAAACCTGCATCTAGCAGTTTAATATTTCTTAACAATATCTTTCATATTTGGATTTAGTCTTCGTTGGCGTTGCACATACATTTTATGGCCTTCTTCCATAAGGATTTTATGTGTGCAATACGAAGGACTTATGCCTTTAATGTCATGAATCTTCCATGCAATAGCTGGTTTATGAGCTTTTAGCACAGTAATGAGTTGAAATTTTTCATTTTTCGTAAGAGAAGACGATATTATTATAGGTAATTCAGATTCACCATGTAAATAAGCATATTCCAAATGGTTTGGAAGTGGCTTTAACTCTAATGTTGGTGGTTCTTCTATCGATGATTTGTATCGATATCTGTCTTCTTCTTTTAACATTTGAATTTCTTCTGTTGTTGGTTCATATCCATTAGCCATGAGTGTAGCTAACATTTCAGCTTCATCAATTGGTTCAGTTCCTTCTCCTAAAGTACATTCTCCTGTTCCTTGTAATTATGGAAATTCTTCTAACAATTCTGCATGTGAATCTATAGTTTGAATATAATAACATGTATCATCTGCAGATTGCGGTTATTGCATGGCTCTATCAACAGAAAAGGTAACACTCTCGTCCTCTATACTTAAGGTCAGTTTCTTACCGAACACGTCGATTATTGCTTTAGCCGTGTTTAAGAATGGTCTTCCTAATATGAGAGGAACTCGAGACTCTTCTTCCATGTCCAGAATAACAAAATCTACTGGAAATACTAAAGTACCAACTTTAACTAGCATGTTCTCCATTATCCCTCTAGGATATTTTACTGATCGATCTGCTAGTTGTATGCTTATTAGTGTTGGTTTCAATTCTCCGAGGTCTAGTTTAGTGTATAGTGAATACGGCATTAAATTTATACTAGCACCTAAATCTTCCAATGCTTCTATTGAACTAAGACTACCTAGAAAACATGGAATTGTGAAACTTCTTGGATCTGATAATTTTTCTGGTATCTTATTCAATAGCACTGCAGAACAATTAGCATTCATAGTAACAGCCGAAAGTTCTTCCATTTTCTTTCTATTTGTGATTAAATCTTTCAAGAATTTAGCATATCTAGGCATTTCTGAAATTACATCAATGAAAGGAAGATTTACATTTATTTGTTTATAGATATCCAAGAATTTGGATTGCTCGGCTCCAAGTCTTTCTTTTCTCATTTTACTTGGGTAAGGAAGTCGTGGTTGGTATGGTTTAACATAAGGTTTAGCCTTAACTGTGTTATCTTCATTAACTTTTTCAACTACCGGTTCTGTTTCCTTATCTTGCTCAGGTTGTGGTTCTTGTGGAGTAGGAATAGCGTTATCAGAAATTACAGGTATTTCAGGTGGTTGAAGTGTAATACCACTTCTTGTGGTAATGGCTTTAGCTGTTTCATTTCGAGGGTTAGCATTTATATCGCTAGGTAGACTTCCCGGTTTTCTTTCACCTATCAACCTTGCTAGGTTACTTACTTCTTGTTCCAAATTTTGAATAGAAGCATGTTGATTTCTAAATGCTTGAGCATTTTGTTCATTGGTTTGTTTTTGAGATGTGAAAAATTGAGTTTGAGATTCAACTAGATTCGACATCATATCTTCTAAATTTGGCTTTTTATCATCGGTTTGTGGTGGTTTATTTTGAAAAATAGGTCTTTGCTGATTGTAAGTATTGTTAGATACTTGTTGATTACTAGGACCTTGTTGGTTGTTGTATGGAACATTTTGGTTATAATTCTGGTTTTGATTGTAGATTGGTCTTGACGGTTGATAATTATTCTGATAATTATTTCCAGGCCTTTGGTTCATGTATGAAACATTCTCTCTTTGTTCCATTGTTTGTTCAATACTGAGACAATCTTTTGTCAAATGTGGTCCTCCACACTGCTCACAACTAATTCGTATAGAGTGAATATCTTTAGTCATCTTTTTCATTTATCTCTCGACAGCATCTATCTTTGCAGAAATGGAATCAAAGTCATGGCTAGAATCGGCTCTAGCTGCTTTAGATGATCTAACGATATCTTTTTTTTGGTGCCACTCATGTGAGTAGGAAGCAGTGTTATCAATAATTTTGTAAGCTTCAGTTGCGGTTTTCTTCATAATGGAACCACCAGCTGCTATATCGATGTCTTTTCTTGTAGTGATGTCGCATCCTTGGTAGAATATTTGTACTATTTGATAAGTGTCTAAACCATGTTGCGTACATCCTCTCAACAATTTTCCAAATCTTGTCCACGCCTCATATAAAGTTTCATTTGGCTTTTGCGTGAACGTAACAATTTCTCCTGAAGTCTCACGGCTTTAGATGCCGAAAAGAATTGTTTAAGAAAATTTTCAACTAAGACATCCCATGGATCAATCGCCCCTTCAGGTAACGATTCTAACCAATCTCTGGCTTCTCCCTTTAAAGTCCAGGGAAATAATATGAGATAAATCTGTTCATCCTCAACTTCTCGGATTTTAAATAGAGTACAGATCCTATTAAAGGTACGAAGATGTTCATTTGGATCTTCCTTCTGCGCACCACTAAATTGGCATTGATTAGTTACCATGTGTAGGATTTATCCTTTGATTTCATAATCTGGCGCATTAATGTCTGGTTGAGAAATTGTGCGACCTTGGCCAGTGCGTTTAGCTCTCATTCGGTCTTCCATACTTAGAGGTTCCAGATTTTCCATGATTGAATTTGTTGAATCTGAATCACTAAAGGATTCTGATTTAATGGTTTCTTCCTATTCAATTTCTGGATGAGTGATTTGTGGTTCATGAGGAATGATTAGTGGTTCAGGATCTCTGAATTGTCCCTGAATATCCTCCGGAATCTCAATTGTGAGGTCGGGTTCAAAAAATGGATTATCGGAAATTTGAATTGGAGTACTTGGTCGACTAGATGACGATTCTAACGAAAAATCAAAGGAGACAATATTGGCTAGATGTCTTGATCGAGTTACAGGTGGTGAACGTACGAAAGGTGGTGGACGTTTTGCTCGGTGCATTCACAAAATATCCTATTAGTTATAAAAGATAAAAAATTATATAAGTTATCAAATTAATAGACTTTTCTGATTTTGACCACGTTTCGATTAGCCAATAGATGCAGCAGGTAGCCAAGACCCTTTAAATCGGAAGCTCACAACTCGCCACTAACAAATCCAACTATTACTACGAACCAGAAAATTTTGGATGTCTATCAATTTAACCGCTTAAAATAATTTTTCGTTTTGAAATTTAAAGAAATTTTAGAGAAGAAATAGAAAATTCTATGTCCTAAAAACTAGAGCGTCGGGAAATAAGAAAGAAAAAGAGCGCGTCGAAAAAACGTCGAAAAAATAAAAGGTCGAAAAATAATAAAAAGAACGTAGCGCGTCGAAACTTAAAAGTCTAAAAACTAAGAATTAAAAGTTGCGTCTAAAGGTATTAAAGCTTAAAAGAATTCTATATCCAAAACGACAATTATTTAAAAAGTGCTAAAATCTTAAAACGGCGTCGCAAAATTCTAAAGTACCTAAATCTTAGTATAAAGAAAAAGTACTTAAGGGATTTTATGGCAAAGCCTAAAAATCTAGAAATAAAAAAAACTACGGCATATACTATATTTAAAACTAAGTACGAACGATAAATATACAAATGTTACGAATAGACTATTAAAATATATAATTACGAATAAACGATTAAAAAGATATAAATATATAAAAAAACTTAAATTTATAAAAATACAATTTTTATAAAAATATTATTTTTATATTATTATTTTATAAAAGTATCAATTTATTAATTAATTAAACTAATTAAACTTAAAAATACAAAAAATAAATAAACTAAAACTAATTAATATAAAATATAAACCCTAATTAGAGTTTAATAATAATAATAATAATTAATAATACCAGTAATTAATGCTGTACCAGGATCAGATATGGCGTGTCAGGTTATCTCATGCAGTCGCATGAGTTTTAGCCTATGGGTCCATGCGGTCGCATGGCCTAGATATTCAGGTCACAAATTGGGCTGCTACAGTGTAGCCCGAATACAATTTTAATTATATATTTTTTTATTTTTCTGTCTTTTATATTATATAAAGTATGTATATAAAATAAACAAAAATTTATATTTTTACAAACTAAAATAGAAATAGAAATATTTTATAATTTTATATATTTTAAACAAATTCTTAAAAATATATATATATATTGTTTTTCTTTTTATATTTTTATATTTTTAATATTTAAAACGTATTTTTACAAAAATAAAATCTTTTTTTTATATAGCGTTTCGCTTTCGGCGTTGTTTTTCCCCGGCAGCGGCGCCAAAAATACTTGATGTGCGTAGAGGTGTATACAAAATAGTTATATTTTTACTACAAAATACTATTAAATACGATACAATTTTACACAAGTTATTTATTTATTTATAGAGTGGATATACCTAAACCTTGCTACAATACTTATAGGCAGTGTACCTAATCGTACAATAGTGTAGTTTTTAGTAAGTCCGGTTCGTTCCACAGGGAGCTAGCCAAGTTTAACGCTATATTTTTAAAACTATATTTATAAATATATAAATATATATATATAAGTAGTATTATTATTATAAAAAGCGGGTTTTTACCGTTTAATGACCGGTTTGTCGATTTTAAACCTTTAGTCATAGTTAAAACCTAATGTAAAATATTAAAAATAAATATAACTTAATTTAAAGCGTAAAGTAAATGACAATAATTAAAGTGCGATAAATAAAATTGTGATAATTAAAAAGTACGATAATTAAAAGTGCAATAAATAAAATGACAGTAAATAAAAGTGCGATGAAATATGAAATAAAGAAATTATGCTTATTTAAACTTCCGTAATCATGATGTTTGGCGTGTTGATTTTAATTTATTACCATGGGTTAATTGTCCTTTGTCCTGGAATGTTCGATATGTCCATACGGTTTTGTCCATAATAGTCCATCAGTCATAAATATAAAGTGCGAAAGTCTTCATCAAATTATCCTTATACCCGAAGTCAAATATTCCAACTAATTGGGGATTCGAACTGTAACAAGGTCTTAATACTTTGTTTAATGAATACACCAGGTTATCGACTGCGTGTAATCCAAGGTTTTATTACTTTGTTAACAATTACACCAATTACCCTTGAATGTAATCCACCCCTGTTTCAACGAGTCCATTGACTATTAATCCATCCCCGTGTTCGGTAAAATGAACAATTATTGGTATTTATAGATATCCCGCCCACCGTACCCAGTCAAGCGTATGTGGTTATATATAAATACGTCAAATTATAAGTCTATATATTAAATTAACGAGGTATCATTTAGTTAATATAAAGCCCATTAATAGCCTATAGTCTAATTTCCACAAGTGTCGTTCTTTTATCCAAACCTCAATTATGGTCCAAAGACCAATTACCCCGTCTTTAATATTTTAGCCCAACATCACGATTACTTCAATTTAAATAAGCATAATAATAACTTAGCTACGAGACATTAATTTAAAAAGGTTGAACATAACTTACAATGATTAATAATAGCGTAGCGTTACACGAACAGAATTTTGACTTACACACTTACAACATTCGCTAACATACCCTTATTATTATTAATCTTAAATTAAAATTAAAATTATAAATTATATATATATATATATATATATATATATATATATATATATATCATGAGAGATAGAGAGGATAGAAAAAGATGTAAAAATTCAGCCAAAACACGCGAAATTTATAGGACCTCTCGTGCTACAGTGCACCATGCGACCGCATGGTTTTTGCACTTCCAGGCCATGCGGTCGCATGGCCTGCTTTTCCAGCTCACAAAGATTCCAAAATGTGGGCTGCTGGATTTTTATAATATTTATAATATAATATAATATAATATAATATAATATAATATAATTAATTATATATTATATTATATTCTTGTACTTCGTTGACTTGTAAATTTTGGTCTGTTGCGTCGCGCGTTGAGAGTTGGCTCAGGTCCTGGTTCCGGATTTTCGAACGTCCTTTCGTACTATTTAATATCTTGTACTTTGCGTTTTGCGGCTCGTACTCTTGTAATTTCTAGACGTTTCTCATCAATAATTTGAACCATTTTGATTGTACTTTGTACTTTTTAGCTTTTTGGTCATTTACGTCTTCAAATCGTCGAATCTGTCTTTTGTCTTCACCTTTTATTATTTAAACGAATATCACTTGTAAATAGAACAATTGCAACCAAAAGCTTGTCTTTCTTGAGGGATAATGCTATGAAATATATGTTCGTTTTTAGCATTATCACTTATTTACAGTAAGATATCTTTCTAATATAAGGTAATACTCATATTCAAACTTTGATTCAATTTCTATAACTTTAACAATCTTATTTCGAGTGGAAATCTTACTTGAACTTGTTTTCGTGTCATGATTCTACTTCAAGAACTTTCAAGCCATCCAAGGATCCTTTGAAGCTAGATCTATTTTTCTCATTTCTAGTAGGTTTATCCATAAAACCTGAGGTAGTAATGATGTTCATAACATCATTCGATTCATATATATAAAGCTACCTTATTCGAAGGTTTAAACTTGTAATCACTAGAACATAGTTTAGTTAATTCTAAACTTGTTCGCAAACAAACATTAATCCTTCTAACTTGACTTTTAAAATCAACTAAACACATGTTCTATATCTATATTATATGATAACTTAATGATTCAAAACCTGAAAACACGAAAAACACCGTAAAATCGGATATACGCCGTCGTAGTAACACCGCGGGCTGTTTTGGGTTAGTTAATTAAAAACTATGATAATATTTGATTTAAAAGTTGTTCTTCTGGGAAAATGATTTTTCTTATGAACATGAAACTATATCCAAAAATCATGGTTAAATTCAAAGTGGAAGTATGTTTTCCAAAATGGTCATCTAGACGTCATTCTTTCGACTGAAATGACTACCTTTACAAAAACAACTTGTAATCTGTATTTTCGACTATAAACTTATACTTTTTCTGTTTAGATTCATAAACTTAAGTTCAATATGAAACCATAGCAACTTGAATCACTCAAAATGGATTTAAAACGAAGAAGTTATGGGTAAAACAAGATTGGATAATTTTTCTTGTTGTAGCTACGTAAAATTGGTAACAAATCTATATAAATCATATCATAGCTAACTCATATTGTATTATACATGTATTCTAATATATTATGTAATCTTGGGATACCATAGACACGAATACAATGTTTTGACATATCATATCGACCCATCTATATATATATTTCGGAACAACCATAGACACTCTATATGCAGTAATGTTGGAGTTAGCTATACATGGTTGAGGTTGATTCCAAAATCATTTATCATTTATCATTTATATCTACATAAATCACATAACTAATTCGGACACGTGTCACTACCACATGCATCCTCAGCCTTCTTAATTTTGTGGTAATTTTGGATTAAAAAATTAAGCTTATTTCCTGGTGGTGACACCTGTCCTCATTAGCATTAATTAAATCCTTTTTCATTCAAAAACCGTACCCTATCCCTCCCTCTTATTCCGCCTCTCTCTCTTCAAAAAATATAAAATCACCAGTTCTTCTTCATCGCCGATTCTATGTTCATCCCTCCGTATTAGGCGCCGCAAGTACCACCAATGAATCGTTCGTATTTTTCTCAACAATACCGTACAAATTTCATGGGAAAAGATTCATGGGCTTTGGGTTGATTATATGATTGTTTTTTTAGGGCAAAGTAATAAAACAATGGTTTACTGCTATAGCCGTTGATTATATGATTGTTGTTTGGTTGAAAAAATCTATTTAGGGTTAAATCTCCTTCATCAACCCGATGCCTACTGCTATAAACCCTAAATCATCAATCGATTCAATATGCACGACGGTTATACAAATCGTCACTATATTTTGGTATGTGTCGCCTGGATTACGATCAATTTATCAGTGCTTCAAAAAATCACGCGGTCAGATTTTAGCGATTGATGATGATGAAGATGAACATTCGCCATTGTTACAGACCTCAAATTGCGTCCTCACTGGTCAGCTCTAATTCACTATTTACTCAATCTAATATTATATTCTTGATTTAATTAGGTTATTTATAAGTTTCATTCTGTATTATTGTTGATTGAAATTGAAAATGAAATTGAAGGAACTGTATGTACAGCATTAGCACATTTTATAGCAGGTGTAATAGGATCGGGTGTTTTATCATTACCTTGGAGTATGGCTCAAACCCGTGATTTGTTTGAATGATTTGCTTCTTTATTACCTTGATTTTTTTTTACAGGAACCAAAAATTTGTGGATAATTGAACCATTCAGTAACAGAGAATTTTCTTTGAGTTTTTCACATGTGAGTTTAATTAAAAACCCTTATATTCAATTACAGTAAATTTCAAGAACTATACATGATTTATATGACTTCTTTGTAGTTTAAGTTCTCGATTTTGCTTCAAGTTCCATCTTTTTTAGTCAAAATGCTCTTGCAATTTTATTTTGATTAGTTTTGGCTGAAATATTAATTCGTGTTGTATGAATTTTGTTATAATTTTACTTGGGGTTTCTTTTTTAAATATGCTTATTTGTCATCTTTTTTTCTTCATTGTGTTTCTTCGATTTTGTTGACGGTTGGTGTTTGTTTTTTTTATTGCAGGTTGATGGACAAAGGTCTTCTCTTGTGATTGTTAAGCGAGTTTTTGTTATGCTTATGGTTTTTGTTAATAATATGTTTGGATTTTTTTTGTTTCGTTGTTGTTATGTTTGTAATGTGATATGCGGGACTTTCAATAGCAGTTTTTAAATTAGCTGTTAGTGTATTTTAGTCATTTATGGCATAAGTAGATATAGCTTTTTAAGTTAATTTGCTTCATAACTGTTCAACGATTAAAGAAGTTAAAAGGTTACATGGTGTAGTTACAAAGTGTTCAGGAGATTCAAGGTTGTTTCTTAATAACAATTTGATTAATGGATATTTGAGGATGTGGTGCTTAACGGATGGAAGAAAGGTGTTTGAGCTGTAAATATTGGTGCTTCGAGACAAATTACTATTCGAAATATGTCGAGGTATCGTAATCGAATCGTGAGTGTGTCTTCTGGCCAGTCGTCTTTCATTATTGGTGATTCTGGAACTTTTGAAAGTGGTTCAGAGGGTGTTGAAATTTCTAATGTATCATTACCTCTGATTCTCAAGCTGTTTCAAATGGTGAGTTTCTTTCAATGTAATATTTTTGGCATTTAGCATCTGTTAAGTTTTATGATTGTGTTTTGTACTAAGCTATTTTAATTGTATTTTTTTAAGTTGCAGCAACTAATATTGAATGCCCCTTGCAGTCATATGTTTAAGGCGATCGTATTTATCGATTTTCCATGGTTGATTTTGTTGGCGTCTTGAATTCTGAAGGTGTCCAACATTTCAAACTTTGTTAGTTCATTGCTCTATAGGTTTGATTATATTTCTTAGCCTTCTTTGTTTATTGTTCAGGTGTTTTGTCATTTTATCAAGATCTAGGTGACTGTAGTTATAGTTGCAGTAGTTGTGATAACTTTTGGTTAAAAGAGAGGGTTAAATCGTGTTCTCGGGGTGATCAATGATATTGTGACGTAGCTTTTTCAAATGAGGATGAAGCGTTTCGTTGCTTTTTTTGAAGGATAAAAAACCCTTTGGCCATGTCAGAGGAGGTAAACTTTCTTTGTAGCTAATGTATGGTGTTCTTACATGAATATTTGCAGCGTCTTATTCCTTATGCTTTTATTGTCATCAAATGTGTTTCTTGATTGATTTTATCATCGTGTGTCTATCGATGTTTTTAGAAATCGCCGTTAATAAAATACATTTATATGCTGTTTTCTATCATAAGGTTCTGTTGTTAGGTATCTGTACCACTGTGTTTTAGAACCAGTTTCAGTTGTAAATAGCTATATGTCTTACGAAAGTAGATGATACGTGTGACAAATAGTGATGTTTAGGTTAGAGGTTTGTGATTCAATTGTTTTTGTTACTGTCAAGTTAAATTTTCACTAAACACATGTTTCATTTTTTGAACTTTTATAGTAATCATTGGTATTGAATACTAAAATAAAATATACCATTGTTTCGATGATGTCCATATAACTCCATTCAATTTCATAATGTTGCCAATTTAATAATGTAGTAAAAAAGTATTGACTTTTAGTCAAACTGTTATAACCATTTAACTTGGTTTGACAATTGAATTCAGACAAAATGTCAAACAGTTATATGCAATACTTTTTGTCAAAAGTGTTAAAATTTTGCTAGACTCTTTAAAGGAAATACTTCGTACTTTTATTAGATGGTTATAACATATAACTTGGTTTGACATTTTAGTCAAAGTGTTATATACTGATGTCAAACTGTTATGGCTATATAACTTGCTTTACTATCATAGTTTGACTTTTAGCTGAACTATTAATAGCAACCTATTTTGTAATTTTGAGTATAAATTTTGTTTCTTCAAGTATTGTTTTGTAATTTATTTTGATGCAACCTGCAAATAAAAGTAAAATATTACTTCTTGATTTGTAAACGGGTTGATTTTTCGTTGATTTTTTGGTAATTTAGTTACTATTTAGTGTTAAAAACCTTCTGAATTAACAAACCTTGCTGATTTTAAATTATTATAGATACCTGGAACTTTTTTTTGTGTTGATCTTTTCGTTCGATTTTTAGTATTTTAGTTACTCTTTGGTGTTTATCTAACTATATAATGTCATTGTTGTAGGTTCGTTGATTGCATCTGAAATAAGATCGGTTTAAAATGAAATGAGTCTAACAGGTGATATTTGGACAAAGTGAAGATTATCACCTATGTTTATTATTTGTATGTTTATATTGTGTTGATATCTTATTTGTTCAATCGTGATGCGTGTCATTGTTGCAAAATGCTAAAAGGAGTGTATCACGGTATGCCAGTTATGTTGTGCAGCTGTGTGCTCAAAGCTTATGTTGCATTTGGTAAACCTATTGTTCATCCTGCTACGGTGGATCTAAGAGGCAAAGTATGAGTTTTATACTATCCGTTATTTTTTCTAAACAATATTATTATTATTGCCATCATCATCATCATCATGTCAAATACTTTAACGAGCACAAAGGTCTTATTAATTTTGGCAATACACTAAATATATGAATAACTTTGTACAGGGAAGAACGTTTGTAAAACCAGGTTGTTCTCATGACGTTCTGAAAGCTTCATTGAGTGTATTTGTCAATATGTTGTACTGAGATATTCATCTCAAGTGATGACTTAGGCATTCTGAATAACTTTAGATATAGTTGTTGGCCTTAAATAAAAGTATAGGTATTGAGTAGATTTATAGTTTCTATTATTGACTGGTAGTCGTATTTGTTGTTAGTCCTTATAGTCATTAGATGTTATTGATGAGTATGACCGGATCATGATGATAAATCATGATATTTATGCAGTTTACTATTCATCATGATGATAAATCATGATAATTATGCAGTTTATCATGCCGGATCATGATGGTAAATCATGATTATTTTGCAGATTACTATGCCGGATCATGATGGTATAACATGTTTTGCTCATTTAAATTTACAATCGGCGAGAAATTACAATCAAAACATTTGTAACAATCAAATACATAAAGATTAAATATTTACATTTATTATGATCTATATTAAATTGATAAAATCGTCGTTAGATTAACATTTCATTTGATATTCAACGGATATCCATTAATCCGCTTAATCCATCGGATATGGATATGGACGGATAAATTGAAATTAAATGGATATAGATATGGATGAGCAAAAATTAAATGAATATGACATCATCCGATTCATATCCGATCCAATATCATCCTATTCATAATTATACTTGAAAGCTCACATATTTTCTATTTATGATCACGTTTTGTTACCCCCGTGATGTACTCATTTTTTTTTACCACATATGAATAAATGTGAGTGGATAAAATTTTTGTATATACAAAAGAGCTAAAACTTTGGAGGTGGCTCAATACTTTAAATTATATTCATTTTAGTGACATGGAACAAGTATATGATGACTTTTTATCTATAAATAATTCATTGTTACATTGTAATTTTATTTATTAGCAGCGTTTACGTCATTAATCAGTATCAATTTTAAGTTTTCCGCATAATACTTTTTAAAGCTGTTGTGCAACGCACGGGCTCATGTTTACAAAAATTAATAACTTTAAATGATATAACATTTTCTATTTATTTGATGCACAACAACAACATTACTTGTGACATTGTCCGTATTATATCGTTAATTCATATACAATTTATAAATTCAATATATTGTTTGCGAATTAGTACCCGTGCAACGTACGGGCTCATAAATCTAGTATTATATATACTTTGAGTTGTGACCTAGCCTGAGGCTTATATACTCGAGGTCGTGGATTGATTCGAGATAATATATATTGCTTTATTTTCTGTACATCTAACTGTGGACAACTAGTTGTACGTTACTAACGAGGACAGCTGACTTAATAAACTTAAAACAGCAAAACGTATTAAAAATGTTGTAAATATATTTTGAACATTCTTTGATATATATGTACATATTTGTTATAGGTTCGTGAATCGACCAGGGGCCAAGTCTTACTTCCCGACGAAGTAAAAATCTATGAAAGTGAGTTATAGTCCCACTTTTAAAATCTAATATTTTGGGATGAGAATACATGCAGTTTTATAAATATTTTACAAAATAGACACAAGTAAATGAAACTACATTCTATGGCTGGATTATTAAACCGAATATGCCCCTTTTTAGTCTGGCAATCTAAGAATTAGGGAACAGACAGATCTATTGGGCCCAACGAGCCCCATCCAAAGTACCGGATGTTTTAGTACTTCGAATTCATCATGTTCGAAGGGAGTCCCGGAATGATAGGGAATATTCTATATGCATATTGTTAAGGTCGGTCACCAGGTGTTCACCATATGAATGATTTTTATCTCTATGTATGGGATGTATATTGAAATATAAAATATTGTGGTCTATTATTACGATTTGATAAATATATAGGTTACACCTATAACTCACCAACATTTTTATTGACGTTTAAAGCATGTTTATTCTCAGGTGATTATTAAGAGCTTCCGCTGTTGCATGCTAAAATATTGACAAGATTTGGTGTCAGCATGCTTGTATAATATTGTTTAAAACTGTATTCGAGATTTACTTTGTTGTAACATATTAATATTGTAAACTAATATGTATTGGTAGTGTGTAAGTGTAATATTTTAGATTATCATTTCTGGATAATCTAGGTGGTGACTTTTTAACCTTGTCGATAAAATAAAGGTTATGGTTTGTTGGATACTATATATTATTAACATGTAAATGTTATGTGATATATTAACCTCTTAATGTGTTTGATATTGTGTGATAGATGTCTACCACTAGTACAAATCCCATCGACTCACCTAATAATAATGAAGAGTCAAATATAATTTGGGAAGATTTACAAATTCCCGAAGAGGAACCGGAAGAGGAGGAACCGGAAGAAGAGGAACCAGAAGAGGAGGAACCAGAAGAAGAGGAATCGGAAGAGGAGGAACCGGAGGAGGAAGAACTGGAAGAAGAATAGGTTCCAGAGGAAGGAATATTGATACCTACAGTAAATCGTTTAAATAAAAGAAAATCCTCCACCAACGGATCAAAGTTAAAAATGGTCAATGGTGTTTCCGCCGAGGAAGCAAAATATTGGGAAGATTACCAATTTTCCGATGAATCGGATCCCGATGAGGATTCCGATGATGTTATAGAAATTACCTCGACCCAATTTAATATAGCAAAAGAAAATAATAAGGGAAAATGTGTAAAAATAGAGAAACCTGATTCCAACCCCGATGAACTTTATAAGTATCGGCAACATCCGTATCTCCTAAATTGTAACAATAACCTGGGAACCTCTAAACCACCAGGTTTTTCTAAACCATTGTGGAAAATGACGGCTCGTATTAGAGGAGCACCATATACCCCTAGAAAATTAGGAAAACGAACCAAGTCCGAAGAAGAAGAAGAAGAAACCAGTGATTCAGATTAGAGGGTTGTAATCATATTGTATATTATATGTATTGTTGTGTGCTTGTACTTTTATGTTCTATGTAAAAATTGCTTGTATTGTTTGTTAATTAATTTTTTACGAATCTAATCCTTGTCTATTTTACAGTATAAAAACACAAAAATGGACGTTTGTAAAGACCCGTCCTTATCCATCTGGACAATGTCTTCAACATTTGGTCCCATTGCGATGATCGACTCCAAATATTGTCCTTAACATGAGCAAATGCACAGCGGAAGACTTAACTCGTACCTGAGAATAACATGCTTTAAAATGTCAACATAAAGTTGGTGAGATATAGGTTTGATGCTAGCAGCGTTATAACTATGGACCACAAGATTTCATATATTTAAACATAGTACACTCGCAAGTGTATGAAAGACATTCTAAGTTTGTTGAGCACCTGGTAACCAAACTTTACAAGTATTAAAACAGCACATATTCCCTTTATATATAATCGCACTACACTGTACCAAGTGTAGTCACCTAAACGAAGTACTGTGCAACCGTTGAAAACTGGTCGTCCAGCCCGGTTGGGGATGTCAGCCCGATAGATCTATCAACAGGATTCGCATTTACACTGGCCCATGTAATTAATAGTTACTAAGTTATAGGGAGATATGCAGTGGTACAACTCAACGTAGAACGTAATTTTTGTCACTTGTGTCCATAACGTAAATCATTTATAAAAGTAGCGCATGTATTCTCAACCCAAAAATATTTAGAGTTTAAAAAGAGACTATATACTCACCATACTGTATTTTGTAGTAAAAATTCATATAACATCATTGAACAATTGTAGGGTTGGCCCCGGATTCACGAACCTATATCATTCGTATATATATTAAAACATATACTCGTATTCGAATAAATCTATTTATTATTAGTAGTGTATTTGTTATATTGATAATTTATATATTTCATTATTTATTTATATATTTTCATAATAATAATAATAATAATAATAATAATAATAATAATAATAATAATAATAATAATAATAATAATAATAATAATAATAATAATAAAATGGTAAAGTTAATAATAGTAATAATATTGTTAATACTTATAATAATACTAATGATAATATTAGTAATAATACTACTTAGTAATGGTAATAATAAAAGTGATAATACTTTTAATGATAATAATAATACTACTACTACTACTAATAATAATAATAATAATAATAATAATAATAATAATAATAATAATAATAATAATAATAATAATAATAATAATAATAATAATAATAATAATAATAATAATAATAATAATAACAACAATAAGGCTACCTTTAAAAGGAGCTTTAAAAGAAATAGATGTCATGGCCAGGGCTTGAACCCATGACCTCTCGTTTAACAATAACATCCCAAACCACCCATTTAAAATGACATCTAAATTTATGTAACCCTTAAACTCCTGTTTCCACCATATTCTTACATCGGACAACAAACAGAAACCTATAATGATCTCGGCTCAACCTCTGGTCCCCTAAATCCAATTCTAATTCGGCCCATTTCATAGCTTAATGACCCAGCTTGTTTCATAACCCAAAGGGTTTTCGGTTTTTAAAAAAAATTAAACGAATCATAGCAGGTGGGTTTGATGTAACGGCAGTAGAATACAAACAATATAATAGGCAATCATATTTATCTTTATCATAATTTGTCTTCCACTATAACAATCATCTTCATCTCTTTATCATCATGACTCGTTATCATTCATCGTCCCCTTCTCCTTCGTTTTCATCGTTCTCATAAAATCATAATCAACCTCATCGTAACCCAACCGTCATCATCTCATAAACCCTAAGATAATTATGATGATGACCATCCCTCATCCTTGTTCGTTATAGCTTGAAAATAGATAGGGAGAGCAGTCACAAAAGTAGCGAGCAGGAAGCAAAATAGAAAAATAAATATATAAGATAGTATCAGTAGGTTTAAAGGTGGTTCAATTGGGTTTGATGGTGTCTTCAAACCGAACCAGAAAATGGAAAAAGAGATATTAATTGGGTTTAGAAGGTTTTGAGGTTGATTCATGAGAGGATTAAAGAGGAGAGAGATAGAAGGTGGTATTGATCATGGTGAGGTTGTGGTGGTGTTTCCGGTGGTTTATAACCGTAAATAGGGACAAACAGCAAGTAGCAAAAGCAACAATTTAGTCATTGTTGTGGGTGTTTTTGGTGGTGGAAGATGGTTATTTGATGGTGTTTCCAGTCCAATGACTAAAAGTGGTGATGGCGGTTTATGGTGATAGCCGTGAGTGAAGGTTGTTTCATCAAGCAAGAATACAAAGATGAAGTGATATTCATAGTGGGTTGTGGTGTTGTAGTGATGACCGACGGTGGTGGCCATTAAAATGAATAACAGGGAACGTGAGGAAAAATATATCAGTCTGTGTTCTTAAATTCTATAATAGCAGAAGTATATATTAACAGATAACCTGATTGTAATTGATTCGTTTATATTGATGACAGGTTAATAGTCTTATTCGACGCCAGAAGAAAGAAGACAAACGGATCAATGACTCAGAAGGTGAAAATAACAGTAGAAGGAATTAAAATACATAAAGCAGACATTCACTTGTAACCACATTTGTCCTAAGGTGTAATTAAATTGTACGATTAATTGATGAATAAATCAATTTACTACAGTCTGAAAATGATGGTAACTGGATGTTTCCTTTTTCAGTATTTATTTATGCATCTAAGATATTTGTATGTTTATATAACTAAATACATGTAATTGGTACATACATCCGTATAATATTTTGTATATCTGAAAATATCTGTATCCTATATATTAAACAAACATAATGTTGTTAATAATATAAACATAACAATGAACTAATAACAATAATAGAAGTAATAACTATATTTATGATATTATTATCATAATAAGAATAAAATAACAAGAATAGTGATAAATAAAAAAAACTTTTAATGTAAATTTTAATTATTAAGTTAGGGATAATATTTTTAGTAATCATAATAATAACTAGGGTTATAATTTAATAGTAATGATGATTTAAATAATACAACAATAATATTTATAATGATGTATCAAATCTGTTATCAATAATAATAATGGGAGTAATAAAAATTTTAATATGGTAACAATTTTTAACTTGTATAATATATTATCAATTATGTATTATCATACAACATATTATTTAATAGCTCTTATTGAATATTTATTATTTATAAATTTTTTTATTATAATATACTTATAATAATAATTATACCTAGAGATCATATATATATTTATATTTATATATATATATATATATATATATATATATATATATATATATATATATATATATAGATTCATTTTTAAATTACACTTAATTGTTTTGTATCTTAATTTACATTTTTAATTCTAATGTTATCAATTAATAAGCATATAACGTATATACACATAAATGTTCGTGAATCGTCAGGCTTGGTCATAGGGTATCTGATTATCCGAATATAGATTTCAAACTTTCTAGACTCAACATTATAGATTTTGCTTATCGTGTCGGAAACATATAAAGATTAAGGTTTAAATTTGGTCGGAAATTTCCGGGTCATTACAGTACCTACCCGTTAAAGAAATTTCATCCCCGAAATTTGATAGAGGTCGTCATGGATAACAATAGGAATGTTTTCATGACATATATGAGGTAATAATGGAGTTTTATCATTATTGAGAGATATAGATGATTCGATCATGTGAAACGTACGAGTGAAGCTATCACAAAAGAGTGGAATGAGTAAATAAATATGTTCATTTCAACCGATGGCGTAGTTATGAGTGATTTCCGGGATTTAAGGGATTTAAAGAAAATCTTACGTAATAAGATTTGGTTCTTCGACGATCAGGATCTCCTTTGATTTAATGTGGCAATCTGTTTCGATTTCTCTATCGGATACTTTACTATAAATCCACTTTTTCGTTTCCTTATTTTTCATGACTCACATCTTCTACTCTTTCTCCTTAATTCCTACTTTAAGAAATTCACCAATATGCTCCATCCCATTCTGATTCTTGATATACTCTTAATTTTCACATCTGTCATTGTTCTTTTTCATCTACCACCAGAAGAATCTATTTACTTCTACTATACTCTTATGTTTATAGTGTTTCTAGTTCTCCTGTGTCTCTATATTGCTATCTGCATCGATATACACGATTTATAAATTTTGGGTGGTTGTTGAGTTTTATATCTTCCCTTATACTTCGATGTTCCTACTTCTGTCTTCTATAATCATTGTCATCCACAGTTAATACTCTCTCCTATTTGCTGCGATTTATACTCCAATTTCTATTTTTGGAGTTTTATTATTTCGTTTCCTTTTCCCGTCCTCGAGTCACGCGAGCAATGGTCCGAATTTTGTAGGTATGAAATTCAAAATGAACATAGCTAATGCTCTCAGAAATAAATGGTAATGGCACGATTTTGATTTGTCAAATTACCAAATTATCCTGAAAAGATAGAACTATCAAGATGATATGTTCTTAGTATATTTGGAGATTGGATAGAATGTAAGAGTCGTGTAACATGGCACATGATGATGGTATTGTGAATCGTCACATTTCATTAGAAACTCAACATGACTTACTGTAATATAATGACGTTGATCAAGTGTCATTATATTATACTAATTCATGCTTCTGTTCCCAACACTACTTCAAAACATTCATATTTGAATTTTTCAGAATTTAGAAACTAACACAGTTTCTTTTATGTTGTATTGCAGATATTTGAAGAGATAACTGATCTCAGATAAGATTAGGTGTGAAAGTATCTCCAGAAATATGGAGAATATGTATGATGAAAGATACGAAGATATCTCATAATATCTAAGATAAGGTGATGAAGAAGAATATCATCTGGAAAGGTTTAGAATAAGGAGTAGGGTTCTTACTAACGGTTTCAGTAGGCACTGAATCATTTGGATCCTTTGAAGTTAAACTTATTCTTTGTGATTTATCTACGGTTTCCTTCGTAATTTCGCATAATCCGCTTTTCGGTACTAAATTTTCTATCGAGCGTTCCTAACACTCCTTTCTTTATCATCAAACTTTTGGCCATTAAGATCATCTACAACATGCTGCTTCGTCAGCATTTTCAAAGTTAACTGATCTGGGTCATCGGTTATCAAACCGAGGTAGTTTCAGGAGAATTGTGTTTTTAGAATGATTAATCGCTGATGGTAATATGGTGGAATATAAAAGGTTCTCCGGTAACGATGAGGAAAGCCAATCGTATATATCAAAGTTATAATAAGACTTTTCGAATGAAAGGTCGAAGTTGTTCTGCTGGAGCTGTGACAAAATTGGCTACTTCGAAAAGGAGTCATAAGGTTGTTTTTGCTAATAAATGCCAAAGAATTCGACGTGAGTACGTGTTAAACTATGACTTTGGGTTCGAGAGTTTTTCAGGTGCATAAATATATGCAAAGATCTTTTCCTCCATAGACGAGGTGCGGTTGGTTCAACTTCTCGGTTGAGGTATTTTCAAGAATCATGAAAAGATTTGAACGCGAATTGTAACTGTCGAGGTACAAATGAGGTTTAAGATGAAATCAAGTGGCAAACTTGAAGAATTATTTAGTTTCATATGTTATAATCAGTATTTTAATTCATTTTAATTGTCCAAAGTTAGCAGTCCAGTAGTCCGATTGTCCAATGGTCCAATAAATTCATATATAAATTAAATATATAATATTCGAATTAATTAATACGTATCGTGACACGTGTACCGGTCTCAGTATTGATCACAACTCAAACCATATATATATTTTAGAATCAACTCCAACCCTGTATAGCCAACTCCAACATTCACATATAGAGTGTCTATGGTTGTTCCGAAATATATATATATATATATATATATATATATATATATATAGATGGGTCGATATGATAGGTCGAAACCTTGTATACGTGTCCCGTTATTTAAAGTGCGTAAAATTAAATAACAGAAATTAAATGACAATAAATAAAATGTAATACGGAATTAACAGTTAGCTGGGAACAATTATCTTGGAATAGTTAGCGTGGATTTTTAACAAAATTCTTTATAATTAATTTGTTTATTTCTAACACTTTTTATTTTGTCCAATGTTTTCTTCATTATGCCACTTGTTGGATTCTGATAGGTCAAAATCCAAATATGAAATTGAATGAAAATGGTTGTTCTGTGGTGAACGGATACGTATATCGGTAGTTGTAAGTAGGATAGTAATTGACCGTTGAATCAGATTCGAAGAATGTACAGTATAACTTATTAATGTGAAATCTAAATATTCCTCGGGTACTACCTACCCGTTAAAATATTTTCATCATTAATAGTTTGTACGAAAGAATTTTTAATTACAATCTTTATGAAAATATACTTGCATATATATTTTCTTCGGATGTAATTATGAATTTAATGAGTCAATAGGATATTAAACTCATTTGATTTATCGTTATTACTAGATTACATGATCTCTAAAACATTAGAGATTACATAAACGTCATGAGGTAGAACGATATGTAGAACGGAGATCATATTCGAAGTACAGATGGTGATATTGAAGCGTGTGAGGTTGATATCCGAGGTACAGATTGTGATGTTGAGGTTTACGATGCGGTTGTGGTTGAGGGTAATAAGGGTACTATCGGCGTTGTTGATGGTGGTACTGATTATGCTGCTGGTGCTGCTGCTGGTGTTTGCAACCTTCGCACCATGTTCTCCAAAGCCGTTACGCGAGCGCGAAGTTCGTTAACTTCTACTAGTACACCGGGATGATTGGCGGTCGGAGCGAGCGAATGAACAAGATTCGTAATATGGGATAGTATATAATTGTGATGAGATACTCTAGAAATGAGATAGAAAATGGTTTCTCAAACAGGTTCGTCGGTAAGTGCTTCAGGTTCATCGCCAAGAGGGCAATTTGGTGGATGGAAGGGATCACCCTCTTCTTGTTTCCAATAATTTAGTATATTACGAACCCAACCCCAATTCATCCAGAATAGATGATGGGAGATTGGTTGATCTATTCCGGTGACGCTGCCTTCGGAGCCCGAATGGAAATCCATATCGGCGTAGCTGTCGGAGTCGGAGGAATTCGAACTGGACGCGGAATCCATCTTGTATAGTCGGGGAAATGAATTATTTTTTTTTTTGGTTTGGAATAGATTATAGGAGCTAGATTTGGTACTCTTCAATACATAATTTACATATGTATATATAATACCAAAATCCCGTGAATTACGGAGAATCTTTGAAAAGATGTCAGCCAAAGGTAACAATAACGGATATGCTAAGATATGAATTTTTGTCTATACACTATCAATGCACTAAATGCAGTAAGACGTGTCTAGACTTATGAATGATAAGCAGGCAATTCCCTAAAGATGATAATATGATTTCCAACTAAATATGATAAGCAAAACTTTTGACATGTAAATACGGTCGAAGTCCAGACTCACTAATGCATCCTAACAACTTATTAGTTAGACACACTAATGCAGACCTGGTTCACTAAGACCACCGCTCTGATACCACCTGTAAAGACACGTCCTTATCCATCTGGACAAAGTCTTCAACATTTGGTCCCATTGCGATGATCGACTCCAAATATTGTCCTTAACATGAGCAAATGCACAGCGGAAGACTTAACTCGTACCTGAGAATAACATGCTTTAAAATGTCAAAATAAAGTTGGTGAGATATAGGTTTGATGCTAGCATTGTTATAACTATGGACCACAAGATTTCATATATTTAAACATAGTACACTCGCAAGTGTATGAAAGACATTCTAAGTTTGTTGAGCACCTGGTAACCAAACTTTACAAGTATTAAAACAGCACATATTACCTTTATATATAATCGCACTACACCGTACCAAGTGTAGTCACCTAAACAAAGTACTGTGCAACCGTTGAAAACTGGTCGTCCAGCCCGGTTGGGGATGTCAGCTCGATAGATCTATCAACAGGATTCGCGTTTACACTGGCCCATGTAATTAATAGTTACCAAGTTATAGGGAGATATGCAGTGGTACAACTCAACGTAGAACGTAATTTTTGTCACTTGTGTCCATAACGTAAATCATTTATAAAAGTAGCGCATGTATTCTCAGCCCAAAAATATTTAGAGTTTAAAAGGGGACTATATACTCACCATACTGTATTTTGTAGTAAAAATACATATAACATCATTGAACAAATGTAGGGTTGGCCTCGGATTCACAAACCTATATCATTCGTATATATATTAAAACATATACTCGTATTCGAATAAATCTATTTATTATTAGTAGTGTATTTGTTATATTGATAATTTATAAATTTCATTATTTATTTATATATTTTCATAATAATAATAATAATAATAATAATAATAATAATAATAATAATAATAATAATAATAATAATAATAATAAAATGGTAAAGTTAATAATAGTAATAATATTGTTAATACTTATAATAATACTAATGATAATATTAGTAATAATACTACTTAGTAATGATAATAATAAAAGTGATAATACTTTTAATGATAATAATAATAATACTACTACTACTAATAATAATAATAATAATAATAATAATAATAATAATAATAATAATAATAATAATAATAATAATAATAATAATAATAATAATAATAATAATAATAATAATAATAATAATAATAATAACAATAATAACAATAATAATAATAATAATAATAATAATAATAATAATAATAATAATAATAATAATAATAATAATAACAACAATAAGGCTACCTTTAAAAGGAGCTTTAAAAGAAATAGATGTCATGGCCAGGGCTTGAACCCATGACCTCTCGTTTAACAATAACATCCCTAACCACCCATTTAAAATGACATCTAAATTTATGTAACCCTTAAACGCCTGTTTCCACCATATTCTTACATCGGACAACAAACAGAAACCTATAATGATCTCGGCTCAACCTCTGGTCCCCCAAATCCAGTTCTAATTCGGCCCATTTCATAGCTTAATGACCCAGCTTGTTTCATAACCCAAAGGGTTTTCGGTTTTAAAAAAAATTAAACGAATCATAGCAGGTGGGTTTGATGTAACGACAGTAGAATACAAACAATATAATACGCAATCATCTTTATCTTTATCATAATTTGTCTTCCACTATAACAATCATCTTCATCTCTTTATCATCATGACTCATTATCATTCATCGTCCCCTTCTCCTTCGTTTTCATCGTTCTCATAAAATCATAATCAACCTGAAAGGACCCGTCCTAATCCACCTTGGACAAAGTCATCAACATTTGATCCCATTGCGATGATCGGCTCCAAGTAATGTCCTTATATTGAGCAAATGCACAGCGGAAGACTTAATTCGTACCTGAGAATAAACATGCTTTAAAGTGTCAACCAAAAGGTTGGTGAGTTCATAGGTTTATCATAACAATCATTTCAATATGTTAATAGACCACAAGATTTCATAATCATAAACATAATACACTCGCAAGTGTATGTAAAGCATTCTAAGTGGTTGAGCACTTGGTGACCATACTTAACATTTAATCAACGTCGCATATTCCCTTTATTATGAAATCTCACTACACCGTACCAAGTGTAGTCACCAAAACGAAGTACTGTGCAACCGTTGAATACTGGTCGTCTAGTCCGGTTGGGGTTGTCAGGCCCGATAGATCTATCAACAGGATTCGCGTTTACAATACCCATGTAAATAGTAGTTACCAAGCTACAGGGAAATATGCCAGTGGTACAACTCAACGTAGAATATATTTTAAATACTTGTGTCTATCTCGTAAACATTTATAAAAACAGCGCATGTATTCTCAGCCCAAAAAATATATATATTGCAAAAGCAATTAAAAAGGGAACAAATGAAACTCACCTAATGTATTTTGTAGTAAAAATACATATAACATCATTGAACAAGTGTAGGGTTGGCCTTGGATTCACGAACCTATATCATTTGTATATATATTAATACACATTTTTGTAATCGAACTATTTTATATATTATTATTAATGTTATATTTGTTATTTAAATGATTTATGCATTCCGTTAATAACTTACATATATTCATGTTATATATAGAATTATTAAATTAATTAGGTTATGTAATATAAATATATATTTTTATATTTACAATCTTTATTGTAATACTTTTAATCTTAACAACATCGTTTTAAAACTTTTATTTTTATAAACAATATTGTATTAATACTAATGATATAGATAATACTTGATAATAATGATAATATTAATAATGATAGTTTTTTTTAATAATAATAAAATAATAATTTTTGTAAAACATGATAATAACAAAATTAGTAATAAGTATAATTACTAAGATTTTAATAATAATAATTATAATAACAATATTCTTAATCATAATCATAATAATAATAATGATAAATGATAACTACTAATTAATAATAATAATAATAATAAACTACCTCATAAAACTTTCTCAAAAAAAATAATGTCAGCTACAAGACTAGAACTCAAGTCCCTTGTGTAGTGACCCGAACTTTTCCATGTTTATATATATTAATTGAGATTGATATTTACATGATTAAATGTTTCCAACATGTTAAGAAATCAAACTTGTTAAGACTTGATTAATTGAAATATGTTTCATATAGACAATTGACCACCCAAGTTGACCGGTGATTCACGAACGTTAAAACTTGTAAAAACTATATGATGACATATATATGGATATATATATAGTTAAAATGATACTATGATAAGTAAACATATCATTAAGTATATTAACAATGAACTACATATGTAAAAACAAGACTACTAACTTAATGATTTTTAAACGAGACATATATGTAACGATTATCGTTGTAAAGACATTTAATGTATATATATCATATTAAGAGATATTCATACATGATAATATCATGATAATATAATAATTTAAAATCTCATTTGATATTATAAACATTGGGTTAACAACATTTAACAAGATCGTTAACCTAAAGGTTTCAAAACAACACTTACATGTAACGACTAACGATGACTTAACGACTCAGTTAAAATGTATATACATGTAGTGTTTTAATATGTATTTAAACACTTTTGAAAGACTTCAATACACTTATCAAAATACTTCTACTTAACAAAAATGCTTACAATTACATCCTCATTTAGTTTCATCAACAATTCTACCCGTATGCACCCGTATTCGTACTCGTACAATACACAGCTTTTAGATGTATGTACTATTGGTATATACACTCCAATGATCAGCTCTTAGCAGCCCATGTGAGTCACCTAACACATTTGGGAACCATCATTTGGCAACTAGCATGAAATATCTCATAAAATTACAAAAATGTGAGTAATCATTCATGACTTATTTACATGAAAACAAAATTACATATCCTTTATATCTAATCCATACACCAACGACCAAAAATACCTACAAACACTTTCATTCTTCAATTTTCTTCATCTAATTGATCTCTCTCAAGTTCTATCTTAAAGTTCTAAGTGTTCTTCATATATTCTACAAGTTCTAGTTACATAAAATCAAGAATACTTTCAAGTTTGCTAGCTCACTTCCAATCTTGTAAGGTGATCATCCAACCTCAAGAAATCTTTGTTTCTTACAGTAGGTTATCATTCTAATACAAGGTAATAATCATATTCAAACTTTGGTTCAATTTCTATAACTATAACAATCTTATTTCAAGTGATGATCTTACTTGAACTTGTTTTCGTGTCATGATTCTGCTTCAAGAACTTCGAGCCATCCAAGGATCCGTTGAAGCTAGATCCATTTTTCTATTTTCCAGTAGGTTTATCCAAGGAACTTAAGGTAGTAATGATGTTCATAACATCTTTCAATTCATACATATAAAGCTATCTTATTCGAAGGTTTAAACTTGTAATCACTAGAACATAGTTTAGTTAATTCTAAACTTGTTCGCAAACAAAAGTTAATCCTTCTAACTTGACTTTTAAAATCAACTAAACACATGTTCTATATCTATATGATATGCTAACTTAATGATTTAAAACCTGGAAACACGAAAAACACAGTAAAACCGGATTTACGCCGTCGTAGTAACACCGCGGGCTGTTTTGGGTTAGTTAATTAAAAACTATGATAAACTTTGGTTTAAAAGTTGTTATTCTGAGAAAATTATTTTTATTATGAACATGAAACTATATCCAAAAATTATGGTTAAACTCAAAGTGGAAGTATGTTTTCTAAAATGGTCATCTAGACGTCGTTCTTTCGACTGAAATGACTACCTTTACAAAAACGACTTGTAACTTATTTTTCTGACTATAAACCCATACTTTTTCTGTTTAGATTCATAAAATAGAGTTCAATATGAAACCATAGCAATTTGATTCACTCAAAACGGATTTAAAATGAAGAAGTTATGGGTAAAACAAGATTGGATAATTTTTCTCATTTTAGCTACGTGAAAATTGGTAACAAATCTATTCCAACCATAACTTAATCAACTTGTATTGTATATTATGTAATCTTGAGATACCATAGACACTTATACAATGTTTTGACCTATCATGTCGACACATCTATATATATTTCGGAACAACCATAGACACTCTATATGTGAATGTTGGAGTTAGCTATACAGGGTTGAGGTTGATTCCAAAATATATATAGTTTGAGTTGTGATCAATACTGAGATACGTATACACTGGGTTGTGGATTGATTCAAGATAATATTTATCGATTTATTTCTGTACATCTAACTGTGGACAACTAGTTGTAGGTTACTAACGAGGACAGCTGACTTAATAAACTTAAAACATCAAAATATATTAAAAGTGTTGTAAATATATTTTGAACATACTTTGATATATATGTATATATTGTTATAGATTCGTGAATCAACCAGTGGCCAAGTCTTACTTCCCGACGAAGTAAAAATCTGTGAAAGTGAGTTATAGTCCCACTTTTAAAATCTAATATTTTTGGGATGAGAATACATGCAGGTTTTATAAATGATTTACAAAATAGACACAAGTACGTGAAACTATATTCTATGGTTGAATTATCGAAATCGAATATGCCCCTTTTTATTAAGTCTGGTAATCTTAGAATTAGGGAACAGACACCCTAATTGACGCGAATCCTAAAGATAGATCTATTGGGCCTAACAAACCCCATCCAAAGTACCGGATGCTTTAGTACTTCAAAATTTATATCATATCCGAAGGGTGTCCCGGAATGATGGGGATATTCTTATATATGTATCTTGTTAATGTCGGTTACCAGGTGTTCACCATATGAATGATTTTTATCTCTATGTATGGGATGTGTATTGAAATATGAAATCTTGTGGTCTATTATTATGATTTGATATATATAGGTTAAACCTATAACTCACCAACATTTTTGTTGACGTTTTAAGCATGTTTATTCTCAGGTGATTATTAAGAGCTTCCGCTATCGCCTACTTAAATAAGGACGAGATTTGGAGTCCTTGCTTGTATGATATTGTGTAAAAACTTCATTCAAGAAACTTATTTTGTTGTAACATATTTGTATTGTAAACCATTATGTAATGGTCGTGTGTAAACAGGATATTTTAGATTATCATTATTTGATAATCTACGTAAAGCTTTTTAAACCTTTATTGATGAAATAAAGGTTATGGTTTGTTTTAAAATGAATGCAGTCTTTGAAAAACGTCTCATATAGAGGTCAAAACCTCGCAACGAAATCAATTAATATGGAACGTTTTTAATCAATAAGAACGAGACATTTCAGTTGGTATCCGAGCGTTGGTCTTAGAGAACCAGAATTTTGCATTAGTGTGTCTTATCGAGTTTGTTAGGATGCATTAGTGAGTCTGGACTTCGACCGTGTTTACTTGAAAAATGATTGCTTAACAAATTTTGTTGGAAACTATATATTTTTAACATGTGAATATTATGTGATATATTAATCTCTTAACGCGTTTGATATTATGTGATAGATGTCTACCTCTAGAACAAGTCCTATTGACTCACCTAATAATAATGAAGAGTCAAATGTAAATTGGAATGATTCGTGGACTGATTCACAAGTTCCCGAAGAGGAACCGGAAGAAGAGTCTGAACCGGAAGAAGAATCGGAACCGGAAGAAGAATCGGAACCGGATGAAGAAATAGAACCGGTGTTGGAAATAATAAAACGGTTAAGTAAAAGAAAATCCTCAACCAACCGACCAAGGTTAATTATGGTCAATGGTGTTTCCGCCAAGGAAGCAAAATATTGGGAGGATTACCAATTCTCCGATGAATCGGATTCCGACGAGAATTCCGATGATGTTATAGAAATTACCCCAACTGAATTTAAAAAGGCAAAAGAAAATAATAAGGGAAAGGGCATAAAAATAGAGAAATCTAATTCCAACCCCGATGAACTCTATATGTATCGTCAACCCCCGAAGTCCTTAAGTTGTAACAATGACCCGGGAACCTCTAAACCACCAGGTTTTTCTAAACCAATGTGGAAAACGACGGCTCGTATTAGGGGAACATCATATATCCCTAGAAACTTGTCAAAACGAACTAAAATCGAAGAAGAAGAAACAAGCGAGTCGGAATAAGATAGTTGTATTCGTGTGGTGTAATATATGTAATATAGTGTGCTTATGCTTTATGATATATGTAAAAATTCCTTGTATTAATAAGTAGTTTTTTTTATGAATCTAACTCTTGTCTATTTTACAGTATAAAAACACAAAATGGATAGACAACCCAATATTTTAAGAGACCTACCCTGAGACATGATTGATGAAATCTTGTCTAGAGTCGGTCAGAATTCTTCGGCACAACTATTTAAGGCGAGATCAGTTTGTAAGACATTCGAAGAACGTTCCAAGAATGCCTTGGTTTATAAAAGGCTTTCGTTCGAAAGATGGGGGATATCACATTGGGAAATCCATAAGTTACGATGTGTTTACTTTGACGCATATATTGCGGGGAACCCAAATGCTATTTTACGCAATGGGTTAAGAAATTATTTTGACTCAATATATCCGAATATTGGACTTCGTGATTTAGAAAAAGCGGCTAACATGCAACATAAAGAAGCATGTTATGCTTACGGATTAGTAATGTTCACTTCACACTAAAGTGAGAACAAGAACATCGGGCTACAACTATTAAACAAAACGTTCCCATAAGTGACGGAGTCGGTAATTGGGGTAAGAAATGAGGTTTTTAGATTGTTACGGGACTGTTGGACATTATGTAACCCTCGTCCCTTTGACGACGTTACAACACGCTGTCTTATCAACGGCCATAACGGTTATGTTCCACAAGACCAAGGATGGGAAGTAATCCTAGTAAAACCAGAATGCATGACTTGTTTCTGGACGTATGAATTACGTGTCTTTATTGCCTTTGCTGACCGACTTGTGTACTAGCTAGAATTATCTTCACAACCATCTTGTATCAAATTTATTGTGTGCTATATTTCATGCTATATGTAAAATAAGCGGTATTGTAAGTTTGTAAAATATTGTGTAAAAGTTTGAACGTGAAATATTATTATAATCAGTTTTTCATATAGAATTGTAGTAGTTGAATTGTATATTAGCTACTAAGTATGAACTTAACGGGTAGGTACTACCCGAATTTAAACTTATAAAACGCTAATATGAAGAAAAAGCTTTTATAAATGAGTTCATATTATGCTACGAAATACTATTAACTACTCTTAATATTCTGTATGATTAACTTGTTCCATTTGACTATTTTGAAGGAAATGGCACCGACTACTCGACACACCGTGAATATGAATGAAGAGGAATTCCGTACTTTTCTAGCTTCAAACATAGCCGCAGTACAGGCTGCGCTACATACCAACAATAACCTTGGATCTAGCAGTACAGGAAATCGTGTAGGATGCACCTACAAAGAATTCACTGCCTGCAAACCTTTGGAATTTGATGGAACCGAAGGACCGATCGGATTGAAACGATGGACCGAGAAGGTCGAATCGGTGTTTTCCATAAGTAAGTGTACTGAAGAGGACAAAGTGAAGTACGCTACGCATACCTTCACAGGTTCTGCGTTAACATGGTGGAATACCTATCTAGAGCAAGTGGGACAAGACGATGCGTACGCACTACCGTGGTCAGCATTCAAGCACTTGATGAACGAGAAGTACCGTCCCAGAACCGAGGTCAATAAGCTCAAGACAGAACTTAGAGGGTTACGAACCCAAGGATTTGATATTACCACGTACGAAAGTCGATTCACAGAATTGTACCTATTGTGTCCGGGAGCATTCGAAGATGAGGAAGAGAAGATCGACGCGTTTGTGAAAGGATTACCGGAAAGAATCCAAGAAGATATAAGTTCACACGAGCCCGCCTCCATACAACAGGCATGTAGAATGGCTCACAAACTAGTGAACCAGATTGAAGAAAGAATTAAAGAACAGACTGCTGAAGAGGCCAATGTGAAGCAAGTCAAAAGAAAGTGGGAGGAAAACGGTGATAAGAATCACCAATACAACAACAACAGCAATTATAACAATAATCGCAACAATTATCCCAACAATCGCAACATCAATCGCAACTACAACAAACGGCCCAACAACAACAACAACAACAACAACAACAGCAACTACAACAATCATCCCAACAACAATAATAACCGTAACAACAACAACAATCAGAAGCAGCTATGCCAAAGGTGTGAAAAGTATCACTCGGGGTTCTGCACCAAATTTTGCAACAAGTGTAAAAGAAATGGTCATAGCGCGGCGAAGTGTGAGGTCTACGGACCAGGGGTTAATAGAACGAAAGGAACAAATGGTGTCGGAACGAGTAATGGCTGAGCAAGTAGTGTCAGAGCAAGTTATGCCAATGTAGTTTGTTATAAATGTGGAAAACCGGGCCATATTATTAGAAATTGCCCGAACCAGGAGAACACGAATGGACAAGGCCGCGGAAGAGTTTTCAATATTAATGCGGCAGAGGCACAGGAAGACCCGGAGCTTGTTACGGGTACGTTTCTTATTGACAATAAATCTGCTTACGTTTTATTTGATTCGGGTGCGGATAGAAGCTATATGAGTAGAGATTTTTGTGCTAAATTAAGTTGTCCATTGACGCCTTTGGATAGTAAATTTTTACTCGAATTAGCAAATGGTAAATTAATTTCAGCAGATAATATATGTCGGAATCGAGAAATTAAATTGGTTAGCGAAACATTTAAGATTGATTTGATACCAGTAGAGTTAGGGAGTTTTGATGTGATAATCGGTATGGACTGGTTGAAAGAAGTGAAAGCAGAGATCGTTTGTTACAAAAATGCAATTCGCATTATACGAGAAAAAGGAAAACCTTTAATGGTGTACGGAGAAAAGGGCAACACGAAGCTACATCTTATTAGTAATTTGAAGGCACAAAAACTAATAAGAAAAGGTTGCTATGCTGTTCTAGCACACGTCGAGAAAGTACAAACTGAAGAAAAGAGCATCAATGATGTTCCCATTGCAAAAGAATTTTCCGATGTATTTCCGAAAGAATTACCGGGATTACCCCCACATCGATCCGTTGAATTTCAAATAGATCTTGTACCAGGAGCTGCACCAATAGCTTGTGCTCCTTACAGACTCACACCCAGCGAGACGAAAGAACTGCAAAGCCAATTACAAGAACTTTTAGAGCGTGGTTTCATTCGACCAAGCACATCACCGTGGAGAGCTCCTGTTTTGTTTGTCAAGAAGAAAGATGGTACATTCAGTTTGTGTATCAACTACCGAGAGTTGAACAAACTTACCATCAAGAACCGCTACCCACTACCGAGAATTGATGACTTATTTGATCAACTACAAGGCTCGTCTGTTTATTCAAAGATTGACTTACGTTCCGGGTATCATCAAATACGGGTGAAAGAAGATGAGATTCCAAAGACTGCTTTCAGAACACGTTACGGTCATTACGAGTTTATGGTCATGCCGTTTGGTTTAACTAATGCACCAGCTGTGTTCATGGACCTTATGAACCGAGTGTGTGGACCATACCTTGACAAGTTTGTCATTATTTTCATTGATGACATACTTATTTACTTAAAGAATGACCAAGAACACGGTGATCATTTGAGAAAGGTGTTAGAAGTATTGAGGAAGGAAGAATTGTACGCTAAGTTTTCAAATTGTGCATTTTGGTTGGAAGAAGTTCAATTTCTCGGTCACATAGTGAACAAAGAAGGTATTAATGTAGATTCGACAAAGATAGAAACTATTGAAAAGTGGGAAACCCCGAAAACTCCGAAACACATACGCCAGTTTTTAGGACTAGCTGGTTACTACAGAAGGTTCATCCAAGACTTTTCCAGAATAGCAAAACCCTTGACTGCATTAACGCATAAAGGGAAGAAATTTGAATGCAATGATGAACAAGAGAAAACGTTTCAGTTATTGAAGAAAAAGCTAACTACGGCACCTATATTGTCATTGCCTGAAGGGAATGATGATTTTGTGATTTATTGTGACGCATCAAAGCAAGGTCTCGTTTGTGTATTAATGCAACGAACGAAGGTGATTTCTTATGCGTCTAGACAATTGAAGATTCACGAACAAAATTATACGACGCAGGATTTGGAATTAGGCGCGGTTGTTTTTGCATTAAAGACTTGGAGGCACTACTTATATGGGGTCAAAAGTATTATATATACCGACCACAAAAGTCTTCAACACATATTTAATCAGAAACAACTGAATATGAGGTAGCGTAGGTGGATTGAATTATTGAATGATTACGACTTTGAGATTCGTTACCACCCGGGGAAGGCAAATATGGTAGCCGATGCCTTGAGCAGGAAGGACAGAGAACCCATTCGAGTAAAATCTATGAATATAATGATTCATAATAACCTTACTACTTAAATAAAAGAGGCGCAATAAGGAGTTTTAAAAGAGGGAAATTTAAAGGATGAAATACCCAAAGGATCGGAGAAGCATCTTAATATTCGGGAAGACGGAACCCGGTATAGGGCTGAAAGGATTTGGGTACCAAAATTTGGAGATATGAGAGAAATGGTACTTAGAGAAGCTCATAAAACCAGATACTCAATACATCCTGGAACGAGGAAGATGTACAAGGATCTCAAGAAACATTTTTGGTGGCCGGGTATGAAAGCCGATGTTGCTAAATACGTAGGAGAATGTTTGACATGTTCTAAGGTCAAAGCTGAGCATCAGAAACCATCTGGTCTACTTCAACAACCCGAAATCTCGGAATGGAAATGGGAAAACATTACCATGGATTTCATCACTAAATTGCCAAGGACCGCAAGTGGTTTTGATACTATTTGGGTAATAGTTGATCGTCTCACCAAATCAGCACACTTCCTGCCAATAAGAGAAGATGACAAGATGGAGAAGTTAGCACGACTGTATTTGAAGGAAGTCGTCTCCAGACATGGAATACCAATCTCTATTATCTCTGATAGGGATGGCAGATTTATTTCAAGATTCTGGCAGACATTACAGCAAGCATTAGGAACTCGTCTAGACATGAGTACTGCCTATCATCCACAAACTGATGGGCAGAGCGAAAGGACGATACAAACGCTTGAAGACATGCTACGAGCATGTGTTATTGATTTTGGAAATAGTTGGGATCGACATCTACCGTTAGCAGAATTTTCCTACAACAACAGCTACCATTCAAGCATTGAGATGGCGCCGTTTGAAGCACTTTATGGTAGAAAGTGCAGGTCTCCGATTTGTTGGAGTGAAGTGGGGGATAGACAGATTACGGGTCCGGAGATTATACAAGAAACTACCGAGAAGATCATCCAAATTCAACAACGGTTGAAAACCGCCCAAAGTTGACAAAAGAGCTACGCTGACATTAAAAGAAAAGATATAGAATTTGAAATTGGAGAGATGGTCATGCTTAAAGTTGCACCTTGGAAAGGCGTTGTTCGATTTGGTAAACGAGGGAAATTAAATCCAAGGTATATTGGACCATTCAAGATTATTGATCGTGTCGAACCAGTAGCTTACCGACTTGAGTTACCTCAACAACTCGCGGATGTACATAACACTTTCCACGTCTCGAATTTGAAGAAATGTTTTGCTAAAGAATATCTCACTATTCCGTTAGATGAAATCCAAATCAACGAAAAACTTCAATTCATCGAAGAACCCATCGAAATAATGGATCGTGAGGTTAAAAGACTTAAGCAAAACAAGATACCAATTGTTAAGGTTCGATGGAATGCTCGTAGAGGACCCGAGTTCACCTGGGAGCGTGAAGATCAGATGAAGAAGAAATACCTGCATCTATTTCCAGAAGATTCGTCAACACCTTCAACAGCTTAAAATTTCGGGACGAAATTTATTTAACGGGTAGGTACTGTAGTGACCCGAACTTTTCCATGTTTATATATATTAACTGAGATTGATATTTACATGATTAAATGTTTCCAACATGTTAAGTAATCAAACTTGTTAAGACTTGATTAATTGAAATATGTTTCATATAGACAATTGACCACCCAAGTTGACCGGTGATTCACGAACGTTAAAACTTGTAAAAACTATATGATGACATATATATGGATATATATATATATAGTTAACATGATACTATGATAAGTAAACATATCATTAAGTATATTAACAATGAACTACATATGTAAAAACAAGACTACTAACTTAATGATTTTAAACGAGACATATATGTAACGATTATCGTTGTAAAGACATTTAATGTATATATATCATATTAAGAGATATTCATACATGATAATATAATGATAATATAATAATTTAAAATCTCATTTGATATTATAAACATTGGGTTAACAACATTTAACAAGATCGTTAACCTAAAGGTTTCAAAACAACACTTACATGTAACGACTAACGATGACTTAACAACTCAGTTAAAATGTATATACATGTAGTGTTTTAATATGTATTTAAACACTTTTGAAAGACTTCAATACACTTATCAAAATACTTCTACTTAACAAAAATGCTTACAATTACATCCTCGTTCAGTTTCATCAACAATTCTACCCGTATGCACCCGTATTCGTACTCGTACAATACACAGCTTTTATATGTATGTACTATTGGTATATACACTCCAATGATCAGCTCTTAGTAGCCCATGTGAGTCATCTAGCACATGTGGGAACCATCATTTGGTAACTAGCATGAAATATCTCATAAAATTACAAAAATATGAGTAATCATTCATGACTTATTTACATGAAAACAAAATTACATATCCTTTATATCTAATCCATATACCAACGACCAAAAACACCTACAAACACTTTCATTCTTCAATTTTCTTCATCTAATTGATCTCTCTCAAGTTCTATCTTAAAGTTCTAAGTGTTCTTCATATATTCTACAAGTTCTAGTTACATAAAATCAAGAATACTTTCAAGTTTGCTAGCTCACTTCCAATCTTGTAAGGTGATCATCCAACCTCAAGAAATCTTTGTTTCTTATAGTAGGTTATCATTCTAATACAAGGTAATAATCATATTCAAACTTTGGTTCAATTTCTATAACTATAACAATCTTATTTCAAGTGATGATCTTACTTGAACTTGTTTTCGTGTCATGATTCTGCTTCAAGAACTTCGAGCCATCCAAGGATCCGTTGAAGCTAGATCCATTTTTCTATTTTCCAGTAGGTTTATCCATGGAACTTAAGGTAGTAATGATGTTCATAACATCATTTGATTCATACATATAAAGCTATCTTATTCGAAGGTTTAAACTTGTAATCACTAGAACATAGTTTAGTTAATTCTAAACTTGTTCGCAAACAAAAGTTAATCCTTCTAACTTGACTTTTAAAATCAACTAAACACATGTTCTATATCTATATGATATGCTAACTTAATGATTTAAAACCTTGAAACACGAAAAACACCGTAAAACCGGATTTACGCCGTCGTAGTAACACCGCAGGCTGTTTTGGGTTAGTTAATTAAAAACTATGATAAACTTTGATTTAAAAGTTGTTATTCTGAGAAAATGATTTTTATTATGAACATGAAACTATATCCAAAAATTATGGTTAAACTCAAAGTGGAAGTATGTTTTCTAAAATGGTCATCTAGACGTCGTTCTTTCGACTGAAATGACTACCTTTACAAAAACGACTTGTGACTTATTTTTCTGACTATAAACCTATACTTTTTCTGTTTAGATTCATAAAATAGAGTTCAATATGAAACCATAGCAATTTGATTCACTCAAATCGGATTTAAAATGAAGAAGTTATGGGTAAAACAAGATTGGATAATTTTTCTCATTTTAGCTACGTGAAAATTGGTAACAAATCTATTCCAACCATAACTTAATCAACTTGTATTGTATATTATGTAATCTTGAGATACCATAGACACGTATACAATGTTTCGACCTATCATGTCGACACATCTATATATATTTCGGAACAACCATAGACACTCTATATGTGAATGTTGGAGTTAGCTATACAGGGTTGAGGTTGATTCCAAAATATATATAGTTTGAGTTGTGATCAATACTGAGATACGTATACACTGGGTCGTGGATTGATTCAAGATAATATTTATCGATTTATTTCTGTACATCTAACTGTGGATAACTAGTTGTAGGTTACTAACGAGGACAGCTGACTTAATAAACTTAAAACATCAAAATATATTAAAAGTGTTGTAAATATATTTTGAACATACTTTGATATATATGTATATATTGTTATAGGTTCGTGAATCAACCAGTGGCCAAGTCTTACTTCCCGACGAAGTAAAAATCTGTGAAAGTGAGTTATAGTCCCACTTTTAAAATCTAATATTTTTGGGATGAGAATACATGCAGGTTTTATAAATGATTTACAAAATAGACACAAGTACGTGAAACTACATTCTATGGTTGAATTATCGAAATCGAATATGCCCCTTTTTATTAAGTCTAGTAATCTAAGAATTAGGGAACAGACACCCTAATTGACGCGAATCCTAAAGATAGATCTATTGGGCCTAACAAACCCCATCCAAAGTACCGGATGCTTTAGTACTTCGAAATTTATATCATATCCGAAGGGTGTCCCGAAATGATGGCGATATTCTTATATATGCATCTTGTTAATGTCGGTTACCAGGTGTTCACCATATGAATGATTTTTATCTCTATGTATGGGATGTGTATTGAAATATGAAATCTTGTGGTCTATTATTATGATTTGATATATATAGGTTAAACCTATAACTCACCAACATTTTTGTTGACGTTTTAAGCATGTTTATTCTCAGGTGATTATTAAGAGCTTCCGCTGTCGTATACTTAAATAAGGACGAGATTTGGAGTCCATGCTTGTATGATATTGTGTAAAAACTGCATTCAAGAAACTTATTTTATTGTAACATATTTGTATTGTAAACTATTATGTAATGGTCGTGTGTAAACAGGATATTTTAGATTATCATTATTTGATAATCTACGTAAAGCTTTTTAAACCTTTATTGATGAAATAAAGGTTATGGTTTGTTTTAAAATGAATGCAGTCTTTGAAAAACGTCTCATATAGAGGTCAAAACCTCGAAACGAAATCAATTAATATGGAACATTTTTAATCAATAAGAACGAGACATTTCACCTTGCATACCCGTCACTACCCTCAAACCATCTGAGCTAATCTGTCTATCTGATTAATTCACAGACCCAAAATTATTTAACCCATTTAACCTTGTTTCCCCTATTTCTTCTTCTTCCTCAAATATAATTCGATCAGAACCATATCAAATCCTTTTTTTTTAAATCTTGTAGTATTAAAACAGGAATCACTACACTTGCCATATTAAATAACAGACACAAACCAAATGAATTAAAAGGGATGAACCAGTCGCCGTATGCTTCGAAAAAAAAAATTAATGAAAAACTCAAATCCAAATTTCGAGTTTTAGGAAGTTTTAGACAATAGTTATAACATGAAAAAGGTTTTAGTTCAATCCTATAAGCTTTATCAAATCTCAATTTATCCAGAAACAAAACACAGTAATCGAATTTTGCTATGAACAAGAAGGTTGACTTTTTATCATTTAACTTTGACCCCAAAATTCGAATTTGATATAAAGATTTGAGAATTCATACTTTGCAGAAAGATTAAACGAAATATTCCTAACACTTCTACATTTATACATTTTGGAAATTCGTTTTAATTCGAGCTTTTGATTTTAGATTAGAGTAACAGAGGTGTCGAGTAAAAAGAAAGAAAATATAATTCTGTTTATCTTGAATCTAAAATAACTGTTAATACTAGTTGTAAAGGACTGATTAAATAACTAAAGTGATTCTCGATTTCTCTCAATCAGACAAAAAAAATTCACGGGCGAACAGGAGACAGGAAGTAAATACAAAGCTGATAGAGATAGGTAAAAAAAATTTAACCTGCTTTCAATTATATATATACGAATTTATTTATGAATTTTTATTGATAACAAATAATTAATAATTATATTAATTATATTAATAATAATAATCTAAATAAAATTATACTGATTACCTAATATATATAAAACTGTATATATATATCTAGTTGTATTTATCTATCTCTATATATGTATATCTCTTACATTTATATATATATATATATATATATATATATATATATATATATATATATATATATATATATATATATATATATATATATATTTATAGATTTAATCAATTTTATTAATAAATATAAATATAATAATAATAATGATACCCTTAATATTATAACTAATAGTAATGCAAAAATAATAGTGATAATAATAATATTGCTATTAATGATAATGATGTTAATTACCATAAAATGTATAACAATAATATTGTTAATAACAATAATGCTAATAATACTTAATATTATACTATATCAATCTATATATATCAAATTCATATCATTAGATTATATTTAAGTAATATTAATAACACTAATGAGAATAATGATCTTAATATAACATTTATACTTTGTCTTGTAATTACATAAAATATTTTAACTTTATATTTTATTACTTATGTATAGCATCCATATATATATATATATATATATATATATATATATATATATATATATATATATATATATATATATAAATTTATAATAATATCATATCTTTATATATTCATTAATTTAATTATTATTTTCATTCTTAAAGTGTACTTTATTAATTTATAATTATATACACATATTTATTTCTATATTTACTTACACGCATTTGTTCGTGAATCGTCGAGCACAGTCAAAGGATAATTGGTTATATGAATATAAATTTCAAAATTTTCGAGACTCAACATTACAGATTTTGCTTATCGTGTCGGAAACATATAAAGATTAAGGTTTAAATTTGGTTGGAAATTTTCGGGTCATTACAGTACCTACCCGTTAAAGAAATTTCGTCCCCGAAATTTGGTAGAGGTCGTTATGGATAACAATAAGAATGTTTTTATGACGAATATAAGGTGATAATGGAGTTTTATCATCATTGGGTAATGTAGATAAAACGATTCGATTACGCGAAGAATATAAATGAGGCTATCGCAAAAGAGTGAGATGAGTAAAAATATACTCGTTTTAACCAATGACGTAGTTATGATTGATCTCCGGAATTCGCGGAATTTAAAGAAAATCTTACGTAATAAGATTTGGTTCTTCGGCGACCAAGATCTCTTTGATTTAATGCGGCAATCTGTTTCGATTTCTCTGTCGGGTACTTCACTATAATTCGACTCATTCGTTTCCTTATTTTTCACAACTCACACCTTCTATTCTTTCTCCCTCTACTCATTCCTTAATATGCTCCATCCAGTCCTGATTCTTGATATACTCTTAATCTTCACATCTGTCATCCTTCTCTTTCATCTACCATCTGAGGATCTTATTTACTTTTACTATTATCTTGGGGTTATAGTGTTATTAATTTTCCCGTGCCTTTTCGTGGCAATACGTATTGATATGCACGGTTTGTAGTTTCAGAGTTGTTATTGAGTTTTATATCTTCCCTTATATTTCGATGATCCTACTTCTGTCTTCCATAATCATTGTCATCCACAGTTAATGCTCTCTCCTATTTGCTGCGATTTATACTCTAAATTCTATTTTTGGAGCTTTATTCTTTCGTTTCCTCTTCCCGTCCTCGAGTCAAGCAAGCAATGGTCCGGAATTTGTAGGTATGAAATACGGAATAAACATAGTTAATGTTCTAAGAAAGAAATGGTAATGGCACGATTTTGACTTGTCAAATTACCAGAATATCCTGGAAAAGACCGAATCATCAAGAAAATATTTTCTTGATATGTTTAGAGATTAGATAGAATGTAAGAGTCGTGTAACATGACACATGATGATGGTACTATGAATCATCATATTCCATTAGAAACTCAACATGACTTACTATAATATAATGACGTTGATCAAGTGTCATTATATTATACTAATTCATGCATCAGTTCCCAACACTACTTCAAAACATTTCTATTTTAAACTCGAAGGTTTCAGAATTTAGAAACTAACACGATTTCTTTTATGTTGTAATGCAGATGTGACGGAGAGATACATGATCTCAGATAAAAATGCTTATGGAATTATCTTTAGAAATATCGAGGATATTTATAATGAAAGGCACGATGATATCTTAGATTTTCTATCATCGATGGATGATGAAGAAGATTTGTCTGTGAAGGTTTAGAATGAGAAGTAAGGTATTTGCTAATGGTTTCAGCAGGCACTGAATCATTTGGATCCTTTGAAGGCAGGTTTAGTCCTTCTGATTTGTCCACAGCCTCTTTCATACTTTGCTCAATCCGTTTTTCCTTCTCCGTTTCTGAGCTTTACCAACACACTGTACTTTATCGTCAAACTTTTGATTGTTAAAGTCGTTTACAGTTTTTGCTGCTTCATCAGCATTTCAAGAACTAGTTCGCAGTTCAGGGTGTTTTTCAGAAACTTCACATTCAAAGTATGTAATTCTTAGGAATAGACGTTATAGGTATAACTGGAGAAGTTCTGCGAGATTTTTAAAATACTGATTGCGGATTCCGCCGAAGAGATGACGAGCTGCTGGTACATCTGCTGATGATGTCGTGAATTATAAAAGGTTCTCCGGTAACGATGGCGAAAGAACAACGTATATATATCGAGGTTATAATAAGACTAGTCTTACTGAGAAGTCGGAGTTAACTTGCTGAAGCTGTGACAAAATTGGTTACTTTGAAAAGGAATCGTAAAGTTGTTTTTGCTAATAAATGGTAAAGGATTCAACACGGGTACGTGTTAAACTATGAATTTGGGTTCGAGAGTTTTTCAGGTGGATAAATCTTTTCTTCCATAAATGAAGTGTGGCTGGTTCATCCTCCCGATCGAGGTGTTTTCAAAAATCATGAAAAGATTTGAATGCGGATTGTAACTGTCGAGGTACAAATAAGGTTTAAGATGAATTCAAGTGGCAAACTTGAAGAATTATTTAGTTTCATATGTTATAATCAATATTTTAATTCATTTTAATTATCCAAAGTTAACAGTCAAATAGTCCAATTGTCCAATAGTCCAATAAATTCATATATAATATTCGAATTAATTAATACGTATCGTGACCCGTGTACCAGTCTCAGCATTGATCACAACTCAAACCATATATATATTTTAGAATCAACCTCAACCCTGTATGGCCAACTCCAACATTCACATATAGAGTGTCTATGGTTGTTCTGAAATATATATATAGATGGGTCGATATGATAGGTCAAAACCTTGTATACGTGTCCCGTTATTTAAAGTGCGTAAAATAAATACAGAAATTAAATGACGATAAATAAAATTGCGAGAATGTAAATTGCGAGAATGTAAATTGCGAGAATGTAAATTGCGATAATTAAATTGCGATAAATAAAATGTAACCAGTTAGCTAGGAACAGTTAGCTAGGAACAGTTGCGTGGATTCTTAACAATATTTCAATTAGTTAGTTCGTTTGTTTCTAACAAATTTTACTTTGTCCGATGTTTTCTTCATTATGCCACTTGTTGGATTCTGATAGGCCAAAATCCAAATATGAAATTGAACGAAAATGGATTCTGTGATGAACGGATACATATATCTATGGATATAAGTAGAATAGTGACTGACTGTTGAATCGAAGTCGAAGAATGTACAGTGCAACTTATTAATGTGAAATCTAAATATTCCTCGGGTATTACCTACCCGTTAAAATATTTTCACCATTATCAGTTTGTACGAAAGAATTTTTAATTACAATCTTTATGAAAATATACTTACATATATATTTTCTTCAGATGTAATATAGATTTAATGAGTTGATATGATATTAATCTCATTTAATTTACCTTTAGAACGAGAATATATAATCTCTAAAACATTAAAGATTACATAATCATCATGTCGAATGAAGGTAATTGATGTAGAACGATTCGTAGAACGATGATTATACTCGAGGTACAGAATGAGATGGTGAGGCATGGATTATTGAAACTTGGGTTATTGGTGGTACTGGTACCGTTGGTGCTGAAGCTGGTGATATTACTGGTGTTGGTGATACTGCTGGTGCTTGCAAATTTTGTACCGTGCTCTCTAAAGTTAATACTCGAGCTCGAAGTTCTCTAACTTCTTCTACTAACCCTGGTTGGTTATCAGTGTGAGGTAAAGGTAGGATATCTTCTCTAGTTCCGTTAATGGTAGTCTCAAGACGAAAGATTCTTGCAAAAAGTGTATAAACGGTGTTGCGAACGAGTTCGCCGGTTAGCGGGTCAAGTACTCCAAGGTTAGGTGGTAGATTCGATTCATGATATGGAGTACCTTCTTCCCTTCTCCATAGGGTGAGTATGTCGCGAACCCACCCCCATTTTCTCCAGTAATCACGGTAGGTGATTGGTTGGTGTGCTCCTGTCACGCTGTCTTCGGAGTCAGAGGAACTTGGTCGATTCGTAGAGACCATCTTACGCGATCTCAGAAAAGATTTTTGGTATGAAGAGTTTAATGACAGCAATTGATAGTTGGATGGTATTCTCAATGCATCATATGCATAGATATATATAGTACCAGATTCCCCTAAGTTACGGAGAAATTTACGGAAGGTATCAGGCAAAGTCTATCGTAATAGATACGCTAAGATATGATTTAGCAAATAAGCTAGGATATGAGTTTTGTCTATACACTAATCATGCAGTCAATGCAGTAAGATGTGTCTAGAGTATGAATAATGAGCAGGTAATTTCCTAAAGATGATAAACAGATGATTTCCGACAAAAATGATAAGCAAAAATTTTGACATGCAGACACGGTCGAAGTCCAGATCCACTAATGCATCTAAATGACTATCAGTTAGACACATTAATGCAAGACCTGTTTCGCTAAGACCACCGCTCTGGTACCAACTGAAAGGACCCGTCCTAATCCACCTGGACAAAGTCATCAAAATTTGGTCCCATTGCGATGATCGGCTCCAAGTAATGTCCTTATATTGAGCAAATGCACAGTGGAAGACTTAATTCGTACCTGAGAATAAACATGCTTTAAAGTGTCAACCAAAAGGTTGGTGAGTTCATAGGTTTATCATAACAATCATTTCAATATGTTAATAGACCACAAGATTTCATAGTCATAAACATAATACACTCGCAAGTGTATGTAAAGCATTCTAAGTGGTTGAGCACTTGGTAACCATACTTAACATTTAATCAACGTCGCATATTCCCTTTATTATGAAATCTCACTACACCGTACCAAGTGTAGTCACCAAAACGTAGTACTGTGCAACCGTTAAATACTGGTCGTCCAGTCCGGTTGGGGTTATCAGGCCCGATAGATCTATCAACAGGATTCGCGTTTACAATACCCATGTAAATAGTAGTTACCAAGCTACAGGGAAATATGCCAGTGGTACAACTCAACGTAGAATATATTTTAAATACTTGTGTCTATCTCGTAAACATTTATAACAACAGCGCATGTATTCTCAGCCCAAAAAATATATATATTGCAAAAGCAATTAAAAAGGGAACAAATGAAACTCGCCTTATGTATTTTGTAGTAAAAATACATATAACATCATTGAACAAGTGTAGGGTTGGCCTTGGATTCACGAACCTATATCATTTGTATATATATTAATACACATTTTTGTAATCGAACTATTTTATATATTATTATTATTAATGTTATATTTGTTATTTAAATGATTTATGCATTCCATTAGTAACTTACATATATTCATGTTATATATAGAATTATTAAATTAATTAGGTTATGTAATATAAATATATATTTTTAGATTTACAATCTTTATTGTAATACTTTTAACCTTAACAACATCGTTTTAAAACTTTTATTTTTATAAACAATATTGTATTAATACTAATGATATAGATAATACTTGATAATAATGATAATATTAATAATGATAGTTTTTTTTAATAATAATAAAATAATAATTTTTGAAAAACATGATAATAAAAAAATTAGTAATAAGTATAATTACTAAGATTTTAATAATAATAATTATAATAACAATATTCTAAATCATAATCATAATAATAATAATGATAAATGATAACTACTAATTAATAATAATAATAACAATAAACTACCTCATAAAACTTTTTCAAAAAAAATAATGTCAGCTACAAGACTCGAACTCAAGTCCCTTGCATACCCATCACTACCCCCAAACCATCTGAGCTAATCTGTCTATCTGATTAATTCACAGACCCAAAATTATTTAACCCATTTAACCTTGTTTCCCCTATTTCTTCTTCTTCCTCAAATATAATTCGATCAGAACCATATCAAATCCTTTTTTTTAAATCTTGTAGTATTAAAACAGGAATCACTACACTTGCCATATTAAATAACAGACACAAACCAAATGAATTAAAAGGGATGAACCAGTCACCGTATGCTTCAAAAAAAAATAATGAAAAACTCAAATCCAAATTTTGAGTTTTAGGAAGTTTTAGACAATAGTTATAACATGAAAAAGGTTTTAGTCAATCCTATAAGCTTTATCAAATCTCAATTTATCCAGAAACAAAACACAGTAATCGAATTTTGCTATGAACAAGAAGGTTGACTTTTTATCATTTAACTTTGACCCTAAAATTCGAATTTGATATAAAGATTTGAGAATTCATACTTTGCAGAAAGATTAAACGAAATATTCCTAACACTTCTACATTTATACATTTTGGAAATTCGTTTTAATTCGAGCTTTTGATTTTAGATTAGAGTAACAGAGGTGTCGAGTAAAAAGAAAGAAAATATAATTCTGTTTTTCTTGAATCTAAAATAACTGTTAATACTAGTTTTAAAGGACTGATTAAATAACTAAAGTGATTCTCGATTTCTCTCAATCAGACAAAAAAAATTCACCGGCGAATAGGAGACAGGAAGTAAATACAAAGCTGATAGAGATAGGTAAAAAAAAATTAACCTGCTTTCAATTATATATATACGAATTTATTTATGAATTTTTATTGATAACAAATAATTAATAATTATATTAATTATATTAATAATAATAATCTAAATAAAATTATACTGATTACCTAATATATATAAAACTGTATATATATATATCTAGTTGTATTTATCTATCTCTATATATGTATATCTCTTACATATATATATATATATATATATATATATATATATATATATATATATATATATATATATATATATATATATATATATATTTATAGATTTAATCAATTTTATTAATAAATATAAATATAATAATAATAATGATACCCTTAATATTATAACTAATAGTAATGCAAAAATAATAGTGATAATAATAATATTGCTATTAATGATAATGATGTTAATTACCATAAAATGTATAACAATAATATTGTTAATAACAATAATGCTAATAATACTTAATATTATACTATATCAATCTATATATATCAAATTCATATCATTAGATTATATTTAAGTAATATTAATAACACTAATGAGAATAATGATCTTAATATAACATTTATACTTTGTCTTGTAATTACATAAAATATTTTAACTTTATATTTTATTACTTATGTATAGCATCCATATATATATATATATATATATATATATATATATATATATATATATATATATATATATAAATTTATAATAATATCATATCTTTATATATTCATTAATTTAATTATTATTTTCATTCTTAAAGTGTACTTTATTAATTTATAATTATATACACATATTTATTTCTATATTTACTTACACGCATTTGTTCGTGAATCGTCGAGCACAGTCAAAGGATAATTGGTTATATGAATATAAATTTCAAAATTTTCGAGACTCAACATTACAGATTTTGCTTATCTTGTCGGAAACATATAAAGATTAAGGTTTAAATTTGGTCGGAAATTTCCGGGTCATTACACAACCTCATCGTAACCCAACCGTCATCATCTCATAAACCCTAAGATAATTATGATGATGACCATCCCTCATCCTTGTTCGTTATAGCTTGAAAACAGATAGGGAGAGCAGTCACAAAAGTAGCGAGCAGGAAGCAAAATAGAAAAATAAATATATAAGATAGTATCAGTAGGTTTAAAGTTGGTTCAATTGGGTTTGATGGTGTCTTCAAACCGAACCAGAAAATGGAAAAAGAGATATTAATTGGGTTTAGAAGGTTTTGAGGTTGATTCATGAGAGGATTAAAGAGGAGAGAGATAGAAGGTGGTATTGATCATGGTGAGGTTGTGGTGGTGTTTCCGGTGGTTTATAACCGTAAATAGGGACAAACAGCGAGTAGAAAAAGCAACAATTTAGTCATTGTTGTGGGTGTTTTTGGTGGTGGAAGATGGTTATTTGATGGTGTTTCCAGTCCAATGACTAAAAGTGGTGATGGCGGTTTATGGTGATAGCCGTGAGTGATGGTTGTTTCATCAAGCAAGAATACAAAGATGAAGTGATATTCATAGTGGGTTGTGGTGTTGTAGTGATGACTGACGGTGGTGGCCATTAAAATGAATAACAGGGAACGTGAGGAAAAATATATCAGTCTGTGTTCTTAAATTCTATAATAGCAGAAGTATATGTTAACAGATAACCTGATTGTAATTGATTCGTTTATATTGAGGATAGGTTAATAGTCTTATTCGATGCCAGAAGAAAGAAGACAAACGGATCAATGACTCAGAAGGTGAAAATAACAGTAGAAGGAATTAAAATACATAAAGCAGACATTCACTTGTAACCACATTTGTCCTAAGGTGTAATTAAATTATACGATTAATTGATGAATAAATCAATTTACTACAGTCTAAAAATGATGGTAACTGGATGTTTCCTTTTTCAGTATTTATTTATGCATCTAAGATATTTGTATGTTTATATAACTAAATACATGTAATTGGTACATACATCCGTATAATATTTTGTATATCTGAAAATATCTGTATCCTATATATTAAACAGACATAATGTTGTTAATAATATAAACATAACAATGAACTTATAACAATAATAGAAGTAATAACTATATTTATGATATTATTATCATAATAAGAATAAAATAACAAGAATATTGATAAATAAATAAAAAATTTAATGTAAATTTTAATTATCAAGTTAGGGATAATATTTTTAGTAATCATAATAATAACTAGGGTTATAATTTAATAGTAATGATGATTTAAATAATGACAACAATAATATTTATAATGATGTTTCAAATCTGTTATCAATAATAATAATGGGAGTAATAAAAATTTTAATATGGTAACAATTTTTAACTTGTATAATATATTATCAATTATGTATTATCATATAACATATTATTTAATAGCTCTTATTGAATATTTATTATTTATAAATTTTTTTATTATAATATACTTATAATAATAATTATACCTAGAGATCATATATATATATATATATATATATATATATATATATATATATATATATATAGATTCATTTTTAAATTACACTTAATTGTTTTGTATCTTAATTTACATTTTTAATTCTAATGTTATCAATTAATAAGCATATAACGTATATACACATAAATGTTCGCGAATCGTCAGGCTTGGTCATAGGGTATCTGATTATCCGAATATAGATTTCAAACTTTCTAGACTCAACATTATAGATTTTGCTTATCGTGTCGGAAACATATAAAGATTAAGGTTTAAATTTGGTCGGAAATTTCCGGGTCATTACAACGTTAAGGTTAGACAACCAAAAATTTTAGAAGACCTACCAAGAGATATGATTGATGAAATCTTGTCTAGAGTCGGACAGAATTCATCAGCACAATTAGTTACAGCAAAATTAGTTTGTCAAATGTTTGAAAGACATTCCAGGCATGCCTTAGTATATAAAAGGCTTTCCTTTGAAAGATGGGGTATATCACATTGGGGAGATTTTAAGTTACGCCAAGTTTTCTTTAAGGCATTTAGTGCGGGAAACCCAGATGCAATTTTACGCTACGGGTTACGAACATATTTTGACTCAACATATCCCAACATAGGACTCCATTCTTTAGAAAGAGCTTCTAGCATGCAACATAAAGAAGCATGTTATGCTTACGGGTTAATAATGTTCGCTTCTCATCAAATTGAGAAAAAGAACATTGGGTTGAAACTTTTAAATAAAACATTCTCACAAGTGACGGACTCAGTAGTTGGGGTAAGAAACAAGGTTTTTAGATTGCTACGAGGCTGTTGGGCATTACGAAACCCTCGTCCTTTTGACGACATTACAACATGCTGCCTAGCTAATGGTCATAATGGTTACTTTCCACAAGACCAAGGATGGGAAGTCGTTTTAGTAAAACCAGAATGCATGACTTATTTCTGGACTTATGAATTACGTGTCTTTATTGCCTTTGCTGAATAACTTGCGTATTAATTAGAATTACCTTTATAGCTGCCATGTAGCAAAGTTGTTATGTGTTATATTTCATCCTATATGTATTATAAGTGGTATGGTATGTTTGTAAAATATTGTATAAAAGTTTGAACGCGAAATATTATTGTAATAAGTTTTTCTTATAGAAGCATAGTAGTTGAGTTGTATAGTAGCTAGTAAGTATGAACTTAACGGGTAGGTACTACTCGAATTAAAACTATAAAATGCTAATTTGAAGAAAAAGATTTTATAAATAAGTTCATATAATGCTACGAAATACTATTGACTACTCTTAAATTCTATATGATTAACTAAATTCTTTTGGCTATTTTTGAAGGAAATGGCACCGACGACTCGTCAAAACTTGAACATGAGTGAGGAAGATTTCCGTATTTTCCTTGCTGCGAACATAGCCACAGTACAGGCTGCGATGCAAAATAATAATAACTCTGGATCTAGCAGTGGAACTAATTCCACAAGAAATCGTGTAGGATGCTCCTACAAAGAATTCACTGCCTGCAAACCTTTGGAATTTGATGGAACCGAAGGACCAATTGGATTGAAACGGTGGACCGAGAAAGTCGAATCGGTGTTTTCCATAAGTAAGTGTACCGAAGAGGAAAAAGTTAAGTACGCTACGCATACCTTCACAGGTACTGCATTAACATGGTGGAACACCTAACTTGAACAGGTAGGACAAAATGCTGCTTACGCACTACCGTGGTCGGCATTCAAGCAATTGATGAACGAGCAGTACCGTCCTAGAAATGAAGTCAATAAGCTCAAGGTAGAACTTAGAGAGTTACGAACACAAGGGTTCAACATTACCAAATATGAACGACGATTCACAGAGTTGTGCCTATTGTGTCCGGGAGCGTTTGAAGATGAAGAAGAGAAGATCGATGCGTTTGTAAAATGGTTACCAGTAAGGATTCAAGAAGATGTGAGTTCACACGAGCCCGCTTCCATACAGAAGGCAAGTCGAAAGGCTCATAAACTCATAAATCAGATTGAGGGGAGAATTAAAGAACATGCGACCGAAGAAGCCAACACGAAACAACTCAAGAGGAAGTGAGAGGAAAACGGTGACAAGAGTCACCAGTACAACAACAATAACAATTATAACCACAACCGCAACAACAATCACAACAATAACCGCAATCCTAACAATAACTACAACAAATGTCCCAACAACAACAACAACTACAACAACCGTTATAACAACAATAACAATCCCAACAACAACCTCAATAACAACAAACAATAGAAACAACCATGCTTCAGATGTGTAGAGTACCATCCGAATACGTTTTGCACAACAGTTTGCACCAAGTGTAAGAGAAGTGGTCATGGCACGGCAAAATGTGAGGTTTACGGACCAAAGAACAACAAAAATAAAGAAACAAATAAGGTCGGAACAAATAATGCCGACGTAGTTTGTTATAAATGTGGAAAACCGGGTCACATTATTAGAAATTGCCCAAACCAAGGAAATACTAATGGGTAAGGCCACGGAAGAGTTTTCAATATTAATTCGGCAGAAGCGCAGGAAGACCCGGAGCTTGTTACGGGTACGTTTCTTATTGACAATACATCTGCTTATGCTTTATTTAATTCGGGTGCAGATAGAAGCTATATGAGTAGAGTTTTTTGTGCTAAATTAAGTTGTCCACTGACGCCTTTGGATAATAAATTTTTACTCGAATTAGCAAATGGTAAATTAATTACAGCAGATAATATATGTCGGAATCGAGAAATTAAGCTGGTTAGTGAAACATTTAAGATTGATTTGATACCAGTAGAGTTAGGAAGTTTTGATGTGATAATTGGCATGGACTGGTTGAAAAAGGTGAGAGCAGAGATCGTATGTTACAAAAATGCAATTCGCATTGTACGGGAAAAAGGAAAACCCTTAATGGTGTACGGAGAAAAGAATAATGCGAAATTAAATCTTATTAATAGTATGAAGGCGCAAAACTAATAAGAAAAGGTTGTTACGTCATCCTAGCACACATCGAGGAAGTTAAACCTGAAGAAAAGAACATCAGTGATGTTTCTGTCGCAAAAGAATTTCCCGATGTATTTTCGAAAGAATTACCGGGATTACCCCCACATCAATCCGTTGAATTTCAAATAGACCTTGTACCAGGAGCTGCACCAATAGCTCGTGCTCCATACAGACTCGCACCCAGCGAAATGAAAGAATTACAAAGTCAGTTACAAGAACTTTTAGAGCGTGGTTTCATTCGACCAAGCACATCACCATGGGGAGCTCTTGTTTTGTTTGTCAAGAAGAAGGATGGTACATTTAGGTTGTGTATAGACTACCGAGAGTTGAACAAACTTACCATCAAGAACCGCTACCCACTATTGAGAATCGACGACTTATTTGATCAACTACAAGGCTCATCGGTTTATTCGAAGATTGATTTACGTTCAGGGTATCATGAAATGCGGTTGAAGGAGGATGATATTCCAAAGACTGATTATAGGACGCGTTACGGTCATTACGAGTTTATGGTTATGCCGTTTGGGTTGACAAACGCACCAGCTGTGTTCATGGACCTCATGAACCAATTTTGTGGACCATATCTTGACAAGTTTGTCATTGTTTTCATCGATGACATACTTATTTACTCAAAGAATTACCAGGAGCACGAAGAAAATTTGAGAAAAGTGCTAGAGTTGTTAAGGAGAGAAAAACTGTACGCTAAGTTTTCAAAGTGTGCATTTTTGGTTGGAAGAAGTTCAATACCTCGGTCATATAGTGAACAAAGAAGGTATTCAGGTAGATCCAGCAAAGATTGAAACCGTTGAAAAGTGGGAAACCCCGAAAACTCCGAAGCATATACGCCAATTTTCAGGATTAGCTGGTTACTACAGAAGGTTCATCAAAGATTTTTCCAGAATAGCAAAACCCTTGACTGCATTAACGCATAAAGGGAGGAAATTTGAATGGAAGGATGAACAAGAGAAAGCATTTCAATTGTTAAAGAAAAAGTTAACTACAGCACCTATATTGTCATTACCTGAAGGGAATGATGATTTGGTGATATATTGTGACGCCTCAAAGCAAGGTCTCAGTTGTGTATTAATGCAACGAACGAAGGTAATTGCTTATGCGTCAAGACAATTGAAGATTCACGAGCAAAATTATACGATGCATGATTTGGAATTTGGCGCGGTTGTTTTTGCATTAAAGACTTGGAGGCACTAATTTTATGGGGTCAAAAGTATTATATATATCGACCACAAAAGTCTTCAACACATATTTAATCAGAAACAACTGAACATGAGGCAGCGTAGGTGGATTGAATTGTTGAATGATTACGACTTTGAGATTCGTTACCACCCGGGGAAGGCGAATGTGGTAGCTGACACTTTGAGTAGAAAGGACAGAGAACCCATTCGAGTAAAAGCTATGAATATAATGATTCACAATAACCTTACTATTCAAATAAAGGAGGCGCAACAAGGAGTTTTAAAAGAGGAAAATTTAAAGGATGAAATACCCAAAGGATCGGAGAACCATCTTAATATTCAGGAAGACGGAACCCGGTATAGGGCTGGAAGAATTTGGGTACCAAAATTTGGAGATATGAGAGAAATGGTATTTAGAGAAGCTCATAGAACCAGATACTCAATACATCCTAGAACGGGGAAGATGTACAAGGATCTCAAGAAACATTTTTGGTGGCCGGGTACGAAAGCCAATGTTGCTAAATACGTGGGAGAATGTTTCACGTGTTCTAAGGACAAAGCGGAGCATCAGAAACCATCAGGTCTACTTCAACAACCTAAAATCCCGGAATGGAAATGGGAAAACATTACCATGGATTTCATCACTAAATTGCCAAGGACTGCAAGTGGTTTTGATACTATTTAGGTAATAGTTGATCGTCTCACCAAATCAGCACACTTCTTGCCAATAAGAGAAGATGACAAGATGGAGAAGTTAGCATGACTGTATTTGAAGGAAGTCATCTCCAGACATGGAATACCAATCTCTATTATCTCTGATAGGGATGGCAGATTTATTTCAAGATTCTGGCAGACATTACAGCAAGCATTAGGAAATCGTCTAGACATGAGTACTGCCTATCATCCACAAACTGATGGGCAGAGCGAAAGGACGATACAAACACTTGAAGACATGCTACAATCATGTGTTATTGATTTCGGAAACAGTTGGGATCGACATCTACCGTTAGCAGAATTTTTTTACAACAACAGCTACCATTCAAGCATTGAGATGGCACCGTTTGAAGCACTTTATGGTAGAAAGTGCAGGTCTCCGATTTTTTGGAGTGAAGTGGGGGATAGACAGATTACGGGTCTGGAGATAATACAAGAAACTACCGAGAAGATCATCCAAATTCAACAACGGTTGAAAACCGCTCAAAGTCGACAAAAGAGCTACGCTGACATTAAAAGAAAAAATATAGAATTTGAAATTGGAGAGATGGTCATGCTTAAAGTTGCACCTTGGAAAGGCGTTGTTCGATTTGGTAAACGGGGAAAATTAAATCCAAGGTATATTGGACCATTCAAGATTATTGATCGTGTCGGACCAGTTGCTTACCGACATGAATTACCTCAACAACTCGCGACTGTGCATAACACTTTCCACGTCTCAAATTTGAAGAAATGTTTTGCCAAAGAAGATCTCACTATTCCGTTAGATGAAATCTAAATCAACGAAAAACTTCAATTCATCGAAGAACCCGTCGAAATAATGGATCGTGATGTTAAAAGACTTAAGCAAAACAGCATACCAATTGTTAAGGTTCGATTAAATGCTCGTAGAGGACCCGAGTTCACCTGGGAACGAGAAGATCAGATGAAGAAGAAGTACCCGCACTTATTTCCAGAAGATACGTCAACACCTCCAACTGCTTAGAATTTCGGGACGAAATTTATTTAACGGGTAGGTACTGTAGTGACCCGAACTTTTCCATATTTATATATATTAAATGAAATTGATAATTACATGATTAAGTGTTTCCAACATGTTAAGCAATCAAACTTGTTAAGACTTGATTAATTGATATAGGTTTCATATAGACAATTGACCACCTAAGTTGACCGATGATTCACGAACGTTAAAACTTGTAAAAACTATATGATGTCATATATATGGATATATATATATAGTTAAAATGATATTATGATAAGTAAACATATCATTAAGTATATTAACAATGAACTACATATGTAAAAACAAGACTACTAACTTAAGGATTTCGAAACAAGGCATATATGTAACGATTATCGTTGTAACAACATTTAAATGTATATATATCATATTAAGATATATTAATACATCATAATATCATGATAATGTAATGATTTAATATCTCATTAGATATAATAAAAAATGGGTTAACAACATTTAACAAGATCGTTAACTTAAAGGTTTCAAAACAACATTTACATGTAACGACTAACGATGACTTAATGACTCAGTTAAAATGTATATACATGTAGTGTTTTAATATGTATTCATACACTTTTGAAAGACTTCAAGACACTTATCAAAGTACTTCTACTTAACAAAAATGCTTACAATTATATCCTCGTTCATTTTCATCAACAATTCTACTCGTATGCACCCGTATTCGTACTTGTACAATACCCAGCTTCTAAATGTATTTAATATTGGTATATACACTTTAATGATCAGCTCTTAGCATCCCATGTGAGTCACCTAACCATGTGGGAACCATCATTTAACATCTAGCATGAAATATCTCACAAAATTACAAACTAATGGAGCCTATATGGCCATCCCATTTCACGTGAATTAGAAGCACTCCAAACACATTTTCATTTCAATTTTATTGAATCAAATTACTCTCTCTCTCAAGTGTTCTTCCTTTGTTCTAAGTGTTCTTCATCATCTTCAACAAAATCTAGCTCAATCTAGTTCATAAATCCATACATAAACCAAGTTATAAAATAAATACTCAAGAACACACCAACAACACTTCCAAGTTTGCTAGCTTACTTCCAATCTTGCAAATCCACTTTGATTGATCATCCAACCTCAAGAAAGCAGTGCTTCAGTGGTACCCGTCACTTATGATCCCTGGGCCCGCAGGAGGGCCTTATTGAATACTGAGAGGTGCAGGTTTGAATCTCGGCTTGCAACTTCCTGTTGGGTATTAGGGGGAGGTGTCTTACACGGCTTACTTAGCCCTTGCGGGGTGGGCGGTATGGGTGACATAGTCACACGGAGTCAGGGTTTCTCTGCCAGAATAAACCTTTTGAAAACCTCAAGAAATCTTTTTTATTTACAGTAAGATATCTTTCTAATATAAGGTAATACTCATATTCAAACTTTGATTCAAATTCTATAACTTTAACAATCTTATTTCGAGTGGAAATCTTACTTGAACTTGTTTTCGTGTCATGATTCTACTTCAAGAACTTTCAAGCCATCCAAGGATCCTTTGAAACTAGATCTATTTTTCTCATTTCCAGTAGATTTATCCACAAAACCTGAGGTAGTAATGATGTTCATAACATCATTCGATTCATATATATAAAGCTACCTTATTCGAAGGTTTAAACTTGTAATCACTAGAACATAGTTTAGTTAATTCTAAACTTTTTCGCAAACAGAAGTTAATCCTTCTAACTTGACTTTTAAAATCAACTAAAAACATGTTCTATATCTATATGATATGCTAACTTAATGATTTAAAACCTGAAAACACGAAAAACACCGTAAAATCGGATATACGCCGTCGTAGTAACACCGCGGGCTGTTTTGGGTTAGTTAATTAAAAACTAAGATAAACTTTGATTTAAAAGTTGTTCTTATGGGAAAATTATTTTTCTTATGAACATGAAACTATATATAAAAATCATGGTTAAACTCAAAGTGGAAGTATGTTTTCCAAAATGGTCATCTAGACGTCGTTCTTTCGACTGAAATGACTACATTTACAAAAACGACTTGTAATCTGTATTTTCGACTATAAACTTATACTTTTTCTATTTAGATTCATAAACTTAAGCTCAATATGAAACCATAGCAACTTGAATCACTCAAAACGGATTTAAAACGAAGAAGTTATGGGTAAAACAAGATTGGATAATTTTTATTGTTGTAGCTACGTGAAAATTGGTAACAAATCTATATTAATCATATCCTAGCTAACTCTTATTGTATTATACATGTATTCTAATATATTATGTAATCTTGGGATACCATAGACACGAATACAATTTTTTGACATATCATATCGACCCATCTATATATATTTCGGAACAACCATAGACACTCTATATGCAGTAATGTTGGAGTTAGCTATACAGGGTTGAGGTTGATTCCAAAATATTATATATACTTTGAGTTGTGATATATCCTGAGGCTTGTATACACGAGGTCGTGGATTGATTCGAGATAATATATATTGCTTTATTTTCTGTACATCTAACTATGGACAACTAGTTGTAGGTTACTAACGAGGACAGCTGACTTGATAAACTTAAAATAGCAAAACGTATTAAAAATGTTGTAAATATATTTTGAACATACTTTGATATATATATATACATATTTGTTATAGGTTCGTGAATCGACCAGTGTCCAAGTCTTACTTCCCGACGAAGTAAAAATCTGTGAAAGTGAGTTATAGTCTCACTTTTAAAATCTAATATTTTGGAATAAGAATACATGCAGTTTTATAAATATTTTACAAAATAGACATAAGTAAATGAAACTACATTCTATGGCTGGATTATTAAACCGAATATGCCCCTTTTTAGTCTGGTAATCTAAGAATTAGGGAACAGACACCCTAATTGACGCGAATCCTAAAGATAGATCTATTGGGCCCAACGAGCCCCATCCAAAGTACCAGATGCTTTAGTACTTTGAATTCATCATGTCCGAAGGGAGTCCCGGAATGATAGGGGATATTCTATATGCATCTTGTTAAGGTCGGTTACCAGGTGTTCACCATATGAATGATTTTTATCTCTATGTATGGGATGTATATTGAAATATGAAATCTTGTGGTCTATTATTACGATTTAATAAGTATATAGGTTAAACCTATAACTCACCAACATTTTTATTGACGTTTAAAGCATGTTTATTCTCATGTGATTATTAAGAGCTTCCACTGTTGCATGCTAAAATATGGACAAGATTTGGTGTCAGCATGCTTGTATAATATTGTTTAAAACTGCATTCGAGATTTACTTTGTTGTAACATATTAATATTGTAAACCAATATGTATTGGTAGTGTGTAAGTGTGATATTTTAGATTATCATTTCTGGATAATCTAGGTGGTGACTTTTTAACCTTGTCGATAAAATAAAGGTTATGCTTTGTTTTAAAAACGAATGCAGTCTTTGAAAAACGTCTCATATAGAGGTCAAAACCTCGCAACGAAATCAATTAATATGGAACATTTATAATTAATATGAACGGGACATTTCAATTCAAAGTATGAATTAAAGGAGAAAGAATAGAAGGTGTGAATTGTAAGGAAACGAAGGGGGTGGATTTATAGTAAAATATCCGACAGAGTAATCAAAACAGATGATCGCATTTAAAGCGGATCCTAATTTCCTTGATTACCGATGAATCAAATCTTATTACGAAGATTTTTTTTTTCAAATCCCTTGAACTCTGAAAATCAATCCTATCTACGTCAAAAGATATGATGAATCTACACTTACTCATTTTACTCTTTTGCTATAGCTTCACTCGTACTCTTCACATAAATAAATTGTTTTATCCATATTACTATAAGACGATAAAACTCTAATTTCAAACTCATATGAGTCATGAAAATATACTTATTGTCAGCCATGACCATTTCAATCAAATTTCAGGATGAAATTTCTTTAACCGGTAGGTACTGTGACAACCCAAAAATTTCCGACCAAATTTAAACTTGATATTTATATGTTTCTGACACGATAAGCAAAGTCTGTATAATTGAAATCTCAAAAACTTTGAACTGTGTTCATGTATTCATTTACCCTTCGACTGCTCTTGACGATTCACGAACAACTATGTGTAAATAGATATGTATGAATATATACATTTGTGTGATTATTTAATTGAGAAATATTAATAAAACATTTAACGGTTTGGTTGATATGAAAATAAGTTATTATATGACTTGGGAACACTAATAAAGTATTAAATGTATAGTTACTTGTCTTAGATAAACATCTATGTAATAAGACGTGTTATGTGAAATGTGTATGTATATGTAATCAAAGTATATTTAACATATATATAAGCAATTTCGAATAAAATTAATAGTTATAGTAACATTTGATTGTTATTAAACAAGTTAATACAAACTTATAAGGATTTAAAAATAAACATAAGTTCTAGTAATAGATATCTGATCTGAATATAATTAGTTTTAGGAGATAAACTTTATTATAGTTATTTGATTTCAAATTTATGAAAACGTTTTCAGTCTAAAAGAATTTTATTACTAAAACATTTTATAAAGTAATTTGAATATGTATATAAAACCTAATTAATGTTTTATAAATCACAAGTACATATAGTTATTGTTTCAATAATATAAAACATTTTGAATATATATAAAGTTAGAAAATATAATTAAAGCTTTGAACTATAGATATAAAACGTGCTATGATATATTTTGAAAGATTAACACATTTTACAATATGTCAAGAAGTAGATTATTAAAGCTATAATCATTATCTTTTATTGTTATAAATTTTAGGAATTGTATATAACTATTAAGAGTGTCACGTCTTCTTTTAAAAACGAATATAACTTTACAAATTTCTAGAACCACTTTTAACAAGTTGTTACCGAGTCATTTTAATAAGGATAAAGGTTTTAACGTTATCTTAAAATTTAGAATCTTTCTAGAAACCTTTTGACAAAGTTATAAATAATAACAGTCCGTGATTTAATTGAATATAAATATATAAATAACTTGCAACTTGTAAATAAAAATGTGTTTATATATATTTCGAATTATTAATAAACGATATTAGTATTCGATTAGTGAGTTGATTGATATTTAAATAAGTAATTAAAATATTTGACAAGTCAGAGTAAAGGCTAGTACATAAATGTTTCATACCAATTTATGTTATATTATGAAAACGATTTTTAATAAACTTCGAAATATAATTAGTTTTGAAAAGCTAAATAATATATTATTAAGTAAATATTTTAATAATATGTACAAATTATATTTCTAAATAAATATATATAGATATATATGTAGATATGTATATAGTTATATATTTTACAAAATGATTAAATATAATATTAACTCGATACAAAACGTTTTGATATTATCATATATTCAATTCATAACAAGATGTTGATTTATAGAAGTAAATGACCAAAACACTCAAATGATTTACTTTTTGAGTGGGATAGTTTATTATTGATTTGAGTCTTGTTATGTATAAAGGTACGATACACGAAATATAAAGTACAAGTTTTCTCAGCGTACGAAAGGACGTTCGAAAAACCGGAACTAAGATTTAAGTCGAGTGTCAATGTACAAGTCATTGGAACCAGGATTACAAGTTAACTATACTCGTGAGTATAATATAATATATATATATATATAATTATATAAATTAAATAAATATATAAATTAAATAATAATAATTGAGTGTCGGCAGCATTATTGATCTAAGATGAGCAGGAGATGGCTTCCATGAGATCGCATGAGCTTATGCCTTGGTCCCCATGCGATCGCATGGGGAGTAGGTGATGTCAAAGCTAAGGGGTATAAAATACTATTAAATTTTACAAGAAAATACTATTAAATACGATACAATTTTACACAAGATATTTATTTATTTAGAGAATGGATATACTTAAACCTTGCTACAACACTTATAGGCAGTGTACCTAATCGTACAGTAGTTTAGTTTTTAGTAAGTCCGGTTCGTTCCACAGGGAATCTTTTTCACAAAGCTTAACGCTATATTAGTTTAAATTTATAAAAATACAAATATATATATAAGTAATATTATTATTATAAAGGGGGGTTTTACCGTTTAATGACTGGTTTGTCAATTTTAAAACTTTAGTCACAGTTAAAACCAAATGTAAAATATTAAATAAATAAAAGACTTAATTTAAAGCGTAAAGTAAATAACGATAATGAAATTGCGAATAATAAAAGTGCGATAAAATAAACTTGCGATAATTAAAAAGTACGATAATTAAAAGTGCAATTAAATACAATAACAATAAATAAAAATGTGATAATTAGAAGTGCAATTAAATATAAAATAAAGGAAATTAAATATGAAATAAAAGAATTATGCTTATTTAAACTTCCGTAATCATGATGTTTGACGTGTTGATTTTAGTTTTATGCCCATGGGTTAATTGTCCTTTGTCCTGGATTATTTAATATGTCCGTCTGGTTTTTGTCCATAACAGTCCATCAGTCATAAATATAAAGTGCGAGTGTCCTCGTCAAATTATCCTTATACCCGAAGTTAAATATTCCAACTAATTGGGGACTTAAACTGTAACAAGATTTTAATACTTTGTTTAATAATTACACCAGGATGTCGACTGAGTGTAACCCAAGGTTTTAATACTTTGTTAACAATTATGCCAAGTGTCCTTGTACATAATTTCACCCCTTTTTAATAATTCTAGTGGCTATTAATCCATTCCCGTGTCCGGTTAAATGAACGATTATTCGTACATATAAATACCCCGCCCATCGTGTCCGATTGAGTGTATATGGTTATTTATAGGGACGTCCAATTGTAAATCTTTATATTAACATTAACAAACTATCATTTAGTTAAAAAAATATAAAGCCCATTAATAGCCTATAGTCTAATTTCCACAATTGTCGTTCTTTTGTCCAAACCCCAATTATGGTACAAAGCCCAATTACCCAATTTTAGTAATTAGCCCAACATCATGATTACTTCGGATTAAATAAGCATAATAATAACTTAGCTACGACACATTAAATTAAAAAGGTTGAACATAACTTACAAAAAATAGCGTAGCGTTACACGGACAGAATTTCGACTTACACCCTTACAACATTTGCTAACATACCCTTATTATTAGAATTAAAATTAAAATTAAAATTAAAATATAAATTATAAATATAAATATTACGTATATAGATAGAGAGATTGATATATTGATATATATTTACGATCAGAATGCGCGAGCTTTATAGGCAGTTTCAATATTTGGGGCTCCGCGACTCGCGACCCTTTTCTTCTTCAAACTTCGCGAGTCGCGGAGATCGTATTTCCAGCCCACACATCTTTGTCTTTTAATCTGTCGACGGAATTTAATATATAAATATAATATAAATATATAATTTATATAATTAATTATATATTATATTATATTTATATACATAATTAATTTATAACTTTCGGTCCGTTGCGTCGAGCGTTGAGAGTTGACTCTGGTCCCGGTTTCGGATTTTCGAACGTCCTTGCGTACAATTTAATATCTTGTACTTTGCGTTTTGAATCTTGTACTCTTGTAATTTCGAGACGTTTCTTATCAATAATTGGAACCTCTTTGATTGTATTTTGTACTTTTGAGCTTTTTGGTCGTTTGCGTCTTCAATTCGTCGAATCTGTCTTTTGTCTTCACCTTTTATTATTTAAACGAATATCACTTGTAAATAGAACAATTGTAACTAAAAGTTTGTCTTTCTTGAGGAATAATGCTATGAAATATATGTTCGTTTTTAGCATTATCAAATATTCCCACACTTGAGCGTTGCTTGTCCTCAATCAATATAGTCTTGAAATACTAGAATCACTTCTTTATTCTTCACACTTTGTACATCAGTGATTTCTATACGGCGGTATAAACAATGGTAGTAACGATATGGTTTACAGTCCCACATGACTATAAAATTTAGATCCATTAAGGAAATTGGGTCTTTATGAAAATATTTGATCTTTTGAAAATTTTAATCTAGCTTTTACCTTAGATAAGTTTTCCGGAATAACCCTTCACCGGTGTTTGCAAAATATTTTTGTGGGTTTGGTGGGTTTCAGAATTGAAAATTTTAGCTCAAAACTTGTGGTTTTGTGTCACCCACTTGCTAACTTTGTATTAGGAAAGCAACACGTCCAGTATACTTGCTCCGTATATTACCTTTCGGTAAACTACCGTCCGGTTGTAAAGGAAAGCATTGAACAAGCAACTGTTAAGGCAATGTCCCCTGACATGCTTTTAATTATGGTATATAACGTTTCGGACACAATTACTATCCTTTGTAGGAGCAATAGAAAAGCTCACCCTTATAATTTGTCGGTTTGGCACAAGGTCCTGTCTTTGACCATGCTATGCAACCACCGTTCTTACGGATGACACCCGATTTGGTTCAGGTGACCTAATGAATTCCAGGTGAATTCCTAGGATTTTACGTTCAATGGTAATGAACGCATTGAAAATGGGTTTTCAGAAAACAAATCGGTTTGTAATTTTGATCAAAATATTTTCTCGTTCAAGCTCGAGTTTAGATATCATTGAATTCCATGAGTTTGTAATTCTCAATCTTTAAGGTCAATCTCTAGGATTGAGTAATATCAGTCTTAAAAGCTGATTTTTGATCTTTAAAGGAGATTATCCTTTCTGGGGATATGATTTATTAGTCTTATCAAGCTAATTTGCACGGTGCCCCCCCATTTTACGAGTTAAATCCTTCTCATGGTTAGGATAAATCTGACCACTTGGCGACCCTGTTTTATGCTGAGGTCCGTGAATTTCCTGCTGATTTTAGTGATGACTTTTCTAGGTTTTTCGTCAACCTACAGCTGGTCTGGACGACAACTTCATGACCTAAATCAAGAAGCGCGTTTCTTTTTCGGAAGACTTTACTTCCTTTTAATGATGGAATTGATTCATCGTGTAGATCCGTCACTTCTTTTCTTTCATTAGTCCAAAGCAAAAGTATTTTCAGTTATTTGTTATAGAAATATGTGACATATGTTTAAAATATCTTGGTAAATTTTCCCACACTTGGCTTTTATTTTCCTTTTTATTGTCCTCTATTCCATTTTAAATGAATTTTAACATTTTGGTTTGTTTCTCAATTTATGTCCTTTCCGAGGTAACAATAATTTCGGTGTTAAAACCTAGTTTTATCGTTCATAAATATGTATAAACATGATTTTGAGTTCATTTAATTGAAAATTTTGAAAAATTTTACTAGAATTGGGTAGTCAGTATATAAGACTAGGGCTGTTCTTTATTATCAGAGAGCACTAGATTCTAATACAACTACTGCTTTACTAGTATTTCTAATGGTAACCAAGTGTATAAAGTAAAAATTTTAAAATCCGAAAGAATTTAACCCCTTCCTACACTTAAGATCTTGCAATGCCCTCATTTGCAAGAAATCGGTAACAATTTAAATTATTGAGGGTGATTTGTGTGAAAATGATTAAAATTTACCAAAGTTTCCAAACATATTGGCATTTTTTTTGCTGAATGATAAATGGTGCATATCATTTGTTCATTCCGTCTTGTTGTTATATCACATTTATTTTGCATCTTGTCGTCAAAATTAGTTGCTTTTGCTGAACTTAATGCCAGTCTTTGAAAATGCGTTGTTTTACCCTGTTGTGTACATAAGATAAACTGCAAACATATATACATATTTTTGAAGTTTGGTATATTACCCCACATTCAAACATTATTAAAATCTAAAAATAAAAATTTGTAAATTATAAAAACTAATACAATTCCAACATAAGTATTAAATGTATCAACATTACAAATTATAAAATAAATAAAACTAAGTAGACTATGGATGATACTGATACCAGTAGGGGTTCCATGCATAACCATATGTGTTATAAAATGCTTCGACTGGGTTATACGTAGGATACAGTGGTTGGATCTCTATAGACCAGTGAGGAAATACGGGTGATGGAGTAGGAATATAGTTTCTACCTATTTGTTGGCAATAAGCTATGATTTGGTTTTGATGAACTTGCCAATCTTCAAATGCTCGATGTCTAGCATTTTCGTACTCTTGTGAAGCTATAAACCTTTGCATTTCTGTCATTTCATTTCCCCCTCCCACATTACCTTGCTGTTGGTTTCTCTCAACCTGTGGATGTCTACCATGGTATTGTACTGCGGCGTTATTTCGCCTCTTCAAAACCTTCGCACCATGGTATACATTTAAACCTATTGTATCGCGGGGTTCTGGTTCTTCGACTAATAATCTCCCCCGACTTATATCCACACCGAGATATTCAGCAATCAAAGTAATAAATATACCACCTCCTATTATTATATGCAGTCTCATCCCCCTAACCATAGCTGATAAATAATAACCCACACAATAAGGTATACTTACAGTGCTTTGTGGGTCTCGAATACACATGTGGTAAAATAAATCCTGTTCATTTACCTTTTCCTTGTTCTTACCTCGTTGTGTAATCGAATTGGCTAAAAACCTATGAATTACTCTTAACTCTGCTCTATCTATATCCAAATAAGAGTAATTTCCCCCTTTAAATCGGTGATGGCTAATCATTTGACTCCATACACCATGTGTGTCAAAATTTTCGTCTATCTTCCTACCGTTCAATATCAACCCTCTACAATCTGCAAATGCTAGCTCCTCAGGCGTATATATACGTAAGGCCTGAGCCATGTCTAGTAAAGACATGTGGCGCATCGAACCTCCTAACAAAAAACTAATAAAAGATCGATCGGTTAAACTAACTACCCGATCATTTATTTCTATACTACACAATAATTCTTCACACCATACTTTATATACAGGTCTACGCATGCAGAATAATCGTACCCAATCATTAAAAGTAGAATTACCATACCTCTGTGTAAGTAATTCCCTAATTGGCCCGGCTAATTCTACAGCTTCTAACGGTGCCCATTCTATTACCCTAGGTACTTCAACAGCTTTAGAATGAAGAGTATGCAAGCCCCTTTGGTATTTTGGATAATCTATCCAAAGTCTGTCAAATCTCAGGTTCGGGTGCAAATCTTCCAAGTGCATATCAGAAAATGTCATGACTGGATGAGGTATATCTTGTTTGTAGTAGTTATCCACCTCCTGTTGTTCCGTATTCTCAGTAGGAGCATTGCGAGCTTGGGATGAAGATTCACCCCTTTCAGTCTGCAAAACACATCAAACACAATTTTTGTGCATCCAAATATGCATTAGTGTCCGCAAAATCATCAATCAAAATAATTACAATGACATGTTCAATTTATATCAAACTTAAGCTCATTTTCATATTTTCATCAAATCTACACTTTTTCAAATAAGTATATACGAAAATGTTCACCAAGTTCATAAGCATTCAACTCAAATAACATGTCAAAATAATCATTACTAGCAATTAAACAAGTTTCAAATGGCATTATCTCTCAAAAATCAAGTTCATGAATTTTAGACTTGAAAAAGTCCACTTTAATTCTCAAAATCATGTTTAGGCTCAAAGTTTGGATCATTTAACTACCTAAACATGTTACACTACTTAATTTAACAACAATTCATGACAAAAATCGGCCATAACCTATTTATATCAAAAAGCCCCAAATTTGCTCAAGAACACAAACCCTATATTACTTAAAATTTGAAGTTTAAGGCATCTAATCATGTTAAATAGCATCAATCTAGGTTATACAAGCATAATACATAAGCAATTTAAGCATAATTACACTAAAAAGTATCAAAATCGAATGGGGGAAAAAATTGCTCAAGAACACCAATTTTCGGATTAAATGGTGTTTAGGTGTAGAAATTTACCGTTTTCCTTGAATAATTCCTTGATAGCATCCTTCTCAGCATGATTTTAGTTAAAAATGTGATGAAAAACGGTGAAAAATTGTGATTTTGGGAGTGTTATTTTGGGTTTTTTCGCAGTGTTTTGGGTGTGGTGTGGGTGCAACTGATCTGTTCCAGCCGTTTTTATTTTTTCTGTATTTTTGTCTCTCCGCGAGTCGCAGCATATTTACCCTTCAAACTCCGCGACTCGCGGTGCTTTTTTTTTTTATAAATCTTAACTTATATAAAATAAATTTAAAATTTTGTTTTCCTTTGTTTTAGGACGAGGTCGTTTCGGATCGATGTCCTAGTCCGTCCTTCGACAAAATTTTAAAATTCGTCTTTTTGTAGCGATTGTTTTAAAAGCTAAGATTTTTGGGTTTTTTAATGTTTTTGGCATACTTTAATTCAATAAGATTAAAAATAATGATAATAAAAGTTCTCGTCCCTCCCTCGGGTAAAGCAATTTCTGTTCAAAGACCTAGTCTTCAACTTACGACGAATTTTAAAAATCATATTTTTAACTTAGCGAAATAAAGTAAATTTTTGTTTTTAAATTCACGCCAAACTTAAATTAAAAATGCATAAAATTAAGAATTCATATAATAAAAATTAAAAATTCACACCAAACTTATATTATATTTTTGTTTTTAAACATACAAACTTATATTGAAAAGATTAATTTTTCAAATATTTACAATTTTAAATATATTAATTTTAAAAAGTTTACAATATTATTTTAATTTTTATATATTAATTTTTTAAAACATGGTAAAATTAAAAATCTTTTTGGCTTTTATCCCACTTTAATCAATCAAATATTATCAAAAATATACGCCCCTCTTTTCGGTAAAGTAATTTCGGTTCCATGACCTAATTTAACTCATGACGAATTTTTGAAATATTTTGGGTTGATTGATTAAAGATATTTATACCTTAAGAATAAACGTTAAATTTCGCAGTGATGTAATAAATTTTTGAATGATATCAATAATTTCGGTCGCCAAACCTAATTTTATTCAATACCAATTTAATACTTTATAGCGAACAAATTAGCGTTTATTATCAAAAGGTTAAAAATAAAAATAAAAAAAATAAAAAACTGTACAGACTTACCTGTGAGATAGTATTCTTAGTTATATGATCTATCCCATTCATAAGATAGTCGGTTTAATTGGTTTTCCATGGCTACATAGGCGTAACCTCGAGCATTCAGCATTTTTTCTTCTAAACATATGAAAGGTCCGTCTCTGCATAAAGTAACAAATTCGGTGTTTGAATAGGTTTCATTATTTGAACATTTACCTCCATGTGACCATTTTCCGCATTTGTGACATCTTTCTAGGTGTCGTGCTCTTCTTTTCGCTGCGGATTTTGATTTTCCTTTACCAAATTGTAACTTATTATCTTCGCATCTGGATTCTTTTCTTACTCCGTCCAATCTTTCTCTGATTACTGATACTATTTCACTCGGAAGTGTGTCATTATTACGTTTAGTGATCAAAACGTGTAGCATTAGACCATGGTTTAGTTCACAGGCAGTCTTCATTTCGTAAAAACCTAAAAAAAATAAAAATTCAGAATGGGGGGAGAAGACTATTTCTTTAGGGTCTGCTAGGGAAAGACCATTCGGGTTCCATTTTCGAGAACTACACGAAAACAAAAAATCTAACTCTAACAGAAATACATATTATCCTTTAAAAGACTTGATTCTCCCCACACTTAGTTAGTTGTGGTATCGAAATTGTGATTAACTTCATTGTCAACTTCCATTGGACTATCTATTTAATGTTTAACTCTGTGACCATTAACTTTAAATTCAATTCCATTTGAATTTATTAATTCTATCGTTCCGTATGGGAAAACTCTTTTGACTATGAATGGTCCAGACCATCTTGATTTCAATTTTCCAGGAAATAGCTTGAATCGTGAATTGAAAAGAAGAACTCTGTCTCCTTCTTTAAATTCTTTTGAACTTCTGATTCTTTTATCATGCCATTTCTTCGTTCTTTCCTTATAGATTAATGAATTTTCGTATGCTTCATGTCTTAATTCTTCTAATTCATTTAGTTGACTTAACCGTAGACGTCCAGCTTCATGTAAATCAAGATAACATGTCTTCAAAGCCCAAAATGCTTTGTGTTCAATTTCTACTGGAAGATGACATGCTTTTCCATAAACAAGTCTAAAAGGTGTGGTTCCAATTGGAGTTTTATAAGCTGTTCTAAAAGCCCAGAGTGCATCCTCCAATTTAATGGACCATTCCTTCGGATTTGATCCTACGGTTTTCTCTAGAATACGTTTTAAAGCTCGGTTGGTATTTTCAACTTGTCCACTTGTTTGTGGATGATATGCGGTGGAGATTTTATGAGTTACTCCATATCTTTTGAGAACTTTCTCAAGTTGATTATTACAGAAATGAGTACCCCGATCACTTATTAAAGCTTTCGGTGTTCCAAACCTTGCAAAAAGACGTTTTAAAAAGTTGACTACAACTCGTGCATCGTTAGTTGGGAGAGCTTGTGCTCCCGCCCATTTAGATACATAATCAATGGCTACGAGAATATAGAGATTATTATGAGATTTTGGAAATGGACCCATAAAGTCAATACCCCAAATGTCAAATACTTCACATACTTGGATGACATTTTGTGGCATTTCATCACGTTGACTTATTTTTCCGGCCCTTTGACAAGTATCACAGGATTTGCAAAGAAGGTGTGCGTCTTTGTAAATTGTAGGCCAATAGAATCCAGCATCATAAACTTTTCTTGCTGTTAGTTGAGGCCCATAATGCCCTCCTGTTGGTCCTGTGTGACAATGGTTTAAAATTTTACTAGCTTCATCTCCGAATACACATCGGCGTATTATTCCATCGGGACAACTTTTAAACAGATGTGGATCTTCCCAAAAATAGTGTTTTATATCACTGAAGAATTTCTTTCGTTTTTGGTACGATAATCCTTTTTCAAGGAATCCACATACTAAGTAGTTTGCATAGTCTGCAAACCATGGAATTTCATTATAATCGATCTTTAATAGATATTCATCAGGAAAGTTGTCTTGTATGGCCGATTCATTTAGAACTTCTAATTCGGGATTTTCAAGACGAGAAAGATGATCAGCGGCGAGATTTTCTGCTCCTCTTTTATCTCAGATTTCAATATCGAACTCTTGTAAGAGTAAGATCCAACGGATTAATCTTGGTTTGGCATCTTGTTTCGAAAATAGGTATCTAAGAGCAGAATGGTCGGTATAGACCACCGTTTTTGCTAGAACGAGATATGAACGAAATTTATCAAAAGCAAAGACAATAGCAAGGAGTTCTTTTTCAGTAGTTGTATAGTTCATTTGTGCTCCTTGTAACGTCTTACTAGCATAATATATAGGTTGAAATCGTTTTTCAATCCTTTGTCCTAAAACGGCTCCCATTGCAAAATCACTTGCATCGCACATTAATTCAAACGGTAGATTCCAATTTGGTGTTATCATGATCGGCGCATTAGTAAGTTTCTCTTTAAGAATATTAAAAGATTTGATGCATTCATCTGAAAAGATGAATAGAGCATCCTTTTCTAGGAGTTTATTCATAGGAGTGGCAATTTTAGAAAAATCTTTTATGAAACGTCGGTAAAAACCGGCATGCCCTAGAAAACTCCTAACTCCTCTAACATTGGTGGGATGTGGAAGTTTAGCAATTACATCTACTTTAGCTCTATCCACTTCAATTCCTTCTTTTAAAATTTTATGACCAAGAACGATGCCTTCTTTAAACATGAAATGGCATTTCTCCCAATTAAGTACTAGATTTGATTGTTCGCATCTAATAAGCATTCGTTCAAGATTAGCTAGACATGATTCAAATGTATCACCGAAGACTGAAAAGTCATCCATGAAAACTTCCATTCATTCTTCTATCATGTCGTGAAAAATCGCCATCATGCACCTTTGAAAGGTTGCAGGGGCGTTGCAAAGTCCAAATGGCATGCGTTTGTAAGCAAAAGTACCATAAGGGCACGTGAACGTGGTTTTCTCTTGATCTTCGGGAGCTATTGGAATTTGAAAATATCTGGAAAATCCATCAAGAAAACAATAGTAACTATTTCTGGCTAATCTTTCCAACATTTGATCAATAAAAGGTAAGGGAAAGTGATCTTTTCTGGTGGCGTCATTTAATTTTCTATAATCAATACAAACACGCCATCCTGTTACAGTCATAGTAGGAATAAGCTCATTTTTTTCATTTGTAATGACAGTCATGCCACCCTTCTTAGGCACGCATTGAACTGGGCTTACACATGGACTATCAGAAATTGGATAAATTAGACCTGCGTCTAGCAGTTTAATAATTTCTTTTTTAACTACATCTTGCATATTCAGATTTAGTCTTCGTTGGCGTTGCACATACGTTTTATGACCTTCTTCCATAAGGATTTTATGTGTGCAATACGAAGGACTTATTCCTTTAATATCATGAATCTTCCATGCAATGGCTGGTTTATGAGCTTTCAACACAGAAATGAGTTGTGATTTCTCATTTTCAGTAAGAGAAGACGATATTATTACAGGTAATTCAGATTCACCATGTAAATAAGCGTATTCCAAATGGATTGGAAGTGGCTTTAACTCTAATGTCGGAGGTTCTTCTATCGATGATTTATATCGATATCTGTCTTCTTCTTTTAGCATTTGAATTTCTTCTGTTGTTGGTTCATATCCATTAGCTATTAGTGTAGCTAACATTTCAGCTTCATCAATTGGTTCAGTACTTTCTCCTAAAGAACATTCTCCTGTTCCTTGTAATTCTGGAAATTCTTCTAATAATTCTGCATGTGAGTCTATAGTTTGAATATAATAGCATGTATCATCTGCAGATTACGGTTGTTGCATTGCTCTATCAACTGAAAAGGTAACACTCTCGTCCTCTATAATTAGGGTCAGTTTCTTACCAAACACGTCTATCATTGCTTTAGCCGTGTTTAAGAATGGTCTTCCTAATATGAGAGGAACTTGAAAATCTTCTTCCATGTCCAGAACAACAAAATCTACTGGAAATACTAAAGTACCAACTTTAACTAGCATGTTCTCCATTATCCCTTTAGTATATTTTATTGATCGATCGGCTAGTTGTATGCTTATTCTTGTTGGTTTCAATTCTCCAAGGTCTAGTTTAGCGTATAGTGAATACGGCATTAAATTTATACTAGCACCTAAGTCTGCCAATGCTTCTATTGAACTAAGACTACCCAGAAAACATGGAATTGTGAAACTTCCTGGATCAGATAATTTTTCTGGTATCTTATTCAACAGCACTGCTGAACAATTAGCATTCATAGTAACAGCCGAGAGTTCTTCCATTTTCTTTCTATTCGTGATCAGATCTTTCAAGAATTTAGCATATCTAGGCATTCCTGAAATCACATCAATGAAAGGAAGATTTACATTTATCTGTTTAAACATATCCAAGAATTTGGATTGCTCGGCTTCAAGTTTCTCTTTCTTCATTTTACTCGGGTAAGGAAGTGGTGGTTGGTATGGTTTAACATAAGGTTTAGCCTTAACTGTGTTATCTTCATTAACCTTTTCAACTACCGGTTCTTTTTCCTTATCTTGATCAGGTTGTGGTTCTTGTGGAGTAGGAATAGCTTCATCAGAAGTTACAGGTATTTCAGGTGGTTTAAGTGTAATACCACTTCTTGTGGTAATAGCTTTAGCTGTTTCATTCCGGGGGTTAGCATTTGTATCACTAGGTAAACTTCCCGGTTTTCTTTCACCTATTAACCTTGCTAGGTTACTTACTTCTTGTTTCAAGTTTTGAATAGAAGCTTGTTGATTTCTAAATGCTTGAGCATTTTGTTCATTAGTTTGTTTCTGAGATGTGAAAAACTGCGTTTGAGTTTCAACTAGCTTCGTCATCATATCTTCTAAATTCAGCTTTTTATCATCGGTTTGTGGTGGTTTGTTTTGAAAATTAGGTCTTTGCTGGTTGTAAGTATTATTGGATACTTGTTGATTGCTAAGACCTTGTTGGTTGTTGTATGGAATATTTCGGTTATAATTCTGATTTTGATTGTAAATCGGTCTTGGCGGTTGATAATTATTCTGATAATTATTTCCAGGCCTTTGGTTTATGTATGAAATATTCTCTCTTTGTTCCATTGTTAGTTCAATACTGAGACAATCTTTTGTCAAATGTGGTCCTCCACACTGCTCACAACTAATTCGTATTGAGTGGATATCTTTAGTCATCTTTTCCATTCGTCTCTCGACAGCATCTATCTTTGCAGAAATGGAATCTAAGTCATGGCTAGAATCGGCTCTAGCTGCTTTAGATGATCTAACGATATCTTTTTCTTGGTGCCACTCATGTGAGTGGGAAGCAGTGTTATCAATAATTTTATAAGCATCAGTTTCGGTTTTCTTCATAATAGAACCACCAGCTGCTATATCTATGTCTTTCCTTGTAGTGATGTCGCATCCTTGGTAGAATATTTGTACTATTTGACAGGTATCTGAACCATGTTGCGGACATCCTCTTAATAACTTTCCAAATCTTGTCCATGCCTCATATAGAGTTTCATTCGGTTTCTGTGTGAACGTAACAATTTCTCCTTGAAGTCTTACGGCTTTAGATGCCGGAAAGAATTATTTAAGAAATTTTTCAACTAAAACGTCCCATGTATCAATCGCCCCTTCAGGTAACGATTCCAACCAATCTTTGGCTTCTCCCTTTAAAGTCCAGGGAAATAACATGAGATATATCTATTCATCCTCCACTTCTCTTATTTTAAATAGTGTGCAGATCCTATTAAAGGTACGAAGATGTTCGTTTGGATCTTCCTTCGGCGCACCACTAAATTGGCATTGATTAGTCACCATATGTAGAATTTGTCCTTTGATTTCATAATCTGGCGCATTAATGTCAGGATGAGTAATTGCGTGACCTTGGCCAGTGCGTTTAGCTCTCATTCGGTCTTCCATACTTAAAGGTTCCAGATTCTCCATAATTGAATTTGTTGAATCGGAATCACTATAGGATTCTGATTTAATGGTTCGTTCCTCAACAATCTCTGTTTGAATGATTGGTGGTTCCGGAGGAAAATTTAATGGTTCAGGATCTATGAATTGTCCCTGAATATTCTCCGGATTCTCAATTGTGAGGTCGGGTTCAAAAAATGGATTATCAGAAATTTGAATTGGAGTACTTGGTCGACTGGATGACGATTCTAAAGGAAAATCAACGGCGGTAATATTTGTTAGATGTCTTGATCTAGTTACAGGTGGTGAACGTACAAAAGGTGGTGAACGTCTTGCTCGGTGCATTCACTGAATATCCTATTAGTTTTTAAAAGGAAAGAAAAATTATATAAGTTATCCAATTAATAGACTTTTCTGATTTTGCCCACGTTTCGAATAGCCAAAAGATACAGCAGAGGGGCAGGATTCGTTTGGTCTCAATATAATTGAGGACTGTTTGGCTCCAATAACCCGGTCCACGTACAAATCCAACTATTACTACGAACCTGAAAATTTTGATGTCTATCAATTTAACTACTTAAAATAAATTTTCGTAATTTTAAGAAATTTAGATAAGAAGTAGAATAAAAATCTATGTCCTAAAACTAGAATAGCGAGAAATAAGAAAGAAAAAGAGTGCGTCGAAAAAGAAAAAGAAAAGGGTTGAAAAATAAAAGGCGTCGGAAAATAAGAAATAAAAAGAAATGACTTATAGAACTTAAAAACACTCGACTAACCCAACCTTATTACTATCACTAACTTAAAATTATAATCGCAAATTGAGATTACTAATTGGAGTGATAATTGATACATAGGTAAAAGGTGTCTAAAAATATTAAAGCTTACAAGTAAAACTATATCTCAAATGGAAATAACTTAAAAAGGAACTAAAACTTAAAAAGGCGTCGCAAAATTCTAAAGCACTTAAATCTTAGTCTAAAGAAAAGGCACTTAAGGGATTTTACGGCAAAGCCTAAAAATCTAGAAGTAAAAATAACTATGGCAAAAACTATGTTTAAAACTAAATATGAACGAAAAATACAAATATTACGCTAAAACAATTAAAAAGGGACAAAATATAAAAATATATAAAAAGTTGTAAAAATTACAATTTTTATAAAAATATTATTTTTATATTATTTATTTTATAAAACTATTAATTTTACAATTTAATTAAACTAAATAAACTAAATATACAAATTTAATAAATAAACTAAACTTAATAATAAATTAACAAAACTAATTAGGGTTTAATTAAAAATTAATAATAATAATTACTCCGTAATAAATGTTGATTAGGGTTCTGTCAGGCGCGTCAGGGAGAACTCCGCGAGTCGCGGTTCTCGAAGCTGGAAAACTCCGCAAGTCGCGGGGTTTCAAATTTCAGATCAGGTGCAGGACAAAAATCGTTCGTTTCAGTTTTTTTTTTTTTAAATTTCTGTTTTATATTTTCTGTTTAAATAAAAATATTTATATAATAAAAACATATATTTAAAAACTAAAATAAAAATAGAAATACTTTATAATTTTATAAATAAAAATCTTAAAACTAGATTTATATATATATATATTTTTTCGGTTTTTTTTTTTAATTTTATGTTTTAAATAAACACAAAATATTTAAATAAAACTTATATTTTTATAAAATAGAAATAAAGAAACTTTATAAAACTTAAATATTTAACAAACTCTTAAAAATATTTATATTTTTGTTTTTCTTTTTATGTTTTCGAATATTTAAAACGTATTTAAAAAAAACTACTTTTTATAAAAGTAAACTAAAAATAAAATTTTTTTTTTATATATTTATTAGCGTTGCGCTTCCGGCTTTTAAGCTAGATTGTCCCCGGCAGCGGCGCCAAAAATACTTGATAGTTAAAGCTAAGGGGTATAAAATACTATTAAATTTTACAAGGAAATACTATTAAATACGATACAATTTTACACAAGATATTTATTTATTTAGAGAATGGATATACTTAAACCTTGCTACAACACTTATAGGCAGTGTACCTAATCGTACAGTAGTGTAGTTTTTAGTAAGTCCAGTTTGTTCCACAGGGAATCTTTTTCACAAAGCTTAACGCTATATTAGTTTAAATTTATAAAAATACAAATATATATATAAGTAATATTATTATTATAAAGGGGGGTTTTACCGTTTAATGACTGGTTTGTCGATTTAAAAATTTAGTCGCAGTTAAAACCAAATGTAAAATATTAAATAAATAAAAGACTTAATTTAAAGCGTAAAGTAAATAACGATAATGAAATTGCGAATAATAAAAGTGCGATAAAATAAACTTGCGATAATTAAAAAGTACGATAATTAAAAGTGCAATTAAATACAATAACAATAAATAAAAATGCGATAATTAGAAGTGCAATTAAATATAAAATAAAGGAAATTAAATATGAAATAAAAGAATTATGCTTATTTAAACTTCCGTAATCATGATGTTTGACGTGTTGATTTTAGTTTTATGCCCATGGGTTAATTGTCCTTTGTCCTGGATTATTTAATATGTCCGTCTGGTTTTTGTCCTAACAGTCCATCAGTCATAAATATAAAGTGCGAGTGTCCTCGTCAAATTATCCTTATACCCGAAGTTAAATATTCCAACTAATTGGGGACTTAAACTGTAACAAGATTTTAATACTTTGTTTAATAATTACACCAGGATGTCGACTGAGTGTAACCTAAGGTTTTAATACTTTGTTAACAATTATGCCAAGTGTCCTTGTACATAATTTCACCCCTGTTTTAATAATTCTAGTGGCTATTAATCCATTCCCGTGTCCGGTTAAATGAACGATTATTCGTACATATAAATATCCCGCCCATCGTGTCCGATCGAGTGTAAATGGTTATTTATAGGGACGCCCAATTGTAAATTTTTATATTAACATTAACAAACTATCATTTAGTTAAAAAAAATATAAAGCCCATTAATAGCCCATAATCTAATTTCCACAAGTGTCGTTCTTTTGTCCAAACCCCAATTATGGTACAAAGCCCAATTACCCAATTTTAGTAATTAGCCCAATATCATGATTACTTCGGATTAAATAAGCATAATAATAACTTAGCTACGAGACATTAAATTAAAAAGGTTGAACATAACTTACAAAAAATAGCGTAGCGTTACACGGACAGAATTTCGACTTACACCCTTACAACATTTGCTAACATACCCTTATTATTAGAATTAAAATTAAAATTAAAATTAAAATATAAATTATAAATATAAATATTACGTATATAGATAGAGAGATTGATATATTGATATATATTTACGATCAGAATGCGCGAGCTTTATAGGCAGTTTTAACATTTGGGGCTCCGCGACTCGTGGCCCTTTTCTTCTTCAAACTCCGCGAGTCGCGGAGATCGTATTTCCAGCCCACACATCTTTGTCTTTTAATCTGCCGACGGAATTTAATATATAAATATAATATAAATATATAATTTATATAATTAATTATATATTATATTATATTTATATACATAATTAATTTATAACTTTCGGTCCGTTGCGTCGAGCGTTGAGAGTTGACTCTGGTCCCGGTTTCGGATTTTCGAACGTCCTTGCATACAATTTAATATCTTGTACTTTGCATTTTGAATCTTGTACTCTTGTAATTTTGAGACGTTTCTTATCAATAATTGGAACCTCTTTGATTGTATTTTGTAGTTTTGAGCTTTTTGGTCATTTGCGTCTTCAATTCGTCGAATCTGTCTTTTGTCTTCACCTTTTATTATTTAAACGAATATCACTTGTAAATAGAACAATTGCAACTAAAAGCTTGTCTTTCTTGAGGAATAATGCTATGAAATATATGTTCGTTTTTAACATTATCAGTAGGTGCAGATCACAATTGATTATAAATGGAACAAATCACGTTTTATATTTCATTCTTCACACACTCGTTCAATCACATAAATTTATATATATATATATATATATATGTTTAATATTATTATTATTAATATTAGGATTATTAATATTAATCTGGTTATTATTAATATTAGTATTACTAGGAGCGATATTATTAGTATTATACATAAAATACTACGACGAGGTTCTGCTCGCATGTTTTCAAAATGGGTTTTTGAGAGGGATAGAGCTAAGGAAATTATGGGTTATAGCTGTGGATGTTATGGGTATTGTTCGGGGGTATTCTCGTAAGGTCAAACTAGTGTTTATCATCTCCGTTGCGTCTACGTACTTTCCTACAATATCGAATCAGAATATTGATACGTGAGCATTCATATCTTATCTTTTATATATTAATAGTGTATCACTGACTAGTGCTCGAGTATATATGATTATGCATGCTTGAATGTTTAATATCGTCATTAAATAGTTTATGATAAATTATGAATTTGATACGTATGCTGCTAAGATAAGGTATAGAAAGCGTATGGTTTCGATGAATGGATTAAAAGATAGTCAACTGAATTATCATTAATTTTAGTATTATTATTATTATTATTATTATTATTATCGTCATTATTATTATTATATAATTATTATTATTATTATCATTATTGTTATTAATATAAGTATTATCATTCAAAATTGTTATTGTTACTATCGTTATTATCACTAAGGTTATTATTATTATTATTATTATTATTATTATTATTATTATTATTATTATTATTATCATTATCATTATTATCATTATCATTATAATAATTATTATTATTATGATTAGTATTATTATAATTATTATTAGTAGTATCATTATCATTAAAACTAATATTAATATCATATAATTATTATGATTACTATTACTATTATTATCATTATTATGAATGCGATATAAAAGAGGACTAAAAGCTATTAAACAAATCAATTAGGAAATAATGAGTATAAGTATCATGATGAAATTAAAATATTGTAGGAAATTGATTTAGATAAAAATATCGTTTTCATTATTTTTATCATTAGTATTATTATTAAAAGTATCATTAATAATAAAACTATCATTTTTATTAAAATTATCATTTTAAATAGAAATATCATTGCTATTATAAAATATCATTATTATTATCATTTTAGTATTATTATTAAAAATTATCATTTAAATAGAATTGTTATTGTTATATAAAAATATTATTATATTTAAAAAGTGTCGTTATTATTAAAATTAAGGTTGTAGTAGGTTGAGTGGTGGCGTGAAGATTGAGTTGTGGTGCTCGAGTTTATGGTTAGTCGATGGTTCATCCGAAAACATATTAAAGAAGGTGGTTCATGGTGACGGGTGGTGAAAACGACAAAGGTGACAATTTGATTGTGGTGTTGGTGTTTGATGAAAGAGTTATTGACGGTGGTAGGAGGTGATACCCGAGGTATGTAAGTAATACATGTATATGTATTTTAATGTTTCTATTTGATTTTCTAATTTGTGAGGATTCGGTTTTTCTGAATAAATGAGTGTTAATACTTGTAATCGATCAAGTTTATTGTGTAGTGCTTATTGGTGCTTATTGAGGTCGACTGGTAACAAGATCCGACAATAAGTACATGAGATTTTAATTAGTACAATATAAAAAAAATAAATTAGATAAGGATGGCTAACAGATTCGTACTACATTTAGTATTAATATCTCTTAATTTTGTATCTGTTTTTTTTGTAGTGTTTAATTAGGATCGACGAAGAATCTTGAGCAGGAGAAGGAAATAAGAAAGCGGAAATAGATAGAGACTTGCAACGGATTCGTACGCTTTAATTGTTATTGACAGCTAACAATCCTTGTATCTGTCTGTTTGATTTATCTCATTGATTTGTAGAAGGAATAAAGATTGGCAATAAGTGTTATGAATTAAACTCAGTGATTACCTGTCTTTGTTTTTAATGAGATTTGATTTCAACTGGTAACAAATTGCAGACAAGAAGAATCAATCATGAAAATTTAAAAGAAATTTGGAGAATGATATTAAACAGATTCGTACAATTTAATTGATGTAGATTGCTAACAAATTCAGACAAGAAACAAAATTTGAGTAAAGTAGATTGAGATGGAAAACAGAATTGGATTCTTCTTCCTAATATATTTTATTTATTTATTTATTTATTATTATTTTTTTATATAACATTAATATTAGTAATAATAATTCTATTAATAATAAATAATAATAATAATAATGAAATAATAACATAATAATACTGTTAATAATAATTATCATAATAATAATAATTTTTAGGATGATGATACTAATAGTTATAATAATGTTTATAATGATATTATTAATGATAATATTAATAAATTTTATTATTTATAATAATAATATTAATGATTTTATGATAATGGTAATTATAAAAATAATGATAATATTAATCTTAATAATAACAAAAATCATAATTTTACTACTAATTATCATAATAATAATATTAATAATATTAGTAATTAAATGTATCCAATTTCATATATATATATATATATATATATATATATATATATATATATATATATATATATATATATATATATATATATATATATATATATATATATATATATATATATATATATATATGTTATATGTATATAATGATATTGATAATATCGATATTAATTTTAATAATAATAATGAAAGTAATAACCTTAATATAACACTATATTTTAATTTGTGATTACATTCTATATATTAATATTACAATTTTAATTATGTAATATTATAAATCATATATATATATATATATATATATATATATATATATATATATATATATATATATATATAATATCATATACTGAATATTTGATATTTATATATTTTAATATAATTATAACTGTGAATAGAAATTATACATATATCTATATATATATATATATTTAAATATATATACCCACGTATCTATTTACAATTTTTTTGTTCGTGAATCGTCGAGAACAGTTAATGGTCAAATGGATATATGAAATTAGTTCAAAAATTTTGAGACTCAATATTTCAGACTTTGCTTATCGTGTCGAAACCATATAAGAATTAAGTTTAAATTTGGTCGAAAATTTCCGGGTCGTCACAGTACCTACCCTTTAATAAATTTCGTCCCGAAATTTGATCGAGGTCGTCATGGCTAACAATAAAAATATTTTCATGACGATTATGAGTTGATAAATAGAGTTTTATCATTATTGAGTAATATAGATAAAACGATTCAATTATGTTAAGCGTACGAATGAAGCTATCACAAAGAGTGAAATGAGAACTAAAGATTCGCCTTAGCTTTTGACGTAGTCACGTTTGAATTCCGGAATTCAAGGGATTTAAAAGAAAATCTTGGAAATCTATAAGATCTGATTCTTCGAGATTTATGGAAATTAAGATCTCTATAATTAAATGCGATCATCTATCTCGATTACTTTGTCTGGTATTTTCACTATAAATGAACTTCTTCCGTTCCATTCCTTCTCACCACTCCCATTTTCTATATTTTAATTCATACTTTCAAATCATCAGTCAATATGCTTCATTCAGTTTTAATTCTGGATATATTCCTGACTTTCATATCGATCATTCTCCTTTTTCATCTACTACCGGAGGAATCTGTTTATTTCTACTTCGCTCTTGGGGTTATTATGTTTATCATACTCTCGTGTCTTTATATTGCTATTCCTATTAATGTACACGGTTTGTGATTTCTGTGTTGTTGTCGAGTTTTATATCTTCCCTTATGTTTCGAAGCTATTTGCCTTTTTATTCTCTTCTCGACCTCTAGTAAAGCGAGTAATGGTCCAGAATTTGTAAGTATGGAGTTTCGAATGAACTTAATGTTCTAAACAAGAAAGAACGTAATAGCACGATTTGATTTGTCAAATTACCAGAATCACTGAGAATAGAACTATCAAGAATATATTTTCTTGATATGTTTAGAAGTTAAGCAGAATGAAAGAGTTATGTAACATGACACATGATGATGGTATAATCTAGTGTGAACCATCATCACATTTCATTAGAAACTCAGCATGACTTACTGTAATATAATCATGTTGGCCAAGCGCATTATATTATACTAACTCATGCTTCAATTTCCAATACTTCTCCAGAATTCATTCATAATTTAAAACTTGAATAGAGAAACTAAAACAGTTTTCTTTATGATGTAATACGGATAGCGCGAAGAGATAACTAATTTCGGACAAGAAGAGTTATGAAAATATCCTCAAAAATATCGAAGATATTTATGATGATATTTTCAGAATTTCTAAGATCGAAGGTTGATGAAGAAAGATTTTCCACAAGATTTAACATGGGTACGGAGCAAGATATTCTCTAAAGATTTCATCAGATCCAGAATTACCTGGATTCTTTGAATATAGGGTTTGGTCCTTGTATCTGTTCTTGGTCTCCTTCATGGTTAGCTCAATCCATTTTTCAGTACCAAATTTTCTATCGAGCTTTCCCAACACTCCATTCTTTATCATCAAACTTTTAGCCATTTAAACCATCTACAATTTTGCTTTTTCTTCTACATTTAATGCTACCATAACTGAATCATCGATTATCAATCCGAGGTGGTTTCAAGAGAATTGTGTTTTTAGATGATTAAACGCTAATTTCTGGTAATTGGTATGGCAATTCTCGTTACAAAGTGCGGATGAGTTCATGATAAGACTTCAATAGGTAAATATAGTGATTTGTCGAAGAGATTTAAGCCAAGGAGCAACGAGGTTGCTGGTACGTCTGCTGGTGATGTGGTGGAATATAAAAGGTTCTCCAATAACAATAAAAGAGCACGCATATATATCAAGGTTATAATAAGATTGTTTCGAATGAAAAGTTGAAGTTGACTTGCTGGAGTTGTGACAAAATTGGCTAATTTGAAAAGGGATTACAAAGTTATTTTTTGGTAATAACAACTCCCAAAGGGTTAGCACAGATACGTTTTAAACATTTACTCAGGTTCCGAGTGTTTTCAGGTGCATAACTATATGCATCAATCTTTTCTTCTGTAGATGTGGCACGGTTGGTTCATCCTCTCGATTGAAGTGTTTTTAAGAATTATGAAATATTTGAACGCAGATTGGAATCGTCAAGATACAAATGAGGTTTAAAATGAAATCAAGTGGCAGACTTGAAGAATTATTTAGTTTCATATGTTATAATCAATATTTTAATTCATTTTAATTGTCCAATGTTTTCTTCATTATGCCACTTGTTAGATTCTGATAAGTCAAAATCCAAATATGAAATCGAATAAAAATGGTTATTCTGTGATGAACGGATTCCTATATCTGTGGATGTAAGTAGGATAGTAAATGACTGTTGAATCAGATTCGAAGAATGTACAGTGTAACTTATTAATGTGAAACTAAGTATTCCTCGGGTATTACCTACCCGTTAAAATATTTTCACCATTATCAGTTTGTACACAGAATTTTTAATTACAATCTTTATGAAAACATATATACATATATATTTTCTTCAGATGTAATCATGGATTTAATGAGTTAATAAGATATTAATCTCATTTGCTTTTCGGTTTAAGCTAGAATAAGTAATCTCTAAAACTATTAGGAACCACATATTCTTCGCAGAATATTTCTTCAATGAAGTTATGGATCAATACTTCATCGTTCATTGTTATTGGTACTCCTTGGTATCTATGGTGCATATGATGTTGATGTTCGAGGTATAGATTGTGATGTCGAGACGTGTGATGCGGATGTTGTTGTTGGTGGTAATGGTACTGTTGATGCTGGTGACATTGCTGAAGCTGGTATGTTTTGCACCATATTTTCCAAAGCTACAACACGGGTGCGAAGCTCGTTGACTTCTTCTATTACTCCGGGATGATTAGCGGTTGAAACAAGCGGATAAATAAGGTTTAGAATAGTAGATATTATGTAATTGTTGAGAGTTATCCGAAAAATGAGAGTGAAAATGGTGGTTCGAACAGGTTTGCCGGTAAGTGTTTCAGGTTCTTTGCCAATAGGGCAATATGGTTGGTGGGAGGGATCACTTCTTCGCATCTCCATTAATTAAGTTTACTTCGTACCCATTCTCAATTTATCCTGAATTTCTGATGGCTAATTGGTTAACCCATTCTGGTTACACTTCTTTCACCACTAAATTGGCATTGATTAGTTACCATGTGTAGGATTTGTCCTTTGATTTCATAATCTGGTGCATTAATGTTTGGTTGAGTAATTGCATGACCTTGGCCAGTGCGTTTAGCCCTCATTCGGTCTTCCATATTTAGAGGTTCCAGATTTTCCATAATTGAATTTGTTGAATCTGAATCACTAGAGGATTCTGACTTAATGGTTTCTTCCTCGACAATTTCTGGATGAGTGATTTGTGGTTCAGGAGGAATGATTAGTGGTTCAGGATCTCTGAATTGTCCCTGAATATCCTCCTGATTCTCAATTGTGAAGTCGGGTTCAAAAAATGGATTATCGAAAATTTGAATTGGAGTACTTGGTCGACTGGATGACGATTCTAAAGAAAAATCAACGGCGACAATGTTGGCTAAATGTCTTGATCTGGTTACAGGTGGTGACGTATGAAAGGTGGTGAACATTTTGCTCGGTGCATTCACTGAATATCCTATTAGTTATAAAAGATAAAAATTATATAAGTTATCAAATTAATAGACTTTTCTGATTTTGCCCACGTTTCGAATAGCCAATAAATGCAGCAGGTATCCAGGACCCTTTAAATCGGAAGCCCACAACTCGCCACTAACAAATCCAACTATTACTACGAACCAGAAAATTTTGGATGTCTATCAATTTAACCGCTTAAAATAATTTTTCGTTTTGAAATTTTAGAGAAGAAATAGAAAATTCTATGTCCTAAAAACTAGAGCATCGAGAAATAAGAAAGAAAAAGAGTGCGTCGAAAAACGTCGAAAAATAAAAGGTCAAAAAATAAGCGTCGAAAAATAAATGTCACAAAACAATAAAATGCAGCGTCGAAACTTAAAAGTCTAAAAACTAAAATTTAAAACTTACGTCTAAAGGTGTTAAAGCTTAAAAGGAATTATATATCCAAAACGGCAATAACTTAAAAAGGCACTAAAATCTAAAACGGCGTCGCAAAATTCTAAAGCACCTAAATCTTAGTCTAAAGAAAAAGCACTTAAGGGATTTTACGGCAAAGCCTAAAAATCTAGAAATAATAATAAACTACGGCAAAATACTAGATTAAAACTAATTACGAACGAAAAATTATAAAATTACGCTTTAACTAATAAAAAGATACAAAATATAAAATAAGTTTAAAGTTATAAAAATACAATTTTATAAAAATATTATTTTTATATTATTTATTTTATAAAAGTATTAATTTTATAAATAATAAAACTAATTAAAACTTAATATTACAAATTAAATAATAAAACTAAAACTAATATTAAAAAGTAATTAATTAATTAAACCCTAATTATAATTAATTAATAATAATAATTATTAATACTCCGTAACCCTAATTGTACGTACTAGGATCAGACCTGTCTTTTCACCTCATGCGATCGCATGAGTTGTATGTTATACATCCATTAAACCAAGATGTAACTATAGTCAAATATATTTTCATTCAATATGAAATTTTAAAATAGAAACAATAATAGAGTTATGAATTGAGAGATATCAAAAAGTGTCACAAAATAATTGAACCATTAAACCAAGATGTCGCCAAACGTGTAAGGATATGTGGCTAGTGGGGATATATTAACCCCAAAAATGATCTCAATATACCTAAATAAAGTGTTACATAAAAAACAAGTATCAAAATAATATTTAAATATGCATAAGAGTTCAAATGCAAAGGTAATAATTATCGTAAAATCTGAAAGTTCAAAATTCACCTTTAGAAATAGCAAAACAAATTTTTCGACGTCAAAACTATTTCGAATAGAAGCAAGCCTTCTGGAAGTCTTTCTCATAACGTCCTTATCTATTCATAGTGCGAAAGTGGATCCAATTTTCAACCAAAGTTTTTTTAGCATGATTGCCACATAATTTGGCCCAATTATGTGGCCAACGTAATGTGCTCAAAAATGTGTTTTGCGGCCATGAATTATTATCCAAACGAAACTATAATCAAATATATTTTCATTCAATATGAAATTTTAAAATAGAAACAATTATAGAGTTATAAATTGAGAGATATCAAAAAGTCTCAAAAAATAATCGAACCATTAAACCAAGATGTCACTAAACGTGTAAGGATTTGTGGCAAGTGGGGATATATTAACCCCAAAAATATTCTTAATAAACCTAAATAAAGTTTTACATAAAAAAAATATCAAAATAATAATTAAATATGCATAAGAGTTCAAATGCAAAGGTAATAATTATCGTAAAATCTGAAAGTTCAACATTCACCTTTAGAAATAGCAATACGAATTTTTCGGCGTCAAAACTATTTCGAATGGAAGCAAGCCTTCACGAAGTCTTTCTCATAACATCGTTATCTATTCATCGTGCGAAAGTGCGTCCAATTTTCAACCGAAGTGTTTTAGCATGCTTGCCACATAATTTGGTCCAATTATGTGGCCAACGTAATGTGCTCAAAATTGTGTTTTGCGGCCACAAATTATTATCGAAATGAAACTATAGTCAAATATATATTATCATTCAATATGAAATTTTAAAATAGAAACAATTATGGAGTTATGAATTGAGAGATATCAAAAAGTCTCACAAAATAATCGAACCATTAAACCAAGATGTCATTAAACGTGTAAGAATTTATGGCTAGTGGGGATATATTAACCACAAAATATTCTCAATGAACCTAAATAAAGTGTTACATAAATAACAAGTATCAAAATAATATTTAAATATGCACAACAGTTCAAATGCAAAAGTAATAATTATCGTAAAATCTGAAAATTCAAAATTCACCTTTAGAAATAGCAAAACGAATTTTTCGGCGTCAAAACTATTTCGAATGGAAGGAAGCCTTAAGAAAGTCTTTCTCATAACGTCGTTATCAATTCATCGTGCGAACTTGGGTCCAATTTTCAACCGAAATTTTTTTAGCATGCTTGGCATTGATGTGTGCAACAGCGTATACGAAATAGTTATATTTTTATTACGAAATACTATTAAATACGATACAATTTTACACAAGTTATTTATTTATTTATAGAGTGGATATACCTAAACCTTGCTACAATACTTATAGGCAGTGTACCTAATCGTACAGTAGTGTATTTTTTAGTAAGTCCGGTTCGTTCCGTAGGGAGCTAGCCAAGTTTAACGCTATATTTTTAAACTATATTTGAATATATATATATATATATATATATATATATATATATATATATATATATATATATATATATATATATATATATATATATATATATATATATATATATATAAGTAGTATTATTATTATAAAAGGGAGGTTTTTACCGTTTAATGACCAGTTTGTCGATTTTAAAACCTAAATCAAAATTAAAACCTAATGTAAAATATTAAAAATAAATATAACTTAATTTAAAGCGTAAAATAAATGATGATAATTAAAATACGATAAATTAAAGTGCGATAAATAAAATGACAGTAAATAAAATTGCGATTATTAAAAGTGAGATAAATAAAATTACGATAAATAAAATTGTGGTAATTAAAAAGTGCGATAAATAAAATGACAGTAAATAAAATTGCGATTATTAAAAGTGAGATAAATAAAATTACGATAAATAAAATTGTGGTAATTAAAAAGTACGATAATTAAAAGTGCGATAAGATATAAAATAAAGGAATTATGCTTATTTAAACTTCCGTAATCATGATGTTCGACGTGTTGATTTTTAATTTATTACCAGGGGTTAATTGTCCTTTGTCCTGGATTATTCGATATGTCCATAAGGTTTTGTCCATAATAGTCCATCAGTCATAAATATAAAGTGCGAGAGTCTTTGTCAAATTATCCTTATACCCGAAGTTAAATATTCCAACTAATTGGGGATTCGAACTATAACAAGGTCTTAATACTTTGTTTAATGAATACACCAGGTTATCGACTGCGTGTAATTCAAGGTTTTACTACTTTGTTAACAATTACACCAATTACCCTTGACTGTAATCCACCCCTGTTTTAATGAGTCCATTAACTATTAATCCATCCCCGTGTCCGGTAAAATGAACGATAATTCGTATTTATAGATATCCCGCCCACCGTACCCGATTAAGCGTATGTGGTTATATATAGATACGTCAAATTGTAATCTTTATATTAAATTAACGAGATATCGTTTAGTTAATATAAAGCCCATTAATAGCCCATAGTCTAATTTTCACAAGTGTCGTTCTTTTGTCCAAACCCCAATTATGGTACAAAGCCCAATTACCACGTCTTTAATATTTAGCCCAACATCTTGATTACTTCAATTTAAATAAGCATAATAATAACTTAGCTACGAGACATTAATTTAAAAATGTTGAACATAACTTACATTGATTAATAATAACGTAGCGTTACACGGACAGAATTTCGACTTACACACTTACAACATTCGCCACTATAACCTTATTATTATTAAACTTTAATATTAAAATTATAATTAAAATATAAATATAAATATATATATGAGAGTGAGAGAGATTGAATTAAAAAGTGTATCATTCGTCCGAAAAACGCTTCAATTTATAGATGTGGCCAGCATTCTCCTGCCATGCGATCGCATGGATTTAACACTGCCTGGCCATGCGATCGCATGGCCCCCTGGGACAGCTCACATTCGCTTGTTTGCTAGTTTGTCAACGGTTTTTAATATATAATATAATATATATATATATAATTTTAAGAATTATTTATATATTATATTATATTCATGTGCATAGTTGACTTGTCATTTTAGCTCCGTTGTGTCGCGCTTTGAGAGTTGACTCTAGTCCCGGTTCCGGATTTTCGAACGTCCTTTCGTACTATTTAATATCTTGTACTTTGCGTTTCACGGCTCATACTCTTGTAATTTCTAGACGTTTCTCATCAATAAATTGAACCACTTTGATTGTTCTTTGTACTTTTTAGCGTTTTGGTCATTTGCGTCTTCAAATCGTCGAATCTGTCTTTTGTCTTCACCTTTTATTATTTAAACGAATATCACTTGTAAATAGAACAATTGCAACCAAAAGCTTGTCTTTCTTGAAGGATAATGCTATAAAATATATGTTCGTTTTTAGCATTATCAAATATTCCCACACTTGAGCATTGCTTGTCCTCAAGCAATATAGTCTTGAAATAAAAACATACTTGAATTACTTGTTTATTCTTCACACTTTGTACATCAGTGATTTCTATACGGTGGTATGAACAATGATAGTAACGTTGTGGTTTACAATCCCACATGACTATGAAAATTTAGATCCTTTAGAAAATTGGATCTTTATGAAAACATTTGATCTTTTAAAAATTCAATCTAGCTTTTACCCTAGATAAGTTTTCTGGAATAACCCTTCACCGGTGTTTGAAAATTATTTTTGTGAGTTTTGTGAGTTTCAGATTTGAAAATTTTAGCTCAAAACTTGCGGTTTTGTGTCACCCACTTGCTAACCTTGTATTAGGAAAGCAACACGTCCAGTTTACTTGCTCCGTATATTACCTTTCGGTAAACTACCGTCCAGTTGTAAAGGAAAGCGTTGAACAAGCAACTGTTAAGGCAATGTCCCGTGACATGCTTTTGATTATGGTCTATATCGTGTCGGATGCAATTACTATCCTTTGTAGGAGCAAAAGTAAAGATTACCCTATAGTTTTTCAGTCTGGCACAAGGTCCTGTCTTTGACCATGTTATGCAACCACCGTTCTTACGGTTGACACCCGATTTGGTTCAGGTGACCTAATGAATTCCGGTGAATTCTTAGGATTTTACGTTCAATGGTAATGAACGCATTGAAAATGGGTTTTCAGAAAACAAATCGGTTTTAATTTGATCAAAATATTTTCTCGTTCAAGCTCGAGTTTAGATATCATTGAATTCCATCAGTTTGAATTCTCAATCTTTAAGGTCAATCTCAAAGATTGAGTAATATCAGTCTTAAAAGCTGATTTTTGATCTTTAAGGAGATTATCCTTTCTGGGGATCTGATTCATTAGTCTTATAAGCTAATTTACACGGTGCCCCCCCATTGTACGAGACAGATCCTCTCATGGTTAGGATAAGTCTGACCACTTGGCGACCCTTTTTGACGCTGAGGTCCGTGGATTTCCAGCTGATTTTCGAGAAAACTTTTCAAGGTTTTTCGTAGACTCTACAACCGGTTTGGACGACAACTTCCTGACCTAAATCAAGAAGAACGTGTCTTTTTCTCTCGGAAGACTTTACTTCCTTATAAATTCTATTTATATTACAATAAACTGGGTAAAACTGATTAATATCGTCCAAAACAAAAGTATCTTCAATTATTTGTACAAAAATATGTGACATATGTTCTAAATAACTTGGTAAATTTTTCCCACACTTGGCTTTTATTTTCCTTTCTTTGCCTTTTTATTTTCCTCTATTCCATTTTAAATGAATTCAAGCATTTTGATTTGTTTCTCAATTTATGTCCTTTCCGAGGTAACAATAATTTTAGTGTTAACACCTATTTTTATCGTTCATAAATATGTAAAAACATAATTTTGAGTTCATTTAGTTGAAAATTTTGAAAAATTTTACTAGAATTGGGTAGTCAGTATATAAGACTAGGGTTGTTCTTTATTATCAGAGAGCACTAGATTCTAATACAACTACTGCGTTACTAGTATTTTTAATGGTAACCAAGTGTTTAAATTTAAAATTTTATAAATCCGAAAGAATTTAACCCCTTCCCACACTTAAGATCTTGCAATGCCCTCATTTGTAAGAAATCAGTACAATTTAAATTATTGAGGGTGATTAGCGTAGAAAAATGATTAAATTTTACCAAAGTTTCCAAACATATTGGCGTATGTTTGTTGAATGATAAATGGTGCACATCATTTTTTCATTCCGTCTTGTTGTTACATCACATTTGTTTTTCGTTTTGTCGTCAAAATTAGTAGCTTTTGCTGAACTTAATGTCAGTCTTTGAAAGTTCGCTGTTTTACCCTGTTGTGTACAATTGACAATATACATACATACAAATAATAACATGCATGGTAATTTGAAATGGGACTTAACATCCCACTTTCAAATTATAAATACGAAAAATTAGTAACAAAATAAAAAAAATGTTAAAAATTACATAAAAGTATCACAATATTATATGTTTTAAACATAAGTAAATAAAAATAATAAAAGATTAAAATCACTAACGGGAATTGTATCAATCTGGATAGGGGTTCCAGTTCATGTCGTCGGTCGGGTTCTATGGTTGGTTATAGGTGTGCTGATAGGCTTGGTTGGGGTCGTAGAGAGTAAATGGTGGTAGCATATCGGGCTGGTGTGGCGGATAGTAAGCAGGTCGGGTCGGTACGTAGTTATTTGGTACCTGAGATGATAGCTGGCTCATGATCTGATACTGATGATAGTGCCATCTATCATGCTGTCGTTGCCTGGAATGCTCGTACACATTCTCGGCGTGCCACTGCTCGTACTGACTATGTCTAGCCTCGTTTGTCATTTCTACCTCATCTATACGCTGGTAAATGTCAGTAACAGCCTCCCTAATGTCATCCGCTTCCTCCATTTCCTCATCTGAACCTCTCTCTACTTGTGGATGAGAGCCCTGATATGGTACTGCCTGATTGCGTCTGCTCTTTAATACCTTTGCACCTTGATAGACCCGCAATCCTAAAGTCTCATCCTGTTTCCTACACACCATCAGTGGACCCCCTTGATCCCTATCTACGCCTAAATACTCTCCAATGAGAGTAACAAAAATACCTCCTCCTATTATTCCCCCGTCCTGTATTCCTTCCACCATTTTGGATAGATAAAAACCAACACAGTAGGGGATATTAACAAAGCTTCTAGTGTTTCGAATACACTTAAGGTAAAATAAATCGTGTAAGGTCATTTTCTCCTTGTTGTTACCTCTTTGTGTAATCGAATTAGCTAAAAATCTATGTATAATACGAAGCTCTGCTTTGTTAATATCTAAATAGGAGTGTCTTCCTCCCCGCGAAAAAACATTATAATTTGACAAACGCCTCCAGACGGCGTGCGCGTCAAAATTCCTATCTACCCTCTCACCATGATAAATCAAATTTGTACAATCAGGTAGTAGTAATTCGGCGGGAGTGTAAATCTGTAAAGCCCTGGCCATGTCCAGCATGCACATCCTGTACATCCTACGGCCAAGTAAAAATCTAAGAAAACTCTTATCATCTACCCTATCTACATCCTTATTAAAAGCGATAGTACTAATTAGCTCAACACACCACTCTTTATATACAGGCCTACGAGTAGTAAATAAACGTTCCCAATCGGGAAAAGAAGAGCTGCCATACCTTTGGATTAGATGCTTCATAACTGGGTTAGCTAGGTGGACCCTTTCCAAAGGCTCCCAATCTATTACCCTCGGTACTTCCACATTTTTCGTTACCAGTTTAAATTTGTTACTTTGGTACGTCGAGTAATCTCTCCAACTTCTATCAATCCTTAAATTGGGATGCAACTATTCTTCATGAATTGTTGGGTGTTCTACTATATGGTGAGCGGGAAATACTACGTAGGCAATAAAAAATTATGGGTCCGGTTCATAGTATGGTACGTGTTGATCATTATGATATTGTTGTTCTTGTTGTTATTCCTGTTCAGGTTCTGGTTCATATTGCATTTCTGGCTGTGGTTCGTTTTCAGGTTGTCTGGATGATGATGATGCACCGCCAGATTCGGTATATTTATGCAAAACACATTAAACACAAAATTTGTGCATCCAAATATGTATTAGTGTTAGCAAAATAATAACTTGAAACAATTACAATGACATGTTTAATCCATATTAAACTCATGCTCATTTTCATATTTTTATCAATTCTACACTTTTTCAAATAAGTATATATGAAAATGTTTACAAAGTTCATAAGCATTCAACTCAAATAACATGTCAAAATAATCATTACTAGCAATTGAACAAGTTTCAAATGGCATTTATATCAAATTAATCAAGTTCATGAATTTTAGACTTAAAAAATCCACTTTAATTCTCAAAAATCATGTTTAGGGTCAAAGTTTGGATCATTTAGCAACCTAAACATGTTACACTACTTAATTTAGCAATAATTCATGACAAAAATTGGCGATAACCTGTTTATATCAAAATTGCTCAAGAACACAAACCCTAGATTCATAAAATTTTTGAAGTTTAAGGCTTCAAATCATGTTAAATAGCATCAATCTAGGTTGTACATGCATAATACACTAACATTTTAACTCTAACTACACTAGAAATCATCAAAATTAAATTAGGTAAAATTTAGCTCAAGAACACTAAAATTTGAATTTAAAGAGTTTTAGGGGTGAAATCTTTACCTTTTTGCTTCCCCATCTGAGAAAATGCATGATTGTAGCGGATTATTGTGAGAAATTTGGTTGATTTTGGTGAAAAATTGGTGATTTTAGGTGATTATGTGTGTGTGTGTGTGTGTGTGTGTGTGTTCGTGTTTGTGTGTGTCTGAAAGTGAGCACAGAGAACCAGCGAGCTGCTCTTTTAATTCTGACCAGCATCTGGTCCCCATGCGACCACATGGTTTTGAAGCACAAACCTCATGCGATCGCATGGGGTTATTTCCTTTTTTTTATATAAAAACCTTTAACTAATAAAACATAAATTAATAAATTTTAAAAATTTGTTTCTTTTAAGAATGAGGGCGTTTCGGATCATTGTCCTAGTCCGTCTCTCGACAAAATTTTAAAATTTGTCACTTTTTAAGCGTCGTTTTAAAAGCAAAGATTTTTAGATTTTTTTAATGTTTTTGGCATACGTTAATTCAATAAGATTAAAATTAATGATAATAAAATTTATCGTCCCGCCCTCGGGTAAAGCAATTTCGGTTCAACGACCTAGTCTTCAACTCATGACGAATTTTAAATATCAAATTTTTAACTTAATGAAATAAAGTAAATTTTTGTTTTTAAATTCACACCAAACTTAAATTTAAAAATGCATAAAATTAAAAATTCATATAAATATCATTAATTATTTTTAATTTTTCAAATTTATATTAAAAATAGTAGTTTAAAATATTTACAAACTTAAATGTATTGATATTTATATATTAATTTTAAAAACAAGGTAAAAATTAAAATGAAAAAAATCTTTTTGGTCTTTTATCCCACTTTAATCAATCAAATATTATCAAAAATATGCGCCCCTCTTTTGGGTAAAGTAATTTAGGCTATTTTACCTAGTTTTACTTCTGACCAATTTTTAAAATATTTTTGGATTGATTGATTAAAGATATTTATACCTTAAGAATAAACGGTAAATTTCGCAGTGATGTAATAAATTTTTGTATGATATCAATAATTTTGGTTTTGCATACCTAATTTTATTGAATATCAATTTAATACTTTATAGCGAACGATTCAGCGTTTATTATCAAAAGGTTAAAAAAAAATAAATAAAAACAAATAAAAACTGTACATACTTACCTGTGAGAAAGAATTCTCAGAGACTTGCTTTAGCCGACTCATAGGAGAGCCGTGTGATTTGGTTTTCCATAGCTACGTAGGCGTAACCTCGATTCTTCAATAACTTTTCTTCTAAACATATGAACGGTCCTTCTCTGCATAGAGTAACAAATTCGGTATTTGAATATGTTTGATTGTTCGAACATTTACCTTCGTGTGACCATTTTCCACATTTATGACATCTTTCAAGGTGTCGTGCTCTTCTTTTTGTTGCGGATTTTGATTTTCCTTTACCAAAATGTATCTTATGATGATCTTTCCTGAGTTCTTTCCTTACTTATTTTGCCTCTTATGAAGGATACCAGTTCACTCGGGATAGTCTTATTATTACGTTTAGTAATCATAGCGTGTAGTAGTAGACCATGGTTCAGATCAAAGGAATTCTTCATCTCGTAAAACCTAAAAGAAATAAAAATTCAGAATGGAGGGAGAAGACTAGTTCTTTAGGGTCTGCTAGGGAAAGACCATTCGGATTCTATTCTCGAGAACTACACGAAAACAGAAAATCTAACTCTAACAGAAATATATATTATCCTTAAAAAGACTTGATTCTCCCCACACTTAGTTAGCTGTGGTGTCAAAATTGTGATTAACTTCGTTTTCAATTGGACTATCAACAACTTGTATATCTCTGACTTTTGCTTCAAGCCAATTGTTGATTTCCTCTGTAACTTTCACAAATTCAACTAACATTGCTTATTCTTTAGGCAACAAATTGGATACTAATCGGTTACATAACTTAAAGTTCCCATTAATCCTAGCATCTTGAATCCGTTTATAAAGTTTCTTCGTTGAACTGTTAAAAACGGGTTCATCTAATTTCGTATCAACAACGGGGTTCTTTGTTATCAGGTCATCATTGGTTGTTGCTTCATCTTCCCCACACTTAGGTATTTTTATGTTCAACAGTTTTGGTTGGTGGAGATCTAAACTTTCGGTTCACAGAGGTGACTGATTTGTCACCATCCCTTAGTGTCATTTTACCTTCTCTTACATCAATGAACGCCTCAGTGGTTGCTAAAAATGGGCGACCTAAAATTAGAGGAATATCAAGGTCTTCCTCCATATTAATAACTATGAAGTTTGCAACAAAGGTTAAACTTCCCACTTTAACAAGTAAATTATTAGTTATTCCAACCGGGTGTTTAATGGTTTGATCAAATAATTGAACACCTATTCTGGTTGGTCTTAATTTACCCACACCTAATCTTTTGTATAAGGAAAGAGGCATAACATTTACAGTTGCTCCTAAATCTGCGAGTCCATTATACATAGCACCATCATTAAGCAAGCAAGAAATGATAAATTCACCAGGGTCTCCTACTTTAGTAAGTAAAGTTGGTTTGTTAATCTTTTCCAAGTGGTCTTTTCTTGGTTCTTTCACTTCTACTTGAACTTCTTGTTCACTTTTTTCTTCGTTTTTTGGAATGGGAGGTTTGTATAGGAATTCTTCTTCATCACTCCAATTTGAAGCTTCTCCGTCTTCCAATTTTGGTTTTTCATATGTTGTTGATAACATATTTATGTTTTCATTCTGAGGGTTTTCTTGGGTGGTGAAATTATGATTGACTTCATTGTCAACTTCCATTGGACCATGTATGTAATGTTTAACTCTGTGACCATTAACTTTAAATTCAATCCCATTTGAATTTATTAACTCTATTGTTCCATATGGGAAAACTCTTTTGACTATGAATGGTCCAGACCATCTTGATTTCAATTTTCCAGGAAATAACTTGAATCGTGAATTGAAAAGAAAAACTCTGTCTCCTTCCTTAAATTCTTTTAAACTTCAGATTCTTTTATCATGCCATTTCTTCGTTCTTTCCTTATAGATTAACGAATTTTCGTATGCTTCATGTCTCAATTCTTCTAATTCGTTTAATTGACTTAACCGTAGACGTCCGGCTTTATGTAAATCAAGATTACATGTCTTCAAAGCCCAAAATGCTTTGTGCTCAATTTCTACTGGAAGGTGACATGCTTTTCCGTAAACGAGTTTAAAAGGTGTGGTTCCAATTGGAGTTTTGTAGGTTGTTCGAAAAGCCCAGAGTGCATCCTCCAATTTCATGGACCATTCCTTCGGATTTGATCCTACGGTTTTCTCTAGAATACGTTTTAAAGCTCGGTTGGTATTTTTAACTTGTCCACTTGTTTGTGGATGATAAGCGGTTGAGATTTTATGAGTTACTCCATATCTTTTGAGAACTTTCTCAAGTTGATTGTTACAAAAATGAGTACCCCGATCACTTATTAAAGCTTTCGGTGTTCCGAACCTAGCAAAAAGACGTTTTAAGAAGTTGACTACAACTCGTGCATCGTTAATTGGGAGAGCTTGTGCTTCCGCCCATTTAGATACATAATAAATGGAAACGAGAATGTAGAGATTATTATGAGATTTTGGAAATGGACCCATAAAGTCAATACCCCAAACGTCAAATACTTCACATACTTGAATGACATTTTGTGGCATTTCATCACGTTGACTTATTTTTCCGGCCCTTTGACAAGCATCACAGGATTTACAAAGAAGGTGTGCATCTTTGAAAATTGTAGGCCAGTAGAATCCAGCGTCGTAAACTTTTCTTGCTGTGAGTTGAGGCTCATAATGCCCTCCTGTTGGTCCTGTGTGACAATGGTTTAAGATTTGACTAGCTTCATCCCCGAATACGCATCGGCGTATTATTCTATCGGGACAACTTTTAAACAAATGTGGATCTTCCCAGAAATAGTGTTTTATATCACTAAAGAATTTATTTCATTTTTGGTATGACAACCCTTTTTCAAGGAATTCACATACTAAGTAGTTTGCATAGTCTGCAAATCATGAAATTTCATTATAATCTATCTTCAATAGATATTCATCAGGAAAGTTATCTTGTATGGTCGATTCATTTAGAACTTCTAATTCGGGATTTTCAAGACGAGAAAGATGATCATCGGCGAGATTTTCTGCTGCCTTTTTGTCTCGGATTTTAATATCGAACTCTTGTAAGAGTAAGATCCAACGGATTAATCTTGGTTTAGCATCTTGTTTTGAAAATAGGTATCTAAGAGCAGAATGGTCGGTATAGACCACCGTTTTAGCTAAAACTAGATATGAACGAAATTTATCAAAAGCAAAAACAATAGCAAGGAGTTCTTTTTCAGTAGTTGTGTAATTCGTTTGTGCTCCTTGTAACGTCTTACTTGCGTAATAAATAGGTTGAAATCGTTTTTCAATCCTTTGTCCTAAAACGGCTCCCATTGCAAAATCACTTGCATCGCACATGAGTTCAAATTGTAGATTCCAATTTGGAGTTATCATGATCGGCGCATTAGTGAGTTTTTCTTTAAGAATATTAAAAGATTTGATGCATTCATCCGAAAAGATGAATGGAGCATCCTTTTCTAGGAGTTTATTCATAGGAGTGGCAATTTTAGAAAAATCTTTTATGAAACGTCGGTAAAAACCGGCATGCCCTAGATAACTCCTAACTCCTCTAACTTTGGTGGGAAGTGGAAGTTTAGCAATTACATCTACTTTAGCTCTATCTACTTCAATTCCTTCCTTTAAAATTTTATGACCAAGAACGATGCCTTCTCTAACCATGAAATGGCATTTCTCCCAATTAAGAACTAGATTTGATTGCTCACATCTAATAAGCATTCGTTCAAGTTTAACTAGACATGTTTCAAAAGTATCACCGAAGACTGAAAAGTCATCCATGAAAACTTCCATGCATTCTTCTATCATGTCGTGAAAAATCGCCATCATGCACCTTTGAAAGGTTGCAGGGGCGTTGCAAAGTCCAAGTGGCATATGTTTGTAACCAAAAGTACCATAAGAGCACATGAACGTGGTTTTCTCTTGGTCCTTGGGTGCTATTGGAATTTGAAAATATCCGGAAAAACCATCAAGAAAACAGTAGTAACTATTCCCAGCTAATCTTTCCAACATTTGATCAATGAAAGGTAAGGGAGAGTGATCTTTTCTGGTGGCGTCATTTAATTTTCTATAATCAATACAAACACGCCATCCTGTTACAGTCCTAGTAGGAATAAGCTCATTTTTTTTCATTTGTGATGACAGTCATGCCACCCTTCTTAGGTACGCATTGAACTGGGCTTACCCATGGACTATCAGAAATTGGATAAATTAATCCTGCATCTAGCAGTTTAATAATTTCTTTCTTAACAACATCTTGCCCATTAGGATTTAGTCTTCATTGGCGTTGCACATACGTTTTATGGCCTTCTTCCATAAGGATTTATGTGTGCAATACGAAGGACTTATGCCTTTAATGTCATGAATTTTCCATGCAATAGCTGGTTTATGAGCTTTTAGCACAGAAATGAGTCGAGATTTTTCATTTTCTGTAAGAGAAGATGATATTATTACAGGTAATTCAGATTCACCTTGTAAATAAGCATATTCCAAATGGTTTGGAAGTGGCTTTAACTCTAATGTCGGTGGTTCTTCTATCGATGATTTGTATCGATATCTGTCTTCCTCTTTTAACATTTGAAGTTCTTCTGTTGTTGGTTCGTAATCATTAGCCATAAGTGTAGCTAACATTTCAGCTTCATCAATTGGTTCAGTTCCTTCTCCTAAAGAACATTCTCATGTTCCTTGTAATTCTGGAAATTCTTCTAACAATTCTGCATGTGAATCTATAGTTTGAATATAATAACATGTATCATCTGCAGATTGCGGTTGTTGCATGGCTTTATCAACAGAGAAGGTAACACTCGCGTCCTCTATACTTAGGGTCAATTTCTTACCGAACACGTCTATTATTGCTTTAGCCGTGTTTAAAAATGGTCTTCCTAATATAAGAGGAACTCGAGAATCTTCTTCCATGTCCAGAATAAAAAAATCTACTGGAAATACTAAAGTACCAACATTAACTAGCATGTTTTCCATTATCCCTCTAGGATATTTTACTCATCGATCGGCTAGTTGTATGCTTATTCGTATTGATTTCAATTCTCCGAGGTCTAGTTTAGCGTATAGTGAATACGGCATTAAATTTATACTAGCACCTAAATCTGCCAATGCTTCTATTGAACTAAGACTACCCAGAAAACATGGAATTGTGAAACTTCCTGGATCTGATAATTTTTCTGGTATCTTATTCAACAGCACTGCAGAACAATTAGCATTCATAGTAACAGCCGAGAGTTCTTCCATTTTCTTTCTATTTGTGATTAGATCTTTCAAGAATTTAGCATATCTTGGCATTCCTGAAATTACATCAATGAAAGGAAGATTGACATTTATTTGTTTAAACATATCCAAGAATTTGGATTGCACAGCTTCAAGTCTTTCTTTTCTCATTTTACTCGGGTAAGGAAGCGGTGGTTGGTATGGTTTAACATAAGGTTTAGCTTTAACTGTGTTATCTTTATTAACCTTTTCAACTACCGGTTCTGTTTCCTTCTCTTGCTCAGGCTGTGGTGCCTGTGTAGTGGGAATAGAGTCATCAGAAATTACAGGTATTTCAAGTGGTTTAAGTGTAATACCACTTCTTGTGGTAATGACTTTAGCTGTTTCATTCCGGGAGTTAGCATTTGTGTCGCTAGGTAGACTCCCCGGTTTTCTTTCACCTATCAACCTTGCTAGGTTGCTTACTTCTTGTTCTAGATTTTGAATAGAAGCTTGTTGATTTCTAAATGCTTGAGTATTTTATTCATTGGTTTGTTTCTGAGATGTGAAAAACTGCGTTTGAGATTCAACTAGCTTCGACATCATGTCTTCTAAATTTGGCTTTTTATCATCGGTTTGTGGTGGTTTATTTGGAAAAATAGGTCTTTGCTGATTGTAAGGATTGTTGGATACTTTTTGATTTCTAGGACCTTGTTGGTTGTTGTATGGAACATTTTGGTTATAATTCTGATTTTGATTGTAGTTTGGTCTTGGCGGTTGATAATTATTATGATAATTATTTCCAGGCCTTTGGTTCATGTATGAAACATTCTCTCTTTGTTCCATTGTTTGTTCAATACTGAGACAATCTTTTGTCAAATGTGGTCCTCAACACTGCTCACAACTAATTCGTATTGAGTGAATATCCTTAGTCATCTTTTCCATTCATCTTTCGACAGCATCTATCTTTGCGGAAATGGAATCAAAGTCATGACTAGAATCGGCTCTAGCCGCTTTAGATGATCTAACGATATCTTTTTCTTGATGCCACTCATGTGAGGGGGAAGCAGTGTTATCAATAATTTTTTAAGCTTCAGTTGCGGTTTTCTTCACAATGGAACCACCAGCTGCTATATCGATGTCTTTTCTTGTAGTGATGTCGCATCCTTGGTAGAATATTTGTACTATTTGATAAGTGTCTAAACCATGTTGCGGACATCCTCTCAACAACTTTCCAAATCTTGTCCACGCCTCATATAGAGTTTCATTTGGCTTTTGTGTGAACGTAACAATTTCTCCTTGAAGTCTCACGGCTTTAGATGGCGGAAAGAATTGTTTAAGACAATTTTCAACTAAAACATCCCATGTATCAATCGCCCCTTCAGGTAACGATTCTAACCAATCTTTGGCTTCTCCCTTTAAAGTCCAGGGAAATAACATGAGATAGATCTGTTCATCCTCTACTTCTCTGATTTTGAATAGAGTACATATCCTATTAAAGGTTCGAAGATGTTCGTTTAGATCTTCCTTCAGCGCACCACTAAATTGGCATTGATTAGTTACCATGTGTAGGATTTGTCCTCTGATTTCATAATCTGGTGCATTAATGTTTGGTTGAGTAATTGCGTGACCTTGGCCGGTGCGTTTAGCCCTCATTTGGTCTTCCATACTTAGAGGTTCCAGCTTTTCTATGATTGAATTTGTTGAATCTGAATCACTAGAGAATTCTGACTTAATGGTTTCTTCCTCGACAATTTCTGGATGAGTGATTTGTGGTTTAGGAGGAATGATTAGTGGTTCAGGATCTCTGAATTGTCCCTGAATATCCTCCGAATTCTCAATTGTGAGGTGGGTTCAAAAAATGGATTATCGGAAATTTGAATTGGAGTACTTGGTTGACTGGATGACGATTCTAAAGAAAAATCAACGGCGGCAATGTTGGCTAAATGTCTTGATCTGGTTACAGGTGGTGAACGTATGAAAGGTGGTGAACGTTTTGCTCGGTGCATTCACTGAATATCCTATTAGTTACAAAAGATAAAAATTATATAAGTTATCAAATTAATAGACTTTTCTGATTTTCCCCACGTTTCGAATAGCCAATAGATGCAGCAGGTAGCCAGGACCCTTTAAATCGGAAGCCCACAACTCACCACTAACAAATCCAACTATTACTACGAACCGGAAAATTTTGGATGTCTATCAATTTAACCGCTTAAAATAATTTTTCGTTTTGAAATTTTAGAGAATAAATAGAAAATTCTATGTCCTAAAAACTAGAGCGTCGAGAAATAAGAAAGAAAAAGAGTGCGTCGAAAAAAGTCGAAAAATAAAAGGTCGAAAAATAAATGTCGAAAAACAATAAAATGCAGCGTCGAAACTTAAAAGTCCAAAAACTAAAATTTAAAACTTACGTCTAAAGGTATTAAAGCTTAAAAGGAATTCTATATCCAAAACGGCAATAGCTTAAAAAGGAACTAAAATCTAAAACGGCGTCGCAAAATTCTAAAGCACCTAAATCTTAGTCTAAAGAAAAAGCACTTAAGGGATTTTACGGCAAAGCCTAAAAATCTAGAAATAATAATAAACTACGGCAAAATACTAGATTAAAACTAATTACGAACGAAAATTATAAAATTGCGCTTTAACTAATAAAAAGATACAAAATATAAAATAAGTTTAAAGTTATAAAAATACAATTTTATAAAAATATTATTTTTATATTATTTATTTTATAAAAGTATTAATTTTATAAATAATAAAACTAATTGAAACTTAATATTACAAATTAAATAATAAAACTAAAACTAATATTAAAAACTAATTAATTAATTAAACCCTAATTATAATTAATTAATAATAATTATTATTAATACTCCGTAACCCTAATTGTACGTACTAGGATCAGCCCTGTCTTTTCACCTCATGCGATCGCATGAGTTGTATGTTATACATCCATTAAACCAAGATGTAACTATACTCAAATATATTTTCATTCAATATGAAATTTTAAAATAGAAACAATTATAGAGTTATGAATTGAGAGGTATCAAAAAGTGTCTCAAAATAATCAAACCATTAAACCAAGATGTCACTAAACGTGTAAGAATTTGTGGCTAGTGGGGATATATCAACCCCAAAAATATTCTCAATGTACCTAAATAATGTGTTACATAAAAAACAAGTATCAAAATAATATTTAAATACGCATAAGAGTTCAAATGCAAAAATAATAATTATCATAAAATCTGAAAGCTCAAAATTCACCTTTAGAAATAGCAAAACGATTTTTCGGCATTAAAACTATTTCAAATGGAAGCAAGTCTTCAGGAAGTCTTTCTCATAACGTCGTTATCTATTCAACGTGCTAAAGTGGGTCCAAATTTCAACTGAAGTGTTTTTAGCATGCTTGCCACATAATATGGTCAGATTATGTGGCCAACGTAATGTGCTCAAAAATGTGTTTTGCGGCCATTAATTATAATCGAAACGAACTATAGTCAAATATATTTTCATTTAATATGAAATTTGATGTTTTAGCAGAGTAGTATATAAAATAGCTTATATTTTTACAGAAAATACTATTAAATACGATACAATTTTACACAAGATATTTATTTATTTATAGAATGGATATACTTAAACCTTGCTACAACACTTATAGGCAGTGTACCTAATCGTACAGTAGTGTAGTTTTTAGTAAGTCCGGTTCGTTCCACAGGGAATCTTTTTTAAACAAAGTTTAACGCTATATTAGTTTACTTTTATAAAAATACAAATATATATATAAGTAATATTATTATTATAAAGGGGGGTTTTTACCGTTTAATGACCGGTTTGTCGATTTTAAAACTTTAGTCGCAGTTAAAACCAAATGTAAAATATTAAAAATAAATACAAGACTTAAATTAAAGCATAAAGTAAATAACGATAATGAAATTGCGAATAATAAAAGTGCGATAAAATAAACTTGCGATAATTAAAAAGTACGATAATTAAAAGTGCAATTAAATACAATAACAATAAAAATGCGATAATTAGAAGTGCAATTAAATATAAAATAAAGGAAATTAAATATGAAATAAAAGAATTATGCTTATTTAAACTTTCGTAATCATGATGTTTGACGTGTTGATTTTAGTTTTATGCCCATGGATTAATTGTCCTTTATCCTGGATTATTTAATATGTCCGTCTGGTTTTTGTCCATAACAGTCCATCAGTCATAAATATAAAGTGCGAGTGTCCTCGTCAAATTATTCTTATACCCGAAGTTAAATATTCCAACTAATTGGGGACTTAAACTGTAACAAGATTTTAATACTTTGTTTAATAATTACACCAGGATGTCGACTGAGTGTAACCCAAGGTTTTAATATTTTGTTATCAATTATACCAAGTGTCCTTGTACATAATTTCACCCCTGTTTTAATTATTCTAGTGGCTATTAATCCATTCCCGTATCCGGTTAAATGAACGATTATTCGTACATATAAATACCCCGCCCATCGTGTCCGATTGAGTGTATATGGTAATTTATAGGGACGCCCAATTGTAAATCTTTATATTAACATTAACAAACTATCATTTAGTTAAACAAATATAAAGCCCATTAATAGCTCATAGTCTAATTTCCACAAGTGTCGTTCTTTTGTCCAAACCCCAATTATGGTACAAAGCCCAATTACCCAATTTTAATAATTAGCCCAACATCATGATTACTTTGTTTTAAATAAGCATAATAATAACTTAGCTACGAGACATTAATGTAAAAAGGTTGAACATAACTTACAATGATTAAAAATAGCGTAGCGTTACACGGACAGAATTTCGACTTACACCCTTATAATATTCGCTAACATACCCTTATTATTAGAATTATAATTAAAATTAAAATATAAATTATAAATATATATATATATTTTACGTATGAATGAGGAGAAGAAAAAGATGATGATTACGATCAGAATGCGCGAGCTTTATAAGGATTTTCTGAAATTGGGGCTCCGCGACTCGCGGTCTTTTTGGCCTTCAAACTCCGCGAGTCGCGGATTTTACTTTTACAGCTCACCCATGTTTGGAGTCTTTCTTGCCGACGATTTATTTTATATATATAATATATATATAATTAATATAATTAATTATATATTATATTATATTTATATACATAGTTAACTTGTAATTTTTAGTCCGTTGCGTCGAGCGTTAAGAGTTGACTCTGGTCCCGGTTCCGGATTTTCGAACGTCCTTGCGTACAATTTAATATCTTGTACTTTGCGTTTTGAATCTTGTACTCTTGTAATTTCGAGACGTTTCTTATCAATAATTGGAACCTCTTTGATTGTCTTTTGTACTTTTGAGCTTTTTGGTCGTTTGCGTCTTTAATTCGTCGAATCTGTCTTTTGTCTTCACCTTTTATTATTTAAACGAATATCACTTGTAAATAGAACAATTGCAACTAAAAGCTTGTCTTTCTTGAGGAATAATGCTATAAAATATATGTTCGTTTTTAGCATTATCAAATATTCCCACACTTGAGCGTTGCTTGTCCTCAAGCAATATCGTCTTGAAATACTAGAATCACTTCTTTATTATTCACACTTTGTACATCAGTGATTTCTATACGGCGGTATAAACAATGGTAGTAACGATATGGTTTACAGTCCCACATGACTATAAAATTTAGATCCATTAAGGAAACTGGATCTTTATGAAAACATTTGATCTTTTGAAAATTAAATCTAGTTTTTACCCTAGATAATTTTTCCGGAATAACCCTTTACCGGTGTTTGCAAAATATTTTTGTGGGTTTGGTGGGTTTCAGATTTGAAAATTTTAGCTCAAAACTTATGGTTTTGTATTACCCACTTGCTAACCTTGTATTTGGAAAGCAACACGTCCAGTTTACTTGTCCCGTATATTACCTTTCGGTAAACTACCGTCCGGTTGTAAAGGAAAGCGTTGAACAAGCAACTGTTAAGGCAATGTCCCCTGACATGCTTTTAATTATGGTCTATAACGTGTCGGACGCAATTACTATCCTTGGTAGGAGCAATAGTAAAGCTCACCCTTATAATTTTTCGGTATGGCATAAGGTCCTGTCTTTGACCACTATGCAACCACCGTTCTTACGGTTGACACCCGATTTAGTTCAGGTGACCTAATGAATTCCAGGTGAATTCCTAGGATTTTACGTTCAATGGTAATGAACGCATTGAAAATAGGGTTTTCAGAAAACAAATTGGTTTGTAATTTTTGATCAAAATATTTTCTCGTTCAAGCTCGAGTTTAGATATCATTGAATTCCATGAGTTTGTAATTCTCAATCTTTAAGGTCAATCTCTAGGATTGAGTAATATCAGTCTTAAAAGCTGATTTTTAATCTTTAAGGAGATTATCCTTTCTGGGGATCTGATTCATTAGTCTTATCCAGCTAATTTGCGTGGTGCCCCCCATTGTACGAGATAAATCCTTCTCATGGTTAGGATAAATCTAACCACTTGGCGACCCTGTTTAATGCTGAGGTCCGTGGATTTCCTGCTGATTTTAGTGATGACTTTTCTAGATTTTTCGTCAACCTACAGCTGGTCTGGACGACAACTTCATGACCTAAATCAAGAAGCGCGTTTCTTTTTCGGAAGACTTTACTTCCTTTTAATGATGGAATTGATTCATCGTGTAGATCCATCTCTTCTTTTCTTTCATCAGGTAAAACAGTTTAGTTTAGTCCAAAGCAAAAGTATTTTCAGTTATTTGTTACAGATATATGTGACATATGTTTAAGATAACTTGGTAAATTTTCCCACACTTGGCTTTTATTTTCCTTTTTATCGTCCTCTATTCCATTTTAAATGAATTTTAACACTTTGGTTTGTTTCTCAATTTATGTCCTTTCCGAGGTGACAATAATTTCGGTGTTAAAACCTAGTTTTATCGTTCATAAATATGTATAAACATGATTTTGAGTTCATTTAATTGAAAATTTTGAAAATTTTTACTAGAATTGGGTAGTCAGTATATAAGACTAGGGCTGTTCTTTATTATCAGAGAGCACTAGATTCTAATACAACTACTGCTTTACTAGTATTTTTAATGGTAACCAAGTGTATAAAGTAAAAAATTTTAAAATCCGAAAGAATTTAACCCCTTCCCACACTTAAGATCTTGCAATGCCCTCATTTGCAAGAAATCAGTAATAATTTAAATTATTTAGGGTGATTTGTGTGAAAAAGATTAAATTTTTACCAAAGTTTCCAAATATATTGGCGTTTGTTTGCTGAATGATAAATGGTGCACATCATTTGTTCATTCCGTCTTGTTGTTATTTCACATATATTTTGCATCTTGTCATCAAAATTAGTTGCTTTTGCTGAACTTAATGCCAGTCTTTGAAAATGCGTTGTTTTACCCTGTTGTGTACATAAGATAAAATGCAAACATATATACATATTTTTGAAGTTTGGTATATTACCCCACATTCAAAAATTATTAAAATCTAAGAATAAAAGTTAGACAATTATAAAAACTATTACAATATTAACAAAAGTATTAAACGTATCAATCATTACAAATTACAAAATAAATAAAACTAAGTATACTAGGGATGATACTGGTACCAATAGGGGTTCCAGGCATAACCATAGGTGCTATAGAATGCTTCGGCAGGGTTATACGTAGGATACGGTGGTTGCATCTCTATAGACCAGGGAGGGAAGATGGTTTTTGGTGTAGGAATATAGTTTCGACCTATATGTTGGAAATGAGCTATGATTTGGTTCTGATGAACTTGCCAATCTTCAAATGCTCTCTGTCTAGCATTTTCGTACTCCTGTGAAGCTATAAACCTTTGCATTTCTTGCATCTCATTTCCCCCTCCTACATTACCTTGCTGTTGGTTTCTCTCAACCTGTGGATGTCTACCATGGTATGGTACATCGGCGTTATTTTGCCTCTTCAAAACTTTCGCACCATGGTATACATTTAAACCTATAGTATCGCGGAGTTCTGGTTCTTCTACTAATAATCCCCCCCGACTTATATCCACACCGAGATATTCACCAATCAAAGTAATAAAAATACCACCTCATATTATGCTATGCGGTCTCATCCCCCGAACCATAGCTGATAAATAATAACCCACACAATATGGTATACTTACAGCGCTTTGTGGGTCTCGAATACACATATGGTAAAACAAATCCTGTTCATTTACCTTTTCCTTGTTCTTACCTCTTTGTGTAATCGAATTTGCTAAAAACCTATGAATCACTCTTAATTCGGCTCTATCTATATCCAAATAAGAGTAATTTCCCCCTTTGAAACGGTGATGGCTTGTCATTTGACTCCACACACCGTGTGTATCAAAATTTTCATCTATCTTTCTACCGTTTAGTATCAACCCTCTACAATCGGCAGATGCTAACTCCTCAGGCGTATATATACGTAAAGCCTGAGCCATGTCTAGTAAAGACATGTGGCGCATCGAACCGCCTAACAAAAATCTAATAAAAGAACGATCGGTTAAACTAGCTACCCGATCATTCAACTCTATACTACACAACAATTCTTCACACCATACTTTATATACAGGTCTACGCATGGTGAATAAACGTACCCAGTCATTAAAAGTAGAATTACCATACCTCTGTACAAGTAATTCTCTAATTGGCCCAGCCAATTCTACAGCTTCTAAGGGTCCCCATTCTATGACCCTCGGTACCTCGACAACCTTAGAATGAAGAGTATGCAAACCCCTTTGGTATTTTGGATAATCTATCCAAAGTCTGTCAAATCTCAGGTTCGGGTGCAACTCTTCCAAGTGCATATCAGAAAATGTCATGACTGGATGAGGTATATCCTGCTTGTAGTAGTTATCCACCTCCTGTTGTTCCGCATTTTCAGCAGGAGCATTGCGAGCTTGGGATGAAGATTCACCCCTTTCAGTCTGCAAAACACATCAAACACAATTTTTGTGCATCCAAATATGCATTAGTGTCAGCAAAATCATCAATCAAAATAATTACAATGACATGATCAATTTATATCAAACTTAAGCTCATTTTCACATTTTTATCAAATCTACACTTTTTCAAATAAGCATATACGAAAATGTTCGCCAAGTTCATAAGCATTCAACTCAAATAACATGTCAAAATAATCATTACTAGCAATTAAACAAGTTTCAAATGGCATTATCTCTCAAAAATCAAGTTCATGAATTTTTAGACTTGAAAAAGTCTACTTTAATTCTAAAAATCATGTTTAGGCTCAAAGTTTGGATCATTTAACTACCTAAACATGTTACACTACTTAATTTAGCAACAATTCATGACAAAAATTGGCCATAACCTGTTTATATCAAAAAGCCCCAAATTTGCTCAAGAACACAAACCCTAGATTACTCAAAATTTGAAGTTTAAGGCTTCTAATCATGTTAAATAGCATCAATCTAGGTTATACAAGCATAATACATAAACAATTTAAGCCTAATTACACTAAAAAGCATCAAAATCAAATTGGGGAAAAAATTGCTCAAGAACACTAATTTCGGATTAAATGGTGTTTAGGTGTAGAAATTTACCGTTTTTCTTGAGTAATTCCTAGATAGCATCCTTCTCAACATGATTTTAGTAAAAGATTTGGTGATTAACGGTTAAAAATTGTGATTTTGGGGGTGTTTTTGGGTGTTTTTTCGGCAGTTTTTCGCTGTGTTTTCTGTTGTGGGGAGTGAAACTGAGCTGTTTCAGCTCTTTTTATTTTTTCTGTATTTCGGTCCTCCCGCGACTCGCGGTGTTTGGACCCTTCAAACTCCGCGAGTCGCGGAGTTTGCTATTTTTTTTTATATAATCATTAACTTATAAAACAATTAAGTACTTAATTTTAAAATTTTGTTTCCCTTGTTATTTAGGACGAGGTCGTTTCGGATCGATGTCCTAGTCCGTCCCTCGACAAAATTTTAAAATTTGTCTTTTTGTAGCGATTGTTTTAAAAGCTAAGATTTTTGGGTTTTTTCAATGTTTTTGGCATATTTTAATTCAATAAGATTAAAAATAATGATAATAAAAGTTCTCGTCCCTCCCTCGGGTAAAGCAATTTCGTTTCAAAGACCTAGTCTTCAACTTACGACGAATTTTAAAAATCATATTCTTAACTTAATGAGATAAAGTAAATTTTTATTTTTAAATTCACACAACTTAAATATAAAATTCAAAAGTAATATTAAAAATTCACACCAAACTTAAAATTTAAAATGCATAAAATTGAAAATTCATATTTTAAAAATTAAAAATTCACACCAAACTTAATTTTAAAAATTCATATTATAAATTCACACCAAACTTATATTAATTTTTCAAATATTTCAATTTTAAATATATTGTTTTTACAAAGTTTACAATATTAATTTAAGATTTATATATTAATTTTAAAAACATGGTAAAAATAAAATTAAAAATCTTTTTGGCTTTTTATCCCACTTTAATCAATCAAATATTATCAAAAATATGCGCCCCTCTTTTCGGTAAAGTAATTTCGGTTCCAAGACCTAATTTAACTCATGACGAATTTTTGAAATATTTTGTGTTGATTGATTAAAGATATTTATACCTTAAGAATAAACGTTAAATTTCGCAGTGATGTAATAAATTTTTGTATGATATCAATAATTTCGGTCGCCAAACCTAATTTTATTCAATACCAATTTAATACTTTTTAGCGAACAAATTAGCATTTATCATCAAAAGGTTTAAAAATAAAAATAAATAAAATAAAAACTGTACAAACATACCTGTGAAATAGATTTCTTAGTTATATGATCTATCCCATTCATAAGATAGTCGGTTTAATTGGTTTTCCATAGCTACATAGGCGTAACCTCGAGCATTTAGTGTCTTTTCTTCTAAACATATGAATGGTCCGTCTCTGCATAAAGTAACAAATTCGGTATTTGAATAGGTTTGATTATTTGAACATTTACCTCCATGTGACCATTTTCCGCATTTGTGACATCGTTCTAGGTGTCGTGCTCTTCTTTTTGCTGCGGATTTTGATTTTCCTTTACCAAATTGTAACTTATTATCTTCGCATCTGGATTCTTTTCTAACTCCATCCATTCTTTCTCTGATTACTGATACTAATTCACTCGGGAGTATGTCATTATTACGTTTAGTGATCAAAGCGTGTAGCATTAGACCATGGTTTAGTTCACAGGCAGTCTTCATTTTGTAAAAACCTAAAAAAAATAAAAATTCAGAATGGGGGGAGAAGACTAGTTCTTTAGGGTCTGCTAGGGAAAGACCATTCGGGTTCCATTTTCGAGAACTACACGAAAACAGACAATCTAACTCTAACAGAAATACATATTATCCTTTAAAGACTTGATTCTCCCCACACTTAGTTAGCTGTGGTGTCGAAATTGTGATTAACTTCGCTGTCGACTTCCATCGGACTATGTATGTAGTGTTTAACTCTGTGACTATTAACTTTAAATTCAATCCCATTTGAATTTATCAATTCTACTGTTCCGTATGGGAAAACTCTTTTAACTATGAATGGTCCAGACCATCTTGATTTCAATTTTCCAGGAAATAGCTTGAATCGTGAATTGAAAAGAAGAACTCTGTCTCCTTCTTTAAATTCTTTTGAACTTCTGATTCTTTTATCATGCCATTTCTTCGTTCTTTCTTTATAGATTAACGAATTTTCGTATGCTTCATGCCTTAATTCTTCTAATTCGTTTAGTTGACTTAATCGTAGACGTCCGGCTTCATGTAAATCAAGATTACATGTCTTCAAAGCCCAAAATGCTTTGTGTTCAATTTCTACTGGAAGATGACATGCTTTTCCATAAACAAGTCTAAAAGGTGTGGTTCCAATTGGAGTTTTGTAGGCTGTTCTAAAAGCCCAGAGTGCATCCTCTAATTTAATGGACCATTCCTTTGGATTTGATCCTACGGTTTTCTCTAGAATACGTTTTAAAGCTCGATTGGTATTTTCAACTTGTCCACTTGTTTGTGGATGATATGCGGTGGAGATTTTATGAGTTACTCCATATCTTTTAAGAACTTTCTCAAGTTGATTATTACAGAAATGAGTACCCCGATCACTTATTAAAGCTTTCGGTGTTCCAAACCTTGCAAAAAGACGTTTTAAAAAGTTGACTACAACTCGTGCATCATTAGTTGGGAGAGCTTGTGCTTCCGCCCATTTAGATACATAATCAATGGCTACGAGTATATATAGATTATTATGAGATTTTGGAAATGGACCCATAAAGTCAATACCCCAAATGTCAAATACTTCACATACTTGGATGACATTTTATGGCATTTCATCACGTTGACTTATTTTTCCGGCCCTTTGACAAGCATCACAGGATTTGCAAAGTAGGTGTGCGTCTTTGTAAATTGTAGGCCAATAGAATCCAGCATCATAAACTTTTCTTGCTGTTAGTTGAGGCCCATAATGCCCTCATGTTGGTCCTGTGTGACAATGGTTTAATATTTTACTAGCTTCATCTCCAAATACACATCGGCGTATTATTCCATCGGGACAATTTTTAAACAGATGTGGATCTTCCCAAAAATAGTGTTTTATATCACTGAAGAATTTCTTTCGTTTTTGGTACGATAATCCTTTCTCAAGGAATCCATAAACTAAGTAGTTTGCATAGTCTACAAACCATGGAATTTCATTATAATCTATCTTCAATAGATATTCATCTGGAAAGTTGTCTTGTATGGCTGATTCATTTAGAACTTCTAACTCAGGATTTTCAAGACGAGAAAGATGATCAGCGGCGAGATTTTCTGCTCCTCTTTTATCTCGGATTTCAATATCAAACTCTTGTAAGAGTAAGATCCAATGGATTAATCTTGGTTTAGCATCTTGTTTTGAAAATAGGTATCTAAGAGCAGAATGGTCGGTATAGACCACCGTTTTTGCTAGAACGAGATATGATCGAAATTTGTCAAAAGCAAAGACAATAGCAAGGAGTTCTTTTTCCGTAGTTGTATAGTTCGTTTGTGCTCCTTCTAACGTCTTACTAGCATAATATATAGGTTGAAATCGTTTTTCAATCCTTTGTCCTAAAACGGCTCCCATTGCAAAATCACTTGCATCACACATTAGTTCAAATGGTAGATTCCAATTTGGTGTTATCATGATCGGTGCATTAGTGAGTTTTTCTTTAAGAATATTAAAAGATTTGATACACTCATCTGAAAAGATGAATGGAGCATCCTTTTCTAGGAGTTTATTCATAGGAGTGGCAATTTTAGAAAAATCTTTTATGAAACGTCGGTAAAAACCGGCATGCCCTAGAAAACTCCTAACTCCTCTAACATTGGTGGGATGTGGAAGTTTAGCAATTACATCTACTTTAGCTCTATCCACTTCAATTCCTTCTTTTGAAATTTTATGTCCAAGAACGATGCCTTCTTTAACCATGAAATGGCATTTCTCCCAATTAAGAACTAGATTTGATTGTTCGCATCTAATTAGCATTCGTTCCAGATTAACTAGACATGTTTCAAATGTATCACCGAAGACTGAAAAGTCATCCATGAATACTTCCATGCATTCTTCTATCATGTCATGAAAAATCGCCATCATACACCTTTGAAAGGTTGCAGGGGCGTTGCAAAGTCCAAATGGCATGCGTTTGTAAGCAAAAGTACCATAAGGGCACGTGAATGTGGTTTTCTCTTGGTCTTCGGGTGCTATTGGAATTTGAAAATATCCGGAAAATCCATCTAGAAAACAATAGTAACTATTTCCGGCTAATCTTTCCAACATTTGATCTATGAAAGGTAAGGGAAAGTGATCTTTTCTGGTGGCGTCATTTAATTTTCTATAATCAATACACACACGCCATCCTGTTACAGTCCTAGTAGGAATAAGCTCATTTTTCTCATTTGTAATGACAGTCATGCCACCCTTCTTAGGCACGCATTGAACTGGGCTTACCCATGGACTATCAGAAATTGGATAAATTAAACCTGCATCTAGCAGTTTAATAATCTCTTTCTTAACTACATCTTGCATATTAGGATTTAGTCTTCGTTGACATTGCACATACGTTTTATGACCTTCTTCCATAAGGATTTTATGTGTGCAATACGAAGGACTTATTCCTTTAATATCATGAATCTTCCATGCAATGGCTGGTTTATGAGCTTTCAACACAGAAATGAGTTGTGATTTCTCATTTTCAGTAAGAGAAGACGATATTATTACAGGTAATTCAGATTTACCATGTAAATAAGCGTATTCCAAATGGTTTGGAAGTGGCTTTAATTCTAATTTCGGTGGTTCTTCTATCGATGATTTATATCGATATCTGTCTTCTTCTTTTAGCATTTGAATTTCTTCTGTTGTTGGTTCATATCCATTAGCTATAAGTGTAGCTAATATTTCAGCTTCATCAATTGGTTCATTACCTTCTCCTAAAGAACATTCTCCTGTTCCTTGTAATTCTGGAAATTCTTCTAATAATTCTGCATGTACATCTATAGTTTGAATATAATAACATGTATCATCTGCAGATTGCGGTTGTTGCATTGCTCTATCAACTGAAAAGGTAACACTCTCATCCTCTATACTTAGGGTCAATTTCTTGCCGAACACGTCTATCATTGCTTTAGCCGTGTTTAAGAATGGTCTTCCTAATATGAGAGGAACTTGAGAATCTTCTTCCATGTCCAGAACAACAAAATCTACTGGAAATACTAAAGTACCAACTCTAACTAGCATGTTCTCCATTATCCCTCTAGGATATTTTATTGATCTATCGGCTAGTTGTATGCTTATTCTGGTTGGTTTCAATTCTCCAAGGTCTAGTTTAGTGTATAGTGAATATGGCATTAGATTTATACTAGCACCTAAATCTGCCAATGCTTCTATTGAACTAAGACTACCCAGAAAACATGGAATTGTGAAACTTCCTGGATCAGATAGTTTTTCTGGTATCTTATTCAACAGCACTGCTGAACAATTAGCATTCATAGTAACAGCCGAGAGTTCTTCCATTTTCTTTCTATTTGAGATTAGATCTTTCAAGAATTTAGCATATCTAGGCATTCCTGAAATCACATCAATGAAAGGAAGATTTACATTTATCTGTTTAAACATATCCAAGAATTTGGATTGCTCGGCTTCAAGTTTCTCTTTCTTCATTTTACTCGGGTAAGGAAGTGGTGGTTGGTATGGTTTAACATAAGGTTTATCCTTAGCTGTGTTATCTTCATTAACCTTTTCAACTACCGGTTCTTTTTCCTTATCTTGATCAGGTTGTGGTTCTTGTGGAGTAGGAATAGTTTCATCAGAAGTTACAGGTATTTCAGGTGGTTTAAGTGTTGTACCACTTCTTGTGGTAATGGCTTTAGCTGTTTCATTACGGGGGTTAGCATTTGTATCACTAGGTAGACTTCCCGATTTTCTTTCACCTATTAACCATGCTAGGTTACTCACTTCTTGTTCCAGATTTTGAATAGAAGCTTGTTGATTTCTAAATGCTTGAGCATTTTGTTCATTGATTTGTTTCTGAGATGTGAAAAACTGCGTTTGAGTTTCAACTAGCTTCGTCATCATATCTTCTAAATTTGGCTTTTTATCATCGGTTTGTTGTGGTGGCTTGTTTTGAAAATTAGGTCTTTGCTGATTGTAAGTATTATTGGATACTTGTTGATTGCTAGGACCTTGTTGGTTGTTGTATGGAATATTTCTGTTATAATTCTGGTTTTGATTGTAAATCGGTCTTGGCGGTTGATAATTATTCTGATAATTATTTCCAGGCCTTTGGTTTATGTATGAAATATTCTCTCTTTGTTCCATTGTTAATTCAATACTGAGACAATCTTTTATCAAATGTGGTCCTCCGCACTGCTCACAACTAATTCGTATTGAGTGAATATCTTTAGTCATCTTTTCCATTCGTCTCTCGACAACATCTATATTTGCGGAAATGGAATCTAAGTCATGGCTAGAATCGGCTCTAGCTGCTTTAGATGATCTAACGATGTCTTTTTCTTGGTGCCACTCATGTGAGTGGGAAGCAGTGTTATCAATAATTTTGTAAGCATCAGTTTCGGTTTTCTTCATAATAGAACCACTAGCTGCTATATCTATGTCTTTCCTTGTAGTGATGTCGCATCCTTGGTAGAATATTTGTACTATTTGACAGGTGTCTAAACCATGTTGCGGACATCCTCTTAATAACTTTCCATATCTAGTCCATGCCTCATATAGAGTTTCATTTGGTTTCTGTGTAAACATAACAATTTCTGCTTGAAGTCTTACGGCTTTAGATGCAGGAAAGAATTGTTTAAGAAATTTTTCAACTAAAACATCCCATGTATCGATCGCCCCTTCAGGTAACGATTCCAACCAATCTTTGGCTTCTCCCTTTAAAGTCCAGGGAAAGAACATGAGATATATCTGTTCATCCTCCACTTCTCGGATTTTAAATAGTGTGCAGATCCTATTGAAGGTACGTAGATGTTCATTTGGATCTTCCTTCGGCACACCACTAAATTGGCATTGATTAGTCACCATGTGTAGAATTTGTCCTTTGATTTCATAATCTGGCGCATTAATGTCTGGATGAGTAATTACGTGACCTTGGCCAGTGCGTTTAGCTCTCATTCGGTCTTCCATACTTAAAGGTTCCAGATTCTCCATAATTGAATTTGTTGAATCGAAATCACTAGAGGACTCTGATTTAATGGTTCGTTCCTCAACAATCTCTGTTTGAATGATTGGTGGTTCCGGAGGAAAGTTTAGTGGTTCAGGATCTACGAATCGTTCCTGAATATTCTCCGGATTCTCAATTGTGAGGTCGGGTTCAAAAAATGGATTATCGGAAATTTGAACTGAAGTACTTGGTCGACTGGATGACGATTCTAAAGAAAAATCAACGGCAGTAATATTTGCTAAATGTCTTGATCTAGTTACAGGTGGTGAACGTACAAAAGGTGGTGAACGTCTTGCTCGGTGCATTCACTGAATATCCTATTAGTTTTAAAAAGGAAAGAAAAATTATAATAAGTTATCCAATCAATAGACTTTTCTGATTTTGTCCACGTTTCGAATAGCCAAAAGATGCAGCAGAGGGGCAGGATTCATTTGGTCTCAATATAATTGAGGACTGTTTGGCTCCAATAACCCGGTCCACGTACAAATCCAACTATTACTACGAACCAGAAAATTTTGATGTCTATTAATTTAACCACTTAAAATAAATTTTTGTAATTTTAAGAAATTTAGATAAGAAGTAGAATAAAAATCTATGTCCTAAAACTAGAATAGCGAGAAATAAGAAAGAAAAAGAGTTCGTCGAAAAAGGTCGAAAAAAAAAATGGTTGAAAAATAAAAGGTGACGGAAAAATAAAAGAAACTTATAAAACTTAAAAGTACTTAACTAACCTAACCTTATTACTACAACTAACTTAAAATTATAATCGCAAATTGAGATAACTAATTGGAATGATAATTGATACATAGTAAAAAGGTGTCTAAAAATATTAAAGCTTACAAGAAAAACTATATCCCAAATGAAAATAACTTAAAAAGAAACTAAAACTTAAAAAGGCGTCACAAAATTCTAAAGCACCTAAATCTTAGTCTAAAGAAAAGGCACTTAAGGAATTCTACGGCAAAGCCTAAAAATCTAGAAGTAAAAATAACTATGGCAAAAACTGAGTTCAAAACTAAATATGAGCTAAAAATACAAATATTACGCTACAACTATTAAAAAGGGACAAAATATAAAAATATACAAAAAGTTATAAAAAGTACAATTTTTATAAAAAGTACAATTTTTATATTATTTATTTAATAAAACTACTAATTTTATAATTTAATTAAACTAATTTAACAAATAAAACAAATTAAATTAATAAACTAAACTAATTAATAAATAAATAAAACCTATTTAGGGTTTTTAATTAAATAATAATAATAATAATTACACCGTGATTAATGCCTGATTAGGGCTTCTGTCGCGTGTCAGGTTTTCTCCGTGAGTTGCGGTATTTAATGCATCAAACCCCGCGAGTCGCGGGGTTCAAAAATTCAACTCTGGTACAGTTTGAATTTGACGCGTTTTTATCTTTTTTAATTTTTTTTTTTCTGTTTTTAATTTTTCTGTTTATATATTTAAAAAAATATATGTGTATAATAAAAACTTATATTTTTAAAAACTTAAATAAAATAGAACTACTTTATAATTTTAATAAATAAAATGCTTAAAACTAGATTTATATATATATATATATTTTTTATGTTTTTAAATAAAAACAAAATACTTAAATAAAACCTATGTTTTTATAAAATAAAAATAAAGAAACTTTATAAAACATAAATATTTAACAAAATCTTAAAAATACATAAAAAAAAAATTTATGTAGCGTTGCGCTTCCGGCTTTTAAGAGATTCCCCGGCAGCGGCGCCAAAAATACTTGATGTTTTAGCAGAGTAGTATATAAAATAGCTTATATTTTTACAGAAAATACTATTAAATACGATACAATTTTACACAAGATATTTATTTATTTATAGAATGGATATACTTAAACCTTGCTACAACACTTATAGGCAGTGTACCTAATCGTACAGTAGTGTAGTTTTTAGTAAGTCCGGTTCGTTCCACAGGGAATCTTTTTTAAACAAAGCTTAACGCTATATTAGTTTACTTTTATAAAAATATAAATATATATATATATATATATAAGTAATATTATTATTATAAAGGGGGGGTTTTACCGTTTAATGACCGGTTTGTCGATTTTAAAACTTTAGTCGCAGTTAAAACCAAATGTAAAATATTAAAAATAAATACAAGACTTAAATTAAAACATAAAGTAAATAACGATAATGAAATTGCGAATAATAAAAGTACGATAAAATAAACTTGCGATAATTAAAAAGTACGATAATTAAAAGTGCAATTAAATACAATAACAATAAAAATGCGATAATTAGAAGTGCAATTAAATATAAAATAAAGGAAATTAAATATGAAATAAAAGAATTATGCTTATTTAAACTTCAGTAATCATGATGTTTGACGTGTTGATTTTAGTTTTATGCCCATGGGTTAATTGTCCTTTGTCCTGGATTATTTAATATGTCCGTCTGGTTTTTGTCCATAACAGTCCATCAGTCATAAATATAAAGTGCGAGTGTCCTCGTCAAATTATTCTTATACCCGAAGTTAAATATTCCAACTAATTGGGGACTTAAACTGTAACAAGATTTTAATACTTTGTTTAATAATTACACCAGGATGTCGACTGAGTGTAACCCAAGATTTTAATATTTTGTTATCAATTATACCAAGTGTCCTTGTACATAATTTCACCCCTGTTTTAATTATTCTACTAGTGGCTATTAATCCATTCCCGTGTCCGGTTAAATGAACGATTATTCGTACATATAAATACCCCGCCCATCGTGTCCGATTGAGTGTATATGGTAATTTATAGGGACGCCCAATTGTAAATCTTTATATTAACATTAACAAACTATCATTTAGTTAAACAAATATAAAGCCCATTAATAGCTCATAGTCTAATTTCCACAAGTGTCGTTCTTTTGTCCAAACCCCAATTATGGTACAAAGCCCAATTACCCAATTTTAATAATTAGCCCAACATCATGATTACTTCATTTTAAATAAGCATAATAATAACTTAGCTACGAGACATTAATGTAAAAAGGTTGAACATAACTTACAATGATTAAAAATAGCGTAGCGTTACACGGACAGAATTTCGACTTACACCCTTATAATATTCGCTAACATACCCTTATTATTAGAATTATAATTAAAATTAAAATATAAATTATAAATATATATATATATATTTTACGTATGAATGAGGAGAAGAAAAAGATGATGATTACGATCAGAATGCGCGAGCTTTATAGGGATTTTCTGAAATTGGGGCTCCGCGACTCGCGGTCTTTTTGGCCTTCAAACTCCACGAGTCGCGGAGTTTACTTTTACAGCTCACCCATGTTTGGAGTCTTTCTTGCCGACGATTTATTTTATATATATAATATATATATAATTAATATAATTAATTATATATTATATTATATTTATATACATAGTTAACTTGTAATTTTTAGTCCGTTGCGTCGAGGGGTTAAGAGTTGACTCTGGTCCCGGTTCCGGATTTTCGAACGTCCTTGCGTACAATTTAATATCTTGTACTTTGCGTTTTGAATCTTGTACTCTTGTAATTTCGAGACGTTTCTTATCAATAATTGGAACCTCTTTGATTGTCTTTTGTACTTTTGAGCTTTTTGGTCGTTTGCGTCTTTAATTCGTCGAATCTGTCTTTTGTCTTCACCTTTTATTATTTAAACGAATATCACTTGTAAATAGAACAATTGCAACTAAAAGCTTGTCTTTCTTGAGGAATAATGCTATGAAATATATGTTCGTTTTTAGCATTATCAAAATTTTAAAGTAGAAACAATTATAGAGTTATGAATTGAGAGATATCAAAAAGTCTCACAAAATAATCGAACCATTATACCAAGATGTCACTAAACGTGTAAGGATTTGTGGCTAGTGGGGATATATTAACCCCATAAATATTCTCAATTTACTTAAATAAAGGGTTACATAATAAACAAGTATCAAAATGGTATTTAAATATGCATAACAGTTCAAATGCAAAGGTAATAATTATCGTAAAATCTGAAAGTTCAAAATTCACCTTTAGAAATAGTAAAACGACTTTTTCTGCTTCAAAACTATTTCTAATGGAAGCAAGCCTTCATGAAGTCATTCTCATAGCGTCGTCATCTATTCATCTTGCGAAGGTGGGTCCAATTTTCAAACGAAGTTTTTTTTAGCATGTTTGCCACATAATGTGGCCCGATTATGTGGCCAACGTAATGTGCTCAAAAATGTATTTTGCAGCCATGAATTATTATCGAAAAGAAACTATAGTCAAATATATTTTCATTCAATATGAAATTTTAAAATAGAAACAATTATAGAGTTATTATTTGAGAGATATATCAAAAAGTCTCACAAAATAATCGAACCATTATACCAAGATGTTACTAAACGTGTAAGGATTTGTGGCTAGTGGGGATATATTAACCCCAAAAATTTTCTCAATGAACCTAAATAAAGTATTACATAAAAAACAAGTATCAAATGCTATTTAAATATGCATAAGAGTTCAAATGCAAAGGTAATAATTATCGTAAAATCTGAAAGTTCAAAATTCACCTTTAGAAATAGCAAAACGACTTTTTCGACGTCAAAACTATTTCAAATGGAAGCAAGCCTTCATGAAGTCTTGTTCATAGCGTCGTTATCTATTCATCGTGCGAAAGTGGGTCAAATTTTCAACCGAAGTTTTTTTAGCATGCTTGCCACATAATTTGGCCCGATTATGTGGCCAACGTAATGTGCTCAAAAATGTGTTTTGCGGCCATAAATTATTATCAAAACGAAACTATAGTCAAATATATTTTCATTCAGTATGCAATTTTAAAATAGAAACAATTATAGAGTTATGAATTGAGTGATATAAAAAAGTGTCACAAAATAATCGAACCATTAAACCAATATGTCACTAAACGTGTAAGGATTCGTAGCTAGTGGGGATATATTAACCCCAAAAATATTTTCAATATACCTAAATAAAGTGTTACATAAAAAACAAGTATCAAAATGGTATTTAAATTTGCATAAGAGTTCAAATGCAAAGGTAATAATTATCGTAAAATCTGAAAGTTCAAAATTCACCTTTAGAAATAGCAAAACGACTTTTTCGGCGTCAAAACTATTTCGAATGGAAGCAAGCGATCAATAAGTCTTTCTCATAACATCGTTATCTATTCATCGTGCGAACGTGGGTCCAAATTCCAATCGAATTTTTTTTAGCATACTTACCACATAATTTGGCCAGATTATGTGGCCAACGTAATGTGCTCAAAAATTTTTTTTTGCGGCCATGAATTATAATCGAAAAGAAACTATAGTCAAATATATTTTCATTCAATATGAAATTTTAAAATAGAAAAAATTATATAGTTATGAATTGAGATATATCAAAAAGTCTCACAATATATTCGAACCATTATACCAAGATGTCACTAAACGTGTAAGGATTTGTGGCTAATGGGGATATACGTAACACCCCGTCAGAACAAATTAATGGAATATTAACTTCTGGTCCCACAGTTAACAGTCACGCCCTTTATATGAGACGTTTTTAGAAAAGTAATCGCATTTATTTTAAAAGCATTATCATTAACGTAATATAAAACCAAACGTTGACTTTAATGACATGAGTAAATAATCCATAACGTTATTTAAAAAGGAATAGGTTAAAATACGATCAATATCATCTTGACAAGAAAACTCATGCTGGACTCCAATTCAGTGTATGCACCGCGTAAGCACATAGTCATCAAAGTATGCGGAAGCTACTACCTTTAAGAACCTGAGATAAAACATGAAAACGTTCAACAAAAATGTTGAGTAAAATCTACAGGTTTATGTAAATCAGTTTATCATAGTTAGACCATGAGATTTAGTTCAAAACACTAAAAGTAATACAACAGTTATGAGCACTTGAATATAAAGCTTTAACCCGCGGATAGCTTAAATGCGCTACAGGTCTTACTTTACCCCATATTGCAAATGCTGATTAAGCATTCGGTAACAAAATTATAAGCACCCTAGTTCGTTGAGTGAGGTTTGTCAAACCTACGGTACCATCCTTATAAATTCGAGCCTTACAAAGTAATTAATATATTCAAGCTAGAGGCTTTTGGATCAAACTCATAGTGTATGTTCAGTTTTTATAGTACTCGTGTCTAATGCGTAAAACAGTTTAAAAACAGCATGTTATCTCATCCCAAAAAGTAAAAGTGTATGGGACTATAGACTCACCTTGTGTGCACTTGACAAATTACAAGCAACAGTAGTCGAATTACAACGACCAAGTAATGCAACCTAAATGTACCATTTATAGTTACATAAGTTTTTTTTCAAAAGACAGACTCACAGATCAGTTGTCCTATTGCTCAGACTGACGTAATCGTACAGTAAAAGTCAACACATAAGTCAACTAGTCTAGCAAGTCAACAAAAAGTCAAACTTAGTCAAAGTGGTCAACCTAGGTCAAATACATCAGTAAGTCATGCCAATGTTATCATAAAGTCAAATCAATGTCAACTTATAAGTTTCACACTTTCGTTTCGCCAATTATCGATTTCTAGTTTAGCTTTCGTATGTTTTCACAGCAGTCATGCAATCGGACAAACATAGTTCACAAATGACACAACAACAAATTATGAACAACTCCAGATCATAAGTTCATGTTATAAGCTTTCTAAAAAGACTAAGCACACTATCATACGGTTCCTAAAACTCATGTAGCATGCAACACATTCAAGTTCAGTTTCTGTTTGCGCATCAGTTTTGTAAAAATTCTCATTTAATTTCGAAAATAGAAATTAATGTACAGCCATCTGGAGATGACTCTAAACACTCCTAATTATCAATGGTAAAATAATCAAAGAAATCTATTTAGCCAATTTGTACGGCTTTGACCAACTTGTCGGACATTCATTTAGACAGAATTCAAACATTTGGTCTCGGCGCGCATGTAACACATAGCAAACAAAGCATTCAGAGCTTAACATACAAACAATATATGCTAGGTAACATACAAACTACCACACAGAAAAAGCACAAAGTCCAATTCAACTCCTACTTCATGCTAGACCTGTATTGGTGCATTTTAGACATATTCGTTCCCAATCAGGTCATCATTTTCGGGGTCGTATATATGAATATCTAGAAACATTTAGCATATGAAGTCTACATGAAATATAAAGTACTAATCAAGAACCTTACAGAAAACAAAAGCTTGGTTATCAAAAAACATGTTAAATGATCGTTTGGTCCATGAACAAATTCCTAGTCAACACGTTGTAGCACAAACATTCGAGTAATCATAAAATGACTTTTACAAATCCGTTTACTATGATATTCTAGTCCATTTTATGTGTTTTTAAATTCTATATCCAACTAACATAAGTTCATAAGCCAATTCATAACACAAATTGCAGTTTTTCGTTTTGTTGCATAATTACATACCGAAACTTCAAACGATCATAATTTAGGCTATACTAAACGAAATCATGCAATTCAAGCGAGTAAATTCAATAGTTTTTCGATAGCTATCCATTAAACACATTGAAAATACAGAAAACAAACTTACAAAACCAGTATCGTAGCAATTGAATTCGGTTTAAAACCCTAACACGCAAATCGGACAAAATAACGACTAGTTACGTACACGATCGGGACCAATTGAGCAATAGAACATCTAAACCAACATAATAACAATAAAAATCAGATTTATGAATCTAGGGTTAGCAATATACCTCAAATGATCAATTAATCAACAATACTAGATGTAGAACGATGCGTAGAGCAACGTTGATGTTCAAGACTTCTTCTAATTTTGAGTTCTGAGTGTGTGTTGTGTGTGTGGTTGTCGACGGTCAAGAGAGAAAGAGAGGGAGAGGTGTCGAATGAGCTAGGGTAAGAATGAGGCTCTAGTTGTTTTTATTTGCTAATTAAATTAATTTAGGGCCTAAACAAAAGACCACTAGATCATTAGAAGCCCAAATTACAAAACATAAGGGTGTGTGTGGGTGGTTCGGCCGAATGGCCCATATAGGGGGTTCCTGGGCTTGTTTTGTTTATTAGTGTGCGTGCAGTGGTCCGTTTCAAGTGCCGTTAACCGTACCGTGTTACCGGAACTTTAACCGATCGTTAAAACGCAACCTACCGGGTTTAATTCATTAAATACATAATAAATTAATTAAGTTTTTATTAAAAGTAATAATTATTAAAATTTATCAAAAATCATAAGTTTCACAGTCTCTCGAGACCTTAGTTGCAGTTTTCAAATTCGTATCGTATTCTCAGTATTTCAAAACATGAAATAAGTTTTCCGGCTAATATAATCATATATTATTTACGTTAGTTCATCATGAGTTCAAGTATGCATTTAAATCAATTAAATACACAAATCAAAAGTAATCACCGTAAAATACTTAACGGACAATTAACAAAGATTAATAGGAAAAGCTAGGGTATTACAATATATTAACTCCAAAAATATTCTCAATATACCTAAATAAAGTGTTACATAATAAACAAGTATCAAAATGGTATTTAAATGTGACGACCCGGAGAGTTCCGACCAAATTTAAACCAAATCTTTATATGTTTCCGACACGATAAGCAGAGTCTGTAATGTTGAAATCTTAAAAACTTTGAACTGTGTTTAATATATTCATTTGACCTTTGACTGCTCTCGACGATTCACGAACAATTATTTGTAAAAAGATATGTATATATTTAAATAAAAATATATATTTTGAAATATAAATTATGTTGTAATTGTCAGAATTAATTATGTAAATAATAATAATATATAATAAATATTATTCAAAAAGTATATATACATATAAATAAAGTGTATAGAATATATATTTTGTGATTTCGAAGTATTTAGTAAACAATGGTAATGCTCAATTGTCACTCAATTGATATTAAACGAGTTAAAAAGGAACTTATATGATTTTAAAATAAAAGGTGATCCGAAAATGAGATTTATAATATTTAGGCTTACTAAAAATATATTTAGAAGCTAATTAATAAATTTCAACACTTTTTATATTTCACCCATAAATGAGAGGGACAATTGAGGTAATTTTTATTTAATAGTTAATGATCGAATATTATACTATAATGACCAAAATAAATAAATAAAGTTAATTTAAAAATATGGGATTTTTCTGAACACTTTTATCCGCCACTGATTTCGCATGATACACAGTCCGTGGAAAACTATCGGTAGTATCATTCCAAATTCGATGGCTGTTATACTATTCTTCTGCACGTTTATGAAATTTAGTTTATTATTATTATTATTAATTTAATGTTACTAATATATATATATATATATATATATATATATATATATATATATATATATATATATATAAGTACATATATTACATGAAGTCTAAATAATCAGTATAATAATCTAATCCATCCGATAGTTGCACTGTTTTAAATTGATTGCTTTTCACTAATTGATTCCCACTTACAATTTTTAATTATATATATATATATATGTAGATGTACATACAATGAAGATAACCTCCTCAAACCCACTTGTTCATTTCAATCATTCGTAAATTAAGTTGAATATACTGTGTAGCTTTTGTCCTTTCACCAACCCAACACTTTTCCTTTTTCTGTTTCATGACAATATATATTGACTACTTTATTATTAATATATAATTATTATTAATTATTAATATAATAATTATTACATTACATATAAGATATATATATATATATATATATATATATATATATATATATATATATATATATATATATATATATATCTCTCTTATATCTCTATATAAGATACACCGAGAGGTAGAAGATGAAGCATCACCACCCTTACATCAATCTTCACTCACCTGCGGCCACCACCTCTGCAACCACCTCCCATCACCGCCACCTTCTTCTTCCTCTCTCTCTCTCCCTCTCTACAAATTATTTTCAATTTTTTTTTATATTTTTGACAATCAAGAGGCGGCATATAGCAGCTATTCTTGCTGCTGTTATGCAGCCGTGAACCACCAAGGGTCACCACCCACCACTTCCACCGTCACCCTTCCGTTTCTATTTAGTACCATCAACCAAAATCTCTATCGAAGACCAACACCGTTATGCCCCTACTATACTTCCTTTTTCCTTCTGTTTCAAACGAGCTCACCAAAAGCCATCAAACTTTTCCTTTAACCTGATGTTGCAGCTGTAAGCTAACTCAAACACCCATATGCACGTTAACTGTTGCTCACGATTCTTGTTTAAGAACCAACCATTTTTTTTCCTGCTACAGTTTAAACGAAGAAGATGTCGATGCTACATTATACTTGGAAAAACATTACGCTAACCATGTATACGTTCCGCGTAATTATGTGTTAAGATTACACCTTTCGCGTAATTTCCACACGATCCGCGCAATTAATTAAAAACATTACACGTTTCGCGAAAACCTCACACGATACGCATAAATTCATGTTCGTTGGTTTTTGTTCACTATTGCTACCCGTTTTTCTATTTATGTTCTGAGATTAAGACGATGAGGTGACGGGTGGAGAAGACGATATATAGTACGCAAGAATGATCACGATGACGATAATATAAGTTGATGATGAAACTGTGATTTTATGTTTGTTAAGATGCTAGATGATTTAATGATAATTAGGTGATGATATTGAAGTTGTTATGATTATTGGAAATTGTTTCTCAATCGACCTGTTAAAGAAGAAAGAATAGTTAGAAAGATTGAATAAATAGATTTAAGATATAATTTAAATCAGAAAAACGATGGCAGAGCAGATGGTTATGGGGTGTTTTGAGAACTGAGAGGTTTGGTGTTCGAACCCAGGCCACTGTATTCTTTTTATCATAAAAAGCCGAAATTGGGCCAAGGGTTTAAAGATTCAGTTGGGCTTTAGTTAAATTAAGATGTTGGGCCATGTTCCTTTATTCTGTAGGGCTTGATTATATTATTGGGTTATATAAATATAAATCGCGAATTGAAAGAGAAAAAAGTAAGCAGCTCAATGGTTTGGTAAGGCGTTCATTAAATGAGAGGTTGTGGGTTCGATCCTGGGGGACGGCCAGTATTTTTTTTAGGACTCCTTCTTAGTGAGGTAGTTTTCTTATTAATATCAATTTATATTATTAATTTTTATTATTATTATGAATATTAGCATTTACTGTTATTATTACTAATATAAGTATTAATCACCATTTATTATTATTATTATCATAACCCTAGTTACAATTATGATTATTATTATTAATGTTATTATTAATATTATAACGAGCAACAATATTATTATATAATTAATCAAACTATTAATCTAACTAGTAATAGCAGCAAAAGTATCATTTTTATAAATAAAACTATTATCAATATTATTATTATTATTATTATTATTATTATTATTATTATTATTATTATTATTATTATTATTATTATTATTATTGTTATAAGTATTATCATTAAGTTAACACACAAAAGATATTTATAAAATAAATATAGATATATACATAAATATTTAATACAAAACTTAACTATATTAAATATGGATATTTACTTAACATATATATCATATATATATATATATATATATATATATATATATATATATATATATATATATATATATATATATATATATATATATATATATAATGACATATATAGATTATCAACATAAAAATTATATCACTAATAATAAATATATATATATATATATATATATATATATATATATTTGTTCGATTTCAATTATGTATATTAATAAATATACAAATGATATAGGTTCGTGAATCCGAGGCCAACCCTGCATTGTTCAATTTTGTCGTATGCATATTTTTACTACAAAATACAGTATGGTGAGTTTCATTTGTCTTTTTACCCTTTATATTTTTGGGCTGAGAATACATGCGCTGCTTTTATAACTGTTTTACGAAATAGACACGAGTAAATGAAACTACATTCTATGGCTGGATTATTAAACCAAATATGCCCCTTTTTAGTCTGGTAATCTAAGAATTAGGGAACAGACACCCTAATTAACGCGAATCCTAAAGATAGATCTATCGGGCCCAACAAGCCCCATCCAAAGTACCGAATGCTTTAGTACTTCGAAATTTATATCATGTCCGAAGGAGGATCCCGGAATGATGGGGATATTCTTATATGCATATTGTGAATGTCGGTTACCAGGTGTTCAATCCATATGAATGATATTTTTGTCTCTATGCATGGGACGTATGTTTATGAGAAATGGAAATATGAAATCTTGTGGTCTATTAAAATTATGAAATGATTATTGATGTTAAACTAATGAACTCACCAACCTTTTGGTTGACACTTTAAAGCATGTTTATTCTCAGGTACGAAAGAAATCTTCCGCTGTGCATTTGCTCATCTTAAAGATATTACTTGGAGTCATTCATGACATATTTCAAAAGACGTTGCATTCGAGTCGTTGAGTTCATCAAGATTATTATTAAGTCAATTATAGTAAGATATATTACGAAATGGTATGCATGTTTTCAACTTTTGATGTAATGAAAGATTGTCTTTCCAAAAACGAATGCAATGTTTGTAAAATGTATCATATAGAGGTTAAGTACCCCGCGATGTAATCAACTGTTGTGAATCGTTTATAATTGATATGGACTTTGTCCTGATAGATTAGGACGGGTCTTCACAGTTGGTATCAGAGCGGTGGTCTTAGCGAACCAGGTATGCATTAGTGTGTATAACTGATAAGTCGTTAGGATGCATTAGTGAGTCTGGACTTCGACCGTGTCTGCATGTCAAAAGTTTTGCTTATCATTTCTAGTCGGAAATCATCTGCTTATTATCCTTAGGAAATTACCTGCTTATCATTCTTAGTCTAGACATGTCTTACTGCCTCTATTGAGTAGACAGTGTATAGATGAATTCATATCTTAGCGTATCTGTTATTGTTGCCTTTGCTTGACAGCTTCCGTAGATTCCTCTGTAACTTATGGGATTTTAGTATTATATATGCATATGTAAATTATGTATTGCAGGGTACTAATCTACATCCTATAATCTATTTCTTATCGAAAATCCTTCATCTGATCGTACGGGATGAATCCTTCAACCAGTTCGAGTCCCTCGAATTCCGATAGCTATTCCGATAGTTATTCCGACAGCTATTCCGATATGGAGTTTCACCTAAGCTCCAAAAGCAGTGTCACCAGAATGAATCAACCAATTCATCTGATGGGTTCATAGCCTACTTAATCATTGGAGACAAAAAGAAGGTGATCCTTTCCATCAACCAAATTCACCTCTTGGCGGTGAACCTGAAGCACTTACCGGCGAACCTGTTCGAGATACTATTTTCTCACTCATTTCCCGAATATCTCGCCACGATTATATTCTATCTAAAATTCTAAACCTTATTCATCCGTTCGTTCTGACCCACAATCATCTTGGAGTAATGGGAGAAGTCAACAAGCTTTGCACTCGATTAATAAATTTGGAGAATATGGTGCAAAATTTACCAGCTTCAGCAACATCACCGGTACCAACAGTATCATCGGCAACAGCACCAGTATCATCAACAATCCATGCCTCAACATCTCATTCTGTACCTCAAGCATAATCATCATTCTACATGATGTTCTACATCATTTATCCCCGTTCGACATGGCGATTAAGTAATCTCTAAAGTTTTGGAGATTATCCATTCTAGTTCTAACGGTAAATCAAATGAGTTTAATATCATATTAACTCATTAAATCCATGATTATATCTGAAGAAAATATATATGTAAGTATATTTTCATAAAGATTGTAATTAAAAATTCTTTTGTACAAACTATTAATGGTGAAAATATTTTAACAGGTAGGTAATACCCGAGGAATATTTAGATTTCACATTAATAAGCTACACTGTATATTCTCCGAATCTGATTCAACAGTCATTTACGATCCTACTTACATCCATCGATATACGTATTCGTTCACCACAGAATAACCATTTTCATTCAATTTCATATTTGGATTTTGACCTATCAGAATCCGACAAGTGGCATAATGAAGAAAACATTGGACAAAATAAAATTTTTTAGAAACAAACAAATTAACTATGATAAATTTTCTTAAGAATCCACGCTAACAAAATCCTAGCTAACTGTTCCTAGCTAACTATTAATTCCGTATTACATCGTAACTATCGCAATTTATTTTATCGCAATTTTAATTCTCGCAATTTTATTTATCATCATTTAATTTCTGTTATTTACTTTACGCACTCTATTTATAGTCATTTAAATTTCTGTTATTTATTTTACGCACTTTAAATATCGGGACACGTATACAAGGTTTTGACATATCATATCGACGCATCTATATATATTATTTGGAATCACCATAGACACTCTATATGTAGTAATGATCGAGTTCTCTATATAAGGTTGAGGTTGATTCTATAATAATATATATACTTTGAGTTGTGATCGAGTCTGAGACATGTACACGGGTCACGATACGTATTAATTAATTCGAATATTATATATTAAATTATATATGAATATGAATTATTGGATTGTCAACTGTGGACTATCGACTGTGGACTAATAACATTGGACAATTAAAATGAATTAAAATATTGATTATAACATATGAAACTAAACAATTCTTCAAGTTGCCACTTGATTTCGTCTTAAACCTCATTTGTATCTTCACGATTACATTCTGCGTTCAAACCTTTCATGACTCTTGAAAACACCTCAATCGAGATGATAAACCAACTGCACTTCATCTACGCAAGAAAAGATTGATGAATATAGTTATGCACCTGAAAACACTCGGAACCTGAGTAAACGTTTAACACGTATCTGTGCTAATTCCTTTAGTGCTATTATTACCCAAAATAACTTGGTGATCCCTTCCAAAGTAGCAAATTTTGTCACAGCTTCAGCAAGTCAACTTCGACTTTTCGTTCGAAACAACCTTATTATGACCTTGATATATATGCGTGCTCTTTTATTGTTACCAGAGAACCTTTCATATTCTACCATATTACCAGCAGACGTACGAGCAACCTCGCTGCTTCTTGGTTTAAATCTCTTCGATAAATCATTATATTTATTCATTGAAACCTTATCATATACTCATCCGCATCTTGTAACGAGAACTGCCATACCAATTATCGGGAGTCAGCAATCAGTACTTTGAAAACTCACAGCATATATACATCAACAGTTATATGTATCCATATAACATTTATCTCTTAGAATTATGATCTTTCATTCTGAAATTCTAAAAAGCACTCAGTTTACAAATTAATACTCTAAATGTTGAAAAAGCCGAATGAAGCAGCAGAAACCATAGACAATCATAAACGACCTTAACCATCAAAAGTTTGATGATAAAGAATGGAGTATTGGAGACACTCAATAGGAAATTTAGTACCGAAAAGCGGATTATGCGAAACTATGAAGGAAACTGTGGACAAATCACAAAGAATAAGTTTGACTTCAAAGAATCCAAATGATTCAATGCCTGTTAAGGTCTTTAGCGAATATCTTGCTTCTTATTTATTCTGAATCCTTGCGAAAGGATTTTCTTCATCAACCTTCGATCTTAGAAATTCCAAAATATCGTCAAAAATATCTTCGATATTTCTGAAGATATTTTCATAACTATCCTAATCTGAAATCAGTTATCTTTTCACGTCATCTGTATTACACCATAAAGGAAACTGTTTAGTTTCTATATTCTGTAAACCTTCAAGTTTAAATTATGAATGATTTTGAAGTAGTGTTGGGAATTGATGCATGAGTTAGTATAATATAATGACACTTGATCAACGTGATTATATTACGGTAAGTCATGCTGAGTTTCTAATGGAATGTGATGATTCACAGACCATAACGTCATCATGTGCCATGTTACACGACTCTTTCATTCTGCTTAACTTCTGAATATATCAAGAAAGTGTATTCTTGATAGTTCTATTCTTAGTGATTATGGTAAGTTGACAAATCAAATCGTGCTATTACATTCTTTCTTGTTTAAGAACATTAAGTTCATTCAAAACTCTATATCTACGAATTCTGGACCATTACAAGAGATGCCCAATTGCAAGAAGAAGAAATGAAGGGACAAAGCTCTGAAATAAAAAAATTGGAGTATAAATTGGAGCAAATAGGGGGGGAGTATTAACTGGGGATGACAATGATTAAAGAAAACAGAAGCAAGGGCTTCGAAGTATATGGAAAGATATAAAGCCCGATAACAACACATAAATTACAAACCGTATATATCAATGTTTATAGCAACATAAAGACACGGGAGGATTAAAAGCACTATAACCCTAAGGGCAAAGTAGAAGTAAGCAGATTCCTCTGGTGGTAAATGAAAAAGAAGAATGACGGTAAATATGGTTAATATAATAGCAAGGATCAATACATGATTAAGCGTATTGAAAAATCATTTGGAAGTTTAAATTGAGGAAGAAATTATAGGAGTGGTGAAAATAATGGAACGAAAGAAATTCATTTATAGTAATAATACCAGACAAAGCTGTCGAGACAGATAATCGCATTTAATTATAGAGATCTTAATTACCTTATTCACCGAAGAATCAAATCTTTTAGATTTCAAAGATTTTCTCTAAATCCCTTGATTTCCGGAATTCAAACGTGACTACGTCAAAAATAAGACGAATCGTAAATTCCTCATTTCACTCTTTTGTGACAGCTTCACTCGTACGCTTCGCGTAATTGAATTGTTTTATCAATATTACTCAATGATGATAAAACTCTATTTATCAACTCATATTCGCCATGAAAACATTTTATTGTTAGCCATGACGACCTCACTCAAATTTCGGGACAAAATTTCTTTAACAGGTAGGTACTGTGACGACCCGAAGAGTTCCGACCAAATTTAAACCAAATCTTTATATGTTTCCGACACGATAAGCAGAGTCTGTAATGTTGAAATCTTAAAAACTTTGAACTGTGTTTAATATATTCATTTGACCTTTGACTGCTCTCGACGATTCACGAACAATTATTTGTAAATAGATATGTATATATTTAAATAAAAATATATATTTTGAAATATAAATTATGTTGTAATTGTCAGAATTAATTATGTAAATAATAATAATATATAATAAATATTATTCAGAAAGTATATATACATATAAATAAAGTGTATAGAATATATATTTTGTGATTTCGAAGTATTTAGTAAACAATGGTAACGCTCAATTGTCACTCAATTGATATTAAACGAGTTAAAAAGGAACTTATATGATTTTAAAATAAACGGTGATCCGAAAATGAGATTTATAATATTTAGGCTTACTAAAAATATATTTAGAAGCTAATTAATAAATTTCAACACTTTTTATATTTCACCCATAAATGAGAGGGATAATTGAGGTAATTTTTATTTAATAGTTAATGATCGAATTTTATACCATAATGACCAAAATAAATAAATAAAGTTAATTTAAAAATATGGGATTTTTCTGAACACTTTTATCCGCCACTGATTTCGCATGATACACAGTCCGTGGAAAGCTATCGGTAGTATCATTCCAAATTCGATGGCTATTATACTATTCTTCTGCACATTTATGAAATTTAGTTTATTATTATTATTAATTTAATGTTACTAATATATATATATATATATATATATATATATATATATATATATATATATATATATATATATATATATATATATATATATATATATTACATGAAGTCTAAATAATCAGTATAATAATCTAATCCATCTGATGGTTGCACTGTTTTAAATTGATTGCTTTTCACTAATTGATTCCCACTTACAATTTTTAATTATATATATATATATATATATATATATATATATATATATATATATATATATATATATATATATATATATATATATATATATATATATATATATATATATGTAGATGTACATACAATGAAGATAACCTCCTCAAACCCACTTGTTCATTTCAATCATCCGTAAATTAAGTTGAATATACTGTGTAGCTTTTGTCCTTTCACCAACCCAACACTTTTCCTTTTTCTGTTTCATGACAATATATATTGACTACTTTATTATTAATATATAATTATTATTAATTATTAATATAATAATTATTACATTACATATAAGATATATATATCTCTTATATCTCTATATAACATACACCGAGAGGTAGAAGATGGAGCATCACCACCCTTACATCAATCTTCACTCACCTGCGGCCACCACCTCTGCAACCACCTCCCATCACCGCCACCTTCTTCTTCCTCTCTCTCTCTCTCCCTCTCTACAAATTATTTTCAATTTGTTTTTTATATTTTTACCAATCAAGAGGCGGCATATAGCAGCTATTCTTGCTGATGTTATGCAGCCGTGAACCACCAAGGGTCACCACCCACCACTTCCACCGTCACCCTTCGATTTCTATTTAGTACCATCAACCACCATCTCTATCGAAGACCAACACCGTTATGCCCCTACTATACTTCCTTTTTCCTTCTGTTTCAAACGAGCTCGCCAAAAGCCATCAAACTTTTCCTTTAACCTGCTGTTGCAGCTGTAAGCTAACTCAAACACCCATATGAACGTTAACTGTTGCTCACAATTCTTGTTTAAGAACCAACCATTTTTTTTCCTGCTACAATTTAAACGAAGAAGATGTCGATGCTACAATATACTTGGCAAAACATTACGCTAACCATGTATACGTTCCGCGTAATTATGTATTAAGATTACCCCTTTCGCGTAATTTCCACACGATCCGCGCAATTAATTGAAAACATTACACGTTTCGCGAAAACCTCACACGATACGCGTAAATTCATGTTCGTTGGTTTTTGTTCACTGTTGCTACCCGTTTTTCTATTTATGTTCCGAGATAAAGACGATGAGGTGACGGGTGGAGAAGACGATATATAGTACGCAAGAATGATCACGATGATGATAATATAAGTTGATGATGAAACTGTGATTTTATGTTTGTTAAGATGCTAGATAATTTAATGATAATTAGGTGATGATATTGAAGTTGTTATGATTATTGTAAATTGTTTCTCAATCGTCCTGTTAAAGAAGAAAGAATAGTTAGACAGATTCAATAAATAGATTTAAGATATAATTTAAATCAGAAAAATGATGGCAGAGCAGATGGTTATAGGGTGTGTTGAGAACCGAGAGGTTTGGTGTTCGAACCCAGGCCACTATATTCTTTTTATCATAAAAAGCCGAAATTGGGCCAAGGGTTTAAAGATTCAGTTGGGCTTTAGTTAAATTAAGATGTTGGGCCGTGTTCTTTTATTCTGTAGGGCTTGATTATATTATTGGGTTATATAAATATAAATCGCGAATTGAAAGAGAAACAAGTAAGCAGCTCAATGGTTTGGTAAGGCGTTCGTTAAACAAGAGGTTGTGGGTTCGAGCCTGGGCGACGGCCAGTATTTTTTTAGGACTCCTTCTTAGTGAGGTAATTTTCTTATTAATATCAATTTATATTATTAATTTTTAATATTATTATGAATATTAGCTATTTCTGTTATTATTACTAATATAAGTATTAATCACCATTTATTATTATTATTATCATAACCCTAGTTACAATTATGATTATTATTATTATTAATGTTATTATTAATATTATCACGAGCAACAATACTATTATATAATTAATCAAACTATTAATCTAACTAGTAATAGCAGCAAAAGTATCATTTTTATAAATAAAACTATTATCTATATTATTATTATTATTATTATTATTATTATTATTATTATTATTATTATTATTGTTATAAGTATTATCATTAAGTTAACACACAAAAGATATTTATAAAATAAATTTAGATATATAAATATATATACATAAATATTTAATACAAAACTTAACTATATTAAATATTGATATTTACTTAACATATATATATATATATATATATATATATATATATATATATATATATATATATATATATATATATATATATATATATATATATATATATATATATATATATATATATATATATATATATATAATGTCATATATAGATTATCAACTTAAAAATTATATCACTAATAATAAGTAAATATATATATATATATATATATATATATATATATATATATATATATATTTGTTCGATTTCAATTATGTATATTAATAAATATACAAATGATATAGGTTCGTGAATCCGAGGCCAACCCTGCATTTTTCAATTCTGTCGTATGCATATTTTTACTACAAAATACAGTATGGTGAGTTTCATTTGCCTTTTTACCCTTTATATTTTTGGGCTGAGAATACATGCGCTACTTTTATAACTGTTTTACGAAATAGACACGAGTAAATGAAACTACATTCTATGGCTGGATTATTAAACCGAATATGCCCCTTTTTAGTCTGGTAATCTAAGAATTAGGGAATAGACACCCTAATTGACGCGAATCCTAAAGATAAATCTATCGGGCCCAACAAGCCCCATCCAAAGTACCGGATGCTTTAGTACTTTGAAATTTATATCATGTCTGAAGGAGGATCCCGAAATGATGGGGATATTCTTATATGCATATTGTGAATGTCGGTTACCAGGTGTTCAATCCATATGAATGATATTTTTGTCTCAATGCATGGGACGTATGTTTATGAGAAATAGAAATATGAAATCTTGTGATCTATTAAAATTATGAAATGATTATTGATGTTAAACTAATGAACTCACCAACCTTTTGGTTGACACTTTAAAGCATGTTTATTCTCAGGTACAAAAGAAATCTTCCGCTGTGCATTTGCTCATCTTAAAGATATTACTTGGAGTCATTCATGATATATTTCAAAAGACGTTGCATTCGAGTCATTGAGTTCATCAAGATTATTATTAAGTCAATTATAGTAAGATATATTACGGAATGGTATGCATTTTGTCAACTTTCGATGTAATGAAAGATTGTCTTTTCAAAAACGAATGCAATGTTTGTAAAATGTATCATATAGATGTGACGACCCGGGAATTTTAGACTAAATTTAAACTTAAATCTTTATATGGTTTCGACATGATAAGCAAAGTATGTAATGTTGAGTCTAGAAAATTTTTTAAACGATGTTCATATATTAATTCGACCTTCGACTGCTCTCAACAATTCACGAACAATTAATTGTAAATAGGTATGTGTGTATGTAGGTATACATGTAAATATAAATAATAGTATATATGATATTTAAAAAATAATAAAATATAATTAAATATATAAAATAAGATATAAAATAATTAAGTGTAATTTAAAATGAAGTTATATATAAATATATATGATTTCTATGTAAATTTATAATATTGTATCATATATAAAATGTATAAATAATAAATAGATAATAAAAGTTATTATATATATACCTAAGTAATAATATATATATATATATTAAAATATAATCGTTAAGATAATATTATTACTTTCATTATTAGTAAAATAAATATTTGTATTAATAATATTATGTTATAAATATGAAATTTGACATTAATATTATTATTATCACTAATGACATTAATGTTGTTATAATTAGTAGTATTATTAGTATTATGAATGATATTATTATTACTATTTTTATTATTAATATCATTATTATTATCTAATATTATTATAATTATTATTAAAATAATTATTAGTGTTATTATTAACATTTATCAGAAAATAATAAATTTTATGGTTATTAAAATTAATAATTTGATTATTATTATTATTATTAACACCATTATTATTTATTATTTATATAATTATTTATATTAATAATGCATTCACTAGTTTTTAGAATTTTTTTTTTATAAACCAGAAATCAAAGCATAATCGTACGGATCTGTTTCTTGTTGCTATCATACAATATCCAAAATTGATTCCCTATCTCTTAATTGATTAACAAAAGGAATTCAAATCCAAGAAGCCAACAAAATCAGTTGAGGGTTGTTATCAGCTTTTATTTTTTTATCTTTTTCTTTTCTTCTGATTTAACAATTTGACTACACTTAACAATTATTATCAACTTTAGCTACTATATCCAATAGACAATCACTTTATAGAAGATTCCCTCTGCAATTCAATTAACATAAGGATACAAAATCTGTTGAAGGTTATTATCTACTTTATACTTCTTTGTTTTCTTCTTCCTGGCTCGAATAAATCTGTCGACACCATATTCATAATATCAATTGATTAATACAAGTTGTTAAGGGATTCATTCACCCTTCTATCTTCATTATTATTGAAACCCACCATGACTGCTACATTCTTCTTCCTAATCAAACACCCGTATCTGCTGTTGCAGTCTTCCATATGTTTCTGTTACTTTCACACAGACCCAAACAATCTTCGATTTACATTATAAACTTGCTAGGTGCCTACTGCGTTTATCTTGCTGTTTCAACCCATGAATTTTGCTTCACAATATCACTCCACCCACAATCATTTACCACCTACACGACAACCACCTTCTTCTTTGACAACCATCATGAAATACCACCTTGTTCTTCGCTTGATCGCCACACTAAACTACTCAAAAATTTACCTATTCGACTACTACAAGTTGTTGCATGTAATCCTACTTTACAACAATGTTTTTATTGATAAATTATTCGAATACCACACACCACAACCAACACCATCGACTATATTTTTCTTTCTTTCTTCTTTCTTCTTTCTTCTTTCCTATCCAAAACATTCGTGAACACTCTTCCCTCCATTACAGCTACTGTCGCAGCTACTGCTGTACTCTTGTTCCTATTTTGTTACCATGAAACCAACCTTTGATCGATCAACAATAAAAGTTGCTGCACATATATAAATTTCTGTTTTTCTTTTGTTTCGCCACCAAACCCATTATTGTTGCAACTACATAATGAAGATGCTGTTAGTTTTAAAAAGAGAAAAGTGGAAGGGAGACAGCTAGGGACGACACCATTGGATTCCTAATAGGTATCAACTTGTTATTATTATACTAATGAAAAAGGGAATCAATCGAATTACAAGAGTGCAAGTTGGGTCACTAATATCCTTTTGAGCCGTATATTATGGTTATTGTAGGGACAAGAGATAGCGATTGTTTATTTGTAAATTGCTTTCATTCTACAAATATATTACTCGTATTACTGGTGTTATGATTCGAGCCACTTTCCTTTTTCTATTTGGCCAACAAATTTATCCCCTAAAATGAAGTGGTGATTTAAACAATAAACAATACACGTAGGGGCAACAGAGTTATATAGAAAGAAACGGTTCTCCCTTCTGTTTGTTCAACAACGTGGTGATTTTGGGCCGAGTCTCTTAATGGATCGAGATTACAAGGATTAGTTTTCTAATAGGATGGCTAAGTTTTCTAGTGGTTAAGGATGTTATTGTTTAGCGGGAGGTTGCGGGTTCGAGTCCTGTCTCGGGCAGTTTCATTCTTTTTAATACTACAAAGGTATAATTTGATATTATTATTATTATTTTTATTATTATGATTATTATGAATTATGATTATTATTGTTATCACTATGATTATTATTATTATTATTAATATTAGTATTATCATTATATTACTTCAAGTATTATCTTAGTATTAATAAAAGACTGTTTTAACAAATAAATGATTTACATATATATATAAATATATAAATATAATTAATATATAAAACATAACAAACTTAATATCTTATTTAGTTAAAATATATATAATAAATACACAGAATATATAAGTTATTAACATAAAAAGATATAACTAAGAAAGCTATATATAGTTATTCGATTACGATTATGTGTATTAATATATATACACAAATGATATAGGTTCGTGAATCCGAGATCAACCCTATACTTGTTCAATGTCGTTCTATGTATTTTTACTACAAAATACAATACGGTGAGTTTCATTTGCTCCCTTTTTAAATGCTTTTGCAATATATATTTTTGGGACTGAGAATACATGCGCTGCTTTTATAAATGTTTTACGAAATAGACACAAGTAATCGAAACTACATTATATGGTTGAATGATCGAAATCGAATATGCCCCTTTTAGTCTGGTAATCTAAGAATTAGGGAACAGACACCCTAATTGACGCGAATCCTAAAGATAGATCTATCAGGTTCAACAAGCCCCATCCAAAGTACCGGATGCTTTAGTACTTCGAAATTTATATCATGTCCGAAGGAGGATCCCGGAATGATGGGGATATTCTTATATGCATATTGTGAATGTCGGTTACCAGGTGTTCAATCCATATGAATGATATTTTTGTCTCTATGCATGGGACGTATGTTTATGAGAAATGAAAATATGAAATCTTGTGGTCTATTAAAAATTATGATATGATTATTTATGTTAAACTAATGAACTCACCAACCTTTTGGTTGACACTTGAAAGCATGTTTATTCTCAGGTAAGAAAGAAATCTTCCGCTGTGCATTTGCTCATTTTAAAGATATTACTTGGAGTCATTCATGACATATTTCAAAAGACGTTGCATTCGAGTCGTTGAGTTCATCAAGATTATTATTAAGTAAATTATATTTTGATATATTATGAAATGGTATGCATGTCTGTCAACTGTCGATGTAAATGAAAGTTTGTCTTTTAAAAACGAATGCAATGTTTGTAAAATGTATCATATAGAGGTCAAGTACCTCGCGATGTAATCAACTGTTGTGAATCGTTTATAATCGATATGGGCTTCGTCCGGATGGATTAGGACGGATCTTCACAGTTGGTATCAGAGTGTTGGTCTTAGCAAACCGGGTCTTGCATTAGTGTGTCTAACTGATAGTCGTTAGGATGCATTAGTGAGTCTGGACTTCGATCGTGTCTGCATGTCAAAAGTTTTGCTTATCATTTTTGTCGGAAATCATCTGCTTATCATCCTTAGGAAATTACCTGCTCATTATTTTTAGGCTAGACACATCTTACTGCAATGATTGCATGAATAGTGTATAGACAAAAATTCATATCTTAGCATATCTGCTACTTCATATCTTAGCGTATATGTTACTGTAACTTTGCCTGACAACTTCCGTAGATTCCTCCGTAACTTATGGGATTTTAGTATTATATATGCATATGTAAATTATGTATTGCAGGGTACTAATCTACATCCTATAATCTATTTCTTATCGAAAATCCTTCATCTGATCGTACGAGATGAATCTTGCAACCAGGTCGAGTCCCTCAGATTCCGATAGCTATTCCGATAGTTATTCCGACAACTATTCCGACATAGATGTTCACCTAAGCTCCGAAAACAGCGTCACTGGCAGGAATCAACCAATCAGCCATTATCAATTCATCTGATGGGTTCGTAGTCGACTTAATTAATGGAGACGCGTAGAAGGCAATCCCTTCCACTAACCGAATTCACCTCTTGGTAATGAACCTGAAACACTCACCGGCGAACCAATCTGAAACACCATTTTCACTCTCATTACCCAAATATCTCGCCATGATAATATTCTATCTAAAATTCTAAAACTTATTCATCCGCTTGTTCCAACCGCCAATCATCCGGGAGTAATCGAAGAAGTCAACGAGCTTCGCACCTGAAAAATGATCTTGAAAAATATGGTGCAAAATGTACCAGCTTCAGCAATATTACCGGCATCAACAATACCACCAACAACAACATCCGCATCCCAAGCCTCAACATCACAATCTGTTGCACGAACATCAACATCATATGCACCATGGATACCAAGGAGTACCAACAACAATTAACAATGAAGTATTGAACCATAACTTCATTAATATTCTGCGAAGAATATGTGGTTCCTAATAGTTTTAGAGATTACTTATTCTAGCTCAAATCAAAAATCAAATGAGTTTAATATCATATTAACTCATTAAATCCATGATTACATCTGAAGAAAATATATATGCAAGTATATTTTCATTAAGATTGTGATTAAAAATTCTTTCGTACAAACTGTTAATGATGAAAATATTTTAACGGGTAGGTAATACCCGAGGAATATTTAGATTTCACATTAATTAGTTACACTGTACATTCTTTCAAATTTGATTCAACAGTCATTTCCTATCCTACTTACATCCACAGATAAATGAATCCGTTCACCACAGAATAACCATTTCCATTCAAATTTCATAATTGGATTTTGACTTATCAGAATCCAACAAGTGGCATAATGAAGAAAACATTTGACAGAATAAAATTTGTTAGAAACAAACAAATTAACTATGAAAAATTTTGTTAAGAATCCACGCTAACAAAATCCTAGCTAACTGTTCCTAGCTAACTGTGGACTAATCAACTGAGGACTACCAACAGTGGACAATTAAAATGAATTAAATTATTGATTATAACATATGAAACTAAACAATACTTCAAGTTTGCCACTTGATTCTCTCTTAAACCACATTTGTATCTTGACGATTACAATCTGCGTTCAAACCTTTCATGATTCTTGAAAGCACCTCAATCAAGAGGATGAATCAACCGCACTTCAACTACGGGAGGAAAGATTTATGCATATAGTTATGCACCTGGGAAACTCTCAACAACTGAGTAAAAGTTTAACATGTAGCCGCGTTAGATCCTTTGGCATTTATTATCAAAAATAATTTTGCGATCCCTTTTCAAAGTAGCCAATTTTGTCACAGCTCCAGCAAGTCAACTTCGACTTTTCATTCGAAGTAACCTTACTATAATCCTGATATATATATACGATTACCCTTTTGATTTTGGAGAATTCTTTTATATTCCACCATATTACCAGCAGACATACCAGTAACCTCGTTGCTTCTTGGCTTAAATCTCTCTGATAAATCATTATATTTATTCTTTGAAACCTTATCACATACTCATCCGCATCTTGTAACGAGAACTGCATACCAATTACTGGGAATCAGTAATCAGTACTTTGAAAACTCACAGCATATCTACATCAACAATTATATGTATAACATTTATCTCTTAGAATTATGATCTTTCATTCTGAAATTCTGAAAAACACCCAGTCTGCAAATGAATGCTCTGAATTTTGAAAAGTTGAATGAAGCAGCAAAAACTGTAAATGACCTCAACAGTCAAAAGTTGATGATAAAAAAAATGGAGTATTGGAAACACTCAATAGAAAATTTAGTACCAAAAAGTGGATTATGCGAAACTATGAAGGAAGCCGTGGACAAATCACAAAGAATAAGTTTGACTTCAAAGAATCCAAATGATTCTGTTTCTAATGAAGTCTTTAGCGAATACCTTGCTTCCGAATCTAAACCCTTATGGATAAATCTTCTTCATCATCCATCGATATTAGAAATTCCAAGATATCATCATATCTTTCATTATAAATGTCCTCCATATTTCTGAAGATATTTTTCATGACTATTCTTATCTGAAATCATTAGTCACTTCGTGCTATCAGTGTTACATCATATAGAAACTGTTAGTTTCTATATTCTGTAAACTTTCGAGCTTAAAATATGAATGTTATTGAAGTAATGTTGGGAACTGATGTATGAGTTAGTATAATATAATGACACTTGATCAACGTGATTATATTACAGTAAGTCATGCTGAGCTTCTAAATGGAACATGATGATTCACAGATTATAACGTCAACATGTGTCATGTTACATAACTCTTTCATTCTAATTAATTTCCGAACATATCAAGAAAATATATTCTTGATAGTCCCATCTTTTCCTTGAATTCTGGTAATTTGACAAGTCAAATTGTGCTATTACCGTTTCTTTCTTAGAACATTAACAATGTTCATTCTGAAACTTATATCTACGAATTCTGGACCATTACAAGAGATGCCCAATCGCAAGAAGAAGAAACGAAGGGACAAAGCTCCGAAACAGAAATTGGAGTATAAATCACAGCAAATAGGGGGAGTATTAACTGTGGATGACAGTGATTATAGGAGACAGGAATAGGGACATTGAAATATCAGGGAGAATATAAAGCCCGATAACAACACATAAAATACAAACCGTGTATATCAATATTTATCGCAACATAAAGACACGGGAGAATTAAAAACATTATAATCCCAAGGGCGAAGTAGAAGAAAGCAGATTCCTCTGGTGGAAGTTGGAAAAGGGGAATGATTGTTGCGATAGTAAGGATGAGGACAAAGATCAGAACTGGATTAAGCATTTTCAAAATCTTTTGGATGTATGAAACAAGAAGGAAAGTATAGGAATGGTGAGAATAATGGAACAAAAGAGTTTAATTTATAATGGAAATATAAAATAGAGTAATCGAGGCAGATCACCGTATTTAATTATAGAGATCTTAATTTCCTTATTCGCTGAAGAAACAAATCTTTTAGATTTCGAAGATTTTCTTTAAATCCCTTGAATTCCAGAAATCAACCAAGGCGACGTCAAAAGCTAGGACGAATCTCTATTTCTTCATTTCACTCTTTTATGATAGCTTCATTCGTACTCTTCGAATAATCGAATTGTTTTATCCATATTACTCAATGATGATAAAACTCTAATTATCAACTCATATTCGTCATGAAAACATTTTTATTATTAGCCATGACCACCTCACTCAAATTTCGGGACGAAATTTCTTTAACGGGTAGGTACTGTGACGACCCGGGAATTTTAGACTAAATTTAAACTTAAATCTTTATATGGTTTCGACATGATAAGCAAAGTATGTAATGTTGAGTCTAGAAAATTTTTTAAACGATGTTCATATATTAATTCGACCTTCGACTGCTCTCAACGATTCACGAACAATTAATTGTAAATAGATATGTATGTATGTAGGTATACATGTAAATATAAATAATAGTATATATGATATTTAAAAAATAATAAAATATAATTAAATATATAAAATAAGATATAAAATAATTAAGTGTAATTTAAAATGAAGTTATATATAAATATATATGATTTCTATGTAAATTTATAATATTGTATCATATATAAAATGTATAAATAATAAATAGATAATAAAAGTTATTATATATATACCTAAGTAATAATATATATATATATATATTAAAATATAATCGTTAAGATAATATTATTACTTTCATTATTAGTAAAATAAATATTTGTATTAATAATATTATGTTATAAATATGAAATTTGACATTAATATTATTATTATCACTAATGACATTAATGTTGTTATAATTAGTAGTATTATTAGTATTATGAATGATATTATTATTACTATTTTTATTATTAATATCATTATTATTATCTAATATTATTATAATTATTATTAAAATAATTATTAGTGTTATTATTAATATTTATCAGAAAATAATAAATTTTATGGTTATTAAAATTAATAATTTGATTATTATTATTATTATTAACACCATTATTATTTATTATTAATATAATTATTTATATTAATAATGCATTCACTAGTTTTTAGAATTTTTTTTATAAACCAGAAATCAAAGCATAATCGTACGGATCTGTTTCTTGTTGCTATCATACAATATCCAAAATTGATTCCCTATCTCTTAATTGATTAACAAAAGGAATTCAAATCCAAGAAGCCAACAAAATCAGTTGAGGGTTGTTATCAGCTTTTATTTTTTTTTTTTCTTTTTCTTTTCTTCTGATTTAACAATTTGACTACACTTAACAATAATTATCAACTTTAGCTACTATATCCAATAGACAATCACTTTATAGAAGATTCCCTCTGCAATTCAATTAACATAAGGATACAAAATCTGTTGAAGGTTATTATCTACTTTATACTTCTTTGTTTTCTTCTTCCTGGCTCGAATAAATCTGTCGACACCATATTCATAATATCAATTGATTAATACAAGTTGTTAAGGGATTCATTCACCCTTCTATCTTCATTATTATTGAAACCCACCATGACTGCTACATTCTTCTTCCTAATCAAACACCCGTATCTGCTGTTGCAGTCTTCTATATGTTTCTGTTACTTTCACACAGACCCAAACAATCTTCGATTTACATTATAAACTTGCTAGGTGCCTACTGCGTTTATCTTGCTGTTTCAACCCATGAATTTTGCTTCACAATATCACTCCACCCACAATCATTTACCACCTACACGACAACCACCTTCCTCTTTGACAACCATCATGAAATACCACCTTGTTCTTCGCTTGATCGCCACACTAAACTACTCAAAAATTTACCTATTCGACTACTACAAGTTGTTGCATGTAATCCTACTTTACAACAACGTTTTTATTGATAAATTATTCGAATACCACACACCACAACCAACACCATCGACTATATTTTTCTTTCTTTCTTCTTTCCTATCCAAAACATTCGTTTTTCTTTTGTTTCGCCACCAAACCCATTATTGTTGCAACTACATAATGAAGATGCTGTTAGTTTTAAAAAGAGAAAAGTGGAAGGGAGACAGCTAGGGTGAAAGGACCCGTTCATATACATTATAAACGATTCACAATAGTTGATTACATTGCGAGGTATTTGACCTCTATATGATACATTTTACAAACATTGCATTCGTTTTTAAAAGACAATCTTTCTTTACATCGAAAATTGACAGGCATGCATACCATTTCATAATATCCACTATCCAACTATAAATTGAATTAATAATAATCTTTGATGAACTCAATGACTCGAATGCAACGTTCTTCGAAATATGCTATTGAAGACTCCAAGTAATATCTTTAAAATGAGCAAATGCACAGCGGAAGATTTCTTTAACACCTGAGAATAAACATGCTTTAAAGTGTCAACCAAAAGGTTGGTGAGTTCATTAGTTTATCATAATCATTTATTTCCATCATTTTAATAGACCACAAGAATTTCATTTCCAGTTCTCATAAATATACGTCCCATGCATAGAGACAAAAACAATCATTCATATGGTGAACACCTGGTAACCGACATTAACTAGATACATATAAGAATATCCCCTATCATTCCGGGATCCTCCTTCGGACATGATATAAATTTCGAAGTACTAAAGCATCCGGTACTTTGGATGGGGTTTGTTAGGCCCAATAGATCTATCTTTAGGATTCGCGTCAATTAGGGTGTCTGTTCCCTAATTCTTAGATTACCAGACTTTAATAAAAAGGGGCATATTCGATTTCGATAATTCAACCATAGAATGTAGTTTCAATTACTTGTGTCTATTTCGTCAAAACATTTATAAAAGCGCATGTATTCTCAGTCCCAAAAATATAAAGGGTAAAAAGGCAAATGAAACTCACCATACTGTATTTCGTAGTAAAAATACATATAACGTCATTGAACAAGTGCAAGGTTGGCCTCGGATTCACGAACCTAAATTAATTATATATATTTATGTGTTGGTCAATATTTGTCTAACAAATTAGGTCAAGTCATAGTGTACCACAATCCTAATGCTCGAGACTAATATGCAAAAGTCAACAAAAGTAAATTTGACTCAAAATAATTTCTAAAAATCTATACATGATTAATATATAGTTTAAATATCGTCGTTTTATATTTTTAAATATTTTTAAAAGATTTATTAGAGTAAATAATATAATTTATTTATTAATAAATAAAATTTTATATTATATTTATATAATAAAATATACTTTTATATATATTAAGTAATAAAATTTATAGGGTTCATTTAATATTATAAAGATAATATGATAGGTATTATTAAAGTAAGTTATTACACGTAGTAAAATATGTTTGTATCAAATATTTATTTGATAAAATAATATCTATAATGATAGTAAGTAAAAGTTGTATTATTTTGTAATAATTATTATTATTATAAAAATATCAATATTTATAATTACTAAGATGACATTATGATAAAATGATAATTCTAATTATGATAACTTTAATATTTACGATAATTTTTAATATTATCTTTAAAATAATAATTCTATTTGAAATAATAATAATAATGATATTTTATAGTAACAATGACATTTCTATTAAAATGATAATTTTTGTTAAAATGATAGTTTTAATACTAACGATAATTTTAATAATAATAGTAATGATAAAAATAATAAGAACGATAATTTTATCTAAATCAATATCTTATAATATTTTAATTTCATCATGATACTCTTACCCATTATTTCCTAATCGTTTCGTTTAATTGCTTTTAATCGTCTTTTATATCATGTTCGTAATAATGATAATAATAGTAATCAAAATAATTAGGTGTTACAAATATTTGTTTTAATTACACTAATATTAATAATGATAGTTACTATAACATTATTAACGATAATACTAATAATTATCTTAATGATAATATAGTAATAATAATATTAACAATAACAATAACCATTTTTAAATAATGATATATATATTAATAATGATAATAATAATAATAATAATAATACCAATAATAATAATAATAATAATAATAATAATAATAATAATAATAATAATAATAATAATAATAATAATTGGATAATAATAATAATACTAATTATAACTTTAACGATAATAACGATAGTAATAATAAAAAAATAATAATTTTTTTTAATGATAAATCCTTTTATTGATAAAGATAATAATAATAATAATAATAATAATAATAATAATAATAATAATAATAATAATAATAATAGTAATAATAAGATAAAACTGGAACGACGATAATAACGACGATAATAATAATCATTTTTAATAATAATACAAAAATTCGATGGACTATAACTTCAAATCCGTTCATCGAAATCATTCGATATCTAAATGAAAAGTTCTTAATTTTTCGCTAGCTTTCCAACAACATGCATATCTTATACCTTATCTCAGTCGCATATATAACTAATTCAGGATTCAACATAACCTAACTAAAGGCAATATCAAAAGTACAAACATGCATAATCCTATATACTCGAGCACTAGTCAGGGATACACTATTAGTATGTAAAAGTTAAATTATGAGTACTCACGTATCAATATTGAGATTCAATATTGCAGGAAAGGTACGTAGACGCAACGGAGATGATAAATACTATATTGACCTCGCGAGTATACCCATGAACCATACCCAATCACCTCCATAGCTATAACCCATAATTTTCTTAATCCAATCCCACTCGAAAAACAATTTCGAAATCACTCGGACAGTACTCTGACGTAATATTTATGTATACTAATAATATCTTGAAATAATATGGAGTAAATATATATATGTAAATCGATTGAGAGAGTTTAGAGAAAAATATTTTCAAGTTTCTATGAAATAATGAAACCTATTGAATTCTATTTATAATAGATTTTTGAATTATTAAAGTGAATTATTAAAGTATGAATTATTAAAGTGAATTATTAAAGTATGAATTATTAAAGTGAATTATTAAAGTATGAATTATTAAAGTGAATTATTAAAGTATGAATTATTAAAGTATGAATTATTAAAGTGAATTATTAAAGTTAAAGTTAAAGTAAAGTAAAAATAAAGTAAAGGTAAAGTTTAAGTATAGTAAAAGTATAAAACTACATAATACGTATAATACGCGTATAAATATATATAATATTAATTTAAATCATTATATATATTTAATAAAATAAAATATAAATATCGTTATCTTTATCATACTAGTTAAGTAATGAGTTGTCAAAAGTGGTTCTAGATATTTATAAAAGTTATATACGTTTTAATAATAAAGTTCTTTTTAAACTGAAAACGTTTTTGTACGTTTGAAACTAAATAGATCAATCGAGTCTTTATGAGATTCAATCTTCCACTATCCTTTGTCTAGTTCTCAATGATTAACAATTTGTTCTTATTTATAAATCACTTTACCATTTTCTGAATATTGTTAAAATAGAAAGATTTCTCAAATCAACGTGGGCTTTTCAACAGAGACTTGTAATCATAATTGAATATATCTGATAATTCAATCATTTGATCTTATCTTCTAATTCCATTGATAAACATTTTGAAACAGATACAATCATATAAAGTATTTAATCTAATATTTTGTTTACGTTTCAAGTTATAATATATATATATACACATATACATATATAATCATATTCATTTAATGGTTCGTGAATCGTTGGAACTTGGTCGAGGTCGAATGAATGTATGAACATAGTTTAAAATTCTTGAAATTTAACTTAACAAATATTGCTTATCGTGTCGGAAACATATAAAGATTAAAGTTTAAATTTGGTTGGAAATTTCCGGGTTGTCACAGTACCTACCCGTTAAAGAAATTTCGTCCCGAAATTTGAGTGGAAAGCTCGTGAATGATAATAAGTATGTTTTCATGATGCATACGGGCTGAAAATTAGAGTTTTATTATCAGCGAATAATTTAGATAAACAATCTATTTATATGAAGAGTACGAATGAAGCTAACATAAAAGAGTGAAATGAGTAAGTGTAGATTCATCTTATCATTTGACGTAGATATGATTGATTCCCAGATTTCAAGGGATTTGAAGAAAATCTTCTTAATAAGATTTGACTCTCCGGTAATCAAGGGAATTAGGATCCGCTTTAAATGCGATCGTCCATTTTAATTGTTCTGTCGGAGATTTTCTTATAAATTCACCTCCTTCGTTTCCTTACAACTCAAACCTTCTGTTGATGCATTTTATGCAAGTCCCTAGACATCTACCCACGTCCATTGCAGGTACAACAGTTTACAGGCCACCATGATTGTTCGTTATTATACTATCCGTGTTTGTATGTGGTTACAGGAACTGCAGGAACGAGATTTGGATGTTTGACTATGTTAGACTTAGTCAGACGTCCGAGTGAAGCCTCACTCGTACGGCTGATAGGCTCATACGCACGGTTGATACTGAGCTAAGTCACAGTTACAACCTAAATGAGAAGACACGAGTGAGTGATCACCCGTACAGCTGATGAAGCCAACTCGTATGTGTGATGGATGAATCGTACGGGTGAGTCAATAGCAGGGGTATATAAAGTCTTATGTTCTTCATTTTAGGTTAAGCCTCTCATTTGTTACACACACTCAGATCTGGTGAGCTCCTCCGATTCTCTCTCAACCCAAATCACCCAGGTGGTGAATAATAGCTCTAGGTGTTGATCTAATCACACTTGATTTAGTTATGGTATGACTAAATTAATCCCAAAACGCTTAACCTACTTACTAGAGGGTTTGATTCACTTATTCCGTCATTGTGTGAGTTAAATCTGTTGATTTCTAAGTTCCTAGTCATGTTTCATCACCTTCTATTCTTTCCCCCTCAACTCATATTTTAAAGTGTTCATCAATATGCTCCATCCAGTTCTGATTCTCGATATACTTATAACTTTCATATCGGTCATTCTTCTTTTTCATCTACCGCCAGAAGAATCTATTTACTTCTACTATACTCTTGGGTTTATAGTGTTTCTAGTTCTCCCGTATCTTTATATTGCTATATGCATCGATATATATGGTTTATAATTTTTGGTTTGTCGTTGGGATTTATATCTTCCCTTATATTTCAAAGTCTCTGTTTCTATTTTCTATAATCATTGTCATCCACAGTTAATGCTCTCTTTTATTTACTGCAATTTATACCCCAATTTCTATTTCGGAGTTTTGTCCTTTCGTTTCTTCTTCTTGCGATTAAGCACCGCTTGTAATGGTCCAGAATTCACAGATATGAATTTCGGAATGAACATTGTTAATGTTATAGGAAGGAAATTGTGATGGCACGATCTTGACTTGTCAAATTACTAGAATACCTTGGAAAAGGCCGAATCATCAAGAAATATTTTCTTGATATTTTAGAGGTTAAATAGAATACAAGAGTCGTATAACATGGCACATGATGATGTTATGATCTGTGAATCATCACGTTCCATTTAGAAACTCAGCATGAATTACTGTAATATAATCACGTTGATCAAGTGTCATTATATTATACTAACTCATGCTTCAGTTTCCAACACTACTTCAAAAACATTCATAGTTTAAACTCAAAGGTTTACAGAGTATAGGAACTAAACAGTTTCCTTTTTGATGTAATCCAGATAGCGCAAAGAGATAAATGATTCCAGATAAGAATAGGTAAGAAAATATCTTCAGAAATATGGAGGATATTTATAATGAAAGATAAGATGATATTTTAGAATATCTAAGATCAGAGGATGATGAAGAATATTATTCACAAGGGTTTAGAGTCAGGAGTAAGGTATTTAATAATAATTTCAGCAGACACTGAATCATTTGGATTCTTTGAAGGCAGGTTTAGTCTTTGTGATTTGTCCATAGCCTCCTTCATGGTTTGCTTAATCCGTTTTCCAGTTCCAAACCTTCTCTTTTTCTAAGCTTTTCCAACACACTATCCTTTATTATCAAACTTTTGACTGTTAAGGTCGTTTACAGTTTTTGCTGCTTCATCAGCATTTTCCAAACTTCGGAGAACTAGTTCGCAGTTTAGGGTGTTTTTCAGAAACTTCACATTCAAAGTATATAAGTCTAGGAGATAGACGTTATATATACACCTATAACTGTTGGCAGAGACATGCTGCAAGATTTCAAAATACTAATTGCTGATTCCCAGTAATTGGCATGACAATTCTTGTTACAAGATGCGGATGAGTAAATGATGGGGTTTCGATAAATATAATGACTTTTCGGAAAGTCAAAGATCAGTGAAGTTGTTGGTAAGTTTATTTTTAATGTGGTGAGACATAAAAGGTTCTCCGGTAACAATGACGAAAGGGCAACGTCTATATCAAGGTTATAATAAGACTGTTTCAACTGAAAAGTCGAAGTTGACTTGCTAAAGCTGTGACAAAACTGACTAATTTGAAAAGGAATCGCAAAGTTATTTTTGCTAATAAATGCCAAAGGGTCTGACACGGATACGTGTTAAATTATGACTCTGGTTTCGAGAGCTTTTCAGATGCAAGACTGTGGTTAATATGTGGTTGGATCATTATCTCGATTGTTTATTATTTGAAGTGTCTTCAGGAATTTTGAAGGATTTTGAACACAGATTGTAATCGTTAATATACATTTGATGTGCTAACACACTTTTGAAGTCAAAGTATAGCTTTGAAAGATGTAGGAATCTAAAAGTGATAGTACCGATTATATCTCGAATTAAATTCTGAGATTTTAAAATCAGAATATGTAATTGGGTTTGAATTAGTATGGTTGTTTTAATTTCTATGAAAGAATGTATATTATTGTGAAAGTAGGAAGTATAATTGATAATTTGCTTAATCTGATTCGAAGAATGTAACATATTAATTGTGAATTTATATATATCTCTCGGGTATTACCTACCCGTTAAAAAATTTTCACAATTAATATTTTGTACATAAGAATTTTATTACAGTCTTTATGAAAATATATATGTATATATTCTCCTCAGATGTAACATAGATTTTAATGAGTTAATACTAAATTAAACTCATCCGATTTACGGTTGGAACTAGAATTGAATAATTCCTTGAAGGCTTTAGAGGTTACATAAGTATTTCTTCAATAATATTGAAATTATGAATCAATACTTCGTTATTTGTTGAGATGTGATGTTGGTTTTCGTTAAATTCTTGTGAACTTCGCAAAGTACGAATGATGTTATCTGAAAAGTTTCGGTTACATCAATGATGAAGTGTAAAATCAAATATATACTTGATTTATTAGGAATTGGAATTTGTTGAATTGAGACAGAGATTGTAGTTAACGATGGTTAAGTCGCGGGCGAGGGACGTACATTATTGCATATTTATAATATGAATTAACCGAGTAGTTAAGATTCACACACAATAGCTTAGCACGGAAAGATTTATTTTTTATTTCAAAATATATATATAAAAAATATATATATATATAATTTCTTCAGAGGGAATGAGTTAATTCTTCATAACTTGTTGATACAATATACACGTTATTGATTCGTAATGATGTCCACAGTGATTCTTGAACTGACGGAGTTTGTGATATTATAGGTATTGTTGATTCTGATGTTGACTGTACTGACGATGCTGGTGACGTTGACGGTACTGTTGATGCTGTTGTTAAAACAAGTTTAACTTGTTAATCACACACCATTTTTGTCAGGGTTTCTACTCTTCCTTCTATCATTTTGGTTCGCTTAACTGATTTATGGTTAGGGCTAGATTAGATAATCTCTAAGACTTTAGAGATTATATAATCGCCGCGGAATGTTTCTCCAATGAAGTTATGAATTAATACTTCGTCAGTTATTGTTGTTGGTACTCCTTGGTATCTATGGTGCGTATGACGTTGATGCTAGTGGGACAGATTGTGAAGTTGAGGTTTACAACGCGGTTGTGGTTGGAGGTGGTAATGGTACTGTTGGCGTTGATGATGGTGGTACTGGTTATGCTGCTGGTGCTGCTGCTGGTGTTTGTAATCTCTGCACCATATTCTCCAAAGCCACTACCCGAGCGCGAAGTTCGTTGACTTCTTCTATTATTCCAGGATGATTGTTGGTCGGAACGAGCGGATAAATAAAATCTAGAATTTGATGTAGTATATAATCGTGACGAGATACCCTGGAAATGAGAGAGAAAATGGTGTCTCGAACAGGTTCGCCGGTAAGTGCTTCAGGTTCTTCGCCAAGAGGGCAATGTGGTGGATGGAAAGGATCGCCTTCTTCTTGTTTCCAATGATTGAGGAGGCTACGAACCCATCCCCAATTCATCCAGAATAGGTGATGACTGATTGGTTGATCCATTCCGGTCACACTGCTTTCGGAGCTTGAGTGAGATTCCATTTCGGAATCCGAGTGACTTGAACTGATGACAAATTCCATTTCGTACGATTGGATAAAGGATTTTCGATATAAAATGATTTTTCGGCTATCGGGTGGTATTCTATTTACATAGGATATCTATATATAGAGATCAAAAGATTTCATAGAATACGGAGGAATTTGCGGGATATGTCAGGCAAAGTTTAAAGTAACAGATACGATAAGATATGATTTAGCAGATACGCTAAGATATGAATTTTGTCTATACACTACTCATGCAATTAATGTAGCAAGACGTGTCTAGACTAATAATGATAAGTAGATAATTTCCTATGGATGATAAGCAGATGATTTCCAACTAGAAATGATAAGCAAAACTTTTGACATGCAGACACGGTCGAAGTCCAGACTCACTAATGCATCCTAACGACTTATCAGTTAGACACACTAATGCAGACCTGGTTCGCTAAGACCACCGCTCTGATACCAACTGAAAGGACCCGTTCATATACATTATAAACGATTCACAATAGTTGATTACATTGCGAGGTATTTGACCTCTATATGATACATTTTACAAACATTGCATTCGTTTTTAAAAGACAATCTTTCTTTACATCGAAAATTGACAGGCATGCATACCATTTCATAATATCCACTATCCAACTATAAATTGAATTAATAATAATCTTTGATGAACTCAATGACTCGAATGCAACGTTCTTCGAAATATGCTATTGAAGACTCCAAGTAATATCTTTAAAATGAGCAAATGCACAGCGGAAGATTTCTTTAACACCTGAGAATAAACATGCTTTAAAGTGTCAACCAAAAGGTTGGTGAGTTCATTAGTTTATCATAATCATTTATTTCCATCATTTTAATAGACCACAAGAATTTCATTTCCAGTTCTCATAAATATACGTCCCATGCATAGAGACAAAAACAATCATTCATATGGTGAACACCTGGTAACCGACATTAACTAGATACATATAAGAATATCCCCTATCATTCCGGGATCCTCCTTCGGACATGATATAAATTTCGAAGTACTAAAGCATCCGGTACTTTGGATGGGGTTTGTTAGGCCCAATAGATCTATCTTTAGGATTCGCGTCAATTAGGGTGTCTGTTCCCTAATTCTTAGATTACCAGACTTTAATAAAAAGGGGCATATTCGATTTCGATAATTCAACCATAGAATGTAGTTTCAATTACTTGTGTCTATTTCGTCAAAACATTTATAAAAGCGCATGTATTCTCAGTCCCAAAAATATAAAGGGTAAAAAGGCAAATGAAACTCACCATACTGTATTTCGTAGTAAAAATACATATAACGTCATTGAACAAGTGCAAGGTTGGCCTCGGATTCACGAACCTAAATTAATTATATATATTTATGTGTTGGTCAATATTTGTCTAACAAATTAGGTCAAGTCATAGTGTACCACAATCCTAATGCTCGAGACTAATATGCAAAAGTCAACAAAAGTAAATTTGACTCAAAATAATTTCTAAAAATCTATACATGATTAATATATAGTTTAAATATCGTCGTTTTATATTTTTAAATATTTTTAAAAGATTTATTAGAGTAAATAATATAATTTATTTATTAATAAATAAAATTTTATATTATATTTATATAATAAAATATACTTTTATATATATTAAGTAATAAAATTTATAGGGTTCATTTAATATTATAAAGATAATATGATAGGTATTATTAAAGTAAGTTATTACACGTAGTAAAATATGTTTGTATCAAATATTTATTTGATAAAATAATATCTATAATGATAGTAAGTAAAAGTTGTATTATTTTGTAATAATTATTATTATTATAAAAATATCAATATTTATAATTACTAAGATGACATTATGATAAAATGATAATTCTAATTATGATAACTTTAATATTTACGATAATTTTTAATATTATCTTTAAAATAATAATTCTATTTGAAATAATAATAATAATGATATTTTATAGTAACAATGACATTTCTATTAAAATGATAATTTTTGTTAAAATGATAGTTTTAATACTAACGATAATTTTAATAATAATAGTAATGATAAAAATAATAAGAACGATAATTTTATCTAAATCAATATCTTATAATATTTTAATTTCATCATGATACTCTTACCCATTATTTCCTAATCGTTTCGTTTAATTGCTTTTAATCGTCTTTTATATCATGTTCGTAATAATGATAATAATAGTAATCAAAATAATTAGGTGTTACAAATATTTGTTTTAATTACACTAATATTAATAATGATAGTTACTATAACATTATTAACGATAATACTAATAATTATCTTAATGATAATATAGTAATAATAATATTAACAATAACAATAACCATTTTTAAATAATGATATATATATTAATAATGATAATAATAATAATAATAATACCAATAATAATAATAATAATAATAATAATAATAATAATAATAATAATAATAATAATAATAATTGGATAATAATAATAATACTAATTATAACTTTAACGATAATAACGATAGTAATAATAAAAAAATAATAATTTTTTTTAATGATAAATCCTTTTATTGATAAAGATAATAATAATAATAATAATAATAATAATAATAATAATAGTAATAATAAGATAAAACTGGAACGACGATAATAACGACGATAATAATAATCATTTTTAATAATAATACAAAAATTCGATGGACTATAACTTCAAATCCGTTCATCGAAATCATTCGATATCTAAATGAAAAGTTCTTAATTTTTCGCTAGCTTTCCAACAACATGCATATCTTATACCTTATCTCAGTCGCATATATAACTAATTCAGGATTCAACATAACCTAACTAAAGGCAATATCAAAAGTACAAACATGCATAATCCTATATACTCGAGCACTAGTCAGGGATACACTATTAGTATGTAAAAGTTAAATTATGAGTACTCACGTATCAATATTGAGATTCAATATTGCAGGAAAGGTACGTAGACGCAACGGAGATGATAAATACTATATTGACCTCGCGAGTATACCCATGAACCATACCCAATCACCTCCATAGCTATAACCCATAATTTCCTTAATCCAATCCCACTCGAAAAACAATTTCGAAATCACTCGGACAGTACTCTGACGTAATATTTATGTATACTAATAATATCTTGAAATAATATGGAGTAAATATATATATGTAAATCGATTGAGAGAGTTTAGAGAAAAATATTTTCAAGTTTCTATGAAATAATGAAACCTATTGAATTCTATTTATAATAGATTTTTGAATTATTAAAGTGAATTATTAAAGTATGAATTATTAAAGTGAATTATTAAAGTATGAATTATTAAAGTGAATTATTAAAGTATGAATTATTAAAGTGAATTATTAAAGTATGAATTATTAAAGTATGAATTATTAAAGTGAATTATTAAAGTTAAAGTTAAAGTAAAGTAAAAATAAAGTAAAGGTAAAGTTTAAGTATAGTAAAAGTATAAAACTACATAATACGTATAATACGCGTATAAATATATATAATATTAATTTAAATCATTATATATATTTAATAAAATAAAATATAAATATCGTTATCTTTATCATACTAGTTAAGTAATGAGTTGTCAAAAGTGGTTCTAGATATTTATAAAAGTTATATACGTTTTAATAATAAAGTTCTTTTTAAACTGAAAACGTTTTTGTACGTTTGAAACTAAATAGATCAATCGAGTCTTTATGAGATTCAATCTTCCACTATCCTTTGTCTAGTTCTCAATGATTAACAATTTGTTCTTATTTATAAATCACTTTACCATTTTCTGAATATTGTTAAAATAGAAAGATTTCTCAAATCAACGTGGGCTTTTCAACAGAGACTTGTAATCATAATTGAATATATCTGATAATTCAATCATTTGATCTTATCTTCTAATTCCATTGATAAACATTTTGAAACAGATACAATCATATAAAGTATTTAATCTAATATTTTGTTTACGTTTCAAGTTATAATATATATATATACACATATACATATATAATCATATTCATTTAATGGTTCGTGAATCGTTGGAACTTGGTCGAGGTCGAATGAATGTATGAACATAGTTTAAAATTCTTGAAATTTAACTTAACAAATATTGCTTATCGTGTCGGAAACATATAAAGATTAAAGTTTAAATTTGGTTGGAAATTTCCGGGTTGTCACATAGGGACGACACCATTGGATTCCTAATAGGTATCAACTTGTTATTATTATACTAATGAAAAAGGGAATCAATCAAATTACAAGAGTGCAAGTCGGGTCACTAATATCCTTTTGAGCCGTATATTATGGTTATTGTGGGGACAAGAGATAGCAATTGTTTATTTGTAAATTGCTTTCATTCTACAAATATATTACTCGTATTACTGGTGTTATGATTCGAGCCACTTTCCTTTTTCTATTTGGCCGACAAATTTATCCCCTAAAATGAAGTGGTGATTTAAACAATAAACAATACACGTAGGGGCAACAGAGTTATATAGAAAGAAACGGTTCTCCCTTCTGTTTGTTCAACAACGTGGTGATTTTGGGCCGAGTCTCTTAATGGATCGAGATTACAAGGATTAGTTTTCTAATAGGATGGCTAAGTTTATAATTGATGAGCCAAAGTATTAATATGATATACGGGTTATATATGGATTAATATGAGAGAATGATAAGTGATAGATACAATAATTATACGATGATGAAGAAAGAATAAATCAATGATGGTGAGGTTACGATCATAAGATGATTACGATTATGATTATAGAGGTGGTAATATGATTATGATTTTATGTGGCAAAGAATTAGGATGATAGGATAGCAATGATCATGATAATATTGAATGAAGAAGAAAAACAGACGCATAAAGGTTAAGTTGATTTAGTGTACGAATCACAACAGAAAGTAACTTGCAGATCATTGGTTAAAGGTGTGGGTGTTGAACGAGAGGTTCTGGGTTCGAACCCAGGCCATTACAATATCTTTTTATTATTAAGATAAGCTTGTTGGGCTTATGCTTGCTGTTGGGCCCAAGAGTGATTGGGCTATTCATATTGTAAACAGAAAACGGGTTATATTTATTGGGTTACGAATTAATTTAGAAAAACGTAAATAGCAAAGTGGTTAAGGATGTTATTGTTTAGCGGGAGGTTGCGGGTTCGAGTCCTGTCTCGGGCAGATTCATTCTTTTTAATACTACAAAGGTATAATTTGATATTATTATTATTATTTTTATTATTATGATTATTATGAATTATGATTATTATTGGTATCACTATGATTATTATTATTATTATTAATATTAGTATTATCATTATATTACTCCAAGTATTATCTTAGTATTAATAAAAGACTATTTTAACAAACAAATGATTTACATATATATATAAATATATAAAGATAATTAATATATAAAACATAACAAACTTAATATCTTATTTAGTTAAAATATATATAATAAATACACAGAACATATAAGTTATTAACATAAAAACGATATAACTAAGAAAGCTATATATAGTTATTCGATTACGATTATGTGTATTAATATATATACACAAATGATATAGGTTCGTGAATCCGAGATCAACCCTATACTTGTTCAATGTCGTTTTATGTATTTTTACTACAAAATACAATACGGTGAGTTTCATTTGCTCCCTTTTTAAATGCTTTTGCAATATATATTTTTGGGACTGAGAATACATGCGCTGCTTTTATAAATGTTTTACGAAATAGACACAAGTAATCGAAACTACATTATATGGTTGAATGATCGAAATCGAATATGCCCCTTTTAGTCTGGTAATCTAAGAATTAGGGAACAGACACCCTAATTGACGCGAACCCTAAAGATAGATTTATCAGGCTCAACAAGCCCCATCCAAAGTACCGGATGCTTTAGTACTTCGAAATTTATATCATGTCCGAAGGAGGATCCCGGAATGATGGGGATATTCTTATATGCATATTGTGAATGTCGGTTACCAGGTGTTCAATCCATATGAATGATATTTTTATCTCTATGCATGGGACGTATGTTTATGAGAAATGGAAATATGAAATCTTGTGGTCTATTAAAAATTATGAAATGATTATTTATGTTAAACTAATGAACTCACCAATCTTTTGGTTGACACTTGAAAGCATGTTTATTCTTAGGTATGAAAGAAATCTTCCGTTGTGCATTTGCTCATTTTAAAGATATTACTTGGAGTTATTCATGACATATTTCAAAAGACGTTGCATTCGAGTCGTTGAGTTCATCACGATTATTATTAAGTAAATTATATTTGGATATATTATGAAATGGTATGCATGTCTGTCAACTGTCGATGTAAATGAAAGTTTGTCTTTTAAAAATGAATGCAATGTTTGTAAAATGTATCATATAGAGGTCAAGTACCTCGCGATGTAATCAACTGTTGTGAATCGTTTATAATCGATATGGACTTTGTCCGGATGGATTAGGACGGGTCTTCACAATAGAGGTCAAGTACCTCGCGATGTAATCAACTGTTGTGAATCGTTTATAATCGATATGGACTTTGTCGAGATGGATTAGGACGGGTCTTCACATTAAATATGCATAACAGTTCAAATGCAAAGATAATAATAATCGTAAAATCTGAAAGTTCAAAATTCACCTTTAGAAATAGCAAAACGACTTTTTCAACATCAAAACTATTTCGAATGGAAGTAAGCCTTCAGGAAGTCTTTCTCATAACGTCGTTATCAATTCATCGTGCAAAGGTGGGTCCAATTTCAACCGAAGTGTTTTTAGCATGCTTGCCACATAATTTGGCCTGATTATGTGGCCAATGTAATGTGCTCAAAATTGTGTTTTGCGGCCAGGAATTATTATCGAAACGTAACTATAGTCAAATATATTTTTATTCAATATGAAATATTAAAATAGAAACAATTATAGAGTTATGAATTGAGAGATATCAAAAAGGGTCACAAAATAATCGAACCATTAAACCAAGATGTCACTAAACGTGTAAGGATTTGTGACTAGTGGGGATATATTAACCTCAAAAATATTCCCAATGTACCTAAATAAATTGTTACATAAAAAACAAGTATCAAAATGCTATTTAAATATGCATAAGAGTTTAAATGCAAAGGTAATAATCATCTTAAAATCTGAAAGTTCAAAATTCACCTTTAGAAATAGCAAAACGACTTTTTCGGCGTCAAAATTATTTCGAATGGAAGCAAGCCTTCAGGAAGTTTTGCTCATAGTGTCGTTATCTATTCCTCTTGCGAAAGTGGGTCGAATTTTCAACCGAACAATTTTTAGCATGTTTGTCACATAATTTGACCCGATTATGTGGCCAACGTAATGTACTCAAAAATGTGTTTTGCTGCCTTGAATTATTATCGAAACGAAACTGTAGTCAAATATATTTTCATTCAGTATGAAATTTTAAAATAGAAACAATTATAGAGTTATGAATTGAGAGATATCAAAAAGTCTCACAAAATGATCGAACCATTAAACCAATATGTCACTAAACGTGTAAGGATTTGTGGCTAGTGGGGATATATTAACCTCAAAAATATTCTTAATGTACCTAAATAAAGTGTTACATAAAAAACAAGTATCAAAATGGTATTTAAATATGCATAAGAGTTCAAATGCAAAGGTAATAATTATCGTAAAATCTGAAAGTTCAAAATTCAACTTTTGAAATAGCAAAACGACTTTTTCGGCGTCAAAACTATTTCGAATGGAAGCAAGCCTTTAGGAAGTCTTTCTCATAACGTCGTTATATATTCATCGTGCAAAAGTTGTCCAAATTTCAACCGAAGTGTTTTTAGCATGCTTGCCACATAATTTGGTCAGATTATGTGACCAATGTATTGCGCTCAAAAATGTGTTTTGCGGCCATGAATTATAATCGAAACGAAACTATAGTCAAATATATTTTCATTCAATATGAAATTTTAAAATAACAAACAATTATAGAGTTATGAATTGAGAGATATCATAAAGTCTCACCAAATAATCGAACCATTATACCAAGATGTCACTAAACGTGTAAGGATTTGTGGCTAGTGGGGATATATTAACCCCAAAAATATTCTCAATGTACCTAAATAAAGTGTTACATAATAACAAGTATCAAAATGGTATTTAAATATGCATAACAGTTCAAATGCAAAGGTAATAATTATCGTAAAATCTGAAAGTTCAAAATTCACCTTTAGAAATAGTAAAACGACTTTTTCTGCGTCAAAACTATTTCGAATGGAAGCAAGCCTTCAGGAAGTCATTCTCATAGCGTCGTTATCTATTCATCGTGTGAAGGTGGGTCCAATTTTCAACCAAAGTTTTTTTAGCATGCTTGCCACATAATTTGGCCTGATTATGTGGTCAATGTAATGTGCTCAAAAATGTGTTTTGCGACCATGAATTATTATCAAAAAGAAACTATAGTCAAATATATTTTCATTAAATATGAAATTTTAAAATAGAAACAATTATAGAGTTATGAATTGAGAGATATCAAAAAGTCTCACAAAATAATCGAACCATTATACCAAGATGTCACTACACGTGTAGGATTTGTGGCTAGTGGGAATATATTAACCCCAAAAATATTCTCAATGAACCTAAATAAAGTGTTACATAAAAAACAAGTATTAAAATGGTATTTAAATATGCATAAGAGTTCACCTGCAAAGGTAATAATTATAGTAAAATCTGAAAGTTCAAAATTTACCTTTAGAAATAGCAAAACTACTTTTTCGACATCAAAACTATTTCGAATGGAAGCAAGCCATCAGGAAGTCTTTCTCGTAACGTCGCTATCTATTCATCGTGCAAAAGTGGGTCCAATTTTCAACCGAAGTTTTTTTAGCATGCTTGCCACATAATCTGGCCCGATTATGTGGCCAACGTAATGTGCTCAAAAATGTGTTTTGAGGCCATGAATTATTATCGAAACGAAACTATAGTCAAATATATTTTCATTTAGTATGCAATTTTAAAATTGAAACAATTATAGAGTTATGAATTGAGAGATATCAAAAAGTGTCACAAAATAATCGAACCATAAAACCAATATGTCACTAAACGTGTAAGGATTTATGGCTAGTGGGGATTTATTAACCCCAAAAATATTCTCAATGTACCTAAATAAAGTGTTATATAAAAAATAAGTATCAAAATGGTATTTAAATATGCATAAGAGTTCAAATGCAAAGGTAATAATTATCGTAAAATTTAAAAGTTCAAAATTCACCTTTAGAAATAGCAAAACGACTTTTTCGGCGTCAAAACTATTTCGAATGGAAGCAAGAGTTCAGGAAGTCTTTCTCATAACGTCGTTATCTATTCATTGTGCAAAAGTGGGTCCAAATTTCAACCGAAGTTTTTTTTAGCAAGCTTGCCACATAATTTGGCCAGATTATGTGGCCAACGTAATGTGCACAAAAATGTGTTTTGCGGTCATGAATTATAATTGAAACGAAACTATAGTCAATTATATTTTCATTGTGACACCCCGTACAAAACCATCGTGTACGATTCGTCAACAACAGGATCTTTACATGGTCAAACACTATATGCTGTTTGAAACCCATTTTTTGCATCCATAAAAAGATAGCGTTTACAAAATATAACGTGACACAGAGGTCATTACAAAGCCATTATTCAAATAACATGAGTTGTGAATGCAAGATAAAAGTTTCATGATTGAGACGTCTCTAAGTAATGCAGCGGAAATCTAACACAGCAGGTCCATAACAGTAAGTCTATAACACCAAGACAACAAGTCTAACAGCGGAAGCAAAATCGTCTAAGCACCTGAGAAATACACGCTTAAAAGTCAACACGAATGTTGGTGAGCTACAGTTTGTTTATTCCAGTAATGTAATGTAGACCACGAGATTTCGTATTCAAATAGTATGAAAAGTATATGCTTATCCGTGGGCACCCGGTAACTAACTTAACGTAATAATAATACCCCCTAAAAGTACACTTGGCGAGTGCGTATTTCCTTGAAGTATCAAACACCCGTTAAATGCTAGCGCGACTAGCCCGAGTGGGGATGTCAAACCCTACGGATCCATATCTAATATTCGCGTTCACCGGTTCAAAAACCAATGATTAAACGTTACCGTGCTAAGGGGAAAGTTTATGCCGTTATATAACTCACACATATGTAAAGTTTAAGTACTCGTGTCTAATATTTAAAACATAAAAAGAGCATGTATTCTCAGTCCCAAAAATAGTATAAGTAAAAAGGGAAGCTATAACTCACAGTGATAAATGCAGTAAAGTCGATATGCAAAGTATGCAAGTAGTAATTCGGTCTGAAAGGTTGTCAACCTAAGTCAAAGGTCACTAGGTTAGTATGTTGTCCCAAAAGGTTTAAAAGTGCATAAATTAAGTTTAAATGTCATTATCAACATCATCATTACCATCATCATTCATCAACACTAAGGTAAGTTTAACAAGAATAGAGATCGAAACAAAAGGCTGACTTCGGACAGCTGTTACAACCTCTATACAAATTGAAAAGACGCGTAGTCAGTAGCTATGGCTCCGTATGTGAGTCCTCTAACCGCTGAACAATTTTCAGGTACTAACTCGTCTTCGTTTGACCGTGGCGACGGTTTAAGTGCGAGTAGGTCAGAAATTTCAGCACAACGTTACAAAGGCGTAATGACTTTCGGAAGGCTATAAATCCTAAACCGTATATCGGATTAAGTCGAGGCCTAAATGAAAAGTCATCTAATCGAAACGAAATATCTGAAAATCAATTTTCCAGAAGTCCAGGAGTCTGATCAGACCCCAAAAAACAGCAAACAAATGCTCCAGTGAGGTTCTTGGTGCTTGATGCTCATCACGGTTCTCATCCTTGATTCTTGTAAGCTTCAAGTGTACAACTCTTTGATGTTTTAGCATCACTTTGACCAAGGTTCAACCATCAACACACAACTAAGAGTAAAATCTATCATTCTACAAGTTTTGAACATCAAGATTGCCTCTTTATTGCATAAATCCAATAAAGCTTCAACCTTTGTCCTTTTTACACAAGTTTATGCATCTCCATCATATGAGATGATAAAGACTTGATCTTTATCATCACAACAATCACAAAAAGGTTCCAAGTAAGTGAGATCTACAATAATAACTTTGATCTCAAGTATTAAGAAAACCCTAAGCTAGAAAGTTTGGATCTTTACAAGATTAATGAGACCATAAGCTAGAAAGCTAAGATCTTTAACAAAATAATGAAAGTAATGAGACCATAAGCTAAAAAGCTAAGATCTTTAACATAATAATGAAACCCTAAGCTAAAACGCTTGGATCTTTAGTGTTCTTGAAGATCTTGAAGCATAAAGCTTGGATCTTTAAGATATATGAAAATCATAAACACAAGTTTTGATCTTTATAACAAAACAAAGAAATTACAAGCTAGATCTAACAAGTAAATGAAGATTCAAAGCTAGAAAGCTTGAATCTTTCTATGTTCTTGAAGGATTCAAACCCAAGTTTGAATCTACAAGATATAACAAGATCAAAAGCTAAAAGCTAGATCCATAAAATGATGATGATGATGTCGACTTTATGAAGAAGAAAAGAAGAAGAAGAAAATTTAAAACTTACACTTTTTAGAGTGAGAAAGACTAGAGAGAGAATTAGAGAGTAAGTGTGTGTAAATTGCAAATGAGATCAAGTGTAGAATGGGTGAAATAAGGCTTGTATTTATAGGTGGTGAGGTGAGGGTGGGGTGGTGATGGTTGTGATTTTGGAGGGGGGACAAGGGGGACAAACTTTTGTTTTTTGGTTAATGGTTGTCTAAAGTTGGTGCTTATGTTAGGATCCCATGCAACATTAAGGATAATGCTTAACAAAAATGCTAGTATGTTCCCTCTAATAAATGGGCATTTGTCTTTCATTATAATGGGTCACTAACTTATAATAAGCGGGCTAATTAAATAGTCCACTAATTAGTGTTGGATGGGCTAAAGTCCAACAAGGTAGAAAGTCCAACAAGACTACCTAGTGTGCTCAAGTAAATTACTAAGCGTAATTAAGCATCCAAAAACCCAAGTAATTGTTATTATAAAATAACAATTAGTATTTCGTAGTCGTAATATTCCGGTTACGACAAAAGTTAAACGTGTACACAGTACGCAGTTCGTTCTAAACGTCAAGTGACACCAACGGTCATAAAGGCTTCCGGGGATCAAGTTAAGTAACCTACGTACTTAAAGGCACGTTGTAAGATGTTTAACCAAAGTAATTGTCATGAAATAAGATCCAGAGCATAAACTCGCTCAGTACGCACAAATACGCAGTTTCTCAGAAAGTAACAAGCACAAAAGTAAGTCGAAAAAGTTGGGTCGTTACATTACCCACCTGTTAAAGAAAATTTCGTCCCAAAATTTTGAGGAGTGACTAACAACGGTACCGTATTTGAAGACGAAGGAGCGTATCAAAGTTCCGAGAGACTCGTGGGCTCAGAAGTGAGCTATTTACCTTGAAAGGTACTTGGGCGTATAAAAGTAAGAATAGGTATATGCCATTAATTAAGTCTCTTGACCTAAGAGATCAACAATTAGATTTCGTTTCTTGCTAACATGAATATATCATCTGAATATATATCCACAAAAAGAAAGATGATGTTTTTAGCCCTACAGGCATCTTCAGTAAGCTGGATGCATGGAATACATCATGAATGTTACTAAGCTCATCTAAAACATTGAGCGCTTATGTCGCAATGCAAAGCTGACAGGTAGAATGGAAATCATGGTGATCACAACGGACTGCGTGTGAACTTATCCTTGGATGGAATGAAAGCACAGTTCCATAATGTAACTATATCCTTTCAGTTACATGCTGAAGTTAGGGTTAATATCAACTAGAACAACATATAGTTGCAACCAACGAATGAAGAAATATATAGAGTAACTACATCAGTGTCGTAGATGTTTTAAGCAGTCCCCTTCCAAGAGGATAACAAGATTCATAGATTGTTAAAGTATCTTATATTACATTTCCGAAAGAAAATCGCACGAAATGTGTGATCTTTGAACGAGAGTGAACTCTTCGAGCGGGTTGTTCTGAATTTATCCTTATACTTAAGGGGATGCGCGGATGAGAAGATACGTGAACCCTAGGTCATAAAGAATGGTTTACTCCCAAAAGAATCTCAAAAGTGATTTCTTGTACCTCAATATACTGATCCATAGAGATGATGTTAACGAGGGTGTCGCAATTAGCCGTGAAATATTGAGAGTAGAAACCTACCTAGTGTCTTTCCTACAATGAGGTGACCACTGAGTGTACCGCAGAAAACTGATTTATCGGCCCACATTTTTGTCATGTCTAACCTTAAAAGGAACATTCTATGAGCGCAAAGACTTTCCAACAAATTTTATAAAACTGCCATCCAAAGTGGCTCAAGAGTTTTTAACAAAGATTTTAATCGTAAGCTACATCCCTAACGGAGGACGAAAGGAAATGTGATTAATACGAAAGCCTTTAATAAAATCAACCAAGAAAGTTTTGAAAAACCTTTAAACGTTTGATATATCAATGGAACAAAGTTCTTAGTAAATTTGAAAATATGTACAACGTGTACCATTTTGCACAAAATTATTTGACTTAAGTTAAATAACTCAATAAAGGAGTGATTTTTAAATAATTTAAAGGTATAACTTAGTATGTACTAACCCAAAATAAGTAAGGGTAAATTTATTAATTCAATTATATACATACATATATGATTTTATAAATCGTATAAGTGACAGAAAAATTTTATTACTTTCATTTGTCCATAAATCTCATGAGGACTGCACAAATAAACGTGTAAAAATTTTAATAAACATAGTTTTTCGTATTTCAGAGGTTACGAGTTGAAAAGGATCGAGTGAAAAATCTTTGAATCATTGGTTGACATGTTACTAGGTAATGGAAACTAATTAATTAAATGTATTTTTGATGATTATCAGGACATAAGTCTTTGGCCCAAAAATGTTCACGTGTGAAGCCGTTGCTAAAACTGAGGTATGAAGGATAGAGCATGAGGATGAGAAGTTAATCGCTTCTTGACTTTGCAAAATACCAAACAGGTCATGACTAATATTAAAGTCGGAATACTGATGGTGTTAATATCACTAAATGAGAATCTCCTGGAATAAGTCAGGACTTAGAGTTATGTAAGAAAGAGCATTGCTCCGACAGGTGTGACAAATAAGATCCCTGGAGTAATGCAATATTTTGAATGTTTTAAGTGTTAATGGATGCCCAAAGGCTCTGCATGACGTGGTAGTAAGTGCCTTCATCACATACACACACATATGAATCTCTCAATTTCGACGGTTGTAAAGTCTTCATGATGACTTGGATACGAATAAGCAACCAAAAAAAATATAATAAGCAACGAAAATTTTATAGAAATCGTTTTAGGTGACAATGTAAGAAAAGAAACGAAGTTCTTAGTAAATTAGAGTTATGTACAACATATACTATTCTAAGTAAAATATCTTTTGAGTAAAAGAATTGATTTGTAAAAGTGAAAGTAAAATTTCATATGTACTAGTCAAAAATAAGTAATTATTTACTTTATTATATATAGCATATATGGTTTCTAAAATTTGTACGAATGGCAATAAAAAAATTTTATTTTTATAAAATTTTGAGAGGATCGCACAGTAAAACAGTGTGAGTAAAATTTTGGCAAACAAAATTTTCATATTTCGGAGGTTACAAGTTGGAAAAAGATTTATGAGGATTGAGTAAAAGATTTTGAAAATTTCGGGTGATATTTGAGGTAATAAAAACTATTGAATTTAAATGTGGTTGATGACTATTAGTAGGGCATAAGTCCTTCGACCAAAAATGCTTAAGTGTGAAGTTGTTGCTTATAAGTGAGATACGAATGGGAGAGTACGAGGATGGGAATTAACCACCCATTGATTTTGGAAAATTTCAACTGGTATGACTTATATCGAAGTAAGAAGGATGATGGTGTGATTGTCATCGATTAAGAAATCTCTCGGAATAAGTTAGGACTTAGAGTTGCGTAAGAATGAGCATCAAATAAGATTCTTGAGTAGTCCTAAATTTAGAATTTGAATTACTGAAGTGAAGGGATACAATTTCCTTTATGTATCGTTTTGCAAGTTTGTCCATTGTATCGGTTCCTTTCATGGCTAGAAAGTGAGCAGTTTTGGTGAGACGGTCATCAAAAACCCAGATAGTGTCATATCCGCCTACCGTTTTCGGTAGCTTTGTGATGAAATCCATTGTTGTTCCTTCCCATTTTCATTGTGGGATTTCGGGTTGTTGTCATGCAACTAATAAGGTTCAGCTTCGGGCTACTACTCTCCCGGTAATAGCTCACCATTCTCGCGAGGTATACGAAAAATTTTCTCTCTATAAATAACTATCGCTTTCATCCTTGAAAGACAGTCCATTCCAACTATTTCATCAAAGCTTCCTAACTTGATGAGTATTAGGTTAATCCTAAAGTCCATTCCAACCAAATCTTACTATACTGCCGTGAAAAATTCTATCAATCTTCTCTAATATCATCTGCTTGTGCGTAGGTAACTAATCCTTTCCAACTACTACTTTAAAACTTTCAAGTTTTGTTGGCATGAGGTCATCTTCAAATGAACCACCTGTTAATTTTAAGGTACTACCTTAAATTATTCTTCTATTCCTGCCACCTTACCATTAGCTTGTCGTATAGAATACTTAACTCTCATGGTTGTTAATGGCTTATTAGTCATAACACTAAGGTTCTTAGATATAAGGTTTCTATCGCTCTAGTATTAAACAATTTCGAGACAATAAAACGTTGTGGCGAAATGTACCCTAACTAAAATCAGGATCCATGCGAGCCTCCATAGCTGAGATAACGATTGCTCTACCTCAAGTAAGTCCAAAGTTTTTCCTATTGGGAACTTTTTCCTTAAGTGTTCAGGGTGTCTATATCTATAACAAATTTTCAGGTGATCAATTCTGCAATCAAGGCCCTTCTTGTACAGTATCTAGGCTACGTGGTTATTCCTTCTTTACCTCTAACAGACCATAATGCGTATACTCAAGTGGTTCCTACCAAAATTTCCTTTGAATCACTTCATATTCCTTATATAGTAACATTGGAACTTCTGCATGATTTACTTCAATATAATCACGCTGGCCTGACGTCATTATATTGTACTAAATCATACGTTCATTCTAATATCACTCCATATGGTCAATGTAACGTGATCACTTCAAGTTCTACTCAATTTCATCTAACAGTGTCTTATCTATGCTATCTTAAAACAAACTCTACATAATTAATCTCACGGTTTCTCGGTGTAGGTTCGTAGGTTCCGTAGGTCATGCATCAATGCCTAAATGTCCCAAAATTTCTTCTAAATATTCAGGTTCAGGTAACGTCGTTAGGTTCCTTTCTAGAAATTCAATCTGGGTCTCGTGCCGAGTTGTACGTGTAGCAAGTAGTAATACGATATGTTTTGAGGCGACACCTAAGTCTTTGGGTATGGCTGAGCATCAGTGGAAGACACTATGACCTTGTGGAAGGAGATGCCTTTCCGACTTCTCCAATGCCTAAGAGTGTTAGAGACCTAAGTCCAAAAGTGTCGTTAGATCGTCGAGCAGTGGTGAAGGATGAAAGAGATAAGTGACGGTCATGAAAGCATACGGGTCATGAAAGAGATAAGTTTCGATCTCTGGAATGTTGGAACGGCAGTAACAGGTGGATTACAATACTGGTCCTCAGGGTTAGACCAGTGGGGAAAGGGTTTAGAAAAACATCTGAACGAGGAAAGATAAATTTTCCAAGTCGGTATAGCGAATAGCAGACATGTAGCAAGAATGTAATCAGGCATAGTAACTACAGCAGCCTAGATTGTCTACAGTGGTACATAGCATGGCAATAATAACAGTATCAAACAGAAGTATCATGCAAAAAGTAGATAGTAGCATGCAGTAGCGAGAATAAGCAGTAGCATACAACAAGTTCACATAGCAGTAAAAGTATGCAGTAGTATGCAGCAAGTTCATATAGTAGTAAAAGTAAGCAGTAGCATGCAGTAGTAATAAGCAGTAACATGCAATAAGATCTAATAGTAGCATGCAGCAGTTTCGCAGAAACAAATAAATGAGAAAGTTGTAGATTAGACCTAATAGTGTATCTTACTCGACTCGATCAAGACGCACTAATGCAACCTAATTCCCTACAACCAATGCTCTGATACCAAATGTGACGCCCCGTACAAAATCATCGTGTACGATTCGTCAACAACAGGATCTTTACACGGTCAAACACTATATGCTGTTTGAAAACCAGTTTTTGCATTCATAAAAAGATAGCGTTTACAAAAGATAACGTGACACAGAGGTCATTACAAAGCCATTATTCAAATAACATAAGTTGTGAATGCAAGATAAAAGTTTCATGATTGAGACGTCTCTAAGTAATGCAGCGGAAATCTAACACAGCAGGTCCATAACAGCAAGTCTATAACACCAAGACAGTAAGTCTAACAGCGGAAGCAACATCGTCTAAGCACCTGATAAATACACGCTTAAAAGTCAACACGAATGTTGGTGAGCTACAGTTTGTTTGTTCCAGTAATGTAATGTAGACCACGAGATTTCGTATTCAAACAGTATGAAAAGTATATGCTTATCTGTGGGCACCCGGTAACTAACTTAACATAATAATAATACCCCCTAAAAGTACACTTGGCGAGTGCGTATGTCCTCGAAGTATCAAACACCCATTAAATGCTAGCACGACTAGCCCGAGAGGGGATGTCAAACCCTATGGATCCATATCTAAAATTCGCGTTCACCGGTTCAAAAACCAATGATTAAACGTTACCGTGCTAAGGGGAAAGTTTATGCCGTTATATAACCTACACATATGTAAATTTTAAATACTCGTGTCTAATATGTAAAACATAAAAAGCGCATGTATTCTCAGTCCCAAAAATAGTATAAGTAAAAAGGGAAGCTATAACTCACAGTGATAAATGCGGTAAAGTCGATATGCAAAGTATGCAAGTAGTAAGTCAGTCCGAAAGGTCGTCAACCTAAGTTAAAGGTCACTAGGTCAGTATGTTGTCCCAAAAGGTTTAAAAGTGCATAAATTAAGTTTAAACACTAAGGTAAGTTTAACAAGAATAGAGATCAAAACAAAAGGCTGACTTCGGACAGCTGTTACAACCTCTATACAAATCGAAAAGACGCGTAGTCAGTGGCTATGGCCCCGTATGTAAGTCCTCTAACAGATGACCAATTTTAAGAACCTAACTCGTCTTCGTTTGACCGTGGCGACGGTCAGAAATTTCAGCACAACGTTACATAGGCGTAATGACTTTCAGAAGGCTATAAATCCTAAACCATATATCGGATTAAGTCAAGGCCTAAATGAAAAGTTATCTACTTGAAATGAACTATCTGAAAATCAATTTACCAGAAGTCCAGGAGTTGGATATGACCCCGAAAAACGACAAACAAGTGCTCCGGTGAGGTTCTTGATGCTTAATGCTCATCACGGTTCTCATCCTTGATGCCTATAAGCTTCAAGTGTACAACTCTTTGATGTTTTAGTATCACTTTGATCAAGGTTTAATCATCAATATACAACTAAGAGTAAAATCTATCATTCTACAAGTTTTTAACATCAAGATTGCCTCTTTATTGCATAAATCCAATAAAGCTTCAACCTTTGTCCTTTTTACACAAGTTTATGCATCTCCATCATATGAGATGATAAAGACTTAATCTTTATCATCACAACAATCACAAAAACAAGTAAGTGAGATCTACAATAATAACTTAGATCTCAAGTATTAAGAAAACCCTAAGCTAGAAAGCTTGGATCTTTACAAGATTAATGAGACCATAAGCTAGAAAGCTAAGATCTTTAACAAAATAATGAAAGTAATGAGACCATAAGCTAAAAAGCTAAGATCTTTAACATAATAATGAAACTCTAAGCTAAAAAGCTTGGATCATTAGTGTTTTTGAAGATCTTGAAGCATAAAGCTTGGATCTTTAAGATATATGAAGATCATAAACACAAGTTTTGATCTATATAACAAAACAAAGAAATTACAAGATAGATCTAACAAGTAAATGAAGATTCCAAGCTAGAAAGCTTGAATCTTTCATGTTCTTGAAGGATTCAAACCCAAGTTTGAATCTACAAGATATAACAAGATCAAAAGCTAAAAGCTAGATCCATAAAATGATGATGATGATGACGACTTTATGAAGAAGAAAAGAAGAAGAAGAAAATTTAGAACTTACAATTTTTAGAGTGAGAAAGACTAGAGAGAGAATTAGAGAATAAGTGTGTGTAAATTGCAAATGAGATCAAGTGTAGAATGAGTGAAATAAGGCTTGTATTTATAGGTGGTGAGGTGAGGGTGGGGTGGTGGTGGCCGTGATTTTGGAGGGGGACAAGGGGACAAACTTTTGCTTTTTGGTTAATGGTTGTCTAAAGTTGGTGCTTATGTTAGGATCCCATGCAACATTAAGGATAATGCTTAACAAAAATGCTAGTATGTTCCCTCAAATAAATAGGCATTTGTCTTTCATTATAATGGGTCAATAACTTATAATAATTGGGATACTTAAATAGCCCACTGGCTAGTGTAGGGTGGGCTAAAGTCCAACAAGGTAGAAAGTCCAACAAAACTAACTAGTGTGCTCTAGTAAATTACTAATCGTAATTAAGCATCCAAAAACCCAAGTAATTGTTATTATAAAATAACAATTAGTATTTCGTAGTCGTAATATTCCGGTTACGACAAAAGTTAAACGTGTACACAGTACGCAGTTCGTTCTAAACGTCAAGTGACACCAACGGTCATAAAGGCTTCCGGGAATCAAGTTAAGTAACCTACGTACTTAAAGGCACGTTGTAAGATGTTTAACCAAAGTAATTATCATGAAATAAGATCCCAGAGCATAAACTCGCTCAGTACGCACAAATACGCAGTTTCTCAGAAAGTAACAAGCACAAAATTAAATCGAAAAAGTCAGGTCGCTATATTCATTCAATATAAAATTTTAAAATAGAAACAATTATATAGTTATGAATTGAGAGATATCAAAAAGTCTCACAAAATAATCGAACCATTATACCAAGATGTCACTAAACGTGTAAGGATTTATGGCTAGTGGGGATATTTGTAACACCCCGTCAGAACACACTAACGGAATATTAACTTCTGGTCCCACAGTTAACGGTCACGCCCTCTATATTAGACATTTTCCGAAAAGTAATCGTATTTATTTCAAAAGCATTGTCATTAACGTAAAATAAAACCAAACGTTGACTTTAATGACATGAGTAAATAATCCATAACGTTATTTAAAAAGGAATAGTTTCAAATGCGATCAATATGTTCTTGACAAGAAAACTCATGTTGGACTCCAATCCAGTATATGCACCACGTAAGCACATAGTCATCAAAGTATGCGGAAGCTACTACCTTTAAGAACCTGAGATAAAACATGAAAACGATCAACAAAAATGTTGAGTGAAATCTACAGGTTTATGTAAATCAGTTTATCATAGTTAGATCACGAGATTTAGTTCAAAACACTAAAAGTAATACAAAAGTTATGAGCACTTAAATATAAACATTTAACCCGCGGATAGCTTAAATGCGCTACAGGTCTTCCTTTACCCCTTATTGCAAACGCTGATCAAGCATTCGGTAACAAAATTATAAGCACCCTAGTTCGTTGAGTGAGGTTTGTCAAACCTACGGTACCGTCCTTATAAATTCGAGCCTTACAAAGTAATTGCTATATTCAAGTTAGAGGATTTTGGATCAAACTCATAATGTATGTTCAGTTTTTGTACTCGTGTCTAATGCGTAAAACAGTTTAAAAACAGCATGTTATCTCATCGCCAAAAGTAAAAGTGCATGGGACTGTAGACTCACCTTGTGTGCATTTGACAAATCACAAGCAACAGTAGTTGAATTACAAAGACCAAGTAATGCAACCTAAATGTACCATTTATAGTTACATAAGTTTTGTTTCAAAAGACAGACTCACAGTTCCGTTGTCCTATTGCTCAGACCGATGTAATCGTACAGTAAAATTCAACACAGAAGTCAAAGAGTCAAGCAAGTCAACAAAAAGTCAATCTTAGTCAAAGTGGTCAACCTAGGTCAAATACATAAGTAGGTCATGCCAATTTTATCATGAAGTCAAATCAATGTCAACTTATAAGTTTCACACGTTCATTTCGCCAATTAACGATTTCTAGTTTAGCTTTCGTATGTTTTCACAGCAGTCATGCAATCGGACAAGCATAGTTCACAAATGACACATCAACAAATTATGAAAAACTCCAGATCATAATTTCATGTTATAAGCTTTCTAAAAAGACTAAGAACACTATCATACGGTTCCTAGAACTCACGTAGCATGCAACACATTCAAGTTCAGTTTCTGTTTGCGCATCAGTTTTGTAAAAATTTTCATTTAATTTTGAAAATAGCAATTAATGAACGGTCAATTAGAGATGACTCTAAACACTCCCAATTATCAGTGGTAAAATAATCAAATAAATCTATACAGTCAATTTGTACAATTTTGACCAACTTGTCGGACATTCTGATTTAGACAGAATTCAGACATTCGGTTTCGGCGCGAATGTAACACTTAGCAAACAAAGCATTCAAAGCTTGACATACAAACAAGATATGCTAGGTAACATATAAAATACCACGTAGAAGAAGCAAAAAGTCCAATTCAACTCCTACTTCATGCTAGACCTCTATTGGTGCATTTTAGACAGATTCGTTCCCAATCAGGTCATCGTTTTCGGGGTCGAATATACGAATATCTAGAAACATTTAGCATATGAAGTCTACATGAAATATCAATTACTAATCATACAATTTACAAAAAACAAAATCTTGGTCATCAAAAAGCATGTTAAACGGTCGTTTGGTCCATAAACAAATTCCTAGTCAACACGTTGTAGCACAAACATTCGAGTAATCATAAAATGACTTTTACAAATCTGTTTACTATGATATCCTAGTCCATATTATGTAATTTTCAATTCTCTATCCAACTAACATAAGTTCATAAGGCTATTCATAACACACAAATTGCAATTTTCGTTTTGTTGCATAATTACATACCGAAACTTCAAACGATCATAACTTAGGCTATACTAAACGAAATCATGCGATTCAAGCGAGAAAATTCAATAGTTTTTCGATAGCTATCCATCTAAACACATTGCAAATACAGAAAACAAACTTACAAAACCAGTAGCATAGCAATTGAATTCGGTTTAAAACCCTAACACGCAAATCGGACAAAATAACGACTAGTTACGTACTCGATCGCGACCAATTGAGGCTCCAGTTGTTTTTATTTGCTAATTAAATTAAGTTATGGCCTAAACAAAAGACCACTAGATCATTAGAAGCCCAAATTACAAAACATAAGGGGGTGAGTGGGGTGGTTCGGCTGAATGGACCATATGGGGGGTTCCTGGGCTCGTTTTGTTTACTAGTGTGCGTGCAGTGGTCCGTTTCATGTGCCGTTAACCGTACCGTGTTACCGGAACGTTAACCGATCGGTAAAACGTAACCCACCGGGTTTAATTCATTAAATACATAATAAATTAATTAATTTTTTATTAAAAGTAATAATTATTAAAAATAATCTTTTATCAAAAATCAGACGTTTCGCAGTCTCTCGAGACCTCAGTTGCAGTTTTCAGATTCGTATCGTATTCTCAGTACTTCAAAACATGAAATAAGTTTTTCAGTTAATATAATCATATATTAGTTACGTTAGTTCATCATGAGTTCAAGTATGCATTTAAATCAATTAAATACACAAATCGAAAGTAATCACCGTTAAATACTTAACGGACAGTTAACATATATTGACGGAAAAAGCTAGGGTATTACAATATATTAACCCCAAAAATATTCTCAATGTACCTAAATAAAGTGTTACATAAAAAACAAGTATCAAAATGGAATTTAAATATGCATAAGAGTTTAAATGCAAAGGTAATAATTATCGTAAAATCTGAAAGTTCAAAATTCACTTTTAGAAATAGCAAAACAACTTTTTCGGCATCAAAATTATTTCAAATAGAAGCAAGCCTTCAGGAAGTCTTGCTCATAGCGTCGTTATCTATTCATCGTGCGAAAGTGGGTCTAATTTTCAACCAAAGTTTTTTTTAGCATGCTTGCCACATAATTTGGCCCGATTATGTGGCCAACGTAATGTGCTCAAAAATGTGTTTTGCGACCATGAATTATTATCGAAACAAAACTGTAGTCAAATATATTTTCAGTCAATATGAAACTTTAAAATAGAAACAATTATAGAGTTATGAATTGAGAAATATCAAAAAGTCTCACAAAATAATTGAACCATTAAACCAAGTTGTCACTAAACATATAAGGATTTGTGGCTAGTGGGGATTTATTAACCCCAAAAATATTCTCAATGTACCTAAATAAAGTGTTACATGAAAAACATAAAAAAAAGTATCAAAATAATATTTAAATATGTATAAGAGTTCAAATGCAAAGGTAATAATTATCGTAAAATCTGAAAGTTCAAAATTCACCTTTAGAATTAGCAAAACGACTTTTTCGGCGTCAAAACTATTTCGAATGGAAGCAAGCCTTAAAAAAGTCTTTCTCATAACTTCGTTATCTATTCATCGTGCAAAAGTGGGTCCAATTTTTAACCGAAGTTTTTTTAGCATGCTTGCCACATAATTTAGCCCGATTATGTGGCCAACGTAATGTGCTCAAAAATGTGTTTTGCGGCCATGAATTATTATCGAAACGAAACCATAGTCAAATATATTTTCATTCAATATGAAATTTTAAAATAGAAACAATTATAGAAGTATGAATTGAGAGATATCAAAAGTGTCACAAAATATTTGAACCATTAAACCAAGATGTCACTAAACGTGTAAGGATTTATGGCTAGTGGGGATATATTGACCCCAAAAACAATCTCAATGAACCTAAATAAAGTGTTACATAAAAAAAAAGTATCACAATTGTATTTAATTATGCATAAGAGTTCATATGCAAAGTTAATAATTATCGTAAAATCTGAAAGTTCAAAATTCACCTTTAGAAATTGGAAAACGGCCAAAACTATTTCAAATGAAAGCAAGCCTTCAGGAAGTCTTTCTCATAACGTCGTTATCTATTCATCGTGTGAAGTGGGTCCAATTTTCAACCGAAGTTTTTTAGCATGCCTGCCACATAATTTGGCCCGATTATGTGGCTAACGTAATGTGCTCAAAAATGTGTTTCGTGTCCATGAATTATTATCGAAACGAATCTATAGTCAAATATATTTTCATTCAATATGAAATTTTAAAATAGAAAACAATTATTTAATTATGAATTGAGAGATATCAAAAAGTGTCACAAAATAATCGAACCATTAAACCAAGATGTCACTAAACGTGTAAGGATTTGTGCCTAGTGGGGATATATTAACCCCAAAAATATTCTGAATGTACCTAAATAAAGTGTTACATAAAAAACAAGTATCAAAATAATATTTAAATATGCATAAGAGTTCAAATACAAAGTTAATAATTATCGTAAAATCTAAAAATTCAAAATTCACCTTTAGAAATAGCAAAAACGACTTTTTCAGCGTTAAAAAAATTTCGAATGGAAGCAATCCTTCAGGAAGTCTTTCTCATAACGTCATTATCTATTCATCGTGCAAAAGTGAGTCCAATTTTCAACCGATGATTTTTTTGCATGCTTGCCACATAATTTGTCCCAATTATGTGGCGAACAAAAATGTGTTTTGCGGCCATGAATTATTATCGAAATGAAACCATAGTCAAATATATTTTCATTCAATATGAAGTTTTAAAATAGAAACAATCATAGAAGTATGAATTGAGAGATATAAAAAAGTGTCACAATATAATCGAACCATTAAGCCATGATGTCACTAAATGTGTAAGGATTTGTGGCTAGTGTGGATATATTAACCCCAAAAATAACATCTATTCAGTTCAGTTGAGTATCAGCTATCAATTTGAACCACTAATACAAACAGAACTTGAAATTACTTACCATCATTAGATGTATAAATTTAGATCAAAGTTTAAAGTAATAAAGAGCAGTTTACTGTGGCTTTTCGAGAGGAGCAATAAGTAAGAAGCAATGATGATAGAATCTACAAACATCAACGGTGAGGCAGATTTGGCAATATTCATATTTGTACCTTAACGAACACCGCATCCATAACCATATACCGTTCCAACTTTTTGTTAGCACCTATCTTATATATTCAAGAACATGGGTGTAACTTGACCAACTGAAACTTGTTAGAGATGAAGCCAAATAAAAAATAAAAAATAAAAAAGTCTCAGTAGTATATAATTGGATCGAAATTGCCACCTCTACTATTTGCTTAAGAATTCTTAAACATTTAAAGTGTATCTTCACACACTTTGTTTAAACAATATGTCGATATGTAAATGCTCCAAAATTCTTATGGCATGGAAGAAGTAAGAAATTGACAATGCAAAATATAACAATTGAACTAAAATGACGAAATATGCATTTACTAAACATAAATACTAAAAAATAACTATACATAGCTACTTGATTGAATGCACATGTACACCAAAAATGTAACATCCTCAGATCGGGCTTAGAAGTAAGATGACCTTTTTGCCCTTAGGCATAATTGTGTGGTTATTTATGACTTTATTTTAATTATATGTTTAGTATTATTTTATTATGTGGTTAAGACCAGTTTGTGACAAGAGTCACAGAACAGGTTCGTTTATTTAATTTGGACTCCGTTAGGGCAGTCAAATTAAGTACGAAAGATATCAGATAACTGGTAAATACCCTTGTGTGATGGGGTATTGAATTTAACCTAAATATATAAGCAAGAAGGCAGATACTTCTCTCATTTTCTTGAACCTTTCAAACAAACACCCCGTATCTAATTTCTCACTACTTGAAACCCTAGATTTTTAATTTGTGTTCTAGAGCTCAAATCATTCATATCATCTTGTTCACTACGATTTACTGAGTCTATTGAGGTAAGAATCAAAGTGTTTCAAGCTCTAATCTTTGAGAAAATGAAGATTTTGTGTTAACTTTGTTAAAAGTGCAATTTTGTGTCAAAATGGTTGATTTTGATGTTGTTTGTGTCAAAATCTTGTGGGTTTATGCTTATTAATGTTAAGTGTACTTGATTTGGTCAGTTTAGGGGTAACAAACGAGCTCTAGAGCAAGAATTGGTGATTTTAGGTTGAAACCCGTCAGTTTTCTGCTGCTGCTGCACGATGAACACAACCGTACGGTTGTAGTTTGCAACCGCACGGGTACATGGTGCAACCGTACGGGTGCATGTGCAATCGTACGGATGCAGTGGTGTTGGTGCAACCGGGCAAAATGTGTGCAACCGTACGGATGCATGATGCAACCGTACGGATGGACTTGCAACCGTACGGATGCATGTGCAACCGTACGGATGCAGATTAGTGATGCATTATTGTGTAATTTAGTTGTTTCCTAGCCATTATGATGTCAGCGTGACTTATGATGATCAGGATGTAAATTCTAAAAATGCATAAGTGTTAGGTGGACTTTTAGTGACACTTTTGTTACTGATTTGCTGTATTGTGCTGTTTTGTGCTAACGGACAGAAACTAATTTGGTTTGCCTTATGTTCAGGTGATAAGGATAAGGAAGCCGCTCAGTGATAGATTATCTGAGCTAGTTGCTGGTATTCAGTGAGTGGGTCTATCTCCGGATAGAGTATTAAGTAGCTGATATGCTACTTTTTCAGACTCTTACTCTTATGTTTATATCCTGTATAAATACCATGTATAGTTAGATATTGCCATGCTAGTTAGACGATTGCATGACTGATTATCTGTGATCTTATGTGCGCACTGTTAGTTGGACACCAACCGAGGCGGCAAGGTTGGGAACCTACCGAGGAGGTAAGGTTGGGTTGATGTCAGGTTGACCGTGGTAGCCTGGTCGGGTCATGATATTACTGATTATTTAGTATAGCATAGAAGGACGCATGTGTTGCATCTGGACGGTTATGCAGTGGATTTAGTAAAGCGGACTATCGGTAGACTGTATCCTGATCAGCTAAGTCGTGTACTCGTACAAGCCGTCGATCCTCATATTGTTAGTTGTTGTTTTATGCTAGTTCAGGACGTTAGCATAGTTGTGACCCCTTGCATGTTCAGTTGCTTATGCTTGGTCTATCAGATAGTATCCATTCACTTAGCAAATGTGCTAATCCCCCACATTTCCACCCATTGCAGGTTCAGGTACTGTAGCATAGAATGGGTGTTGCGGATGGGATAGAAGACATGTTTGACTATAAGCTGAAATCTGATGTTTTCTCTTTTTGTACTGTTTCACGTAACACCGTCGTTTTGTAAAGTTGTAATCAATGTTAACTAAGTTGATTTCTTAACTATGGTTTGTAAACGTTAACCAAGGTTATTTTAGTAATTACATGCACTTTCGCAGTGATATAAAAAAATCAGGGTGTTACAACTTGGTATCAGAGCATGGTTTAGCAGCAAGTATGTGCGAGTATTTGTTCCTAAACCCTGAGTTAAGTCAAACATGTCCGTGGGGTGGGGCTAAGTGAATGCAGGACGTTGTGCATGTTAGTGTTTAGTAAACTAACAGTTATCCACTAAGCTTTTGTCCGATTGCTTTGTAGCACATATGGCAGATAATAATAGAGATGCGAACGCTATGAACTCGATCCACCCAGGAACGTTCAGTGCTCCAGATGTGGAGGATGAGGCGGTAGTTTACGAGGCTGATTATGTGCATGAGCTTGAAAGTAAGCTTAAGGAAGTTCTAGAAAAGATTACTGAGCTTGAGTTAGCTAAACAGTCGGGTAATGTGGATACACCACCGGGTTTTACCACTGCTCAATCACACACCGTACCGCAAATAAAACCAGTACCAATACCCATTACAGAATCAATTTCCTCAATACATCTTGCCACCACAGATTAACTACCAGTACCCAAATCCAATGATGAACCAAGTCCAGCCACCCATATATCAACAATCATTCCTACAACAACAATACCAGCCACCAAAAAGATGTACTATTAAAAAATTTCGAGATTCTAGACCTTCTCCTTATTCAGGAAGTTCTAACCCAACTACAACTCTCAACTGGTTACGGGAAGTTGAAAAGGCATTCGAAGCATGTCAGTGTGAGCCAGAATTGAAAGTAACTTATGCCAGTAGGTTGTTAAAAGATAGAGCAATAGTGTGGGGGATTCTGTGATAGCTAGTGTCCCTTCAGAACAAGTTAGAATGATCACTTGGGAGCAGTTTTACGCGAAAGTATGTGAACAGTACTGTAATGTGTTTGACATGAACAGAATCAAGATGGAGTTTTTGAAAATGCGGATGACGCCGCAGATGTCAATTGATGAGGTAATTGAAAGATATATGGATAAGTTAAGGTTTGTGCAACAATGGGTGCCTGATGAACAATCAAGGATCTAGCATTTTGTGAACATGATCTTGCCAGAATACAGGACCTTTGTGAGGTCAGCACCGATGTTATCTCAGGCTTTTGTGATGGCAAAGATGATGTAAAGTGATATAAGAGCAGCGAGGGGTATGAATTTGGGAAACGTTGTATCTCAGGGTAGTCAGGCTACCAGTCAATCAGGTTCAAAGTCTAAAAAATCATTTGGATTTAGACAAAAGGGTAACGGTAATCAAGCAAGCACAGGGTCTGGTTGGGGAAAGAGAGAATGGTGTAAAGGTTGTAAGTCTTCTCACAGTGGACAGTGTTCTGAGGCAACAAGAAGATGTTTAAGATGTGGTATGGTAGGTCATAAGTCTCAGGGGTGTTCCTTCAGGTAAAATGTCTGTTGGAGTTGTCATCAGCCAGGGCATCAATCAACAAGTTGTTAGGCTTCAAAGGGCGTAAGTTTCGGGGTAGGGTCAGGGCGTGTTCGGCATCTGTTGGGGGTTCAACAGCCTCAAGTGGACAGAAGAGAAAGAACCAGCCGAGCGCGGAAGCTAGGGCCTTTCAGATGACAGTTGAGGCCATAACTAATAATGATTACGTTATAACCGGTATATTCTTGATCAACTCAATACCTGCTAGAGTATTGTTTGATTCGGGTACAAATAGGATGTTTATGTCTATAGATTTATGTACTAAGTTAAGGTTACCTGCTACTATGCTGCCTGAGCCTGTTATAGTAGAGGTAGGGGATGGTAAAACGGCTCCAGTTACCACGTATGTGTCTGGAGCTAGTATAGAAATTGATGGTTGACCGTTTGCTATGTCCTGTTTAGTGTTGTCTATCCCTAGTTTTGACGTAGTGTTAGGGATGAACTGGATGAGCCTACATAAGGCCTACAATAAGTGTGATAAGAAGATTGTGACCTTCTGTTTGACCGATGGAACCCGTATTGTGGCCCGAGGGGAACGAAGTGGGTTCAATTTTCCGTTGATTTCAATGATGAAGGCAAAAAAGTCACTTTCTAAGGGATGTGAACCTTTTATGGCTTATGTTATTGATGCTAAGATAGAGAATAGATCTGTTACCAATATTCTGGTGGTTTCGGAATTTCCTGAGGTATTTCCTGATGATTTACCGGGGTTGTCGCCGGTAAGAGAAGTAGAGTATAAGATTGAGTTGGTTTCGGGAACAACTCCAGTAGCTAAGGCTCCTTATAGGTTAGCACCATCTGAAATCTGAGAGATGATGTCTCAGATACAAGAATTGTTAGACAGAGGGTTTATAAGATCGAGTTCCTCGCCGAGGGGTGCGCCGGTGTTGTTTGTAAAGAAGAAAGACGGTACTCTGAGAATGTGTATAGATTATCGAGAGCTAAATAAGAGAACGGTTAAGAATAAGTATCCGTTGCCTAGAATCGATGATCTGTTTGACCAGCTTCAAGGTGCGTCGTACTTTTCGAAAATAGATCTTTGATCCGGGTATCATCAGGTTCGGGTTGCAGAATCAGATATACCGAAGACAGCATTCAGAACGAGATATAGGCATTACGAGTTCTTGGTTATGCCATTTGGGTTGACAAATGCTTCGGCAGTCTTCATGGATCTGATGAATAGAGTTTGTAAGCCATATTTAGATCAGTTTGTTATTGTGGTTATCGATGATATATTGGTGTATTCAAAGACCGAATCCGATCATGCAACACATCTTCGAGCAGTTTGAGTTATTAAAGAAAGAGCAGTTATACGCTAAGTTCTCGAAGTGTGAGTTTTGACTTCGAGAGGTGCAGTTTCTGGGTCATGTTATCTGTGAGGCAGGTATTAAAATGGATCCGTCGAAAATAGAAGCGGTAATGGGTTGGAATTCGCCAAAGACGCCGACAGAATTTTAGAGTTTCTTGGGTCTTGCGGGTTATTATCGCCGATTTATAAAAGATTATTCTAAAATAGCGGGTGCATTGACTAAATTGACCAGAAAAGATGTAAGTTTTCGATGGAGTGACCAACAGGAACAGGTCTTTCAGACTCTGAAATAGTTATTGTGTCAGGCTCCAGTGTTAGCATTGCCAGAGGTGAAGGGACCCGTCCTAATCCATCTGGATGAATACATTACATTTGGTTACATCGCGAGGTACTTGACCTCTATATAATACATTTTACAAACATTGCATTCGTTTTAAACTATAAATTTTCATTTACATCGAAAGTTGACAGCATGCATACCATTTCATAATATATCCAACTATAATTGACTTAATAATAATCTTGATGAACTCAACGACTCGAATGCAACGTCTTTTGAAATATGTCATGAATGATTCCAAGTAATATCTTTAAAATGAGCAAATGCACAGCGGAAGATTTCTTTCATTCCTGAGAATAAACATGCTTTAAAGTGTCAACCAAAAGGTTGGTGAGTTCATTAGCTTAACATAAATAATCATTTCCATCATTTTAATAGACCGCAAGATTTTCATTTCTCATAAATATACGTCTCATGCATAGAGACAAAAATAATCATTCATATGGATTGATCACCTGGTAACCGGCATTAACAAGATGCATATAAGAATATCCCCTATCATTCCGGAAAATCCTTCGAACATGATAAAAACAACATCGAAGTACTAAAGCATCCGGTACTTTGGATGGGGTTCGTTAGGCCCAATAGATCTATCTTTAGGATTCGCGTCAATCAGTAGATCGGTTTACTAATTCTTAGGTTACCAAGAAAAAAGGGGCATATTCGGCTTCGATCATTCAACCATATAATGTAGTTTCGAATACTTGTGTCTATTTCGTAAAACATTTATAAAAATTGCGCATGTATTCTCAGCCCAAAAATATAAAGGGTAAAAAGGCAAATGAAACTCACAATATTGTATTTTGTAGTAAAAATACATATGACGGCATTGAACAACTGAACAATGCAGGGTTGGCCTTGGATTCACGAACCTATATCATTTGTATATTTGTTAATATACATGTAATCGTAATCGAGCAAGTTTATATATATTATTATTATTATTATTATTAATATACTTGTTATATTATATGTTATATAGATATAGATGGTTTAATATATTTAGTTTATATATCTTATATAACTATTATTTATCATTCTTTAATATGTTAATAAAAAAATCTATTAGGGTTTATATATGATAACAATATATATTTATGTATTAAGTGATACATTGTATGTATATATATGTATATATATATATATATATATATATATAGTTTACTTAATATCATTTTAATAATAAAAAGTATATTGATATGTAAAATTAGTATTATTGCAGTGTATCTTTATATATAAAAAATATTTACTTTTAATAATGCTAAAAACGATAAGAGTGATAGTCATAATATTGATAGTAGTATTATTAATAATAATATAATTTTAATAATGATAATCTTAATAAAGATATTAACTTTAATAAATATGTTAATTTTAGTAAGAATAATAGTTTTAATAAAAGTGATAAATTCTCTTAGTAATATAATGATAGTAATAATAATAATAATAATAATAATAATAGCAGTGTTAATAATAATAAACAGATTTATCATAAACTTCCTGTTTAGTTTCTAAACCTATATCTATAGTTCATATAACTTAATGTTATATTATATTCATAATTTTAGCCCTATCAACTTTTATTATAAATTTTGTAATATAACTGTTAATAATAATAACAATAATAATACTAATAATGATAATGTTAGTAATGATGATACTAATAGTTTTTAAATGATAATAATAGTATTAATGGTAATACTAATAATAATGATAATAATCTTATTAATTACATTATTACGAATTATACTAATATTAATAACACTAATAATAATATTTATAATCCTTATAACTATGATACTAATAATAATAATTGTAATACTAATAATAACACTAATAACAATAACAATAATAATAACATAACAATAATAATCATAATAATAATAAAATGATAATATTAATAATAATAATAATGAAAATAATAATAATAATAAGGAAGCTACCTTAAATATTTTCCAAAAAGAATGGAAACAACCAGACTCGAACCCCCGACCTCTCGTTCACTAACCAACATACTCAACCATCACTCCATTTCGTTTTTTCCTGAATTATATCCCTTTTAAATCTTATTACACCATCTTCTGCTCTATCATCTCCTTCATCTTCTTTAAAAAAAAATCAATCGACCCAAAACCTTTAAATCTTAATAATAGTTACCAACTCAAGTTTAGGATGTTAAATTGTTCCATCAACGAATTATAATTGAAATACTAAATTAATAAAAGCGAAGAAAAAAATAAAAAATAAAAAAAACAGCGACTGCTGCCGTCGCTACATACAAAAAAAATGATTTTGCAATCTAGAATGTTTTGGACAAAGTTGATAACACGAATTGTGTTTTAAATGATCCATAAAAACTTCCTCAATCATTAATTTCAGCAAAAACGATCTATAAAACTTCACTTTGATTGATGAACACGATTTGACTTTTTGTTTCAAAAACTTTGACTCAAAAATTCGTCTTCGTTTCTAAGAATTGGAACTTGGGATTTTGAGGAAAGTTTCAAGACATGAAATAGAAACTTTCTGCATTTATGGATTTTGAGAATTTGTTCGAAATCAAAATATGCTCAAAAAGATGGAATACAGGGGTATATCTGGTTTATCTCTTTTTTTAATATCTACAATTGAAGTGTAATATTGTAAGTTGAACTGATAATTGGAGTAGAAGCCCTGTGAAATCACGGATATGCATTGTTAATAGTAAACTTATTAGTGATACTAATAATATTAGTTATATTAGTATTCTTAATGATAATAATAACATTAATAATAATACAACTTAAACATATTAAATTATATATATATATATATATATATATATATATATATATATATATATATATATATATATATATATATATATATATATATATATATATATATATTAGAAGTTATAATAATACAGATATTAATTTTAATTTTTAACAACAATAATAATAATGAAAGTAATGAAAATAATATTATTATATCAATCATAATTAAACTTGTAATTAAATAAAATCCTATTTATTATTTATTTAATATTATTATATTATATATTTTAGGTATTTATTTAATAGGAATCACATATAGATTCATAATAATATAATATGTATGTTCATATATATTCATTTTTAATAGTACTTAGTTATTATATATATATACTATATACTATTTTACAAATTTTTATATTAATTGATTAAAGTTTATTCAAAATTTCATACACTTATATTTATATTTATATATGTATTTTACATATTCATTTACTCTAATTGTTCGCGAATCGTCGAGAATAGCCAAAGGTTAATTGAATGTATGACACTAGTTCAAACTTTTTGAGACTCTACATAATAGGCTTTGCTTATCGTGTCGAAGTCATATATAAATTAAGTTTAAATTTGGTCAGAATTTCCCGGGTCATCACAGTACCTACCCGTTAAAGAAATTTCGTCCCGAAATTTGAGTGAGGTGGTCATGGCTAACAATAAAAATGTTTTCATGATTCATATAAGCTGATAAATAGAGTTTTATTACCATTGAGTAATATAGATAGGATAATTCGATTACTCGAAGAGTACGAGTGAAGCTATCAAGAAAGAGTGAAATGAGAAAGACAAATTTCAATCATAACTTTTGACTAGTAATGGTTGAATTCAGAAAATAAGGTGCGTCATAACTTTTGACGTTGTCTTGGTTGAATTCCGGAATTCCAGGGATTTAAAAGAAAATCTTGAAAATCTATAAGATCTGATTCTTCAGGATTTATGGAAATTAAGATCTCTATAATTAAATACGGTGATCTGCATCGATTACTCTGTCTGATATTTCCATTATAAATTAAACTTTTTCCGTTCCATTATTTTCCACTACTCCTATTTTCTATACTTTCATTCTTAATTCTTACTTCTAAAAGATTTTGAAAATGCTTCATCCAGTTCTAATCATTGATATTTTCCTAATTATCCTTTCTGTCATCCTTCTTTTTAATCTTCCACCAGAAGAATCTGTTTACTTCTACTATTAGCTTGGGATGATACTATTCTTAATTTTACCGTGTCTTTATATTGCTATTCGTATTAATATCCACGGTTTGTAATCTCCGTGTTGTTATTGGACTTTATATTGTCTCTTATATTTCGGTGTCCCGGCTTCTGTTTCCTATAATCATTGTCATCCACCTTTACTGCTCTCTCTTATTTGCTGCGATTTATTCCCCCTTTCTATTTCGGAGCTTCATGCTTTTGTTTTCTTTTCGCAAGTATTGGTCCAGAATTTGTAGGTATGGAGTTCCGAATGAACTTAATGTTCTAAGCAAGAAAGAACGTAATAGCACGATTTGATTTGTCAAATTACCATAATCACTGAGAATAGAACTATCAAGAGTATATTTTCTTGATATGTTCAGAAGTTAATTTGAATGAAAGAGTTATGTAACATGGCACGTGATGACAATATGATCTGTGAATCATCACGTTCCATTAGAAACTCAGCATGACTTACTGTAATATAATCACGTTGATCAAGTGTCATTATATTATACTAACTCATGCATCAGTTCCCAACACTACTTCAAAAATATTCATAGTTTAAACTCGAAAGTTGACAGAATATAGAAACTAATAGTTTCTTATATGATGTAACACTGATAGCGCGAAGAGATAAATGATTTCAGATAAGTATATCTTCAGATATATCGATGGTCTTTAAAATAAAGGTACGAAGATATCTTAGAATTTTTTAATCAAGTTGTGATGAAGAAATTCATTCATAATTCAAACTCGAATTTTAAAGAAATTTAGAAACTAAAGCAGTTTCCTTTATGATGTAACATAAATTGCAGGAAGAGATAAATAATTTTGGACAAGAATATTTATGAAAATATCCTCAGAAATATCGAAGATATTTATGATGATATTTTGGAATTTCCAAGTTCGAAGGTTGATGAAGAAAAATTTTCCGCAAGATTTTAACATGACTTTGGAGCAAGATATTCTCTAAAGATTTCAACGGATCCAGTATTACCCGGATTTTTTTTTTTGAATATAGGGTTTGGTCCTTGTATTTATCCTTGGTCTCCTTCGTGGTTAGCTCAATCCGTTTTCTAGTTCCAACTTTTTTGAGCTTTTCCAACATACTAATCTTTATCATCAAACTTCCGACGATTAAGGTCGTTTACGGTTGTATACGGTTTCTGCTGCTTCATTCAGCTTTTTCAACATTCAGAGTATTGATTTGAAGACTGAGTGCTTTTCAGAATTTCAGAATGAAAGATCATAATTCTTAAGAGATAAATGTTATACATATAACTGTTGATGTAGATATGCTGTGAGTTTTCAAAGTACCGATTGCTGATTCCTGGTAATTGGTATGGCAGTTCTCGTTACAAGGTGCGGATGAGTATATGATAGGGTTTCAATAAATATAAAGATTTATCAGAGAGATTTAAGTCAAGAAGCAACGAGGTTGCTGGTACATCTGCTGGTAATATGGTGGAATATAAAAGGTTCCCTGGTAATAATAAAAGAGCACGCATATATATCAAGGCTATAATAAGGTTGTTTTGAATGAAAAGTCGAAGTTGACTTGCTGAAGCTGTGACAAAATTGGCTAATTTAGAAAGAGATTGCAAAGTTATTTTCTGTAATAACCATGCCAAAAGAGTTAACACATATACGTGTTTAACGTTTACTCAGGTTCCGAGTGTTTTTATGTGCATAACTATATGCATTAATCTTTTCTTCCGTAGTTGAAGTGCGGTTGATTCATTCTCTGGATTGAGGTATTTTCAAGAATCATGAAATGTTTGTACGCAGATTGTAATCGTCAAGTAAGATGAAATCAAGTGGCAAACTTGAAGAATTGTTTAGTTTCATATGTTATAATCAATATTTTAATTCATTTTAATTGTCCAATGTTGGAAGTCCATAGTTACTAGTCCACAGTTAGCAATTCAATAATTCATATATAATATAATATATAATATTCGAATTTATTAATACGTATCGTGACCCGTGTACATGTCTCAGGCTCGATCACAACTCAAAATATATATTATTTAAGAATCAACCTCAACCCTGTATAGAGAACTCGATCATTACTGCATATAGAGTGTCTATGGTTATTCCAAATAATATATATATATATATATATATATATATATATATATATATATATATATATATATATATATATATATATATATGTCGATATGATATGTCAAAACCTTGTATACGTGTCCCGATATTTAAAGTGCGTAAAAATAAATAACAGAAATTAAATGACAATAAATAAAGTGCGTAAAGTAAATAACAGAAATTAAATGACGATAAATAAAATTGCGAGAATTAAATTGTGATAAAATAAATTGCGATAAATAAAATGTAATACGGAATTAACAGTTAGCTAGGAACAGTTAGCTAGGATTTTGTTAGCGTGGATTCTTAATAGAATTTCTCATAGTTAATTCGTTTGTTTCTAACAAATTTTATTTTTTGTCCAATGTTTTCTTCATTATGCCACTTGTTGGATTCTGATAGGTCAAAATCCAAATATGAAATTGAATGAAAATGGTTATTCTGCGGTAAACGGATACGTATATCGGTGGTTGTAAATAGGATAGTAAATGACTGTTGAATCAGATTCGAAGAATGTATAATGTAACTTATTAATATGAAATCTAAATATTCCTCGGGTATTACCTACCCGTTAAAATATTTTCACCATTAACAGTTTGTACAAAAGAATTTTTAATTACAATCTTTATGAAAACATATATACATATATATTTTCTTCAGACGTAATCATGGATTTAATGAGTCAATATGATATTAAACCCATTAGATTTACGGCTAAAACTAGAGTATATAATCTCTAAAACATTAAAGATCACATAATTGCCATGAAGGACGAAGATAGTTTATGTAAAACGATTCGTAGAACGATGATTATATTCGAGGTACCGAATGAGACGTTGAGGCATGTGACGTTGAAACTTGGGTTGTTGGTGGTAATGGTATTGATGTTGTTGCTGAAGCTGGTAAGTTTTGCACCATATTCTGCAAATTGATTACTCGAGCGCAAAGCTTGTTGACTTCTTCCATTATTCCGGAATGATTGTCGGTTGGAACGAGTGGCTGAATAAGGTTTAGAATTGTGGATAAAATATAATCGTGTTGAGATATTCGGGAAATGAGGGTAAAAATGGTGTTTCGGACTGGTTCGCCGGTAAGTGCTTCAGGTTCATCGTCAAGAGGGTAATTTGGTTGGTGAAAAGGATCGCCTTCTTCGCGTCTCCATTGATTAAATCGACTACGAACCCATCAGATGAATTGGGGATGGCTAATTGATTGATTCATTCTGGTGACACCGCTTTCGAAGCTTAGGTGAATATCCATATCGGAATAGCTGTCGGAATAACTATCGGAATAGATATCGATATCTGAGGGACTCGAACTACTTGAGGGATTCATCTCGTACAATCAGATGAAGGATTTTGGATAAGAAATAGGTTATAGGATGAAGATTAGCATCCTGCAATACATAATTTACATATGCATATATAATACTAAAATCCTATAAGTTACGGAGGAATCTACGGAATATGTAAGGCAAAGTCTACAGTAACAGATGCGATAAGATATGAATTATCAGATATGCTAATATATGAATTTTTGTCTATACATTGTTCATGCAATCAATGCAGTAAAATGTGTCTAGACTAAGAATGATAAGCAGATAATTTCCGACAAGAAATGATAAGCAAAACTTTTGACATGCAGACACGGTCGAAGTCCAGACTCCCTAATGCATCCTAACGACTTATCAGTTAGACACACTAATGTAGACCTGGTTCGCCAAGACCACTGCTCTGATACCAACTGAAGGGACCCGTCCTAATCCATCTGGACGAATACATTACATTTGGTTACATCGCGAGGTACTTGACCTCTATATGATACATTTTACAAACATTGCATTCGTTTTAAAAGATAAATTTTCATTTACATCGAAAGTTGACGGCATGCATACCATTTCATAATATATCCAACTATAATTGACTTAATAATAATCTTGATGAACTCAACGACTCGAATGCAACGTCTTTTGAAATATGTCATGAATGATTCCAAGTAATATCTTTAAAATGAGCAAATGCACAGCGGAAGATTTCTTTCATTCCTGAGAATAAACATGCTTTAAAGTGTCAACCAAAAGGTTGGTGAGTTCATTAGCTTAACATAAATAATCATTTCCATCATTTTAATAGACCACAAGATTTTCATTTCTCATAAATATACGTCCCATGCATAGAGACAAAAATAATCATTCATATGGATTGAACACCTGGTAATCGACATTAACAAGATGCATATAAGAATATTCCCTATCATTCCGGGAAATCCTTCGGACATGATAAAAACAACATCGAAGTACTAAAGCATCCGGTACTTTGGATGGGGTTCGTTAGGCCCAATAGATCTATCTTTAGGATTCGCATCAATTAGTAGATCGGTTTACTAATTCTTAGGCTACCAAGCAAAAAGGGGCATATTCGGCTTCGATCATTCAACCATATAATGTAGTTTCGAATACTTGTGTCTATTTCGTAAAACATTTATAAAAATTGCGCATGTATTCTCAGCCCAAAAATATAAAGGGTAAAAAGGCAAATGAAACTCACAATATTGTATTTTGTAGTAAAAATACATATGACGGCATTGAACAACTGAACAATGTAGGGTTGGCCTTGGATTCACGAACCTATATCATTTGTATATTTATTAATATACATGTAATCGTAATCGAGCAAGTTTATATATATTATTATTATTAATAATATACTTGTTATATTATATGTTATATAGATATAGATAGTTTAATATATTTAATTTATATATCTTATATAACTATTATTTATCATTCTTTAATATGTTAATAATAAAATCTATTAGGGTTTATATATGATAACAATATATATTTATGTATTAAGTGATACATTGTATGTATATATATGTATATGTATATATATATATATATATATATATGTATATATATAGTTTAGTTAATATCATTTTAATAATAAAAAGTATATTGATATGTAAAATTAGTATTATTGCAGTGTATCTTTATATAAAAAAAAATATTTACTTTTAATAATGCTAAAAATGATAAGAGTAATAGTCATAATATTGATAGTAGTATTATTAATAATAATATTAATTTTAATAATGATAATCTTAATAAAGATATTAACTTTAATAAATATGTTAATTTTAGTAAGAATAATAGTTTTAATAAAAGTGATAAATTCTCTTAGTAATATAATGATAGTAATAATAATAATAGTAGTGTTAATAATGATAAACAGATTTATCATAAACTTCCTGTTTAGTTTCTAAACCTATATTTATAGTTCCTATAACTTAATGTTATATTATATTCATAATTTTAGCCCTATCAACTTTTATTATAAATTTTGTAATATAACTGTTAATAATAATAACAATAATAATACTAATAATGATAATGTTAGTAATGATGATACTAATAGTTTTTAAATGATAATAGTAGTATTAATGGTAATACTAATAATAATGATAATAATCTTATTAATTACATTATTGTGAATTATACTAATATTAATAACACTAATAATAATATTTATAATCCTTATAACTATGATACTAATAATAATAATTGTAATACTAATAATAACACTAATAACAATAACAATAATAATAACATAACAATAATAATCATAATAATAATAAAATGATAATATTAATAATAATAATAATAATAATAATAATAATAATGATAATAATAATGATAATAATAATAATAATAAGGAAAGTACCTTAAATATTTTCCAAAAAGAATGGAAACAACCAGACTCGAACCCCCGACCTCTCGTTCACTAACCAACATACTCAACCATCACTCCATTTCATTTTTTCCTGAATTATATCCCTTTTAAATCTTATTACATCCTCTTCTGCTCTATCCTCTCCTTCATCTTCTTTAAAAAAAAATCAATCGACCCAAAACCTTTAAATCTTAATAATAGTTACCAACTCAAGTTTAGGATGTTAAATTGTTCCATCAACGAATTATAATTGAAATACTAAATTAATAAAAGCGAAGAAAAAAATAAAAAATAAAAAAAACAGCGACTGCTGCCGTCGCTACATACAAAAAAAATGATTTTGAAATCTAGAATGTTTTGGACAAAGTTGATAACACGAATTGTGTTTTAAATGATCCATAAAAACTTCCTCAATCATTAATTTTAGCAAAAATGATCTATAAAACTTCAATTTGATTGATGAACACGGTTTGACTTTTTTTTTCAAAAACTTTGACTCAAAAATTCGTCTTCGTTTCTAAGAATTGGAACTTGGGATTTTGAGGAAAGATTCAAGACATGAATTAGAAACTTTCTGCATTTATGGATTTTGGGAATTTGTTCGAAATCAAAATATGCTCAAAAAGATGGAATACAGAGGTATATCGGGTTTATCTCTTTTTTAATATCTACAATTGAAGTGTAATATTGTAAGTTGAACTGATAATTGAAGTAGAAGCCCTGTGAAATCATGGATATGCATTGTTATGTACCAATGATCGACAAGAATTAAATCAGGAGAAAAAAACAATCAAAAGCAGACAAGAGACATAAATAAATAAAAGGATATATCAGATGTTTAAAAAAAATTACGCGTATGTATGACCTATACATGTTTATAAAAAAAATCTGTATTTTCTATAAGTATATGTATTTATATGTAACTATATTTATATATACTGATTATGTATTTGTATATATATATTTATATCAAATTCTTACTTTTTGATAATTAACTAATGTAATTATATTAACACTACTAATATTAATATTAATAGTACTAATAATAATATTTCTAATAATATTATTAATATAGGCTAATAATAATAAATGACAAGTAATAATATGATAATACTAACAAAAATGATGATTTTATTTACTAATAAAGATAATAATAATATAAATGGTAATAGTAAACTTATTAGTGATACTAATAATATTAGTTATATTAGTATTCTTAATGATAATAATAACATTAATAATACTACAACTTAAACATATTAAATTATATATATATATATATATATATATATATATATATATATATATATATATATATATATATATATATTAGAAGTTATAATAATACAGATATTAATATTAATTTTTAACAACAATAATAATAATGAAAGTAATGAAAATAATATTATTATATCAATCATAATTAAACTTGTAATTAAATAAAATCCTATTTATTATTTATTTAATATTATTATATTATATATTTTAGGTATTTATTTAATAGGAATCACATATAGATTCATAATAATATAATATGTATGTTCATATATATTCATTTTTAATAGTACTTAGTTATATATATATATATATATATATATATATATATATATATATATATATATATATATATATATATATATATATATATATATATATATATATATATACACTATATACTATTTTACAAATTTTAATATTAATTGATTAAAGTTTATTCAAAATTTCATACACTTATATTTATATTTATATATGTATTTTACATATTCATTTACTCTAATTGTTCGTGAATCGTCGAGAATAGCCAAAGGTTAATTAAATGTATGACACTAGTTCAAACTTTTTGAGACTCTACATAATAGGCTTTGCTTATCGTGTCGAAGTCATATATAAATTAAGTTTAAATTTGGTCGGAATTTCCCGGGTCATCACAAGAGGGTTCGGACGACTTTGTGGCTTATTGTGATGCGTAAATTGTCGGGTTAGGGTGTGTACTAATGCAGAGAGATAAAGTTATCGCGTACGCTTCCCGTCAGTTAAAGACACACGAACGTAATTATCCGGTTCATGATTTAGAAATGGCTACAGTGGTATTTGCGTTGAAGCTTTGGAGACATTACTTATATGGTACAAAGTGTGTGATATGTACAGACCATAAGAGCCTCCAGTATATTTTCACGCAGAAAGAACTAAATATGCGGCAGAGACGGTGGATTGAACTTATAAAAGATTACGATTGTGAAATAAAGTATCATCCGGGCAAAGTGAACGTTGTTGCCGATGATTTAAGTCGTAAAAAGATCGTGGAAACCATAAAATTATGAGAATTGAAATAATTTCAGACCTTATTGAATAGATAAAACAAGTTCAAGCCCAAGCTTTATCGAAGGAGAATTTAAAGACTGAATTGATGACCAAAATAAAAGACCAATTGACTGACGATTCCAGAGGACTTAAGACGTTTAAGAACCAAATTTGGGTGCCTATGCTTGGATATTTAAGAAAATTGATCTTAAATGAAGCGCACAAATCGAGGTTGACCGTCCATCCGGGTAGTACCAGTATAACAACTTGAAACCGATGTATTGGTGGCCCACGATGAAGAAATATGTCGCCCAGCTGGTAGAAAAGTGTCATATTTGTGCTCAAGTTAAAGCCGAACACCAGAAACCCTATGGTTCATTACAGCAGTTGAAAATTCCAGAGTGGAAATGAGATCATATTACTATGGATTTTGTAACCAAATTACCTATATCTCAGAGAGGTAATGATATGATATGGGTAATTGTTGATCGACTGACAAAGAGTGCACATTTCTTAGCAACAAAAGAGACAGCTTCGTTGAGTACTTTAGCAGAGTTGTATTTGAAAGAGATAGTTAGTCGACATGGAGTTCCGTTGTCTATCGTATCCGACAGAGATTCTAGATTTGTGTCTAACTTCTGGAACAGTTTACAGAAAAGTTTGGGAACAAGGGTAAATCTGAGTACAGTGTATCATCCACAGACTGACGGTCAGAGTGAGCGCACAATACAGACGCTAGAGGATATGCTTAGATCCTGTGTGTTAGAGTACGGTGGTCCGTGGGATATCCATTTACCTTTGATCGTGTTCGCCTACAATAATATTTACCATTCGAGTATTGGTATGCCGCCTTATGAAATACTGTATGGTCACAAATGTAGAACGCCGACTTGTTGGCTAGAAGCAGGTGAGAAACAGTTTGCAGGTCTAGAATTAGCTCAGATAACAGCTGACAAGGTAGCATTAGCACGTGAAAAGTTAAAAGCGGCACGTGACAAACAGAAAATGTACGCCGATCCACGTAGACGTCCGGTAAACTTTGAGGTGGGTGATCATGTTTACTTGAAAGTTTCACCGTGGAAGGGAGTTATCAGGTTTGGTAAGCGAGGTAAGTTAGCTCCAAGGTTATTAGGCCATTCAAGATTATTCAAAGGGTTAACGACCAGACTGTTGTGTTAGAGCTTCCAGCAAACTTGGCAGGGCTATATAACACATTCAATGTGTGTTACCTTAGGAATTGTAAGGTCGATGATGAAACGCAACTGGTTCCATTGAGTGATTTGAGGGTAGACCTAAATCAAAAGTTAGTTCAAGAACCAGTTAGGATTGTTGATAGAAAGGTGACAAAGTTGAGAAAGAAGGAGATCAATATGGTGCTTGTTGAGTGGAAGCATAGTTTAGGATCGAATTTTACGTGGGAGATCGAAGAGCTGATGAAAGCTCGTTATCCACGTCTGTTTGACCATGACCAGATTTCGAGGACGAAATCTTCTTAAGGGGGAGGATTTGTAACATCCTCAGATGGGGCTTAGAAGTAAGATGACCTTTTTACCCTTAGGCATAATTGTGTGGTTATTTATGCCTTTATTTTAATTATATGTTTAGTATTATTTTATTATGTGGTTAAGATCAGTTTGTGACAAGGGTCACAGAACAGGTTCGCTTATTTAATTTGGACTCCGTTAGGGCAGTCAAATTAAGCACAAAAGATATCAGATAACTGGTAAATACCCATGTGTGATGGGGTATTGTATTTAACCTAAATATATAAGCAAGAAGTCGGATACTTCTCTCTTTTTCTTGAACCTTCCAAACAAACACCCCGTATCTAATTTCTCACTACTTGAAACCCTAGATTTCTAATTTGTGTTCTAGAGCTCAAATCATTCATATCATCTTGTCCACTACGATTTACTGAGTCTATTGAGATAAGAATCAAAGTGTTTCAAGTTCTAATCTTTGAGAAAATGAAGATTTTGTGTTAACTTTGTTAAAAGTGCAATTTTGAGTCAAAATGGTTGATTTTGATGTTGTTTGTGTCAAAATCTTGTGGGTTTACGCTTATTAATGTTAAGTGTACTTGATTTGGTTAGTTTAGGGGAAACAAACGAGCTCTAGAGCAAGAATTGGTGATTTTAGGTTGAAACCCGTCAGTTTTCTGCTGCTGCTGCACGATGAACACAACCGTACGGTTGCAGTTTGCAACCGCACAGGTACATGGTGCAACCATACGGGTGCATGTGCAAACGTACGGATGCAGTGGTGTTGGTGCAACCGGGTATATACACTCCAATGATCAGCTCTTAGCAGCCCATGTGAGTCACCTAACACATGTGGGAACCATCATTTGGCAACTAGCATGAAATATCTCATAAAATTACAAAAATATGAGTAATCATTCATGACTTATTTACATGAAAACAAAATTACATATCCTTTATATCTAATCCATACACCAACGACCAAAAACACCTACAAACACTTTCATTCTTCAATTTTCTTCATCTAATTGATCTCTCTCAAGTTCTATCTTCAAGTTCTAAGTGTTCTTCATAAATTCTACAAGTTCTAGTTACATAAAATCAAGAATACTTTCAAGTTTGCTAGCTCACTTCCAATCTTGTAAGGTGATCATCCAACCTCAAGAAATCTTTGTTTCTTACAGTAGGTTATCATTCTAATACAAGGTAATAATCATATTCAAACTTTGGTTCAATTTCTATAACTATAACAATCTTATTTCAAGTGATGATCTTACTTAAACTTGTTTTCGTGTCATGATTCTACTTCAAGAACTTCGAGCCATCCAAGGATCCGTTGAAGCTAGATCCATTTTTCTCTTTTCCAGTAGGTTTATCCAAGGAACTTAAGGTAGTAATGATGTTCATAACATCATTCGATTCATACATATAAAGCTATCTTATTCGAAGGTTTAAACTTGTAATCACTAGAACATAGTTTAGTTAATTCTAAACTTGTTCGCAAACAAAAGTTAATCCTTCTAACTTGACTTTTAAAATCAACTAAACACATGTTCTATATCTATATGATATGCTAACTTAATGATTTAAAACCTGGAAACACGAAAAACACCGTAAAACCGGATTTACGCCGTCGTAGTAACACCGCGGGCTGTTTTGTGTTAGTTAATTAAAAACTATGATAAACTTTGATTTAAAAGTTGTTATTTTGAGAAAATGATTTTTATTATGAACATGAAACTATGTCCAAAAATTATGGTTAAACTCAAAGTGGAAGTATGTTTTCTAAAATGGTCATCTAGACGTCGTTCTTTCGACTGAAATGACTACCTTTACAAAAATGACTTGTAACTTATTTTTCCGACTATAAACCTATACTTTTTCTGTTTAGATTCATAAAATATAGTTCAATATGAAACCATAGCAATTTGATTCACTCAAAACGGATTTAAAATGAAGAAGTTATGGGTAAAACAAGATTGGATAATTTTTCTCATTTTAGCTACGTGAAAATTGGTAACAAATCTATTCCAACCATAACTTAATCAACTTGTATTGTATATTATGTAATCTTGAGATACCATAGACACGTATACAATGTTTCGACCTATCATGTCGACACATCTATATATATTTCGGAACAACCATAGACACTCTATATGTGAATGTTGGAGTTAGCTATACAGGGTTGAGGTTGATTCCAAAATATATATAGTTTGAGTTGTGATCAATACTGAGATACGTATACACTGGGTCGTGGATTGATTCAAGATAATATTTATCGATTTATTTCTGTACATCTAACTGTGGACAACTAGTTGTAGGTTACTAACGAGGACAGCTGACTTAATAAACTTAAAACATCAAAATATATTAAAAGTGTTGTAAATATATTTTAAACATACTTTGATATATATGTATATATTGTTATAGGTTCGTGAATCAACCAGTGGCCAAATCTTACTTCCCGACGAAGTAAAAATCTGTGAAAGTGAGTTATAGTCCCACTTTTAAAATCTAATATTTTTGGGATGAGAATACATGCAGGTTTTATAAATGATTTACAAAATAGACACAAGTACGTGAAACTACATTCTATGGTTGAATTATCGAAATCGAATATGCCCCTTTTTAATTAAGTCTGGTAATCTAAGAATTAGGGAACAGACACCCTAATTGATGCGAATCCTAAAGATAGATCTATTGGGCCTAACAAACCCCATCCAAAGTACCGGATGCTTTAGTACTTCGAAATTTATATCATATCCGAAGGGTGTCCTGGAATGATGGGGATATTCTTATATATGCATCTTGTTAATGTCGGTTACCAGGTGTTCACCATATGAATGATTTTTATCTCTATGTATGGGATGTGTATTGAAATATGAAATCTTGTGGTCTATTATTATGATTTGATATATATAGGTTAAACCTATAACTCACCAACATTTTTGTTGACGTTTTAAGCATGTTTATTCTCAGCTGATTATTAAGAGCTTCCGCTGTCGCATACTTAAATAATGACGAGATTTGGAGTCCATGCTTGTATGATATTGTGTAAAAACTGCATTCAAGAAACTTATTTTGTTGTAACATATTTGTATTGTAAACCATTATGTAATGGTCGTGTGTAAACAGGATATTTTAGATTATCATTATTTGATAATCTACGTAAAGCTTTTTAAACTTTTATTGATGAAATAAAGGTTATGGTTTGTTTTAAAATGAATGCAGTCTTTGAAAAACGTCTCATATAGAGGTCAAAACCTCGCAATGAAATCAATTAATATGGAACGTTTTTAATCAATAAGAACGGGACATTTCAGTTGGTATCCGAGCGTTGGTCTTAGAGAACCAGAATTTTGCATTAGTGTGTCTTATCGAGTTTGTTAGGATGCATTAGTGAGTCTGGACTTCGACCGTGTTTACTTGAAAAATGATTGCTTAACAAATTTTGTTGGAAACTATATATTTTTAACATGTGAATATTATGTGATATATTAATCTCTTAACGCGTTTGATATTATGTGATAGATGTCTACCTCTAGAACTAGTCCCATTGACTCACCTAATAATAATGAAGAGTCAAATGTAAATTGGAATGATTCGTGGACTGATTCACAAGTTCCCGAAGAGGAACCAGAAGAAGAGTCGGAACCGGAAGAAGAATCGGAACCGGAAGAAGAATTGGAACCGGATGAAGAAATAGAACCGGTGGGGGAAATAATAAAACGGTTAAGTAAAAGAAAATCCTCAACCAACCGACCAAGGTTAATTATGGTCAATGGTGTTTCTGCCAAGGAAGCAAAATATTGGGAGGATTACCAATTCTCCGATGAATCGGATTCCGACGAGAATTCCGATGATGTTATAGAAATTACCCCAACTGAATTTAAAAAGGCAAAAGAAACTAATAAGGGAAAGGGCATAAAAATAGAGAAATCTAATTCCAACCCCGATGAACTTTATATGTATCGTCAACCCCCGAAGTCCTTAAGTTGTAACAATGACCCGGGAACCTCTAAACCACCGGGTTTTTCTAAACCAATGTGGAAAACGACGGCTCGTATTAGGGGAACATCATATATCCCTAGAAACATGGCAAAACGAACCAAAACCAAAGAAGAAGAAACAAGCGAGTCGGAATAAGATAGTTGTATTCGTGTGGTGTAATATATGTAATATAGTGTGCTTATGCTTTATGATATATGTAAAAATTGCTCGTATTAATAAGTAATTTTTTTTATGAATCTAACTCTTGTCTATTTTATAGTATAAAAACACAAAATGGATAGACAACCCAATATTTTAAGAGACCTACCCGGAGACATGATTGATGAAATCTTGTCTAGAGTCGGTCAGAATTCTTCGGCACAACTATTTAAGGCGAGATCAGTTTGTAAGACATTCGAAGAACGTTCCAAGAATGCCTTGGTTTATAAAAGGCTTTCGTTCGAAAGATGGGGGATATCACATTGGGAAATCCATAAGTTACGATGTGTTTACTTTGACGCATATATTGCGGGGAACCCAAATGCTATTTTACGCAATGGGTTAAGAAATTATTTTGACTCAATATATCCGAATATTGGACTTCGTGATTTAGAAAAAGCGGCTAACATGCAACATAAAGAAGCATGTTATGCTTACGGATTAGTAATGTTCGCTTCTCACCAAAGTGAGAACAAGAACATCGGGCTACAACTATTAAACAAAACGTTCCCACAAGTGACGGAGTCGGTAATTGGGGTAAGAAATGAGGTTTTTAGATTGTTACGGGACTGTTGGACATTACGTAACCCTCGTCCCTTTGACGACGTTACAACACGCTGTCTTATCAACGGCCATAACGGTTATGTTCCACAAGACCAAGGATGGGAAGTAATCCTAGTAAAACCAGAATGCATGACTTGTTTCTGGACGTATGAATTACGTGTCTTTATTTCCTTTGCTGAACGACTTGTGTACTAGCTAGAATTATCTTCACAACCATCTTGTATCAAATTTATTGTGTGCTATATTTCATGCTATATGTAAAATAAGCGGTATTGTAAGTTTGTAAAATATTGTGTAAAAGTTTGAACGCGAAATATTATTATAATCAGTTTTTCATATAGAATTGTAGTAGTTGAATTGTATATTAGCTACTAAGTATGAACTTAACGGGTAGGTACTACCCAAATTTAAACTTATAAAACGCTAATATGAAGAAAAAGCTTTTATAAATGAGTTCATATTATGCTACGAAATACTATTAACTACTCTTAATATTCTGTATGATTAACTTGTTCCATTTGACTATTTTGAAGGAAATGGCACCGACTACTCGACACACCGTGAATATGAATGAAGAGGAATTCCGTACTTTTCTAGCTTCAAATATAGCCGCAGTACAGGCTGCGCTACATACCAACAATAACCTTGGATCTAGCAGTACAGGAAATCGTGTAGGATGCACCTACAAAGAATTCACTGCCTGCAAACCTTTGGAATTTGATGGAACCGAAGGACCGATCGGATTGAAACGGTGGACCGAGAAGGTCGAATCGGTGTTTGCCATAAGTAAGTGTACTGAAGAGGACAAAGTGAAGTACGCTACGCATACCTTCACAGGTTCTGCGTTAACATGGTGGAATACCTATCTAGAGCAAGTGGGACAAGACGATGCGTATGCACTACCGTGGTCAGCATTCAAGCACTTGATGAACGAGAAGTACCGTCCCAGAACCGAGGTCAATAAGCTCAAGACAGAACTTAGAGGGTTACGAACCCAAGGATTTGATATTACCACGTACGAAAGACGATTCACAGAATTGTGCCTATTGTGTCCGGGAGCATTCGAAGATGAGGAAGAGAAGATCGACGCGTTTGTGAAAGGATTACCGGAAAGAATCCAAGAAGATATAAGTTCACACGAGCCCGCCTCCATACAACAGGCATGTAGAATGGCTCACAAACTAGTGAACCAGATTGAAGAAAGAATTAAATAACAGACTGCTGAAGAGGCCATTGTGAAGCAAGTCAAAAGAAAGTAGGAGGAAAACGGTGATAAGAATCACCAATACAACAACAACAGCAATTACAACAATAATCGCAACAATTATCCCAACAATCGCAACATCAATCGCAACTACAACAAACGGCCCAACAACAACAACAACAACAACAACTACAACAATCATCCCAACAACAATAATAACCGCAACAACAACAACAATCTGAAGCAGCTATGCCAAAGGTGTGAAAATTATCACTCGGGGTTCTGCACCAAATTTTGCAACAAGTGTAAAAGAAATGGTCATAGCGCGGCGAAGTGTGAGGTCTACGGACCAGGGGTTAATAGAACGAAAGGAACAAATGGTGTCGGAACGAGTAATGGCGGAGCAAGTAGTGTCGGAGCAAGTTATGCCAATGTAGTTTGTTATAAATGTGGAAAACTGGGCCACATTATTAGAAATTGCCCGAACCAGGAGAACACGGATGGACAAGGCCGCGGAAGAGTTTTCAATATTAATGCGGCAGAGGCACAGGAAGACCCGGAGCTTGTTACGGGTACGTTTCTTATTGACAATAAATCTGCTTACGTTTTATTTGATTCGGGTGTGGATAGAAGCTATATGAGTAGAGATTTTTGTGCTAAATTAAGTTGTCCATTGACGCCTTTGGATAGTAAATTTTTACTCGAATTAGAAAATGGTAAATTAATTTCAGCAGATAATATATGTCGGAATCGAGAAATTAAACTGGTTAGTGAAACATTTAAGATTGATTTGATACCAGTAGAGTTAGGGAGTTTTGATGTGATAATCGGTATGGACTGGTTGAAAGAAGTGAAAGCAGAGATCGTTTGTTACAAAAATGCAATTCGCATTATACAAGAAAAAGGAAAACCCTTAATGGTGTACGGAGAAAAGGGCAACACGAAGCTACATCTTATTAGTAATTTGAAGGCACAAAAACTAATAAGAAAAGGTTGCTATGCTGTTCTAGCACACGTCGAGAAAGTACAAACTGAAGAAAAGAGCATCAATGATGTTCCTGTCACAAAAGAATTTCCCGATGTATTTCCGAAAGAATTACCGGGACTACCTCCACATCGATCTGTTGAATTTCAAATAGATCTTGTACCAGGAGCTGCACCAATAGCTCGTGCTCCTTACAGACTCGCACCCAGCGAGATGAAAGAACTGCAAAGCCAATTACAAGAACTTTTAGAGCGTGGTTTCATTCGACCAAGCACATCACCGTGGGGAGCTCCTGTTTTGTTTGTCAAGAAGAAAGATGGTACATTCAGTTTGTGTATCGACTACCGAGAGTTGAACAAACTTACCATCAAGAACCGCTACCCACTACCGAGAATCGACGACTTATTTGATCAACTACAAGGCTCGTCTGTTTATTCAAAGATTGACTTACGTTCCGGGTATCATCAAATGCGGGTGAAAGAAGATGATATTCCAAAGACTGCTTTTAGAACACGTTACGATCATTACGAGTTTATGGTCATGCCGTTTGGTTTAACTAATGCACCAGCTGTGTTCATGGACCTTATGAACCGAGTGTGTGGACCATACCTTGACAAGTTTGTCATTGTTTTCATTGATGACATACTTATTTACTCAAAGAATGACCAAGAACACGGTGAACATTTGAGAAAGGTGTTAGAAGTATTGAGGAAGGAAGAATTGCACGCTAAATTTTCAAAGTGTGCATTTTGGTTGGAAGAAGTTCAATTCCTCGGTCACATAGTGAACAAAAAAGGTATTAAGGTGGATCCGGCAAAGATAGAAACTGTTGAAAAGTGGGAAACCCCAAAAACTCCGAAACACATACGCCAGTTTTTAGGACTAGCTGGTTACTACAGAAGATTCATCCAAGACTTTTCCAGAATAGCAAAACCCTTGACTGCATTAACGCATAAAGGGAAGAAATTTGAATGGAAGGATGAACAAGAGAAAGCGTTTCAGTTATTGAAGAAAAAGCTAACTACGGCACCTTTATTGTCATTGCCTGAAGGGAATGATGATTTTGTGATTTATTGTGACGCATCAAAGCAAGGTCTCGGTTGTGTATTAATGCAACGAACGAAGGTGATTGCTTATGCGTCTAGACAATTGAAGATTCACGAACAAAATTATACGACGCATGATTTGGAATTAGGCGCGGTTGTTTTTGCATTAAAGACTTGGAGGCACTACTTATATGGGGTCAAAAGTATTATATATACCGACCACAAAAGTCTTCAGCACATATTTAATCAGAAACAACTGAATATGAGGCAGCGTAGGTGGATTGAATTGTTGAATGATTACGACTTTGAGATTCGTTACCACCCGGGGAAGGCAAATGTGGTAGCCGACGCCTTGAGCAGAAAGGACAGAGAACCCATTCGAGTAAAATCTATGAATATAATGATTCACAATAACCTTACTACTCAAATAAAGGAGGCGCAACAAGGAGTTTTAAAAGAGGGAAATTTAAAGGATGAAATACCCAAAGGATCGGAGAAGCATCTTAATATTTAGGAAGACGGAACCCGGTATAGGGCTGAAAGAATTTGGGTACCAAAATTTGGAGATATGAGAGAAATGGTACTTAGAGAAGCTCATAAAACCAGATACTCAATACATCCTGGAACGGGGAAGATGTACAAGGATCTTAAGAAACATTTTTGGTGGCCGGGTATGAAAGCCGATGTTGCTAAATACGTAGGAGAATGTTTGACGTGTTCTAAGGTCAAAGCTGAGCATCAGAAACCATCAGGTCTACTTCAACAACCCGAAATCCCGGAATGGAAATGGGAAAACATTACCATGGATTTCATCACTAAATTGCCAAGGACTGCAAGTGGTTTTGATACTATTTGGGTAATAGTTGATCGTCTCACCAAATCAGCACACTTCCTGCCAATAAGAGAAGATGACAAGATGGAGAAGTTAGCACGACTGTATTTGAAGGAAGTCATCTCCAAACATGGAATACCAATCTCTATTATCTCTGATAGGGATGGCAGATTTATTTCAAGATTCTGGCAGACATTACAGCAAGCATTAGGAACTCGTCTAGACATGAGTACTGCCTATCATCCACAAACTGATGGACAGAGCGAAAGGACGATACAAACGCTTGAAGACATGCTACGAGCATGCGTTATTGATTTCGGAAACAGTTGGGATCGACACCTACCGTTAGCAGAATTTTCCTACAACAACAGTTATCATTCTAGTATTGAGATGGCGCCGTTTGAGGCACTTTATTGTAGAAAGTGCAGGTCTCCGATTTGTTGGAATGAAGTGGGGGATAGACAGATTACGGATCCGGAGATAATACAAGAAACTACCGAGAAAATCATCCAAATTCAACAACGGTTGAAAACCGCCCAAAGTCGACAAAAGAGCTACGCTGACATTAAAAGAAAAGATATAGAATTGGAAATTGGAGAGATGGTCATGCTTAAAGTTGCACCTTGGAAAGGCGTTGTTCGATTTGGTAAACGAGGGAAATTAAATCCAAGGTATATTGGACCATTCAAGATTATTGATCGTGTCGGACCAGTAGCTTACCGACTTGAGTTACCTCAACAACTCGCGGCTGTACATAACACTTTCCACGTCTTGAATTTGAATAAATGTTTTGCTAAAGAAGATCTCACTATTCTGTTAGATGAAATCCAAATCAACGAAAAACTTCAATTCATCGAAGAACCCGTCGAAATAATGGATCGTGAGGTTAAAAGACTTAAGCAAAACAAGATACCAATTGTTAAGGTTCGATGGAATGCTCGTAGAGGACCCGAGTTCACCTGGGAGCGTGAAGATCAGATGAAGAAGAAATACCCGCATCTATTTCCAGAAGATTCGTCAACACCTTCAACAGCTTAAAATTTCGGGACGAAATTTATTTAACGGGTAGGTACTGTAGTGACCCGAACTTTTCCATGTTTATATATATTAATTGAGATTGATATTTACATGACTAAATGTTTCCAACGTGTTAAGCAATCAAACTTGTTAAGACTTGATTAATTGAAATAGGTTTCATATAGACAATTGACCACCCAAGTTGACCGGTGATTCACGAACGTTAAAACTTGTAAAAACTATACGATGACATATATATGGTTATATATATAGTTAACATGATACTATGATAAGTAAACATATCATTAAGTATATTAATAATGAACTACATATGTAAAAAACAAGACTACTAAATTAATGATTTTTAAACGAGACATATATGTAACGATTATCGTTGTAAAGACATTTAATGTATGTATATCATATTAAGAGATATTCATACATGATAATATCATGATAATATAATAATTTAAAATCTCATTTGATATTATAAACATTGGGTTAACAACATTTAACAAGATCGTTAACCTAAAGGTTTCAAAACAACACTTACATGTAACGACTAACGATGACTTAACGACTCAGTTAAAATGTATATACATGTAGTGTTTTAATATGTATTTATACACTTTTGAAAGACTTTAATACACTTATCAAAATACTTCTACTTAACAAAAATGCTTACAATTACATCCTCGTTCAGTTTCATCAACAATTCTACTCGTATGCACCCGTATTCGTACTCGTACAATACACAGCTTTTAGATGTATGTACTATTGGTATATACACTCCAATGATCAGCTCTTAGCAGCCCATGTGAGTCACCTAACACATGTGGGAACCATCATTTGGCAACTAGCATGAAATATCTCATAAAATTACAAAAATATGAGTAATCATTCATGACTTATTTACATGAAAACAAAATTACATATCCTTTATATCTAATCCATACACCAACGACCAAACACACCTACAAACACTTTCATTCTTCAATTTTCTTCATCTAATTGATCTCTCTCAAGTTCTATCTTCAAGTTCTAAGTGTTCTTCATAAATTCTACAAGTTCTAGTTACATAAAATCAAGAATACTTTCAAGTTTGCTAGCTCACTTCCAATCTTGTAAGGTGATCATCCAACCTCAAGAAATCTTTGTTTCTTATAGTAGGTTATCATTCTAATACAAGGTAATAATCATATTCAAACTTTGGTTCAATTTCTATAACTATAACAATCTTATTTCAAGTGATGATCTTACTTGAACTTGTTTTCGTGTCATGATTCTACTTCAAGAACTTCGAGCCATCCAAGGATCCGTTGAAGCTAGATCCATTTTTCTCTTTTCCAGTAGGTTTATCCAAGGAACTTAAGGTAGTAATGATGTTCATAACATCATTCGATTCATACATATAAAGCTATCTTATTCGAAGGTTTAAACTTGTAATCACTAGAACATAGTTGAGTTAATTCTAAACTTGTTTGCAAACAAAAGTTAATCCTTCTAACTTGACTTTTAAAATCAACTAAACACATGTTCTATATCTATATGATATGCTAACTTAATGATTTAAAACCTGGAAACACGAAAAACACCGTAAAACCGGATTTACGCCGTCGTAATAACACCGCGGGCTGTTTTGGGTTAGTTAATTAAAAACTATGATAAACTTTCATTTAAAAGTTGTTATTCTGAGAAAATGATTTTTATTATGAACATGAAACTATATCCAAAAATTATGGTTAAACTCAAAGTGGAAGTATGTTTTCTAAAATGGTCATCTAGACGTCGTTCTTTCGAATGACTACCTTTACAAAAACGACTTGTAACTTATTTTTCCGACTATAAACCTATACTTTTTCTGTTTAGATTCATAAAATAGAGTTCAATATGAAACCATAGCAATTTGATTCACTCAAAACGGATTTAAAATGAAGAAGTTATGGGTAAAACAAGATTGGATAATTTTTCTCATTTTAGCTACGTGAAAATTGGTAACAAATCTATTCCAACCATAACTTAATCAACTTGTATTGTATATTATGTAATCTTGAGATACCATAGACACGTATACAATGTTTCGACCTATCATGTCGACACATCTATATATATTTCGGAACAACCATAGACACTCTATATGTGAATGTTGGAGTTAGCTATACAGGGTTGAGGTTGATTCCCAAATATATATAGTTTGAGTTGTGATCAATACACTGGGTCGTGGATTGATTCAAGATAATATTTATCGATTTATTTCTGTACATCTAACTGTGGACAACTAGTTGTAGGTTACTAACGAGGACAGCTGACTTAATAAACTTAAAACATCAAAATATATTAAAAGTGTTGTAAATATACTTTGAACATACTTTGATATATATGTATATATTGTTATAGGTTCGTGAATCAACCAGTGGCCAAGTCTTACTTCCCGACGAAGTAAAAATCTGTGAAAGTGAGTTATAGTCCCACTTTTAAAATCTAATATTTTTGGGATGAGAATACATGCAGGTTTTATAAATGATTTACAAAATAGACACAAGTACGTGAAACTACATTCTATGGTTGAATTATCGAAATCGAATATGCCCCTTTTTAATTAAGTCTGGTAATCTAAGAATTAGGGAACAGACACCCTAATTGATTCGAATCCTAAAGATAGATCTATTGGGCCTAACAATCCCCATCCAAAGTACCGGATGCTTTAGTACTTCGAAATTTATATCATATCCGAAGGGTGTCCCGGATTGATGGGGATATTCTTATATATGCATCTTGTTAATGTCGGTTACCAGGTGTTCACCATATGAATGATTTTTATCTCTATGTATGGGATGTGTATTGAAATATGAAATCTTGTGGTCTATTATTATGATTTGATATATATATAGGTTAAACCTATAACTCACCAACATTTTTGTTGACGTTTTAAGCATGTTTATTCTCAGGTGATTATTAAGAGTTTCCGCTGTCGCATACTTAAATAAGGACGAGATTTGGAGTCCATGCTTGTATGATATTGTGTAAAAACTGCATTCAAGAAACTTATTTTGTTGTAACATATTTGTATTGTAAACCATTATGTAATGGTCGTGTGTAAACAGGATATTTTAGATTATCATTATTTGATAATCTACGTAAAGCTTTTTAAACTTTTATTGATGAAATAAAGGTTATGGTTTGTTTTAAAATGAATGCAGTCTTTGAAAAACGTCTCATATAGAGGTCAAAACCTCGCAATGAAATCAATTAATATGGAACGTTTTTAATCAATAAGAACGGGACATTTCACTGTCAGCGTGACTTTTGATGATCAAGATGTAAATTCTGAAAATGCATAAGTGTTAGGTGAACTTTTAGAGACACTTTTGCTACGGATTTGCTGTACTGTGTTGTTTTGTGCTAACGGACAGAAAGTAATTTGGTTTGCCTTATGTTCAGGTGATAAGGATAAGGAAGCTGCTCAGTGATAGATTATATGAGCTAGTTGATGGTATTCGGTGAGTGGGTCTATCTCCGGATAGAGTATTAAGTGCTGATATGCTACTTGTTCAGACTCTTACTCTTATGTTTATATCCTGTATGAATACCATGTAGAGTTAGATATTGCCATGCTAGTTAGGACGATCGAATGACTGATTATTTGTGATCTTATGTGCGCACTGTTAGTGGGACACCAACCGAGGCGGAAAGGTTGGGAACCCACCGAGGAGGCAAGGTTGGGTTGATGTGAGGTCGACCGTGGTAGCCTGGTCGGGTCATGATGTTACTGATTGTTCAGTATAGCATAGAAGGACGCATGTGCTGCGTCTGGACGGTTATGCAGTGGATTCAGTAAAGCCGACTATCGATAGACTGTAGCCTGATCAGCTAAGTCATGTGCTCGTACAAGCCGCCGATCCTCATATTGTCAGTTGCTGTTTTATGCTAGTTCGGGACGTTAGTATAGTTGTGACCCCTTGCATGTTCAGTTGTTTATGCTTGGTCTGTTAGATAGTATCCATTCACTTAGCAGTTGTGCTAATCCCCCACATTTCCACCCATTGCAGGTTCAGGTACTGCAGCATAGGACGGGTGTTGCGAACGGGGTAGAAGACATGTTTGACTATAAGCTGAACTCTGATGTTTTCTCTTTTTCCACTGTTTTCACGTAACACCGTCGTTTTGTAAAGTTGTAATCAATGTTAACTAAGTTGATTTCTTAACTATGGCTTGTAAACGTTAACCAAGGTTATTTTAGTAATTACATATACTTTCGCTGTGAAAAAAAAAATCAAGGTGTTACAAAAAAACCTGATGATAATCATATTTAATGCATATTTAGGTGCTCCATATTTTAGTGTATCAGACATGCTTTTCATACTACTAGTGATTACACTTTCATTGGCACCATCATTAAAGTATGTGTTGGAAACAATTAGAATTTAAAACTGAAAAACTTACCTTGTTGCATCATCTAACTGTGACGTATCACCCGATCTTCCATATACATGAACATAAGTAAAACATGCATCACAAGGTATCAGTCAAATGAAAAATTACCCCAGAAAATGTTGATCATTATCAAGTCAGCAAACTCAAATCACACACACAAAAAATTACCATCTAGTATATAAAAATATATGTTATCACCGTCCAGAATGACTAATTAATTACAAATATTGTATAAACCTACACCACATCAGGATATTCATTGTATATGTATCTCCCAAAACAACTAAACAATGACAACGTAATACCTCCCCTAAATTTTCATTCTTTATATTTCTAATTAGACTACATTAAACTTTTACAGCTATGATGTAAAGAGCAAACTACCTTTGACTTTTCATGTAAATTTTGTCAACGTATCTGTGTCCTTCAACAAAAACTCTAGTAATGTCAGTTTAAAAGAAACGTCATTATTCAAGAAATACATGTTTAATCGCTATATATTAACAAAAAGTCAATCGTACAAAGTACAAACTTTAGATTCCAAAATCAGAAAAACACATATGGGATTTAAACCACAAATTTTAGATTTCAAAATCATGTTGTAAAGTTATAATCACAATCTTACGAATTTAAACCCTAACACCCAAAATCATGTTGTAATTGAAAAAGGATGTTCAAGGACAATATTATAACCTACTGATGAAGCCAGAAGATGGCGAAAAGATGCATAATTTCTTGAAGATCAACGGACTAATCTAATCGATTGGCTGACAACGATCCTTTTTGCAGAAAAAGCATGAAGAAATCATGTTACTGTCTATGTAAAAGATGGAATTAAACCCTAACACCAAAAATCAAGTTGTCATCAGAAAAAAAGTTAAAAGATTTCTAACCTGTAGATGAAGCTGCTGATATGAAGAAGAAGAAGAAGAAGAAGAGAAGGATAAGCAGATTATGAAAGGATAAACAGCTTTTTGTGGCTGACCTCAAACACGGTGGCGATGGTGCAGTGACAGCGGCGATGGTGCAGTGGTGGCCATAGAACTGACAATGGCGATGGTGCGGTGGTGGCGATAGAACTGACGGTGGCGATGGCAGTGGTCTGAGTGGTGGTTTAGGCGATGGTGAAATTTTAGGGTTTTTATTTTGATGGACTGGAAGTTAACTGAGTTTTTTTATGCTACTTTTGTCTTTAAAAAAATGAGCGTGGTATACATTCTTCAAGATGCACGCGAGCAGATTTTCTGTCAGAGACTTTTCAAATGTGTATTAAAATATCCCATTTATCTCACTTGCAATATATCTATTTTTTATTTACATATGTATTATTATATAAGGTTAAAAAATGTAAAAGAGATTGATTTATGATGTCATGTAGATGACCTCTTCTTTTTTCTTTTCTTTTTTTGAATTTTTTTATAACTTGATAAATGTTTTTTATGACATCATGTTATTATATTTCTTTTTAGCTTAATCGGGATTAATGATCTAGAGAGATTATTCGGTCACCATCTAAGCTTATTTACTTTTGACTTAATTTTTTATATTATCTTACTAGGGAACATTATGATTAATGTAAAAAAGAGCTGTTATCCCTATATAGCCATTGATTCCACTTTTACCCTTAAAAAAATTTCATCTCAGAGCTTCAAAACAAAACTTCAACTAAACCAAAAATAACAACAATCAAATTCAATCATCATCTTCAAACAATCATATGTCGTCACTTTTTCGTCCGGTCACCGTCACTTGTTCCTCCGGGCACCGTCGTGTACACCTCCAGGGTTAACGTTATTATATATAACAATGACGATGAGACATTAATTAAGGATTACAAGTAGTAGTGGCTGTTATAAAAATGGTTTATTTGTTTTAAAGGTAGGTCACAAAATTTAAGTCAATCGTTTTCATGTTTACTTCCGAAGGAATGAAGGAAAAAAAAAAAAAAAAAAATTAGGGAGGAAATTGAAAAGTGTAGGAAATTGATAACATGAATATTATATGTGTTATAAATTCAAGAGTTTATAACTACATTTAGTAGTCTATTCTTAGCAACAAGATTTCTTACTAATATGTATGAACAAAGAATAAAGAAGAGAAATAGAAAGAATCTCTATTCTAAAAGAAGAAATGGAGAGAGTATATATGTGAGAAAATATATTAGTAAGTGTATATATGTGCATTTGTAACTTACATTATCCACATATATATAGTACAAATTTTACTATCCATATTTGACTAATTACCATCCATATTTGACTACTAACTTTACAACACTCCCCCTTGGATGGTAATTTTATTAGAGAATAACTAGTACTGCCTCGTTAAAAACCTTGCTAAAGAAAACCCATTGGGATAAAACTTTAGCTAAGGGAAAAAGAGTGCAGCATAGAGTTGACTCCCCCTCAAGTAGGCAACGCCTGAGTTGTTACATCTTCTGAACATGCCTCATGACAATATTATGAACGTGTGTTCTAAAAATAGCAGTTGGCAGTGCTTTGGTATAAAGATCAGCAGAGTTGTTGATTGAACGTATCTCATTTTAATCTAGTTGTCTTTTACGAGATCTTGAGTATATGAGAAGAATCTGAGGTTTTCATCTGAAACTGTATCATCTAAATCTTTTATGTATACGTTTAGCCCCTGTGATTTATCTACAGTCTCCTTCATGGTTTGCTTAAACCCTTGTTTCAATTCCTATTCCCTTGTAGTCTTTTCTGAGCCTTACCAACATACCATTCTTTTCCATCAAACTTATGACCGTTAAGACCGTCTATGGCTTTGGCGCCTATTATGGTTGGGTATGAACTTGAGAGAAGTTTTTTATAGCGTTCTAGTCCACAAGAATCAATAATGATTTGTGTCATTGATCTCAACCAAACACATTTTCGAGTAGTTTCATATAATGCAATCACTTCGTCATGATTTGATGATGTTGCAACAAGTGTTTGTTTTAAGAATGCCATGATTTTGTTGTACCTCCATTTATGAATACATATAGAGTTTGAGATTTATCTTTATGAGGATTTGATGAATTACCTGCATATACATAATCAACCAAATCTTGTTTTGAAACGTTAGAATAAAATAATTTTAAATCAGCAGTTTCTCAAGGGTATCAAAATATGTGTTTGTCCCATTCCAATGTCTTTTTGTAAGGGCTGAGTTGAACCTTGTCAACAAATTAACTGCAAAAGAAATGTCAGGTCTTGTACAATTTGTAAGATACATAACAGCCCCAATTGCACTAATATATGGAACTTCTGATCCGTTAATATCTTCATGATCTTCACGGGGATGAAATGGATCAGTGTCAATATTGAGTGATCTAACAACCAATTGGTTTTATCTTTAAAAATGTTTTAAAATCTTTTCGATATAAGTTGTTTGATGTACGAGTAAACCATTAGGCATATGCTCAATTTGCAATCCAAGGTAATACTTGGTTTTTTTCAAGATCTTTCATTTCAAAATAATTATTTAGAAGTTGAATGATTTCATAGATCTCTTTATTTGTTCATATGATGTTAAGAACATTGACATAAACAATTACGATCACATATCCGAACATTGTTTTTATAAAACATACGTGCAAAATAAGTTTATATGTATACCATTTTTTATCAAGTAGTCATTTAATCGGTTATACCACATACGTCCCGTTTGTATAAACCCATTTAGAATTCTTTGTGATTTAATGGAATATATTCCCTTGGGTTTTACATTAGATGCTTATGATACCTTAAACCCTTCAGGTATATTCATGTATATCACTATCAAGTGATCCATACAGATAAGTAGTTACAACATCCATGAGATGCATTTAAGTAACTACCAGGTTGATTAAGTATCTAATAAGTAATTGTATCCATTACAGGAGGATAAGTTTTCCTCATAATTCATTTTCGGTCTTTGTGGGAAATTTTGAGTTACAAGTCTAGTTTTGCCTTGTAACTTCATTTGCACATTTCTTTTTCGGATAAAAATTCATTTGTATCCCATACGTTTCACATCTTTACAAGTGATAACGATTAATCCGAAAAACTTTTCTTTTATTGAGCGATTCTAATTCAGCTCGTATTTCTCCTTTTCATTGAGCTCAATCATGTTTATTTTGATATTCAATGACAGATTTTGATTCTAGATCATCATCTTTATTCATGATGTCATTGTAATATTATATGAAAATATCTCATCAAGATTTTTCATTTCATTTTGGTTCCATAATATTGCATAATTTATCGCAATTTATGTATTTACATTTATCAATATCCTCTGCAGAAGGAATATTGATATTTGGTTCTTCTTGAACACTTTATTTTACCTCATTATCAGCTGATTTTCTTTTCGAGGATTTTTATCTTCGGAACTAATTGATCTTCCACATTTCATGCGTGACAAAGACTCAAGAGTGACATTATTGCCAGCGTTTGGAATTTTAATTCGAGCTGGAGCTTTATTGTTATTATATATGATTTAGTCACTCTTTTTGTATCTTTAAATGCATCACGTAATTAATTTGCAAGTTCTTGCATATGCAACATTTTTGAACTTTTGTTTCGCATTCTTATGCGAGTTCCATATACCTTAATTGATGTTCACATCATGAAGCATCTTTTCTTTATTTTTCATTTCTCCCCCTAATTTAGGGAACAATGTTTCATTAAAGTGACAATCAGCAAAACGTGCTGTAAAAACATCACCCGTCATGGGTTCAATATATCTTATGATTTAAGATGTTTCATATCCAACATATATTTTCATCCTTCTTTGAGGAATCATTTTAGTGCGTTGTGGTGGTGCAATTTGAAAACATACTCCACAACCAAATATTCTAAGATGGAAAATATTTGGCTCTCGACCAAAATTAAGTTGGTAACGGAGAATATTTATGACTTGCACTTGGTTTAATGCGAAGTAATGTCGCATCATGTAAATTTACATGTCCCCATATAAATATTGAGAGTTTTGTACTCATTACCAATTGTCTAGTTATTAGCTGCAAGCGTTTATCTATTGATTCAGCTAAAAACAATTTTGTGTATGCACATGACCAACTGGATGTTCAACAACAATCCCTGTAGACATATAATAATCATTAAATGCTTGAGATGTTAACTCACTAGCATTATCAAGTCTCATCCTTTTAATGGTGTAATCAGAATAACGTGTTCTTAATTTAATAATTTGTGCAAGAAACTTTGCAAATGCAATATCACGGCTGGATAACACATAAACATGAGACCATCCGCTAGATGCGTCTATTAGAACCATGAAATATCAAAATGGTCCACTTGATGGATGAATTTGTCCATATATATAACCTTGAATTCTTTCAAGAAACATTGGTAATTCTTTCTCAATATTCTTTCATTAATCACCATATGTGCTTTTTATTAATCACCATATGTGCTTTTCATTAATCACCATATGTGCTTTTTCATTAATCACAATATGTGCTTTTTCATTAATCACCATATGCGCTTTTAATCATATGCGCTGCGCTTTTCATCATACGCGTTTTTAATCATATGCGCTGTGCTTTTCATCATATGCACTTTTCATCATATGCGCTTTTCGGCGCTACATAGGTATTCCTCATTTCCGGTTATTATTGATTGATAATCATATCCATTATGATATATATTAGAGAAACTTAACAAATTTCTCTTTGATTTGGGAGAAAACAAAGCATTGTTTATCAGAAAATTTGTACCATTTGATAATATGAATTTTTTTTTTTTTTCGTTCCTTATATCAAGTTTGCAAGACTTGATATAGTATTTATAATTCCTTCATTTGATTTAAATCAATGAAATATTTCTTAGATTTGATCATAGTGTGTATGTTACCACTATCTGCAATACATAGGTCTTTACCATTTAATTGATGTTGTATTTCAGCAAGATAAGCAAATTACAAGACCATCCAAACTTCAACCCTTGTGTGGGCTAACGAACTAGATCAGCTAAGCCTGCTAGTATAACCGAGGGGTGTGGACCAATGTTGAGTACCAACACCTAATAAACATATATTTGGATGGAGTTTTAGTTGGATTAGTTAAACTCTATTATTTGCACTAAAAAAAACTTTGTCTCTTTTTCCTACTTTTACTAAAGCATAATCACTTTTTTATGGTTACAGTTCATAAATTTTTTTTTATCGATTTTGCTTTAATTCATACATGAATAAATAAGAATTCACATATTGTGGCTATTTAATGCGATTGTATTTAGTAGTTACGTGTCCCCTAGTGACATATTTTAAATCTATTTAATGGGCTCTAATTATATATACATTGATTGACTAGGGAATCCAATGAAAAGGAAAAATACAAAACAAAAGAAAGTGATTTTTCTTTAAGAGAACACACTCTCTTTCTTTATTTGTAGATTTTTTTTTTAGATCAGAGTTTATTTACTAATTTATTTATTAAATTTAAAAGAAAAGCTGACTATGCATACTCCTTTATGTCGCTTTTAACCATTTTTTTCAATTCTGTGTTTCACGTGGTTTAAGAGAAAAAATTATGGTCAAAAAAGTAGGACACTTATTTTGATTAATGTTTTGTCGGTAGAGTTTCTTTAATTATAAAAATGGATGTACACTATATTTAGATTTACATTATATTAGTGTTATATCTAACATAAATACTCTTTTGGGTTTTTTTTTATATTATTTATTTAGACCTTTTTTTTTTTCATTTTCTTAAACCATGTACCACCAATCAAAATTATCAAACCAAGTGCATCTTGGAAACAAACGAATACCCTCTAAAAATCCATCTTCTGCATTTTTTTTTTAACAACTTCATCTCCATCTTATCTCTTTCCTTTAGATCTAAAACCACTACCCTCTAACAATGTCAATTTTTTTTTTTTTTTTTTTTTTTTTTTTTTTTGTTTTCACAAACACCGCTAACACCATTAAACTCTAACTCTCGTTACGATCTCAATGAGACTAACTTTTACTTCGTCTTTTTCTATGTATTTTAATCGCAAAACATAATTGCTGTTTTTTTTTTTTGTGTGCAGTTACTCTTTTCTCTACCGTCGTTTGAGAAAACCAAACCTCCTAACGAAGAATATGTTATTGCTGGATGGGCTCCAAAGGTTAATGCTTGAACCTGCCCTAAACTATAATTCCAGTAACTCATTTTCTGAACTTATCATCATAAATGTTATATAACATATAAAGATCACATCGTATTCGTATTGATCGGAATTAATCTCGACCCATGGTACCGTGTTGTCAAATGACGTGTTGCGTACATAAAGTACCGTGTTGTCAAATGACGTGTTGCGTACAATCATGAGGTCTTATTAACATAAATATAAATGTTAGTGAAGTTAATAAAAGTTAGATTACAGAAAATATAATTCAGGCGGTATAACCGGCCATATATAACTTAAATAACATAAATATAAATGTTAGCGAAGTTAATAAAAGTTAGTAAACATAAATGATAGTTAGGCGACAGTGTCGACCATATATAATTTAGGTGGCAGAGCCAACCATATAATAAGAACAATAAGAACTTAATAAAAATTAGTAGTTCAAAATGTTAGTAGTCCAAAGTTTGATATATTCTAGTCTGAAAATTATTAATAATTTCATACCTTGATCAGTGACTCGTGATCGTTTGAGATATCCTTTGATTACACTAAGCTCTTCGTGCTGATAACGTGTTATAAATTCAAGAGTTTATAACTACATTTAGTAGTCTATTCTTAGCAACAAGATTTCTTACTAATATGTATGAACAAAGAATAAAGAAGAGAAATAGAAAGAATCTCTATTCTAAAAGAAGAAATGGAGAGAGTATATATGTGAGAAAATATATTAGTAAGTGTATATATGTGCATTTGTAACTTACATTATCCACATATATATAGTACAAATTTTACTATCCATATTTGACTAATTACCATCCATATTTGACTACTAACTTTACAACAATATGGATATTATCTATGAATATGAATGGGGTTATAAGCATTAGAAGGATCTCGAGAATTCCTAGTGGACACACGGTGAATGCTCAAATATACAGAGGGTGAAGATTTATTACTCTATTTACAAGTATCCCACCTTTTTATTAATTTTAATTATTATTATTATTTAAAACTATTTTATTATTAGCATTATATTATAATTATAATAATAATAATATATAATATAATATAACATATAATAATTTTACTTATGTATACGATAAAAGAAAGTAGACAATTATTTTTAGAAAAAATATTCAGTTTAGGAGTAAAATAGTTAATTTTATCATTCAGACTGTTTATTTTTTATTTTATTTTTTTTTTGACAAAAAAAAAACGAAAACTTTATTACTAATCTTTATCTCGAAAAGAGAAAAGCAAACAAAGATGCAACAAGAGACACGGACGAGGCTCGAAATCAGAAACACAACAACGAAACCATCATAAAGCTAACTAAACGCGAGCCTCACCATGAACTAACTATATACATTACACAATCACAAGATATGAAAATAAAACAAAAAACCAACCAACTAAACGACGACAAAGTCACTAACTAACCATTCAGACTGTTTATTCAACATAAAAAATAAAAAACATTAATTATACATTGATAATATCCATACTGTCATCTATATCGATACTGTCAACTATATCCATACAGAACTTAATAGAAGAAAAAGTAAACAGCTCCTAAGATTAAAATAGATTTAGAAAAATTATTATTGGAGGACAGTATTTATACAACGAATGAAGTATTTGTATTGAACAAGTGCCCAATGATTCTGATATATATTTTATGATGATGATGATAATATCAATATCCTATTATTATTTTTCAGACTCGTGTAATATGATAAACACTTTTATTATTTTTGTAGACCGAGTAATTAGGAAATATTTTGACTAGTCATATTTTCATGTATAAAAAAAATAATAAATAAGTTGCCCCTTATTTTTTCTTCTACCAACTTAGAAGAGCACTCGTATCGGTCCGTCAATGGCAAGCCGTTGAAGCTGTGAATCAACGGTGCCGATATTAGCATCTAGCCGTTGATTCCGCCGTTGAATCCTGTACTCATGATAGTCTTTGCACAACACAATTTAGAACGGATAAAAAATCGATATTTGCAACGTTTTTTTACCGTTTGTAACTCAATGGTACAAAATTCAATTTATTTACATATACATTTAACTAACCTCATACCCTTCAACAATCAAACAATTTCAAACATTCCTTTAATTTTCTCTCAACATCTCAATTTCAACTTCATGGCTCGTTGCTCTGTTTCCATGAATGTTTAGTACGAGGTAGAATTAAGCGAAGAATGGAAGATGTATCTCGACGGGCAATGTAAATCGTTCGAGTCTCACGATATAACCTAATGGGACACGGGGCATCTGTTCGACTATATACACGAAAATATTGACTTCGAGGCATCTGATTTTGCTTACTGTGATTCAGAAACCGATAAATTCGAGTTTATCACAACCGAAAAAGAATGACATTAAATTGTCGGAAGAGCAAAACTCAAATGCGACCGAATCGAGATGTATTGTATTGGTATATGGACCCGACGTTTCTACACCCGACCTCATCCTCACTGCCCGCACGATAGTAGCGATTCGAGACACGTGAGGGACGACACGATCGGGTCGTATTGAACTTGTAATGTTTTTTTTTTCTATTTTAGGAACTTGTAATGTTTTCTTTTTTTCAACATGTAATCGTTTTTTTTAATTAATAAAAATTTTATTTTAGGATTTGAAATCTTATATATGAAAGTAATATAAATAATAATAATAATAAATTAATTAATTAATATAAAAAATGGAGGTGGGACCAAGTTGTGAGTACGTCATGGTTGTTAGACCGCTCGTATCGGTACGCCATTGAAACCGCCCTTGAAACCGCCCTCCAACGGCGCCGGTATTAGCACGGCCGCCGTTGGCCGCCCTCCAAGCACCGCCCACTAATTTGATGTGCACTGACTATGTCGATCACGGGGGCAACGGCTATTTTTATCCTCAAACGGCTATATATTTGAATATGTTTTTTTTTTCTTTTCTAATTCTATATATATACATACTCCACAACAAATACACACTCAACATTCTATATTTACAACAATATCCAAAAAATGAATAATATCGATTACGATTTCGAAGATATTGAGCAAGCAACAAGTGCGTACGATCCGCAACAACAACTCGAAGTTCTTGATTTTTTAGATGCCGAAGAAGAGGAAGAAAATCAAGAACCTATTCTGAGAAATTCAAGAAGATTTTTTCATAGAGATCGGGCTGGAAGGGCTACACTCTTGTGGAATGATTACTTTTCCGACACACCAACATTCCCCGAAGATAAATTTCGAAGAAGGTTTCGAATGAGCAGTCGATTGTTTAACCGTATATCTGCAGGTATACTTAGTTATTCTCAGGAATCTACTCCTTCATAATTTAAACATTTTCATCAAAGACAGGATGCAACTGGTTTACTCGGGTTTACTATTTATCAAAAAATCACATCCGCTATACGACAATTAGCATACGGTGTTGCTCCCGATATTTTTGATGAGTATTTGCATATTGGTGAAACAACATCATATCGTTGTTTAGAAAATTATTGCAAAAGTGTTATACATTTATTATCAACCGAATATTAAAAAAACCTAATACTCATGATGTTCAACGTTTAATTACAAAACATGAGCAAATACATGGTTTTCCGGGCATGCTCGGTAGTCTAGATTATTTGCACTGGGCTTGGAAAAATCGTCCAGTCTCTTGGAAAGGTCAATACACACGAGGCGATCATGGTCACCCAACAATAATGTTGGAAGCGGTCGCCTCGTATGATTTGTGAATTTTGCACGTTTACTTTGGACCAGCTGGTTTAAATAATGATATTAATGTGTTAAACCAATCTTATTTATTCAAAAAGTTACTTGAAGATAGAGCTCCACCGTGTAACTATACGGTGAACGGGAAACATTTTACAAAAGGATGTTATTTAACGGATGAAATTTATCCTGATTGGGCGACACTTGTTAAATAGTTCAAAAGTACGGTTGAACCAAAAACATCAAAATTCAAAAGGTACCAAGAGTCGGCAAGAAAGGATATCGAACGAGCTTTTGGTGTTCTTCAAGGTCGTTTTGCAATCATTAAAAGTCCTGCAAGACAATTCTATATCGAGAAAATCCAGTGCATTATGTATACGTGCGTGATTTTACACCACATGATAACTGAAGATAATGGTCGAGCTTTTTTGGGTTAGAGGAGGATTATCACCCGGTCCGTCGTTCATTAAAAATACGAGAAAGGTTCGATACGCATTTGATTATGGACAAAGAAATACGTGATTCTACCATTCATCGTTTCCTCCGAGACAACCTTATCGAACACATTTGGAGTTTACCACCAAATGCACGTATTAGATATAACCCACAAGCAGGACCTTCGGCAATTCCCGAGCATATCAATGACAATGATGAAGCAGGACCTTCGGGAACTAATAACCAAGATGAAGAGGAGGATGAAGTGGAGGACGAAGACGGAGACAAAAACGATGAGTAGTTTGATTTTGTAATGTTTTATTTTTGTTTTTTAGGACTTTGTAATCTTTTTTATTTTATTTTAAGTCTTTGTAATGTTTTTATTTTTAGTTTTATGAATTTGTAATTTTTTTTTTTTTTGTATTTAAAGGAATTTGTAATTTTTCTATTAATAAAATGTTTATTTTTAGGATTTTAAATGTTATATATAAGTTAATAAAATAAAAGTTTAATATAAAAAAATAGACTTGGGACCAAGTGATGGGTACGTCATGGATGTTAGCAGTTAGTGGTTGGTTAGTGATGGAAAGAAGGTGCTGATGTGGCTCTGATGTGGCAGTCAGTGATACCATGACAGTATGTCATGGTTAAGAGTGGTCTTAGCAGCTAATCTTTGGTTAGTGATGGAAAGAAAGTGCTGATGTGGCGATGATGTGGCAGTCAGTCCTGGGAATGAAGTGCGTAATGGTTAAGAGTGGTGTTAATAACATGATCTATCCTCATAAAATAGAACTTGAGAAGATTCTTATCTATTAAATCATCAGGGAGAATATGAAAATTTCTAATTTGAATTTTTTTTCTTATGTTACGAATACAAAAACTATGTAATATAAAAGAAAACTTCGTCAAATATGTGAAGTCCCAAATACAATTATACAACCAATAAAACCGCCTGAGCTCAACGATGCCGAATAAACTAACAGAAAGAGCTTACAACATGATACCAAAAATAGACAAACTAAAATGAACAACAAACAAACTACAAATGACAAACGAAACATGATTAAAGAGGACAAGGGAGACCACCAAGAAGGTGAACAATCTACACACCTAGAAAAAGATTCAGAATCGTCTCAAGCCAATCAAAATTAGACGAACTCAACAAGCACAATTTTGTGACCAACTGTCTTCAATAAACTCGGTGAATTTTTTCATTTCGACTACTTGGATCACCTTCTTTTTTTTCTTTATAGGCTTCTTCGGCTTGGACAAAGGTTTGGAAAGATTTTGTCATTGAGCCTGTATTGAGAATGGCGTAAAGGTTTTTTTTTTTTTTTTAATGAGTAAATTTTAGCTTCGAATTGAGGGTCTTCGCCAAATTAGTAGTGATCAGTACACAACTTATATTTCTCCGTACATTACCACCAAATCTAATTTTTAGACAATTCTATCCTTTTCCACATTAAATTATATATTACCATTCATTGCTTGGAATCATCCATTACCACTACCTCATCAGAGTAACTTGAATTCATCAATTACTTGTAACAGCCCGAGTACAACCCGTAGTGGATATTGTCCACTTTGTCCCGACGCACGGTGGCTCACGGTCTTGTTTCTCGGGACTCACCCTCAAAACGCGTCCACTAGAGGAGGTATCCACACCCTTTATAAGGGGTGTTTCGTTCTCCTCCCCCACCGATGTGGGATGAGTTCTCACACTCTCCCCCACTCAGGATACTGCGTCCCCGCAGTGTACATCGATACGAGCCCCAACTCTGATACCATCTTATAACAGCCCGAGTACAACCCGTAGTGGATATTGTCCGCTTTGCCCCGACGCACGGTGGCTCACGGTTTTGTTTCTCGGGACTCACCCTCAAAACGCGTCCACTAGAGGAGGTATCCACACCCTTTATAAGGGGTTTTTCGTTCTCCTCCCCCACCGATGTGGGAGAGTGTGAGAACTCATCCCACATCGGTGGGGGAGGAGAACGAAACACCCCTTATAAAGGGTGTGGATACTGATGGAATTCAACATAACAACAAGTTCTTAATGTCAACATAATCACAAAACCATTTTATGAAGTTAAAGAAAGCGGAAGCAGGATTGTTTATAAAAACAAGTTTATATGTTAAACCATTTTGAATGAATTCCATATTGTTATCAAGTCTTGAAACATATGCTTACATATAAGAACAAGGAAGTAAGGTATATACATCCTCAAGTGTGTTTGAGGGCTGTTTTCAAAAGAGCAAGATGATGATAAAGATGATGAATGAAAGCCTCTAACTTGAAGCCTCAAGTGTGAAAATACCCCAAGCTTTTAATGCACCAACACCACCTTTGATAAGTTAGGATTTTAGGACACTAAATTGTTACCAAAACAAGAACTAAACCCTCCCTTTTGTGTGTAAATATTTCAGCCAGCATGAAGCAAAAAAGGATGGAGAGAATGTCTTGAACTAGTTGGTATATCCTTGAGTCAATGCCTTGTTAAAAGAGTTTAACATGCACCTTTGGAAGTGTGTTATGAAAATTAACAAAAGCAAGAGCATGGGTGTTTTCTCGTGTCTCACAAAAACGCCAACCATCACCATTTTATAACAATTTGTAATTTTTAAAAGCTTGTTATAAATCTCTTGTTTTGTTAAGTTACTTGTACATTTTATAAATCATTTACAAAATATAACACAATGTAATTATTTAAACCTATAAATAATTAATTCCTTAAGATATAAATTATCCAAATAACTTGACTCAAGTGATATTATTTTAGATACCCGATTTTCTAAAATCTAAGTGTCGCGTATTTATTTAACGATCCAATCGTTAAGATTAAATACATATAAGGTATCGGTAAGCTTGTTATTGTTTATGACCCGACTTGGATCAAAACATATTAGCCACATTGATTTAATATGTCTCTCGGGCATACGAAATACCTTCAATCTCCCACTTGCACGAGAAACATAAGAAATTAATGCAAGTGATGGATACCACCTAACGACCGTCCATCACCCCCAATATGTTATGACTTTGTGCCATTCAATAACATCATCCCTTTCGAGTTCCCATCTCGAATATGAATAGGTGAATCTTTTCATTCTATCCTTTCGTTCTAGATGTCATGTTAAATCCAAGAGATACAGAGTGATCACTCTCTTCTAGATTTAACTTTATCAGGCCTTAGACATCTGACTCTCAACGAATAAGAGGGACAAATTCCATCTTGACTACATACGTCCTAGACACACACTTTGTATTATACCTGAGCTCTTCCTTATGAACTACCATATTTCAGAATAGCGAAGGAAAGAATCAAGGCACAATACTTAGTGAATATCCGAACCCAATATGTATCTCAGGTCAGAGGATACAATGATATTCGCATTTACTCAAGATTACATGTGATCAACCACAAAGGCTCCATTCAGTAAATCCTGAGAGCGGGTCTTCCAATATTTGTATCCCACAAATATCTATGAACCTTGGCAGCAACCTTGCCCCACATTCAGCCTGTGAATGTATACCAATTCAAGTTCATAATAGTCTAGACCTCACACTTGTTCCCACAAATGTGATCGACTACGGAATTTAGAATAATAGCTTATTCGTGGATAAGTATGCAAAATAGGAACCTGACTCAAAATAAATTAACACTATAGTTATATTAATGAGTTTGAACAACTTCGTTCCGTTACAATACTTAAAACAGATCATGACCAATCACTAGAATATCGAAGCCCTAATGCACAAACATGTCCTGCATGTTTTGTTCCATGTAAGAGCATCATGAGTGGATCCGCTATATTAAGATCTGTGTGAACTTTGTGAATACATATATTTCCCTTTTCAACCTCATCCCTTATGTAGTTGAATCTCCGCTCAATGTGACGGGTCTTTTGGTGAGCATGAGGTTCCTTGATTTGAGCAATAGCACCCTCGTTGCCACAAAAGATCTCAAGAGGGTCTTGAATGGAAGGGACCACTCCTAAGTCATCGATGAATTTCTTCATCCATGCAGCTTCCTGAGCTGCCAATGAGGCGGTGATGTACTCGGACTCTGTAGTGGATAATGCAACAACATCTTGTTTTGAACTCTTTCAAGAGACCGCACCTCCATTTAACATGAAGACATAACCGGATTGTGATCGAGAATCATTTTGATCAGTCTGGAAACTTGCGTCCACGTAACCTTTTACAGCGAGTTCCTCATCATCAGACCCATATATAAGAAACATATCCTTAGTCCTCCTAAGGTATTTCAATATACTTTTAACCGCAATCCAATGACTGTTTTCTGGGTTATTCTGGTATCTACTTGTCAAGCTAAGAGCGCAAGACACATCCGGTCTAGTACATATCATTGCATACATGATTGACCCAATAGCAGACGCGTATGGGACATTTTTCATTCTCTCTTATTCATCTTTTGTGGTAGGGCACTGAGATGAACTGAGAAGCGTCCCTCTTTGAATAGGTACCAAACCTTTCTTAGAGTTCTCCATCTTGAACCTTTTCAAGATCTTTTCAATGTATGTACTTTGACTCAAACCTATCAATTTCCTGGATCTATCTCTGTAGATCCTAATTCCCAAAATGTATTGTGCTTCTTCAAGATCCTTAATGGAGAAGCAGCTTTTTAGCCATGTTTTAACTCCTTGCATCATCGGAATATCATTCCCAAATAATAATATGTCATCCACATATAATACAAGGAACATGATAGTGCTCTCACTAGCTTTCTTGTATACACAAGTTTCATCACCATTTTTAATGAAGCCAAATTTCTTGGCCTCCTCATTAAAATGATGATTCCACATTTTTTTTTTTTTTGAAAGGCAAGTTATTCATTAAGAAGAACACGAGCAAACAACACGGGAAAGTTATTCATCTAGAATGATTCCACATTCTAGATGCTTGTTTCAGTCCGTAGATTGACTTCTTTAACTTGCATACTTTGTTAGGATGTTTCGGATCGATAAAACCTTTAGGCTGAACCATATAGACATCTTCCTCAAGATATCCATTTAGGAAAGCGGTCTTGACATCCATTTGTCATATCTCATAATCATAATGAGCAGCAATGGCAAATAATATCCTAATAGACTTTAGCATTGCCACAGGTGAAAAGGTTTCATCATAGTCAATCCCTTGAGTTTGAGTGAAACCTTTTGCTACAAGTCTAGCTTTGTATGTATTCAAGTTTCCATGCATGTCAGTTTTTATCTTGAAAATCCATTTACAATCAATTAACTTAGAGTTACTTGGTTGTAAAACAAGTTTCCAAACTTGGTTGTCATACATGGATTGCATCTCAGCGTTCATGGCTTCAAGCCATTTATCTTTATCATCCCGTGATAAAACATCTTGATAGTTGGTTGGTTCATCCACATCAACCACATAGCAATCATTCATGAGAAATCTATATCTCTCGGGAGGATTACTAATCTATCAGATCTACGAACGTTTTGTATACTTTGATCATCCATTTGATCATTCTCAACATTTTCATGTTGAGTGCTAGTGTCAACCAATTGTATATCATCTACTTGATCTTGAACCTCTTCAAGATCTATCTTCCTTTCACTATTTCCTTCCATTAGGAACTTAGTTTCAAGGAATTCCGCCTTCAGAGCAACAAATACATTTCGCTCGGTTGGATCAGAGAAATAGTATCCCATATCATCCTTGGGATATCCTATGAAGATACACTTCGTGGATCGAGCATTCAACTTATTAGGGACGTAACGCTTAGGATAAGCTTCACATCCCCATACCTTTAAGTATGATAGAGATGGAGGTTTTCCAAACCACATCTCATGAGGTATTCGTTCCACTTTCTTGGTTGGGGCCATATTTAGAATACGAGCTGTGGAGCATAGACAATAACCCCAAAATGATAGAGGTAACGAGCTTCTAGCCATCATAGATCAAACCATATCCATTAGGGTTCGGTTTCTCCTTTAGGATACTCCATTAAGATGGGGTGTCCCCGGTGGAGTAAGTTGCAAGATAATCCCACAACTTTTAAGATGATCCTGGAAAGCATCGCTTAGGTATTCACCTCCTCTATCGGTATGAAGTACCTTGATTGTTTTGTTGAGTTGATTGTGTACTTCGTTTTGATATTCTTTGAATGCTTCAAAAGTTTCGTCCTTGTGTCTTAATAAGTAGATGATGTTAAAGCTAAGGGGTATAAAATACTATTAAATTTTACAAGGAAATACTATTAAATATGATACAATTTTACACAAGATATTTATTTATTTAGAGAATGGATATACTTAAACCTTGCTACAACACTTATAGGCAGTGTACCTAATCGTACAGTAGTGTAGTTTTTAGTAAGTCCGGTTCGTTCCACAGGGAAAATCTTTTAATCAAAGCTTAACGCTATATTAGTTTAATTTATAAAAATACGAATATATATATATAAGTAATATTATTATTTTAAAGGGGGGTTTTTTTACAGTTTAATGACCGGTTTGTCGATTTTAAAACTTTAGTCGCAGTTAAAACCAAATGTAAAATATTTAATAAATAAAAGACTTAATTTAAAGCGTAAAGTAAATAACAATAATGAAATTGCGATAAATAAAAGTGCGATAAAATAAACTTGCTATAATTAAAAAGTACGATAATTAAAAGTGCAATTAAATACAATAACAAAAAAATAAAAGTGCGATAATTAGAAGTGCAATTAAATATAAAATAAAGGAAATTAAATATGAAATAAAAGAATTATGCTTATTTAAACTTCCGTAATCATGATGTTTGACGTGTTGATTTTAGTTTTATGCCCATGGGTTAATTGTCTTTTGTCCTGGATTATTTAATATGTCCGTCTGGTTTTTGTCCATAACAGTCCATCAGTCATAAATATAAAGTGCGAGTGTCCTCGTCAAATTATCCTTATACCCGAAGTTAAATATTCCAACTAATTGGGGACTTAAACTGTAACAAGATTTTAATACTTTGTTTAATAATTACACCAGGATGTCGACTGAGTGTAACCCAAGGTTTTAATACTTTGTTATCAATTATGCCAAGTGTCCTTGTACATAATTTCACCCCTGTTTTAATAATTCTAGTGACTATTAATCCATTCCCGTGTCCGGTTAAATGAACGATTATTCGTACATATAAATACCCTGTCCATCGTATCCGATCGAGTGTATATGGTTATTTATAGGGACTCCCAATTGTAAATCTTTATATTAACATTAACAAATTATCATTTAGTTAAACAAATATAAAGCCCATTAATAGCCCATAGTCTAATTTCCACAAGTGTCGTTCTTTTGTCCAAACCCCAATTATGGTACAAAGCTCAATTACCCAATTTTAATATTTTTAGCCCAACATCATGATTACTTCGGATTAAATAAGCATAATAATAACTTAGCTACGAGACATTAAATTAAAAAGGTTGAACATAACTTACAATGATTAAAAATAGCGTAGCGTTACACGGACAGAATTTCGACTTACACCCTTACAACATTCGCTAACACACCCTTATTATTATAAATTAAAATTAAAATTAAAATTATAATATAAATATAAATATTATACGTTGAATGAGGAGAAGAAAAAGATGTGTTTTGTGTTACACCAAAGCTCGATTTTTATAGGCATGTGGGCTAGAACTGTGCACCATGCGATCGCATGGAGTTTCTTCCTCCAGGCCATGCGATCGCATGGCCAGCTGGGGAGACTCAAAAGTCTTTGTTTTTTTATGCCGACGGTTTTTAAATATAATATAATATATATATTAATTTTAAGAATTAATTATATATTATATTATATTCATGTGCATAGTTGACTTGTAATTTTTAGTCCGTTGCGTCGAGCGTTGAGAGTTGACTCTGGTCCCGGTTCCGGATTTTCGAAGGTCCTTGCGTACAATTTAATATCTTGTACTTTGCGTTTTGAATCTTGTACTCTTGTAATTTTGAGACGTTTCTTATCAATAATTGGAACCTCATTGATTGTATTTTGTACTTTTGAGCTTTTTGGTCGTTTGCGTCTTCAATTCGTCGAATCTGTCTTTTGTATTCACCTTTTATTATTTAAACGAATATCACTTGTAAATAGAACAGTTGCAACTAAAAGCTTGTCTTTCTTGAGGGATAATGCTATGAAATATATGTTCGTTTTTAGCATTATCAAATATTCTCACACTTGAGCTTTGCTTGTCCTCAAGCAATATAGTCTTGAAATACTAGAATCACTTCTTTATTCTTCACACTTTGTACATCAGTGATTTCAATACGGCGGTATAAACAATGGTAGTAACGATATGGTTTACAGTCCCACATGACTTATGAAAATTTAGATCCTTTAGGAAATTGGATCTTTATGAAAACATTTGATTTTTTTTTTTGAAAATTAAATCTAGCTTTTACCCTAGATAAGTTTTCCGGAATAACCCTTCACCGGTGTTTGCAAATTCTTTTTGTGGGTTTGGTGGGTTTTAGATTTGAAAATTTTAGCTTAAAACTTATGGTTTTGTGTCACCCACTTGCTAACCTTGTATTAGAAAAGCAACACATCCAGTATACTTGCTCCGTATATTACCTTTCGGTAAACTACCGTCCGGTTGTAAAGGAAAGCGTTGAACAAGCAACTGTTAAGGCAATGTCCCCTAACATGCTTTTAATTATGGTCTATAACGTGTCGGACGCAATTACTATCCTTGGTAGGAGCAATAGTAAAGCTCACCCTTATGATTTTTCGGTCTGGCACAAGGTCCTGTCTTCGACCATGCTAAGCAACCACCGTTCTTACGGTTGACACTCGATTTGGTTCAGGTGACCTAATGGATTCCAGGTGAATTCTTAGGATTTTACGTTCAATGGTAATGAACGCATTGAAAATGGGTTTTCAGAAAACAAATCGGTTTGTAATTTTGATCAAAATATTTTCTCGTTCAAGCTCGAGTTTAGATATCATTGAATTCCATGAGTTTGTAATTCTCAATATTTAAGGTCAATCTCAAGGATTGAGTAATATCAGGCTTAAAAGCTGATTTTTAATCTTTAAGGAGATTATCCTTTCTGGGGGTCTGATTTATTAGTCTTATCAAGCTAATTTGCACGGTGTCCTCCCCATTTTACAAGACAGATCCTCTCATGGTTAGGATAAGTCTGACCACTTGGCGACCATGTTTGATGCTGAGGTCCGTCGATTTCCTGCTGATTTTAGAGATGACTTTTCTAGATTTTTCATCAACCTACAGCTGGTCTGGACGACAACTTCATGACCTAAATCAAGAAGCGTGTGTCTTTTTCGAAAGACTTTACTTCCTTTTAACGATGGAATTGATTCATCGTGTAGATCCATCTCTTCTTTTCTTTCATCGGGTAAAACAGTTTAGTTTAGTCCATAGCAAAAGTATCTTCAATTATTTGTTACAGAAATATGTGACATATGTTTAAGATAACTTGGTAATTTTTCCCACACTTGGCTTTTATTTTCCTTTTTATTGTCCTCTATTCCATTTTAAATGAATTCTAACATTTTGGTTTGTTTCTCAATTTATGTCCTTTCCGAGGTAACAATAATTTCGGTGTTAACACCTAGTTTTATCGTTCATAAATATGTATAAACATGATTTTGAGTTCATTTAATTGAAAATTTTGAAAAATTTTACTAGAATTGGGTAGTCAGTATATAAGACTATGACTGTTCTTTATTATCAGAGAGCACTAGATTCTAATACAACTACTACTTTACTAGTATTTCTAATGGTAACCAAGTGTTTAAAGTAAAAAAAATTTAAAAATCCGAAAGAATTTAACCCCTTCCCACACTTAAGATCTTGCAATGCCCTCATTTGCAAGAAATCATTAACAATTTAAATTATTGAGGGTGATTAGCGTAGAAATGATTAAATTTTACCAAAGTTTCCAAACATATTGTCGTTTGTTTGCTGAATGATAAATGGTGCATATCATTTGTTCATTCCGTCTGTTGTTACATCACATTTATTTGTCATCTTGTAGTCAAAATTAGTAGCTTTTACTGAACTTAATGTCAGTCTTTGAAAATGCGCTGTTTTACCCTGTTTTGTACAATCTACAATATACATACATACAAATATAAACATGCATGGAAATTTGAAATGGGACTTAATATCCCACTTTCAAATCCTAAATGTGAAATATTAGTACACAATAATAATAAAAATGATAAAGATTACATAAGTATATTCAATAACATAAGTTTAAACATGAATAAGTAAAAAGATAAAAACATAAAAATCATATAAATAACCAAATGGAACTAAATCAGTCTGGATATGGGTTCCAGTTCATCTCGTCAGGTGGGTTCCATTGTTGGTTATAGGTGTTTTGATAGGCTTGGTTATAGTCATACCGGTTAAAGGGTGGTCGGATATCGGGGCTGTGTGGCGAAAAATGAGCAGGTCGAGTAGGTACATAGTTATTTGGTACCTGATATGATAGCTGCCCCATGATTTGGTGCTGATGAACTAACCAGCTATCGTGTTGGCGTCGCCTATAATCCTCGTATACTCGCTCGGAGTTCCACTGCTCATACATACTATGTCTGGCCGCGTTCGTCATTGCTTCCTCATCTATACGAACGTGGACGTCAAGAACAGCATCTCGAAAGACATCCCTAATGTCTTTCGCCTCCTCCATTTCCTCGTCTGAGCCTCTCTCTACCTGAGGATGAGATCCCTCATAGGGTACTACCTGGTTACGTCTACTTTTCAATACCTTAGCACCCACATAAACTTTCAATCCTAAGGGCTCAACCTGTTCTCTACAAAGCTGTAATGGACCCCCTTGGTTCCTATCAACACCTAAATACTCTCCAATGAGAGTAACAAAAATACCTCCTCCTATTATACTCCCTTCCTGCATTCCCTCTACCATTTTAGATAAATAAAAAGCAACACAGTAAGGGATATTGAGAAAGCTTCTAGGATCCCGAATACACTTTAGGTAAAATAAATCATGTAAGGTAATTTTTTCTTTATTGTGACCTCTCTGTGTAATCGAGTTAGCCAAAAATCTATGAATAATACGAAGCTCGGCTCTGTCAATATGTGTATAGGAGTGTCCTCCTGCTCATGTAAAAACAACAAAATGTGACATACGCCTCCAAATGGCGTCAGCGTCAAAGTTGCTATCTACCCTTTCACCATAATGAATCAAGTTTGTACAATCGGGTAGTAGCAACTCACCAAGAGTATATATCTGTAAATCCCTGGCCATGTCCAGCATGGACATTCTGTACATCCTACCGCCAAGGATAAACCTAAGAAATCTTCTATCATCTATTCTAACTATATTTGTATCAAGTGATACAGTACTCGTCAACTCAACACACCATTCCTTATATACAGGTCTACGAATGGTGAAAAGACGTTCCCAATCTGTAAAAGAAGAACTACCATACCTTTGAACTAAAAGCTGTCTAACACGGTCAGCTAGATGGACCGTTTCCAAAGGGGCCCAATCGATTACCCTTGGCACCTCTACATTTTTTGTTACCAATTTGAATTTGTTCCTTTGATATGTCTCGTAATCTCTCCATCTCCTATCAAATCTCAGATTAGGATGCAGAGTGTGCTCAGGAATCGTTGGGAATTCTACTGGCGGCCTCATTGGGAATACTATGAATTCATCAATAAACTGTACCGGATCATAATAAGGTATGTGCTGATCAGACTGTTGTTGTGGTTCTTGTTGTGGTTCTTGTTCGTGTTGCATTTCTGGTTCTGGTTCTGGTGCGGGTACTGGTCGTCTAGATGATGATGCTCCTGAACCTCCAGTATCGGCTTTCTGCAAAACACATTAAACACGAAATTTGTGCATCCAAATATGCATTAGTGTTAGCAAAATAACAACTTAAAACAATTACTATAACATGTTAAATCAAAATAAAACTTATACACATTTTCACAATTTTTCACAATTCTACACTTTTCAAATAAGCACATATGAAAATGTATACAAAGTTCATAAGCATTTAACTCAAATAACATGTCAAAATAGTCATTACTAATAATTAAACAAATCTCAAATGGCAAATATATCAAATTAATCAAGTTCATGAATTTTGAACTTAAAAAGTCCACTTTAATCTCCAAAAATCATGTTTAGGATCAATGTTTGGATCATTTAACTATCTAAACATGTTACACTACTCAATTTAGCAATAATTCATGACGAAAATCGGCCATAACCTGTTTATATCAAAAAGCCCCAAATTGCTCAAGAACACAAACCCTAGATTTCTAAAAATTTTGAAGTTTTTGGCTTCAAATCATGTTAAATAGCATCAATATAGGTTATACATGCATAAAATACTAACAATTTAACACTAATTACACTAGAAATTAACAAAATTGCATTAGGTAAAAAATTGGATTTATCACAAAAACTAGGAATTTATAGAGTTTAGGGGTGTAATTTTTATCATTTTGCTGAAGAATGAGAATCTAGGCATGATTAGAGCAAGAAAAATGATGAATTACGGTGGAAAAATGATGAAATTTGGTGAAGATTTGAGAGAGTTTCGTGTTTGTGTGTGTGTTGGTGTGAGGAAGACAGACTCGCTGTCTGTATGTATCAGGCCTGGAATTTGCCTCCATGCGATCGCATGGAGGGATATGGTGATTCTCATGTGATCGCATGGGTACCCGGCTACAGTGTTTTGCCCCTTTTTTTTTTTTTTTTTTTTTTTTTTACAAAACCTTATAACTTCCAAAACATATAATTAATAAAATTCTAAAAATTTTGTTTTCCTTTAGGAGCTAGGGCGTTTCGGATCGTTGTCCTAGTCTGTCCCTTGACAAAATTTTTAAAATTTGTCAAATCAAAGCGCGGTTTTAAAAGTAAAGATTTTTGGATTTTTTAATGTTTTTGGCATACTTTAATTCAATAAGATTAAAAATAATGATAATAAAAGTTCTCGTCCCTCCCTCGGGTAAAGCAATTTCGGTTCAACGACCTAGTCTTCAACTCACGACGAATTTTAAAAATCATATTTTTAACTTAGCGAAATAAAGTAAATTTTTGTTTTTAAATTCACACAACTTAAATTTAAAATATGCATAAAATTAAAAATTCACATTTTTTAAAAATTAAAAATTCACACCAAACTTATATTATATTTTTATTTTTATACATACAAACTTAAAAATATCAATTGTTCAAATATTTACAATTTTAAATATATTAATTTAAAAAGTTTATAATATTAATTTAAGATTTATATATTAATTTTAAAAACATGGTAAAAATAAAATTAAAAATCTTTTTGGTCTTTTATCCCACTTTAATCAATCAAATATTATCAAAAATATGCGCCCCTCTTTTCGGTAAAGTAATTTCGGTTCCATGACCTAATTTAACTCATGACGAATTTTTGAAATATTTTGGGTTGATTGATTAAAGATATTTATACCTTAAGAATAAACGTTAAATTTCGCAGTGATGTAATAAATTTTTGTATGATATCAATAATTTCGGTCGCCAAACCTAATTTTATTTAATATCAATTTAATACTTTATAGCGAATAAATTAGCGTTTATTATCAAAAGGTTAAAAATAAAAATAAAAATAAAAACTGTACAGACTTACCCGTGAGATAGTATTCTTAGTTATATGATCTATCCCATTCATAAGATAGTCGGTTTAATTGGTTTTCCATGGCTACATAGGCGTAATCTCGAGCATTCAGTGTTTTTTATTCTAAACATATGAACGGTCCGTCTCTGCATAAAGTAACAAATTCGGTATTTGAATAGGTTTGATTATTTGAACATTTACCTCCATGTGACCATTTTCCGCATTTGTGACATCTTTCTAGGTGTCGTGCTCTTCTTTTCGCTGCGGATTTTGATTTTCCTTTACCAAATTGTAACTTATTATCTTCGCATCTGGATTCTTTTCTTACTCCGTCCAATCTTTCTCTGATTACTGATACTATTTCACTCGGTAGTGTGTCATTATTACGTTTAGTGATCAAAGCGTGTAGCATTAGACCATGGTTTAGTTCACAGGCAGTCTTCATTTCGTAAAAAAATAAAAAAAATAAAAATTCAGAATGGGGGGAGAAGACTAGTTCTTTAGAGTCTGCTAGGGAAACACCATTCGGGTTCCATTTTCGAGAACTACACGAAAACAGACAATCTAACTCTAACAGAAATACATATTATCCTTTAAAGACTTGATTCTCCCCACACTTAGTTAGCTGTGGTATCGAAATTGTGATTAACTTCGTTGTCGACTTCCATCGGATTATCTATGTAATGTTTAACTCTGTGACCATTAACTTTAAATTCAATTCTATTTGAATTTATTAATTCTATCGTTCCATATGGGAAAACTCTTTTGACTATGAATGCTCCAGACCATCTTGATTTCAATTTTTCAGGAAATAGCTTGAATCGTGAATTGAAAAGAAGAACTCTGTCTCCTTCTTTAAATTCTTTTGAACTTCTGATTCTTTTATCATGCCATTTCTTCGTTCTTTCTTTATAGATTAACGAATTTTCGTATGCTTCATGTCTTAATTCTTCTAATTCATTTAGTTGACTTAATCGTAGACGTCCAGCTTCATGTAAATCAAGATTACATGTCTTCAAAGCCCAAAATGCTTTGTGTTCAATTTCTACTGGAAGATGACATGCTTTTCCGTAGACGAGTTTAAAAGGTGTGGTTCCAATTGGAGTTTTGTAGGCTGTTCTAAAAGCCCAGAGTGCATCCTCCAATTTAATGGACCATTCCTTCGGATTTGATCCTACGGTTTTCTCTAGAATACGTTTTAAAGCTCGGTTGGTATTTTCAACTTGTCCACTTGTTTGTGGATGATATGCGGTGGAGATTTTATGAGTTACTTCATATCTTTTAAGAACTTTCTCAAGTTGATTATTACAGAAATGAGTACCTCGATCACTTATTAAAGCTTTCGGTGTTCCAAACCTTGCAAAAAGACGTTTTAAAAAGTTGACTACAACTCGTGCATCGTTAGTTGGGAGAGCTTGTGCTTCCGCCCATTTAGATACATAATCAATGGCTACGAGAATGTAGAGATTATTATGAGATTTTGGAAATGGACCCATAAAGTCAATACCCCAAATGTCAAATACTTCGCATACTTGAATGACATTTTGTGGCATTTCATCACGTTGACTTATTTTTCCAGTCCTTTGACAAGCATCACAGGATTTGCAAAGAAGGTGTGCGTCTTTGTAAATTGTAGGCCAATAGAATCCAGCATCATAAACTTTTCTTGCTGTTAGTTGAGGCCCATAATGCCCTCCTGTTGGTCCTGTGTGACAATGGTTTAAAATTTTACTAGCTTCATCTCCGAATACACATCGGCGTATTATTCCATCGGGATAACTTTTAAACAAATGTGGATCTTCCCAGAAATAGTGTTTTATATCACTGAAGAATTTCTTTCGTTTTTGGTACGATAATCCTTTTTCAAGGAATCCACATACTAAGTAGTTTGCATAGTCTGCAAACCATGGAATTTCATTATAATCTATTTTCAATAGATATTCATCAAGAAAGTTGTCTTGTATGGCCGATTCATTTAGAACTTCTAATTCGGGATTTTCAAGACGAGAAAGATGATCAGCGGCGAGATTTTCTGCTCCTCTTTTATCTCGGATTTCAATATCGAACTCTTGTAAGAGTAAGATCCAACGGATTAATCTTGGTTTGGCATCTTGTTTTGAAAATAGTTATCTAAGAGCAGAATGGTCGATATAGACTACCGTTTTTGCTAGAACGAGATATGAACGAAATTTGTCAAAAGCAAAGACAATAGCAAGGAGTTCTTTTTCAGTAGTTGTATAGTTCGTTTGTGCTCCCATTGCAAAATCACTTGCATCGCACATTAGTTCAAACGATAGATTCCAATTTGGTGTTATCATGATCGGCGCATTAGTGAGTTTCTCTTTAAGAATATTAAAAGATTTGATGCATTCATCTGAAAAGATGAATGGAGCATCCTTTTCTAGGAGTTTATTCATAGGAGTGGCAATTTTAGAAAAATCTTTTATGAAACGTCGGTAAAAACCGGCATGCCCTAGAAAACTCCTAACTCCTCTAACATTGGTGGGATATGGAAGTTTAGCAATTACATCTACTTTAGCTCTATCCACTTCAATTCCTTCTTTTGAAATTTTATGTCCAAGAACGATGTCCTCTTTAACCATGAAATGGCATTTCTCCCAATTAAGTACTAGATTTGATTGTTCGCATCTAATCAGCATTCATTCAAGATTAGCTAGACATGATTCAAATGTATCACCGAAGACTGAAAAGTCATCCATGAAAACTTCCATGCATTCTTCTATCATGTCGTGAAAAATCGCCATCATACACCTTTGAAAGATTGCAGGGGCGTTGCAAAGTCCAAATGGCATGCGTTTGTAAGCAAAAGTACCATAAGGGCACGTGAATGTGGTTTTCTCTTGATCTTCGGGTGCTATTGGAATTTGAAAATATCAGGAAAAACCATCAAGAAAACAATAGTAACTATTTCCGGCTAATCTTTCCAACATTTGATCAATAAAAGGTAAGGGAAAGTGATCTTTTCTGGTGGCGTCATTTAATTTTCTATAATCAATACATACACGACATCCTGTTACAGTCCTAGTAGGAATAAGCTCATTTTTTTCATTTGTAATGACAGTCATGCCACCCTTCTTAGGCACGCATTGAACTGGGCTTACCCATGGACTATCAGAAATTGGATAAATTAGACCTGCGTCTAGCAGTTTAATAATTTCTTTTTTAACTACATCTTGCATATTAGGATTTAGTCTTCGTTGGCGTTGCACATACGTTTTATGACCTTCTTCCATAAGGATTTTATGTGTGCAATATGAAGGACTTATTCCTTTAATATCATGAATCTTTCATGCAATGGCTGGTTTATGAGCTTTCAACACAGAAATGAGTTGAGATTTTTCATTTTCAGTAAGAGAAGACGATATTATTACAGGTAATTCAGATTCACCATGTAAATAAGCGTATTCCAAATGGTTTGGAAGTGGCTTTAACTCTAATTTCTGAGGTTCTTCTATCGATGATTTATATCGATATATGTCTTCTTCTTTTAGCATTTGAATTTCTTCTGTTGTTGGTTCATATCCATTAGCTATTAGTGTAGCTAACATTTCAGCTTCATCAATTGGTTCAGTTCCTTCTCCTAAATAACATTCTCCTGTTCCTTGTAATTCTGGAAATTCTTCCAACAATTCTGCATGTGAATCTATAGTTTGAATATAATAACATGTATCATCTGCAGATTGCGGTTGTTGCATTGCTCTATCAACTGAAAAGGTAACACTCTCATCCTCTATACTTAGGGTCAGTTTCTTACCAAACACGTCTATCATTGCTTTAGCCGTGTTTAAGAATGGTCTTCCTAATATGAGAGGAACTTGAGAATCTTCTTCCATGTCCAGAACAAAAAAATCTACTGGAAATACTAAAGTACCAACTTTAACTAGTATGTTCTCCATTATCCCTCTAGGATATTTTATTGATCTATCGGCTAGTTGTATACTTATTCTTGTTGGTTTCAATTCTCCGAGGTCTAGTTTAGTGTATAGTGAATACGGCATTAAATTTATACTAGCACCTAAGTCTGCCAATGCTTCTATTGAACTAAGACTACCCAGAAAACATGGAATTGTGAAACTTCCTGGATCAGATAGTTTTTCTGGTATCTTATTCAACAGCACTGCTGAACAATTAGCATTCATAGTAACAGCCGAGAGTTCTTCCATTTTCTTTCTATTCGTGATCAGATCTTTCAAGAATTTAGCATATCTAGGCATTCCTGAAATCACATCAATGAAAGGAAGATTTACATTTATCTGTTTAAACATATCCAAGAATTTGGATTGCTCGGCTTCAAGTTTCTCTTTCTTCATTTTACTCGGGTAAGGAAGTGGTGGTTGGTTTGGTTTAACATAAGGTTTAGCCTTAACTGTGTTATCTTCATTAACCTTTTCAACTACCGGTTCTTTTTCCTTATCTTGATCAGGTTGTGGTTCTTGTGGAGTAGGAATAGCTTCATCAGAAGTTACAGGTATTTCAGGTGGTTTAATTGTTGTACCACTTCTTATGGTAATGGCTTTAGCTGTTTCATTCCGGGGGTTTGCATTTGTATCACTAGGTAGACTTCCCGGTTTTCTTTCACCTATTAACCTTGCTAGGTTACTTACTTCTTGTTCCAAGTTTTGAATAGAAGCTTGTTGATTTCTAAATGCTTGAGCATTTTGTTCATTCGTTTGTTTTTGAGATGTGAAAAACTGCGTTTGAGTTTCAACTAGCTTCGTCATCATATCTTCTAAATTCGGCTTTTTATCATCGGGTTGTGGTGGTTTGTTTTGAAAATTAGGTCTTTGCTGGTTGTAAGTATTGTTAGATACTTGTTGATTGCTAGGACCTTGTTGGTTGTTGTATGGAATATTTCAGTTATAATTCTGATTTTGATTATAGATCGGTCTTGGCGGTTGATAATTATTCTGATAATTATTTCCAGGCCTTTGGTTTATGTATGAAATATTCTCTCTTTGTTCCATTGTTAATTCAATACTGAGACAATCTTTTGTCAAATGTGGTCCTCCACACTGCTCACAACTAATTCGTATTGAGTGGATATCTTTAGTCATCTTTTCCATTCGTCTCTCCACAACATCTATCTTTGCGGAAATGGAATCTAAGTCATGGCTAGAATCGGCTCTAGCTGCTTTAGATGATCTAACGATATCTTTTTCTTGGTGCCACTCATGTGAGTGGGAAGCAGTGTCATCAATAATTTTGTAAGCATCAGTTTCGGTTTTCTTCATAATGGAACCACCAGCTGCTATATCTATGTCTTTTCTTGTAGTGATGTCGCATCCTTGGTAGAATATTTGTACTATTTGACAGGTGTCTAAACCATGTTGCGGACATCCTCTTAATAACTTTCCAAATCTTGTCCACGCCTCATATAGAGTTTCATTCAGTTTCTGTGTGAACGTAACAATTTCTCCTTGAAGTCTTACGGCTTTAGATGCCGGAAAGAATTGTTTAAGAAATTTTTCAACTAAAACGTCCCATGTATCGATCGCCCCTTCAGGTAACAATTCCAACCAATCTTTGGCTTCTCCCTTTAAAGTCCAGGGAAATAACATGTGATATATCTGTTCATCCTCCACTTCTCGGATTTTAAATAGAGTGCAGATCCTATTAAAGGTACGAAGATGTTCGTTTGGATCTTCCTTCGGCGCACCACTAAATTGGCATTGATTAGTCACCATGTGTAAAATTTTTCCTTTGATTTCATAATCTGGCGCATTATTGTCTGGATGAGTAATTGCGTGACCTTGGCCAGTGCGTTTAGCTCTCATTCGGTCTTCCATACTTAAAGGTTCCAGATTCTCCATAATTGAATTTGTTGAATCGGAATCACTAGAGGATTCTGATTTAATGGTTCGTTCCTCAACAATCTCTGTTTGAATGATTGGTGGTTCCGGAGAAAAATTTAATGGTTCAGGATCTATGAATCGTCCCTGAATATTCTCTGGATTCTCAATTGTGAGGCCGGGTTCAAAAAATGGATTATCGGAAATTTGAATTGGAGTACTTGGTCGACTGGATGACGATTCTAAAGAAAAATCAACGGCGGTAATATTTGCTAGATGTCTTGATCGAGTTACAGGTGGTGAACGTACAAAAGGTGGTGAACGTCTTGCTCGGTGCATTCACTGAATATCCTATTAGTTTTTAAAAGGAAAGAAAAAAATTATATAAGTTATCCAATTAATAGACTTTTCTGATTTTGCCCACGTTTCGAATAGCCAAAAGATGCAGCAGAGGGGCAGGATTCGTTTGATCTCAATATAATTGAGGACTGTTTGGCTCCAATAACCCTGTCCACGTACAAATCCAACTATTACTACGAACCAGAAAATTTTGATGTCTATCAATTTAACCACTTAAAATAAATTTTCATAATTTTAAAAAATTTAGATAAGAAGTAGAATAAAAATCTATGTCCTAAAACTAGAATGGCGAGAAATAAGAAAGAAAAAGAGCGCGTCGAAAAAGGTCGAAAAAGAAAAGATCGAAAAAATAAGAAAGAAAAAGAGTGACTTATAAAACTTAAAAATACTTGACTAACCCAACCTTATTACTATCACTAACTTAAAATTATAATCGCAAATTGAGATTACTAATTGGAATGATAATTGATACATAGGTAAAAGGCGTCTAAAAATATTAAAGCTTACAAGTAAAACTGTATCCCAAATGGCAATATCTTAAAAAGGAACTAAAACTTAAAAAGGCGTCGCAAAATTCTAAAGCACCTATATCTTAGTCTAAAGAAAAAGCACTTAAGGGATTTTACGGCAAAGCCTAAAAATCTAGAAATAAAAATAACTATGGCAAAAACTATGAATTAAAACTAAATACGAGCGAAAAATACAAATATTACGCTAAAAACAATTAAAAAATAAAATATAAAAATATACTAAAAGTTGTAAAAAGTACAATTTTTATAAAAATATTATTTTTATATTATTTATTTTATAAAACTATTAATTTTAAAATTTAATTAAACTAATTAAACTAAATATATAAATTAAATCTAAAAACTAATAACTAATTAAATAATAAAACCTAATTAGGGTTTATTAAATAATAATAATAATAATACCCGTAATTAATGCAGTTTTAGGGTTACAGTTGGCGTGTCAGACACTCTCATGCGATTGCATGAGTTTATGCCTTCGGGCTCATGTGATCGCATGAGCTGAGGTTTTGGGCCAGGTTACGGGCTGCTACAGTAGCAGGCCCGAGTGTTTTTATTTATTTGTTTTTTTATTTTGCTGTTTTGAATTATCTGTTTTATATATTTATGTAATATATTTATATAAATTAAATAAAACTTATATTTTTATAAAATAAAGATAAAGAAACTTGTATAGAACTTAAATATTTAACAAACTCTTAAAAATATTTATATTTTTGTTTTCTTTTTATATTTTCGAATATTTAAAACGTATTTTTACAAAAGCGTATTTTAATAAAAGTAAACTAAAAATAAATTTTTTTTTTCTTTTTAGCGTTGCGCTTCCGGCTTTTAAGCAAGAAAGTTCCCCGGTAGCGGCGCCAAAAATACTTGATGTTAAAGCTAAGGGGTATAAAATACTATTAAATTTTACAAGGAAATACTATTAAATACGATACAATTTTACACAAGATATTTATTTATTTAGAGAATGGATATACTTAAACCTTGCTACAACACTTATAGGCAGTGTACCTAATCGTACAGTAGTGTAGTTTTTAGTAAGTCCGGTTCGTTCCACAGGGAAAATCTTTAATCAAAGCTTAACGCTATATTAGTTTAATTTATAAAAATACGAATATATATATAAGTAATATTATTATTTTAAAGGGGTTTTTTTTTACAGTTTAATGACCGGTTTGTCGATTTTAAAACTTTAGTCGCAGTTAAAACCAAATGTAAAATATTAAATAAATAAAAGACTTAATTTAAAGCATAAAATAAATAACGATAATGAAATTGCGATAAATAAAAGTGCGATAAAATAAACTTGCAATAATTAAAAAGTACGATAATTAAAAGTGCAATTAAATACAATAACAAAAAATAAAAGTGCGATAATTAGAAGTGCAATTAAATATAAAATAAAGGAAATTAAATATGAAATAAAAGAATTATGCTTATTTAAACTTCTGTAATCATGATGTTTGACGTGTTGATTTTAGTTTTATGCCCATGGGTTAATTGTCCTTTGTCCTGGATTATTTAATATGTCCGTCTGATTTTTGTCCATAACAGTCCATCAGTCATAAATATAAAGTGCGAGTGTCCTCGTCAAATTATCCTTATACCCGAAGTTAAATATTCCAACTAATTGGGGACTTAAACTGTAACAAGATTTTAATACTTTGTTTAATAATTACACCAGGATGTCGACTGAGTGTAACCCAAGGTTTTAATACTTTGTTATCAATTATGCCAAGTGTCCTTGTACATAATTTCACCCCTATTTTAATAATTCTAGTGACTATTAATCCATTCCCATGTCCGGTTAAATGAACGATTATTCGTACATATAAATACCCTGTCCATCGTATCCGATCGAGTGTATATGGTTATTTATAGGGACGCCCAATTGTAAATCTTTATATTAACATTAAAAAATTATCATTTAGTTAAACAAATATAAAGCCCATTAATAGCCCATAGTCTAATTTCCACAAGTGTCGTTCTTTTGTCCAAACCCCAATTATGGTACAAAGCCCAATTACCCAATTTTAATATTTTTAGCCCAACATCATGATTACTTCGGATTAAATAAGCATAATAATAACTTAGCTACGAGACATTAAATTAAAAAGGTTGAACATAACTTACAATGATTAAAAATAGCGTAGCGTTACACGGACAGAATTTCGACTTACACCCTTACAACATTCGCTAACACACCCTTATTATTATAAATTAAAATTAAAATTAAAATTATAATATAAATATAAATATTATACGTTGAATGAGGAGAAGAAAAAGATGTATTTTGTGTTACACCAAAGCTCGATTTTTATAGGCATGTGGGCTGGAACTGTGCACCATGCGATCGCATGGAGTTTCTTCCTCCAGGCCATGCGATCGCATGGCCAGCTGGGGAGACTCAAAAGTCTTTGTTTTTTTATGCCGACGGTTTTTAAATATAATATAATATATATATTAATTTTAAGAATTAATTATATATTATATTATATTCATGTGCATAGTTGACTTGTAATTTTTAGTCCGTTGCGTCGAGCGTTGAGAGTTGACTCTGGTCCCGGTTCCGGATTTTCGAACGTCCTTGCGTACAATTTAATATCTTGTACTTTGCTTTTTGAATCTTGTACTCTTGTAATTTTGAGACGTTTCTTATCAATAATTGGAACCTCATTGATTGTATTTTGTACTTTTGAGCTTTTTGGTCGTTTGCGTCTTCAATTCGTCAAATCTGTCTTTTGTATTCACCTTTTATTATTTAAACGAACATCACTTGTAAACAGAACAGTTGCAACTAAAAGCTTGTCTTTCTTGAGGGATAATGCTATGAAATATATGTTCGTTTTTAGCATTATCAGTAGACATATCCAAAACGACTGAAGTCATCAATGAAAATAATGAAGTATCTTTCACCATTCCTAGCCATGGGCTTAACGGGTCCACATACATCCGAATATATTAATCCCAATAAGTCTTTAGCCCTTTCATAGGTCCCTTTGAAAGGTGCTTTAGTCATTTTGCCTTGTAAACAAGATTCACATACATCAAATGAGTCTAGCTCACTTGATTTCAAAAGGCCGTTCTTTTAAATTGTATGCATTCGGTTCTTGTTTATGTGACCAAGGCGACAATGCCATAAGTAGGAATCACTCAAATCCCTTTTGAGTTTCTTGGTGTTTGCATGGTATATTGAGCTATTGTATGATGTGTCATCATGAACCAATTCATAAATACCATTCAAAGGCGAAGCCTTAAAATAGAACACATTATCTAAAGAAACATGGATATCATCATCAATAAAATTAAAATCAAAACCACATTGTCTTAAATGGGAAATAGAAATAATGTTTCGAGTCAAATCAGGAGCATACAAAACATTTTTCAAAACAAGATCCAACCCAGTTTGTAGCTTTAAAACAAAGTCTCCTTGAGCCTCTACTTGCACCTTTGCACCATTTCCCATGAAGAGACTTGTTGTTCCCGCATCTTGTTTACTTCTTTTGAACCCCTGCAAAGAATTTCAAATATGAGTTCCACATCCTGTGTCTAATACCCATGTATTAGAAGAAGTAATACTAAGCTCAACGTATACCATATATACATTACCTGAGGTTTGACCTGCATCCCTCTTTTCTTTCAAATCCTTTAGGTAGATCGGGCAGTTGCGTTTTCAGTGACCCATCTCACCGCAACCAAAGCACGGATCTTCCTTGGGGTTTGCTTTGCCAGCAACCTTTTGCTTCTTGTTCTTGTTGGTTGGGGTAATCATCTTCCCCTTTCCCTTGCCCTTGCCTTGGTAGGCGGGTCCTTTTCTCTTAGCAACCTTTTGCTTAGAAGTGTTATTGTTTTTGGACCCGCCTTCATTGATCATAAGCACGGGTGAAGCCCTTTAACCCATGCTTGCTTCGGCCATCTTAAGCATGGCATGTAATTCGCCAATGCTCTTATCCCAACCATTCATGTTGTAATTCATTACGAATGTGTCAAACCTTTTTGACAAAGAATTAAGGATAAGGTCCGTGGCTAATTCATTAGACACGTTGTAATTTAGACGGTTCGCTCGATCAATTAGGCTTTTCATCTTAAGGACATAAGATGAAACGGATTGGGAGTCATCCATACGACATGCATGAAGCGCTCGAACCGTTTCGAAGCGCTCGACACGAGCTTGTTGAAGGAACATCTCCTTCAATTGTGTGATCATGTCATATGCACTATGATGCTCGAAGTCCTTTTGGAGTTCGGGCATCATAGTCCCAAGCATAAGGCAAGCGACTTGGACCGAATCAGTGCAATACTTATCCCAATAAGCCATGCCTTCCGTATGATCCTCGTCGGGTTGATCGGGAATGGGGTCTTCCAACACATACGCCCTATCCTCAAGTTTGAGGACAATTCTTAGATTGCAAAACCAATCTATGAAATTCCTATGGTTGAATTTTTCCTTTTCGAGAATTGACCTCAACGATAGGTTGTTAAAGTTGATTGGTGCATTTGGAATGTTGTTGTTATTGGCGGCCATCTACAAAATTTAACAAAGTTGTTTAAGTATCAATTTTAATTTAACAATCAATACCCTTTAAATCCAATTGATATTTATTAAATTTTAGAATCCAACGGTAAACCAAATTTCGGTTAGGTGACCTTTATCCCGTCATTTGATTTAGCTAGGTAGTCATTATATGACAATTGCAATCCTTTTGCAACTTCTAAGTTATGGGATCATGCAATCCTTTTGCATGGCATATTTATCCCATCAACGCCTATTTGTTCCTCATGCTTCGGTGACTCTAAGTTCATGATTTCTAAATCAAGTCGTCCTACTTGTGTAAACGTGTAAATTTAACATACAAGTGGTTAGGTGACCTTTATCCCACAAGTGTGCGAAATTCACCTTAATCATATTAGTTTGCTCATAACGGTTAGGTGACCTTTATCCCATTATGAGTTCCCTAATATGTTTAAGTGTCATACAAAAGGATGGCGTTTAACTTGTTTGCCTTGTTAATAAGGGATTTTAAGTTTTCATTATTTCTAGTTTAAGAAAACTTTTATGCCATACACCAACATGCATTTAGTGTATGGTACTTATGAAAAACCATTTTCATGTCTTATAATTAAGACAATTACTTGATATAAACCATTTTATATATGTGATCCTATTCATGTTCTTAATAACCGTTTATCAATGTCCTTTTGCCACTTTTAATTTAACCAATTAAATTGTCGTTTTGCATGTCGTTAAAAATGTCTAATTTAACCAATTAAATTATCATTTTGCTTGTTGTTAACTTGTGATTTACTTGTAGCAACCAAACATACAAACGCAATAAACAACCATGCATGCAAAACAAATATGTTCACAATCAAGCCAATTTGGTAGACATTTGTTTAGCCGAAAACAAATGCCACCGGTTAAGGGGTTATAACACAAAGTAGGAGATTTTAAATCTCCCACTTAATCTTGCATCCAAATGCTTCTTCTTGTGTTTTTCAAGTCGTCATCATCTTCATCATTTTACAAAATATATCCTAATACATTTTTCTCTAAAAAAATGAAATTACAACCTAATCTATTTTACATACCAAATATAAAATAAATTACATAACCAAAATAATATTACAAACCAATTGAATAAATATTATTACAAACCAAATGAATGAATAACAAATCAACCAAACAAGCATGCATTCAAACATAAGGTCAAGGCATTGATTGTGAACATTAATATATCAACAAAATGACCAAAATGGAAGAACCCGAAACCCATTTTGGGTCCTAAACAAATCGGCCAAAACATAAACCCACCCAAACCCGAACATTTTTACATTCTACTTTCATGCATGTTAATAGAATGCAAAGTTGGTGGGTTTTAAAGACCATGTATAAGAAGCATATTTCATAGACCTCGGCTCTAGATACCATTGATGGAATTTAACATAACAACAAGTTCTTAATGTCAACATAATCACAATACCATTTTATGAAGTTAGAGAAAGCGGAAGCATGATTGTTTATAAAAACAAGTTTATATGTTAAACCATTTTGAATGAATTCCATATTGTTATCAAGTCTTGAAACATATGCTTACATATAAGAACAAGGAAGTAAGATATATACCTCCTCAAGTGTGTTTGAGGGCTGTTTTCAAAAGAGCAAGATGATGATAAAGATGATGAATGAAAGCCTCTAACTTGAAGCCTCAAGTGTGAAAATACCCCAAGCTTTTAATGCACCAACACCACCTTTGATAAGTTAGGATTTTAGGACACTAAATTGTTACCAAAACAAGAACTAAACCCTCCCTTTTGTGTGTAAATATTTCGGCCAGCATGCAGCAAAAAAGAATGGAGAGAATGTCTTGAACTAGTTGGTATATCCTTGAGTCAATGCCTTGTTAAAAGAGTTTAACATGCACCTTTGGAAGTGTGTTATTAAAATTAACAAAACAAGAGCATGGGTGTTTTCTTGTGTCTCACAAAAATGCCACCCATCACCATTTTATAACAATCTGTAATTTTTAAAAGCTTGTTATAAATCTCTTGTTTTGTTAAGTTACTTGTACATTTTATAAATCATTTACAAAATATAACACAATGTAATTATTTAAACCTATAAATAATTAATTCCTTAAGATATAAATTATCTAAATAACTTGACTCAAGTGATATTATTTTAGAAACCCGATTTTCTAAAATCTAAGTGTCCCGTATTTATTTAACGATCCAATTGTTAAGATTAAATACATATAAGGTGTCGGTAAGCTTGTTATTGGGTATGACCCGACTTGGATCATAACATATTAGCCACATTAATTTAATATGTCTCTCGGGCATACGAAATACCTTCAGATACCTCCTCTAGTGGACGCGTTTTGAGGGTGAGTCCCGAGAAACAAAACCGTGAGCCACCGTGCATCAGGGCAAAGCAGACAATATACACTACGGGTTGTACTCGGGCTGTTACAAGATGGTATCAGAGCTGGGGACCGCATCGATGTGCACTGCAGGGATGCAGTGTCCTGAGTGGGGGAGAGTGTGAGAACTCATCCCACATCGGTGGGGGAGGAGAACGAAACACCCCTTATAAAGGGTGTGGATACCTCCTCTAGTGGACGCGTTTTGAGGGTGAGTCCTGAGAAACAAAACCGTGAGCCACCGTGTGTCGGGGCAAAGCGGACAATATCCACTACGGGCTGTACTCGGGCTATTACATTACTACTCGGATGAACACCAATTAATTCAAGACTTGCAACTATACATGTATATACATGCTATCTTAAGTAGCCATACAAACAAGTCATGTATACCCCAAAAGACACAACAGACTAATATCATTCAATCATTGATTACTAGTCTGAGTAGTCTCATTCGAGATTTCATAAAATTTGTTCTGTCTTTGAAACTTATATATTTTAGACCTGTACACTTTGTAATTCATTTCATTCTGAATGAGTTGATGGTATAATCTATGTACCCAATTGAAATAGAAAGAGCCTAGGACAAGGACTAGAAACAAGGATAAAAGGAATAGAAACAAAACAGCAACAAATGAATATCTATTGATCTAGGGTAATGATCCTCACATATCCAAATTTGATCCATACACACTAATTTATAGAACTTGAATAAATTACCCTTATACTAATTTTACATTCTCATCTTATCTTTTTTTAATATGCTGCTTTACAACAGTACCTCCATACCCAAAATCAAGCAACCCATCAACACCCAAAATCAAGCAACCCATCAAAGACCCAATATTCTTTTCAGCATTTTATCAATAAGTCTTAGATCAAATTTCAGATTTTGATCAACTAACCCGAAAATCAAAAACCAAATAAACACTCGAATAAGTGAAAGCCTCATATACGATTTCGCATTTCGACGACCCTCTGAACTTTCATTATCCAACTCTAACGAAACCACTATACCTTTTCTTCCCACTGTTTCGGCATCTTTTTCCGTCGTCGACCCGTTGAACTGAGGGCGATCGTGATTTTTTGTTGATCATATTTTCGTGAACAATATTGTGTCATCTGTTTAGAATATCTAAGGCTCTTCTTGATCATGGGAAATAGTTCCAGTGGGAAAAAGAAGAAACCGGGGATCACTACGGCGACTAGGGTATTGCGAAGTCAGACTATTGGAGTCGAGGAGGAATTGCATGATAGCGATGATGAGTCCAATAGATCGATTAATCAGGAGCATGAAACTATTGATCCTCTGACTCGATTACCGATCGGTTTAGATGTTGTAAATCCTAACGATGATATGGTTGATGCAGATCCTAGTGAGGATGATAAACATAGTGTTCATACTACGTCTTCGTCAGAAAACGAACACGAGCAGGTTTGCAATCCCATTGATAACAAGTCTAGTGATCATGTAGTTGATGATGGTCACATGAATAATATTAATCATGGCTTGGAGTATATTTTTCCAGAAATATCTAGCAAAGAAAATATGGTTGATAATAAAGAAAACACTCCAAGTTTATATTTGCATACTACAAGTAAGGTGGATCATATGATCAATGATAAGGTTGATCAGTCTATTCCTTTTCATGATCATGGCGATGAAAGGGTGGATCAATCTGTTCCATCTCTGAAAAAATCCTATCTGCATGTGGTAAGTGATACAACTAAACCAAAAGTTAATTTTCGGTTTATAGAATAGAATGTAAAAGAGGATGACGAGTATGATGTTGAAATACTAATGGATTCAGTAAGAGAAGCAACAGAACGTTATAGTTACACACTTTATGGATATTTTATTGGTAAACGAGTTGCGTTCCCGGTTGTTCAAAATTACGTCCAGAATGTGTGGAAAAAGTATGGGCTAGAGAAGACTATTATGAACTCAAGTGGATTTTTCTTTTTCAAATTTTCTTCTGAGCAGGGTTTGCTAGGAGTTCCTGAGAATGGACCATGGATGATACGAACAGTTCCTATCATATTGTATAAGTGGTCCCCAAATATCTCTTTGACAAAGGAGGATTTGACATCCGTACCTGTATGGGTGAAGATGTACGATGTTCCGTTGACAGGTTTTACTGAAACAGGTCTAAGTTTAATGGCGTCTAAACTGGGAAGACCAATGATGCTCGATTCATATACGAGTACCATGTGCCTTGAAGCTTGGGGAAGACCTAATTATGCTTGAGCGATGATAGAGATTTCGGCAGATAGGTCATTGAAAGAGTCTATTAAGGTAGCTACACCAAGGCTAGATGGTAATGGTAAATCTATGGATACTGTGAAAATTGTATATGAGTGGCAACCTCAAAGGTGTGAGACATGTAAGGTTTTTGGTCACCAGGAAGCTACTTGTCCTAAAGTTGTCCCTATCGTAACAAATGTAATTGCTGCTACAAATAAGCAACACACTGATGTCGATGGTTTCATTCTCGTGCAGCGAAGGACTACTAAGAGTGTGGACATTGGTGGAAATAAGCAACAAACCAAAGGATTTGGAGTGGGAAATCAAAAACAAAAGTTTGTTTATCGTTCCAAATAGACTAAAAGGAATCATACGTGTCAAGCTGGGACGAGTAAGGATAAAGAAGTGAAGGTGCATAATTCGTTTGGAGCTCTTAATGATGGTGCGTTAAATATAATAGATGAGATGAGTGATATGGAACCTAATGAAGATGAAACGGCCAAGTTTATGGCTGAGAATAATACTAGTAAGGTATCAGCCTCGTTCGGCATGAAATCGGGTTGGCTGTAGTTGGTACTCCTATTATTTCATGTTATAGGTGTGTCGGTGGTGTTCTTGGTTTGCTAGTCCCGTTTTATTTGTGTAGGTTCTAGCTAGGTTTTTTGGTAGTTTGTGAGGCCGCAAGATACGCTTGTGGTCATTGTTCTTATTTGTCTTTTTATTATTTTTTATAAATAATATTTATCGGGTAAAACCCTTTACCCAAAAAAACCCGTTGAACTGAATCTGAGGTCCATATTCAGGAAAAGGGAAAGCTTTTGAAATATTTACAATTGCTGATTTGAGGTCCATATTCATGTTCATATCAGTTGAGCTAAGATTTGAAAAGAATTTGTAGTTGATGATTTGAGGTTAAGATTTAGGATTTTATTGTTCATGGTTTGCGGAACGAATTGTGTTGTGAAACAGGGGTGCATCGATGCATATCAAATCGAATAGTGGAGTTTTAAATACTTACAGTTTGCTTTGGTAATTTATATTAATATATAAATATGTTAATATATTATATATATACTATATGCCATGAGAAACTTGGTCGTACGATCACGGGAAAAACGACAACAGTCTAACCCCCCTATCACACTTGATTTTCATTCTTTCCCCCTCATCTATACCCAACTTGTAAAAAATATGTAACATCCTTGAATCGGGCCTAGTTGAAATGGTCTATTTTGCCGTTGTGCGGTTTTATATGTTTTTATTTTAATTAACATTTATTGTTATTTGATGACGTGGTTATGACCAGTTTGTGACAAGGGTCATAGAACAGGTTTGTTTATTTAATTTGGACTTCGTTTGGGTTGCCAAATGATGTACGAAAGATATCAGATAACTGATAAATACCCGTGTGTTGTGATGTATGAGTTTTAAGACTCATAAGTGTTTGGTGGGAGGGTTATTCTTCCATTTTCTAGAAAATTCCCCAAACCCACCCGTTCACTCACCTCTCCATCCTATCAAACCCTAATCTTCAAATCAAGGTCTTGAGCTCAATTAATCATAGCTTCTTGTTCTCTGTGATTTCGTGATCATTTTAAGGTAAGCTTCTCATAGATTCATGTAGTGATTCTTGCTCAAATTCGGTTTTTGTGTTAGTTTGTACAAAATGAGTAATTTCGGTTAAAATGGCTTGATTAAGTGTTGTTTGTGTTAAAATCTTGTGGGTTTATGATCCTAAGTGTTTAGTGTACAATATGTGGTTGGTTTTGAGGTCGTAATTGAGCTCTAGAGCAAGAATTGGTCAATTTTGGGTGAAACCCGTCACTTTGTTCTTCAGCTTCTGCAGATAAACACAGTCGGCCGACTGTCTCTTGACCATCGACCGACTGACTCTACCATCGACCGACTGACTCGACCATCGGCCGAGTGTGTCTGTGAGAAACCATCGACCGAGTGACTAGACACTCGGCCGATTGAGTGAAGACGGTCGGCCGACTGTCAGAGACAGTCGACCGATTGTCTTTGGCAGTGAAATATTTTACTAAGTGTTGATTTTTTAGCCGTTATGCTGCCCGTTTGTATTTTGATGATTTTGATGATTTTGATGTAAATTTTGAAAGTGCACAAGTGTTAAGGAGAAAAATTTTAGCGGACAGTTTTTCTGACAAAAATTTTTATATTGTGTTATTTGGTGTTAACGGACAAAAACTAACTTGTGTATATGTTTTCTCAGGAGAAAAGGAGAAAGAGAAGGTTCAGTGATTAGATAGCTGAATACCTTCTCGTTTGCTGGTATTTGGTGAGTGGGACCAACTGGAGTATATAGTATATAGTAGCATGTTATATTATGACTGCCATGCTTGTTAGACATACTTATTGTTGTGGATAGTTGGTACATTGTGATGACTGCATGTTGGTTGATGCTTGTCTGCTGGAGCCCAGTGCGTCCCTATTGTGTGGTGGCCTCGGTAGGAGAGATCAACCTGCGGGTTGGGTTCCTCATGTGGTGGCCTAGACAGCCGTGGTGTATATATATGTGAATGACGCGTCCGTCGCGTGTGGATTATGTATATACATACGGTGGTGGAGGAACTTCTGGTAAGCCCCAGTCCGATCAGCTGGTGGTTAATGGTTTGGCCGAGCCGCCAGAGTCTCTGTAGACGGCACTTGGGTGATGTTTGTGTGTTAGACTAAGTGACATGATTAGTATAACACTTATGTATACTATGGCCTGTAGTTAGTCGTACTCACTTAGCTTCGTGCTAATTCCCCTCCATCTCATCGCTGCAGGTTGTTAGATTTTGTAGATAGTGCTTTTGGGAGAAGACGGGCATGATGATGTTATGTTTGACAGGGTTAACTCTGATGTGGTCTTTTAGAATATGAACCGTGTACCTTTGAAAACAGAATGTATTTACGTCTCTTCCTATTAATATGTAAATTGTTTTAATGACACGTGACATCGGTTTGTACAAATGTTGATATCGTAATTAATTAATATTATGCTTCCGCCACGTATAAAAAAAAATAGCGGTGTCACAAGTTGGTATCAGAGATGAGTTTGGCAGCATGTGCATTGTGATCTACATGTCATGTTCCCAAACTTAGAAGAGTCATGTCAAACATAACATGCTGGGGATGGGTTAAGTGAGTATTAGGACAGGTTATGTGTTAGTTGTTAGTACTAACCGAGTTTATACTAAGCTTTGGTGTAAGATGATGTGCAGTACAGGTATGATTGATAGTGACGGTAACGCTGTGACCCCAACGCCCCTAGAACAGTTAGAGCTGCAGAGTACAGATTTATATCAGGTGAAGAACCCCGGAGACAGATGTCAAGGTTGTAAGGACAGTTATTGAAGATTCAGGGCAGGTAATATACATTAGAGCAGTAAGTACAAGTGGACTTAGATATTATACTTCAGATCAGACGGTCTAGTCAGTGTCAGGTGGATGTTCAGTTTCTGCTTAGATGTAACCGCGATGGATAGTATTTTAGTCACCGATGATACAACCTCGACAACAGTTCGACAACCGTACTATTATCTGATACAGAAGCATTCGTCGTCAGTAGTAAAAGTAATAAAATAATGATAATAATAAAGAAAAAGATTCTGTTGGACGGAGTTGGTGTACTCGACCTATTAGGTATTCCAGGTTAAATTGATCAGTGAATTAGGAAGTTTATTGGATTTAATCAAGTAGAAGGATAAAGATGAAACGATATGGGTTCTTTGTAAAAGATGAGGAGTGACAGGTACAGGTTGTTCTACTTCGGGGTATGATTCCTTCTTGCGATGTTAAATGTGGGATGTGGTATGATAAATCAAGAGGCGAAGTTGGATTCTTGCAGAGATAATATATATATATAGAGGATTTATCAACTTATGGGATACAAAGCGTTACAGTGTTCGGTAAATCAGAGATTGAGTTCTGGGGTGGGGTTCGGGGCACAGACTTTATCAGCCGGGTGATCTTCTGCTCTTGTTATTGGACAGGAGAGGAGAAACCCCACAGATGATATAGTTGGAGCATGTTAGATGTTGATGGAGGCTTGTGATACATAAGATGACTTAAATGCCGGTACGTGTTTTATTACATTTTGTAATTTGTTAGTGCATATTGTAAGTCGTCATTTGTGGATATGTATGCTTCATAAATGTTGTTTGATGTGGTAGTGGAAACGGTTAAATGGCCTTAGAAAATTTTCCTTTTTAGCTAGTACATAGTGGCTTAGTTACTGTAGCGTGTTTACATGCTAGTTTGGATTTTCTACTTTTATTGTATGCAACATGTTAGATTTGTTAAGTACCATGCTTTAGGTATTAGTTAGTATGACTGATTTTGATTGGCCTGTTAGTCCGGAGTTGATCTGATATTGTTATGCGTACTTTGGTTGTATTAAATTAAGACTTGTAAGAAGTCTTTCTCTTTACCATAGACCGTTGACTGGTTGGACACACGTAGTGACCAGTGGGGACTGTTTAGGTAGTAGTTCCCTTATTTCTTGACCCGAGACTTGTACCTTAGTTTGTGGCCGTATGATATGTAGTCTGTAGGTTTACAGACTGTGATTGAAACAGTAGATGACTGGCCTAGTAGTGATATTATATGCTTGGACTTGTTGTGTGGAACCTGTAGGGTTGTCAAGTAGAACTATCTTCCTACTTTGGTTTAACATCACCTTGTGTATGGTCCTTAGAAATTTATTGGGGGAGGCTTTCCTTATTTGGTCTCTTGAGGAGATAGAGACAGACTTTGACTTGACCTTAGATTAGATAATAATTGTACTACTGACTTCAAGATCAGTGGAAGTGTCGGACGATGTTTTGGGAATATCGTGGCTAGTATTTTCTTAGAGTAAATTGGTATGGTTTGACCATGATTATTTCCAACGGTAGTGAGATCTCGTTAGTTGACAGTTGTGACTATATACGGCGGGAATGTGGGCGGTGAACCGTGTGAACTCTTAGAGAATATGTGACTTTTGACTTAGAATTGTGATTGGAACATCGTTGGAATTGCATGGTATGATTTAATATATTCCTATACTTTGAGAGTTGTGTGACATTTGTACTTGATGATTGTAATCTCCAGGGATATGAATGGTAATGATGGGGTTAGTTATTGGTTGATGATATCATGTTCTGAGGGAACTATAACTTCTTCATTTAACAGTTGTAACTGTAGAGGATTTGGGTAGAAATGTCAGGATTTACCAGTGTGTTTGCAAAAGTGGATCAGTTGGGTAAATTCGAACAGTGTGATTGTGACAGGTGCGTTAGTATACCGAGATAGTTGCAATCAGGTGATCCAGTTAGAAACTTTACGTTAGAATAAATTTGTATTAGTGGATTGTAACTATCAGTGACCAGAGGAACATACTGTGATAGATTGACAGACTTGATTATGGACTTGCTCCGAAATACTCCAAATGAAAATATGATTTAGGATGATGTATTACGTCTGGCCAACAAAAATACATCATGGTAAATCATGCAGTAGTTTCGGGAGTCGGAGGAGACGTAGCAAGTGACGAATAAGATGATAATTGATGTTTGGTATATATATGGTTTCGATGGATTGTCAACTATAGTTTGATTATGTATATATGAAATCTTCTTAAAGAAAGAAACTTGATGGATATTTATTAGTGGAATTTCCTTTAATGTCGGTTTATTGCGATTTTTCAGAGGATTTTGATCAGAAGTTGACTTTCAGATTTGGTATTGATCGTTGGACTGGAATTAGATATTGGTTTATTATTGGTTAAATATTGTTAAATTGCGAATCTTAATGGAGTTTTAACCAAGTGATAACCTTACTGAGGTAGTGTGTGGTGTCCGATTTGTATGCTGAGATTATTTGATGGATATAACTTGTTAATAACCGTGTCATAACAGTATACGTGGATATCCGTTAGTATAAATCATTGATGGTATGATTAAAAGTGGTTTGAGAATCGTGTTTGTAATAATTCTTATTGTTGAAGAGATGATCAGAGATATATTCTAGTCGACGGATTATTGAGTATATATAATAATATTCTTGCGAGAATTGTGGTTAAATTCTTAAATACCGGGCTAGTAATGGGTATGTAACTACAAATTTGGGTAAGTTTAGTGAACCAGTGTTGACATTGTGGTTCAGAAATTGCGGGAATGGATTGAACAAGTGTTTTCAAGTAATGTGATGACGACGAATTTATGGTTTAGATGAATTGAATTGGAAAATTCGATGGAGTTATCTAATGGGTAATCTCGTAACCTGATGATATGGTTTACATATGATGAATTAAAAGTGGATTTCCATTCGTCTTTATGATGTGTGATGTGCAATTGTCGTTCTAATGTAGAACTTTTTATGGAGAATTGACGGAAACCAAAATGTTAGTGATAATTGATGGGTTAAATGGTGAACAATTACCTATGACTGGGGGAAAAGTGTGAAAATTTATTAGAATCAATGACGGATCGATGTATTGTCTATGTGTTGTTTCCTGTGTAAAAGGAGTTTAACAGTAGATGGTATTGAACTGATGAGTTGTTATCCTTTTATCTTAGAACTCGGATAGAAAATGACTTGGGCAGTTTTTGAAATATGATTGACCGATGGTACTTACTTATGTGTGCAAGAGAAGAGTGTGATACTATGGTCAATTGTGTAGTAAATTGTCTGACTATTGTGTTGTATGATTGGAATTTAGTGAATTAGAGGAATATCTGTTGCATGTACTTAGAAATTTTTAAGAAAAATAACTGCATAAAAGAGATAGATGCTATGACAAAATGAGTAATTTGTTGATAACAGATGACATAGTGATTTGATATGGACCTTGATCTATGAAAGGACCGTGGAAATTGAGAATGCTGATTGCTAGAACTACGAACTTTGTGGTAACCATAATTATTATTGACGGTGTTTGTCATGAAAGTTAGTTATCCTTTACATCTTGTTAGAAACGGTGGTTGGTTTTAAATGATAAGAGTTTTGATTTGGTTATTGATTTTGGTAAGTAAATTTGTTGATTTTGTTGATGAGAAGGACCCTGGTGGTGATTTAATCGACTATGTGTGTTGGAGTACTTGTGTATCGTACGTTTGACTAGCACTTAGATTAGAGAACAGTGGATGTGATTAGAACCTGTGACTTTATTTGTTTTGGTAGACCAGATTCCGAGGACGGAATCTCTTTAAGGGGGGTAGATTTGTAACATCCTTGAATCGGGCCTAGTTGAAATGGTCTATTTTGCCGTTGTGCGGTTTTATATGTTTTTATTTTAATTAACATTTATTGTTATTTGATGACGTGGTTATGACCAGTTTGTGACAAGGGTCACAGAACAGGTTTGTTTATTTAATTTGGACTTCGTTTGGGTTGCCAAATGATGTACGAAAGATATCAGATAACTGATAAATACCCGTGTGTTGTGATGTATGAGTTTTAAGACTCATAAGTGTTTGGTGGGAGGGTTATTCTTCCATTTTCTAGAAAATTCCCCAAACCCACCCGTTCACTCACCTCTCCATCCTATCAAACCCTAATCTTCAAATCAAGGTCTTGAGCTCAATTAATCATAGCTTCTTGTTCTCTGTGATTTCGTGATCATTTTAAGGTAAGCTTCTCATAGATTCATGTAGTGATTCTTGCTCAAATTCGGTTTTTGTGTTAGTTTGTACAAAATGAGTAATTTCGGTTAAAATGGCTTGATTAAGTGTTGTTTGTGTTAAAATCTTGTTGGTTTATGATCCTAAGTGTTTAGTGTACAATATGTGGTTGGTTTTGAGGTCGTAATTGAGCTCTAGAGCAAGAATTGGTCGATTTTGGGTGAAACCCGTCACTTTATTCTTCAGCTTCTGCAGATAAACACAGTCGGCCGACTGTCTCTTGACAATCGACCGACTGACTCTACCATCGACCGACTGACTCGACCATCGGCCGAGTGTGTCTGTGAGAAACCATCGACCGAGTGACTAGACACTCGGCCGATTGAGTGAAGACGGTCGGCCGACTGTCAGAGACAGTCGACCGATTGTCTTTGACAGCGAAATATTTTACTAAGTGTTGATTTTTTAGCCGTTATGCTGCCCGTTTGTATTTTGATGATTTTGATGTAAATTTTGAAAGTGCACAAGTGTTAAGGAGAAAAATTTTAGTGGACAGTTTTTCTGACAAAAAATTTTATATTGTGTTATTTGGTGTTAACGGACAAAAACTAACTTGTGTATATGTTTTCTCAGGAGAAAAGGAGAAAGAGAAGGTTCAGTGATTAGATAGCTGAATACCTTCTCGTTTGCTGGTATTTGGTGAGTGGGACCAACTGGAGTATATAGTATATAGTAGCATGTTATATTATGACTGCCATGCTTGTTAGACATACTTATTGTTGTGGATAGTTGGTACATTGTGATGACTGCATGTTGGTTGATGCTTGTCTGCTGGAGCCCAGTGCGTCCCTATTGTGTGATGGCCTCGGTAGGAGAGATCAACCTGCGGGTTGGGTTCCTCATGTGGTGGCCTAGACAGCCGTGGTGTATATATATGTGAATGACGCGTCCGTCGCGTGTGGATTATGTATATACATACGGTGGTGGAGGAACTTCTGGTAAGCCCCAGTCCGATCAGCTGGTGGTTAATGGTTTGGCCGAGCCGCCAGAGTCTCTGTAGACGGCACTTGGGTGATGTTTGTGTGTTAGACTAAGTGACATGATTAGTATAACACTTATGTATACTATGGCCTGTAGTTAGTCGTACTCACTTAGCTTCGTGCTAATTCCCCTCCATCTCATCCCTGCAGGTTGTTAGATTTTGTAGATAGTGCTTTTGGGAGAAGACGGGCATGATGATGTTATGTTTGACAGGGTTAACTCTGATGTGGTCTTTTAGAATATGAACCGTGTACCTTTGAAAACAGAATGTATTTACGTCTCTTCCTATTAATATGTAAATTATTTTAATGACACGTGACATCGGTTTGTACAAATGTTGATATCGTAATTAATTAATATTATGCTTCCGCCACGTATAAAAAAAAAAAAAAATAGCGGTGTCACAAAATACATCAAACTTCAAGGGGTAAAATGTAAATTCCCTAAATTAAAATAAAAACTTCACCCAAACCCTTCGACAGCCCGTACCTTTCGCCTCGCTCCGCGTTAAATTTTACTAAGCACTCCGTTAAACTCAAAATATTTTTCCGAACAAAACGAAACTATCTACGTTCGAAACGGACACTTTTTAAAAAACGCTAAACACAACGACAGCTCGTATCTTTCCGCTCGCCGCGAGTTAAATTTTTCCGATAGTACCGTCAGACTCGAAATAATTTTATGAACAAAACGATACTAACTACATTCAAAACTGACACTTTTTAAAAAACGCTAAACACAACGACAGCCCGTTTCTTCCTGCTCGGCGCGAGTTACATTTTTTCGCCAGCACCATTAGGCTCTAAATAATTTTATCAACAAAACGAAACTAACTACGTACGAACCGGACAGATTTTAAAAAACACTAAAGACGACGACACCAACAACGGAGCATAACACATGGGCCGTTTTCCCTTCTGTAAATAAAACTGCGTTAAATATGAATACGCCGGCCGAAAGCGCGGGCCGAACCCGCACTAGTTATATACTAAAAGTGGTGGGTTTGTGGTCGTTTTGGCCACCCCCACCACATAACCACCCAAACCCAACCCCAAAAAGCGCAAACCCCCCCTCAACTATAACCAATTTACAAAAACTACCCTGAACTCTAGGGGGTTAAAACGTAAATTCAGTCAACAAAAAAAAAAAACTCCACCCAAACCCTTCGACAACCCGTATCTTCCTCCACGCTCCGAGTTAAATTCCACCGATCACACCGTTAAACTCGAAATAATTTTATGAACAAAACGAAACTAACTACGTTCGAAACGGACACTTTTTAAAAAACGCTAAACACAACGAGAGCCCGTATCTTCCTGCTCGCCGCGAGTTAAATTTTTTCGACAGCAGCGTCATACTCGAAATAATTTTATGAACAAAACGATAAAAAGTACATTCGAAACGGACACTTTTAAAAAAAAAAAGTTAAAAACAACGACAACACGTATCTTCCTGCTCGCCGAAAGTTATATTTTTTCGCCAGCACCATCAGACTCGAAATAATTTTATCAACAAAACGAAACTAACTACATTCGAACCAGGCAGATTTAAAAAAATACTAAAGACGATGACACCACCAACGGCGCTTAACACATGTGCCGTTTGCCCTTCTGTATATACATAAAGGCAAGCTACGTTAAATATGAATACGCAGACCGAAAGCCCCGCCGCATCGTGCGGGCCGGACCCGGACTAGTTAGAAAAGAAAAATAGGTAAATATGAAAAGTTATCCTCCTTATTAATTTAGGGAAATTCGGTCAAATTATATTAATTGGTGTGTATGGATCAAATTTAGGTGTGTGAGAATTACTCTCCATTGATTTATATCTATCAACTACAAATACTACTCGTATTAAGAACACCCATCCATTAACTTTTAGATAATACCTAAGTCATTGTATTTGAGTGGAGAAGCTGGGAAGAATTTTTTAAAGGAAAAGATGATATTGTGGCCGAAAAATTGTTTATGGAGTGTTTTATATTTTTTTTCCATTGTTGTAAATCTCGTTATTTCTCTTCGAGATCTCGTTTTTGAAAGACAGTCGAGACGAGATGTTCATCTCCGAGATTTCTTGATAAACGGATCAAACTTGGTCAAAGATACAATTTCTCGGATTTTCTCGCACATTTCTCGATTTTCTCGTAAAATCTTGGATTTTCTCGGACTTTCTTTTAAAATCTCAAAAAATGTATATAGATATACATATATTTATTTCTTTTTATATATTTATATTACAAAACTAAAAAGTTGACATCCGAGATCTTCATGAGAATTTTCTGAAATACCAAAATCTTCCAAAAAAAATATTCAAACGAGGTCTTCCCGAGATCGAGTTCTCCATAGCTTTTACCACAAATAAAAGGCGTGGCATAATTTAGAATATAGATAGAGAGTTGTAATCACTTACATCCATTAATTTGCTTGAAAACCAAGGGACAAATGAGAGCGCGACATGTGGCGCGAAAATCACATATGATTGAAATAAAATTAAAAATTTCAAAAAAAAAATTCCGGAATTTTTTTTTCCGAAATTTTTTTTCAAAATTTTTTTTGAATTTTTTTTATAATCACATGTGATTCTGTATGTCAATCAGATGTGATTGTAAACCCAATCACATGTGATTATGCATGTCAAATCCAATCACATGTAATTGTATAATTCAATCACATGTGATTGTGCAGGTAAATCACATGTGATTGTAAAGAAAAATTCGTAAAAAAAATTTCGAAATTTAAAAAAAAAAAATTCGGGAAATTTTTTTTTTGAATTATTTTTCAATCACGTGTGATTTTCGTGTAACATGTCACGCTCTCGTTAGTCCCTTAAATCTCAACTTAATTTATGAATTCAAATGAATATTCTGTGTTCCAAACAAATTTATTTAGTTGCGTATGAAGAAATAAAAAGTTTTGTATTAATCATCACCTCCCCAAATGGATATATAACGTCGTCACTGTATAAACCACCGATTTAGGGTTTACTAGCTACCGAAATTGAATCGACTAATGGCGAACAATCAACCTTCAACGTCACAATCACCATCGGTGAACTATGATTCAACCACAAAGGTGACAGATGTTAACATTGATTCACTGGTTCATTGCACAAACTCACTGTCACTACAAGACATCTCAAACATGGCCGTCTCCTGTAAATTCCTCAATCAACTTGCTTATTCCGACTCTATTTGGAGGCGCTTATTTAGGTTAATTTCTAATTTCATCAAATTAAATTTCAGTGTTATTATGCTACATCCTCTTAACATTAATGAATTGTTCTTGTTTATTTGTTTTCATAAGATACTGTGTATGTGATTTTATATAATTTAGACAGATTGAGATCAGCTGAGAAATTGAAAATGAATTATCATCATGTATTATACCTTTGGAAATTTGATTTATTTGTTGCCCCCATCCTTTTGTAACCCTACATTTAATAAATGATGGAAAAACAAAATATAAACTTTTCACATAAACTTCAATGAGAAAGCTTGCCCCTGCTACTAAATGAAACTTGTTGTTTTATGAAACCACCTTCCAAATTAGTTTGGTTCATTTTAATATATGGATTGAAAAACAGAATTATAAAGTGTAAACGCGAGCTTAAAGCTCGTACATATGCCACTAGTTGTATCTTTATTGATTGGTATTTTCAATAGGTGAGATTATATGAGTGGTGCTTATCGGAATTTGGTGATGTTTAATGAAGGGAAAGATGGCCTCAGTTGGAACCGTATAAGATTTCACAAACATCAGGTGTAAGGGAAGCGTATTTGTCACGATATACTGCTTTGAAGCAGTTTAAGTTTGCTGACCCTCTGGTTTATGACGTGCACATGGAGGCTAAATCCTGCGACCTTTTACTTAGCAAGAATTATATATATGTTTCACAGGTACCGAATAAACTTATGGTGTGGGCACAATAATTAGGATACAGTAATTTGATAGTTATCTACTCAACACATCATGATAAAAGTTGCATTTTTTTAATTGTGTTCACCTCACGAGAAAAAAATGATTTTCATTGTGGTATCTGTATTGTCATAATTATCGGTAACCTGTAACTTACAAACTTGCACCCTTACAGGGCCCACGGGTACAAATTATGAGTATTGATAAACTTCTAGAAGGAACAACTTCCATAGTCTCATCATTGAATGATCATCGTGCAAGAATTACAAGTATGAGGTGAGACATTCCGTTTATTCGTCTCTATAAACTATGAAGTGTTGTGTGTGATCTTTTAACTTTAACCTTTGTGTAGATTATAGTTATTAAAAGGTTCCATATCAAACATGTGAATTGTTATGATTGACTATGTCAATTCGTTTGCAGATTTTTTTTTTTTTTTTTTTTTTTGGGCAAAAAAGATATATATTATATCAAACCAAGGATACAGAACATACACAAATACAAGGGATCAAACAAATATCCCACACCTAAAAAGGCAACACTAAAGATTGAAAACTGCAAAATCAAAAGCAACAAACTACAAATAGCCTCAGCCATAACAACAAAAGACAAACCCACTTTAATTCTTCTGAAATTTTCCATTCACCAAAATGAAACCCCACCCCTTTGCTGCAACTTTCACAGCATTATTCTCTTTGACTTTTAGAGTCAATAACTGCATCTCAATATTGTCTTTGATGATTTTCACCAAATCATTTTCATTTCTTGGAGGCTTGTTAAAAATTCTCCCATTTCTTTCTTGCCAAATATGGTACACCACAGCAGCAACAGTGAATCGATTAATAACACCCCAAATGTCTTTTCTAAAATGATAATTTGCCAAATTTTGCACAATATCTACCAGATTATTACTCAACCCTCTAAACAACAACTTCTTTTTCATACTAATCCATACCTTTTTAGCAAAAACACATTCAAAGAACAACTGTGAGTGAGAGTCTGGGCATGTACCACAAAGAGGACAAGCATAGTTACCAGTTGCATTCCACTTCAGCATCCTATCTTGCGTCATGAGTTTGCCTAGAATTGCCAACCACAAGATAAAAGACTGTTTCGGGTTACTACATGAAAACCATACCACATGGTGCCACCTTACAATATTATTATTTTCCTTCAAATCTCTCCATGCCTGTGCAGTACTGTATTTAACTTTACTCCCATCATTAGTCACCCAAACCACTTCATCTTTCATATTAGCATTAAAAACTGGAACTTGTAGCATTTGCAACCTAGGAAATCTTATCAACCAATCATCAGGCCACACCCACTTATTATCTTGAATCAAGTCGGCCACTTTTAAATCCTTTGAAAACCTTGCATCATAAAGATCTCTTGCACTAACTATATCATTTAAAGGACCAATAACATTCCACTTATCATGCCAAGCAGAAGTTTTTAATCCATCGCCAATCTTATGAAACACACGAGGCCTTACTTTATCTCTTAGCTCCAGCAACTTTTTCCACCCCCAGCTGTCTTTAGCAGAAGCCTCAACATTCCAAATATTTCTATCTTTTAACTTGACCACATTCACCCAATTAATCCATAACGAGTCCTTTTGTTCAATGATTTTCCATAATTGCTTGACCAATAAGACTTCATTCCACTGTTGCAATGGTTTTAAAACCAAGTCCTCATTGGTCTTTAGGTTGACAAACAATCTTCCATGCCACTTTGGCTCTCCCTTTAGTAAGCTTACCTTGGCACCATAAGAATCCCTTAAAAACTTTTTCAATATCCTTAATCACAGTTTTTGGAAGGCTATAAACTGAGGCCCAATAGACTTGCATGGACCCCAAAACAGAAGCAATCAATTGTAATCTTCCTGCAAAAGACAATTTTTTATTTTTCCAGCTGTCCACCTTGTCTTTCACTTGATCAATCAACCCTTTGCAATCTCCAACACTTAGCTTTTTAGCAAGCAATGGCACCCCTAAATACCTCATAGGCAGTTTACCAACAGAGAAGGGCAAAATTTGTAAAATCTTTTGTTTTTCTGGCGCAGGTACATTGCAAAAGAAGATTGTACTTTTCTTAAGATTAGGGTGCAAACCTGAGACCTCACTAAACACATCAATAGCCTTTTTAATCACTTCAACTGAGTTTAGATCACCATGACAAAGCATAAGCAGATCATCCGCAAAGCATAATTGTGCAACTTTCACTTTTTTACAACCATAATGGTACTTGAATACCTTTGACTTCTGAATGGCATCATTTACAATCAAGTTTAATACTTCCATTACCAATGTGAAAAGATATGGGGATATAGGGTCACCCTGTCTTAAACCCCTCCCACCTTTGAAATATCCACAAATATCACCATTGATACATATTGAGAAAGCAGGAGATGTAATACACACCATTATCCATCTGACCATCTTATCATGAAATCCAAACTTGATCAAAAGTTTTTCTAAAAAATCCCAGCTTACAGTGTCGTAAGCTTTTTGGATATCTATTTTCATGGCACACTTCTTAACCCCATTACCCCTATTATAGCCTTTTAGAAGTTCTTGTGTCAGCAGAATGTTATCTTGAATCTGCTTGCCTGGAATAAAGGCACTCTGATTCCAGCTTACAATCTTCTTAAGCCCATCTTTAATTCTATTTGTTAGAATTTTGCTGATACATTTATACAGCACATTGCAGCAGGCTATGGGTCTGAATTCTCCTACCAGGTTAGGAGTTGGAACTTTAGGGATCAAGGCTATAAGTGTAGCATTAACTTCAGTCAATAATTTTCCTGAGCTAAAAAATTCCTTAATAGCTAGGCATACATCTTTTCCCACAATGCTCCAAGCCTTCTTAAAAAAGCATGAAGAATACCCATCAGGCCCGGATGCCTTATTACTATCTATGTCAAATATAGCTTCTTTTATTTCTTCATCTGTTACTTCACAAATCATACTTTCAGCTTCCTCAAGAGTCAATTTGTTTTGAAACACATCACCCAAGTCATCAAGAGGTTTAGTATTAACTGCCACCCCAAAAAATTCTTAAAGTACTTAACAAATTGATTTGAGATCTCATCACCATAAATTCTAGTACCTGTTTCATCACAAATACTCTCAACTCTCCCTTTATGCTTTCTAGCTTTAAGAGTACTATGAAAGAAAGCTGTATTCTTATCACCATCACTTAGCCACTTTATTTTAGCTTTTTGCTGCAGCAGGGTATTCTCATCTTTTAAGGCATTTTGATAGTTGTTTATAGCTTACACTGCTACCTTTCTCAAGACCACATTATGGGGATCTTGATCTTTATCAACAGCTTTTTGAGCTTCAGATAACACATCTTTACAAACTTTCACCTTATCAAAAACATTCCCATTACTCCAGTTAAGATTCTTTAAGTCACCTTTCAACATTTTCAGCTTTTTGACCACTCTGTACATATGGCAGCCACCTATTTGTTTTGACCAACCTTCCTCAACCACATGAAGAAACTCATTCTTATCAGCTACATGGTTCATAAATCTAAAAGATTTCTTCTTCTTCTTCTCCACCATATTAGGAATAATCAAGATGGCTGGACTATGATCAGAAATCATATATGGCAAGAAAATTCCATGGGCATGATGCAATTTATCAGTAAACACATCATTAATCATGATCCTATCCAGTTTCTTCAAAACACCACACCTAGGATTTTTTAGAGATTTAGTCCATGTATACATAAATCCAGTGCTGCATATATCCTCCATTTCAATCTTATTTACACAATCTTTGAAGTCATTCATCTCACCAGTCATTGAGGATCCTCCAGCAGTATGTTCACTTACATCCAAAGTGACATTAAAGTCACCCTTTATAACCCATGGCTGATTCCCTATAATACTTTTATGCCCTTCAAGAGCATCCCATAGCTCTTTCCTTTCCCTGCCAGAGTTGCTACCATAAACAAAACTGCAGTAGAAGCTTATATGATTTGATCTTGACTCAATTTTGCATAGAATAACTTGCCTTGTCACATGAACACTCAGCAGATTTATTCTATCAGGATTCCAACCAACTATAATTCTGCAGCTGTTGCGACTAAAACTGCTATTTGAAATCCATTCCCAATTATTAAATACTTTGTCACATACCCCTTTGACATTAGCACAAATAAATGAAAAATGTTTGCAGATTGTTTCCATTAAAAGAAACATCTTTATTTCGGAATGCAGCACAAATAAATGAAAATGTTTTAGTGACCTCAAGTTGTGATCACTCTATTCGACTATGGTGGAAGGTATGGAACATCATTAAACATGAAACATGTCAACGTGTTCTTTAGCTACTGAGTTTTGTTGTTAAATATCTTTGGGTTGATTTGTGAAGTTTGGTGTTTATTTCAGGGAAGTTTTCATCGATCGTTCAGAGGCCATAATGGCCCTGTTACTGTCCTTTCTGATAAGTTATTGGGAGATGGAAATGGAAAAGTTTTTGCAAGTGGAGGTGAAGACAGTACAGTTCGTCTTTGGTCATTAAGCTCAAGTGGAAAAAATGGTCAACGAGCTTTAAAGGCTACACTTTATGGCCACGAGAAACCTATAGTCCTGTTATCTGTTACAGGGTATCATTAAGTTCATTTATTTAAAAACTCTAAACTTCTAGTTTAAATTCATGTTAAAATGTTGACCAATTTTGACTTAGACCAACAAGTACTAGATTGAACCATTAACCAACGTTGACCGATTAATTAAACGGTTTGGAAAATTGGAACGGTCTATTCTTAAGTAGGAGAAACAGGTGATTAATCCGGAGTAATCAGGGTTTTTTACAACAACACTTATTGTAAATCTTATTCTCCTTTTTAACCCGTCAGTTTCATTACTTTAAATTTTTATTAGGTGACGAGACACACACAAATACATGTGTGTGTTTCTTTCTACCCTTGGATGCATGTATCATATACTCATTTGAACCTACACTTATTTTGTATCAATTTCCAGGCACAAGGAGTCTTTTTTAGTTAGCATGTCAAAAGATTCAAAGGTATTGTCATTAGTATGAACTATTGTTATGTTTGTTATCTGCCTGCTTATATTTTACTCATAATACTCTCAATAGAATAACAGGTTAGAGTATGGGATGTCTCGGTATCATCATCGTCTGATCGCAAGTCTAGCTGTGTGGGGACCACCTCCGTTGTTGGTGTGCCGGTCGGCATCAAGTGCCATAATTCGTTAATCTATATAGCTGCTGGTTCTACCATTGAAGCTGTTGACTTAAGGACTATGAAAACATCCTTCAGAACATCAACAAAAAATCAAGGAAAATTGTATTCATTTGACATCAACCCCTCTAAATTTTTAGCATGTGCAGGTGGACATGGCAGGTTAAGCACTTAAGATCATCTCAAATATTACCATGTTCATATTCAGTAGGACTTTTAATTTGTTTGACACAATCTTCATTTCTAGTTAAACAGTTTTAGATGCAATACAATCCAGATTGACCCATTTATAAGTAAATGGGTCCAGATTGACCCATTTATAAGTAAATGGGTTGAAATTGTCTCATATACACAATGGTTACTTTCGCTAATGGGTTTGTGATTTTTCTGTTAATTTTGTGCAGAGCCATGCTTTGGGACATAAGGAAAATAACTGATACCGGAGAAGGTGATCCAATGGCTGAACTGGATGGACATATAGGTCCCGTAACACACTTGCACATGGACCCATATAAAATTGTTACCGGGGGTCGTGAAGATCCTCAAGTTAATATATGGGAAGCCGACAATGGTAATCAGACAAATGTTCTGAGTTGCACTAAAGATGAATCTGGGTGTTCGGCTATGGCTGTAGATGGATTTCGTATTGTCACTGCTGGTTACAATCAAGATTTACGTTTTAGGGATTTTAGTAATGCTGTGTCTTCTGTCTCATTTGATGATGAATCATTTGATGATGAAGTAACTGGTTTAAAGTTTTGGTGTCCATCAAATTCTGGTGATGATGCTAATTTGTCTGATTGATTTAAAAAATATAAAATCTGATCTTTAATGTCCATAGATTCAAGTGCCTATATTGAGATGTTTTGTAGTGGTAATATTGACTTGCTGAATGTGAAACTTGTATTTTACAGTTTTTATTACTTTTGGGATTTTCTTATTACGAGGTACTAGTTAATTACCCGCGCTTTCGTGAATCGTGAGTCTTAAACATGTGTTAATATTTTATTGAATATATATCTCTTAAAAGAATTGTACTCCGTATATGAATAAAGTATAAACGAACTTGAAACCGAACGATGCTATGTAGTTATGTTAATAAATGATACGTAAAAACCATAAAAATAATTTAAATTTTAACTAAAAATATAAAATGCTTATAGTTTTGGACGAGATTGCTAAATGCTACTATGAATGAGCTCATTGTATTGTTCCACGACCGGTCTAGAATCGACCATCTTGTAACTATTAAAATTACTCACTAGAAACTTTTTACTTGAAGCATTCCCAGACATACACTTGGTTTCCAAAGAGTCCCATAGTTCTTTAACACATTCAACATTATGATAAATATCAAAAAGGGAATCAGTCATACTGAAATGTCCCGTTCATATCGATTATAAACATTTCATATTAATTGATTTCGTTGCGAGGTTTTGACCTCTATATGAGACGTTTTTCAAAGACTGCATTCGTTTTTATAACAAATCATAACCTTTATTTTATTGATAAAGGTTTAAAACCATAACGTAGATTATCAAGTAATGATAATCTAAAAGATAACGTTTTACACACGACCATTACATAATGGTTTACAATAATATTACACATCGATTTAAATCTCCGAATGCAGTTTTTAAACAATATATTACAAGCATGCTGACCCCAATTCTTGTCCTTAAATTAGCATGCAACAGCGGAAACTCTTAATAATCACCTGAGAATAAACATGCTTTAAACGTCAACAAAAATGTTGGTGAGTTATAGGTTTAGCCTATATATTTATCAAATCGTAATAATAGACCACAAGATTTCATATTTCCATTTCTCATAAACATCATGCATGCATATAGCCATCTGCATAAAAATCATTCATATGGATTGAACACCTGGTAGCCGACATTAACCATAATGCATAGAATATCCCCACAGACATCAACGTCTGTATAATAATTATCTCGAAGTACTAAAGCCATCCATAGACATGAATGGGGGTTGTTAGGCCCAATAGATCTATCTTTAGGATTCGCGTCAATTAGGGGCCATTTCCCTAATTCTTAGGTTACCAGACTTGAAGGGCGATATTCGATTTCGATAATCCAACCATAGAATGTAGTTTCTCGTACTTGTGTCTATTTTGTAAAACATTTATAAAACTGCATGTATTCTCATCCCAAAAATATTAGATTTCAAAAGTGGGACTATAACTCACTTTTACAGATTTTCAAATTGTCGGAAATAAGACTTGGCCACGGTCGATTCACGAACCTATAACAAATATATACATATATATCAAAGTATGATCGAAATATATATTCACAATATTTTTATTACGTGTTGACGTTTTAAGTTGTTAAGTTAGCAGTCCAACGTTAGTAGTCCACAATTAGTAGTCCACAGTTAGTAGTATATAAATAAATCAATATATTTTCGCGAATCAATCCACGACCCAGTGTATACATGTCTCAGACTCGATCACAACTCAAAGTATATATATTATTTTAGAATCAACCTCGACCCTCTATATGCTAACTCGAGCATTACCGCAATATAGAGTGACTTACGGTTATTCCAAATAATATATATAGATGACGTCGATATGATATGTCAAAACATTGTATACGTGTCTATAATACAAGAAAGTTAGTTAAGATATAGTTAGTATAGATTTGTTACAAAATTTCACGTAGCTAAAACAAGCAAAATTATCCAATTTTATTTTACCCATAATTTCTTCGTTTTAAATCCATTTTGAGTGAATCAAAGTGCTACGGTTTCGTATCTAACTTAAATTTATGAAAATAAACAGAAAAAGTGATGGTTTATTATAACAACCCTCATTTTTCCATTCTATATTTTTCCAATATTAAATGCCCAAACAATATAATTAAAACTTAATGATTAAACTTTAATCAACAATTGTTAAGTGTTAAGAGTTATAAAACATATTAATTAACTTTGTGAAATAATTGACAAGTTAATAAAAGATGAAAATAATAAACTGTTAGTCGACACTCACTGCTAATTAAAATTTATGCATTTATGTAATATTATAACTAATAACCTATAAGTAATAAATAAAAAGTGACATTTATATAAATAACAAAACAATTGGGAACTAAATAAAAAAAAATATATACAAGTCATGAATTAGTAAAAAGAAAATAATACTTATCATGTAGTAAATGTAATAATAATAATAATAATAATAATAATAATAATAATAATAATAATAATAATAATAATAATAATAATAATAATAAGACTAAAGAATCTTAAACAATTACATTGAAATGTCATGCGGTCGCATGACACCCCCTAAACCTGGACAGAATCAAAAAAGGAGCTTTTAGCTTGGTAACCTAAGAATTAGGCAGACGAGAGGTTCTGTTCCTATGAATACACATTCATCACTTAGCAGAAAAATCAACAAATTAGGCTCAAAACCGAAAAAGGCAAAATTGAAGGTTTTCGAGGTCTCGTTTCGAAAAATATTTGGGACAAAAAAAAAAAGTTTTGAACTGCGTTCATGTATACAATTTACCTTTGACTATTTTCGACAATTCACGAACAATTGTTGTAAATATATGTGTGTGTGTGTGTGTATATATATATATATATATATATATATATATATATATATATAAACTAGTACCAACTACTAAAAATTATAAAATAAAATAAAATCATTAATTAGAACATCCTTATGTTGACTAACACTCTAATACTTGCACTATATAAACACCCCTAGACTTCTAGTTTCTCATTCACAAATCACACCAAAATCCTCTCTAAAAAACAATCTCTCCCTCTCCCTCTCTTGTGGTATTCGGATCTTCAAGCTTGTTCTTCGTGTTCATCAAGATTTTCAAGCGTGTTCTTCATTATTTGGGTTATTTGATCTTCATCACCAAGTTTTCTTCTTGTTTCTTGTTAATCTTAATCATCATTAACAAGGTATGATCTAAAATCTTAAAACTTTTAAATCTTTCTTTCAATTCATGTTTATATTCATAATCATATTCGTGCATGATCTTAACATTCATATTATTTAGATCCTCAAAACCCTAAACCCTAATCATTAAAATACTACTTTAATTAACTAACCCTAATTAATGAAACCCTAATACTACTTATACTATTAATTAACATGTATACACTATTACTATTACTAACACCTATAACCTACTACTTATATTATAACACATAAAAACATTTTGGGATATGTATTAGAGATGTATAGATCTTCGAACTTTCTTGACGAATGGTTTCTACGAAACTCTAGGCGGAAGGGTTTGGATTTCCGATTTAAAGGATCCTATAGCTCAAGCCCCTAGACCTGAAATGGCCATTCGAAGGGAAATGGGTGATTGGAAGCTTATCTAATACGGCAAGTATCCTAAAATGGAAAACACTCTTAAAGTATAAACTTTCTAGTTATAGAAACTTACTAAGATAAGAAATCTACTAAAAGTGGAAACTTTCTAAAAATAGAAACTTACTAGGAAAGGAAACTTAGTAAAACGAACTATACTTACAACACTATCATAATTAAACATCTACTTAAACTTGAGCAAAAACACTTACTACTCTTAAATGTCAATAGGTTGGCTTTTCTGCTCACTCATCCAACTTTCTATTCCGAGGAATAACTCTCTCTCTCTACTTACTAAGGTGAATTCATAACCCCACTCTTTATTGCTAGCAAACTTACTTACTTTTATTGGGGTGAGACACATGCTATTTTTACATTTTACAACTTAGACGCAAGTACCAAACTACTAAACTATGCTATACCCGGCTATGTTCGACTAAGTCCCTACAGTGATATTTTTAATTGCTCATTGAATGCATGCTTAATTATTGGGGGTAGGCCTATAGGGAGTAACGTCCCCGATACATTTGACTAAGTATTTGTATTACTTAATAATGAAATTAAACCGACAAGTATAAACTACAACTTGTCTTTGGGGCAAACTTGAACGTTTAGTCTAAATATCACGCATTGGCATAACTTTTGGATATGCGAGATCTACTTTTTGATCCTGCGGGAGATCAACTTTACAAACTAAATCTTGTGGTCTAAAAACAACGATAACTACTTTTGTTAAACCTATGATTTCACTCAACCTTTTTGGTTGACACTTTAGCATGTTTGTCTCAGGTGCTGATTGATTCAAGCTTACTTACTTACTACTTATGTGATGCTACTTGGAATTAGGAACAAGAGATATCGCATTTACTATTCTTGCATTTGAAACATTTACTTTATTGTAATTTCAATTCTTGTAACGACATTTCATTTTCAGCTGCGTACTCTCAATAAAGTTTGATTTTATCATGTAGTATTGTTCTCGTATATTATAATATGTTGGTTTATTTGATATTAGTGACGTTTCTTCCAGACCATATCTGGAGGACGTTACAGAGTGGTATCAGAGCAAACCAGACTGTTATAGAAAACCAGGATTGCATCTTTATGTGTGCCTTACTTGCTAGCTAGGGTGCCTTAGCAATCTAGGAAACTATAACCTTTCCTGCCTTAGACTTTAAAGCACTTAAGATTGCCTTATAATCTTAACAACCTTGCCTTGATAATCTTGGCTTAAAATGCTAATCAAAGTCTCTTTCCTAATGATAGGATGTCAAGCGTTAATAAAAATGACAAGACAATTCTTTTCAAACCATCTGAAGTAATGACTCACTTCAAACCTGCTATCGAAGAAGATACTGGATATCCTTCAACTGCAAGACCAGTCCAAAGTCTACCTTATGGCTTTGGTAGTCCTCCCTCACCAAACTATAGTCCGGATACTTTGCCTAATTCTCCCGAATACTACCCGACTCCAAGAACAGAAAGTAAAGGGAAACGCCCTGCTAATTTTAAAGAAGATGGCCCGTCAAAGAAAAGATCCCGATCTCCTTCCTACGAAGAAGTTGATGCCAAGTACGAGATCATGAATCTGCGAAAAACTACCGATGGCCTAATTCGTCATATTGCAAGGATCGATGTTCAAATGAAGGAAAAAGACCTAGCAATCAGGAAGCTCATGGAGGAAAATGCTGAGCTAAAGAAGGAGATAAAGTTGGTGAAGTATGAAGGTGATAGAAATGCCCGATGGGGGAAGCAATCTCTTGCCTACCTAAGAGAAGATGTTAACTTTAGATTGAAGATGGAGGAAAACCGCCTCGAGTTCCTGCATGAGAAACAAAAGGCGAAGAATGAGAAAGTTGAGAAGTTTATGAAGAAGGTTGAGGACGAAAAGAAGAAATATGAAGACTACTTCAATCCTAATATTTCCTAGTTTATCCTATTCCAATTTCTCATCTATGTAAAGGCTAGGCCTTAAACCATTTCTATATCCGAATCGTGTATTAAAAAGGCTTATTTAATGCCTCGTTCTTAATAATATAAAGTGTTTCATTTATATCATATTCATCTTTATCCTATCGGATTTATCAAACTTCTATACACCCTTATGTAGTGAAGAATCATGGTTCGTCCAACTACACCAACTCTTACCACGATGTTTCATAATTTCCTCTTCTAACTACGTCTTCCACAACTTCCATAACTATCAAAGATATGAAGGTTAACCAAGTCTATAAAGACTGCAACTTAAAACTGGCTAACCATAAGTTAGTAACTGTTTTCACGGATGGCATTTCGAACTGCTCCAAGAGTGAGAAAGGACGTGAGCAACATTTACAAACTCATTCTTGAGAAAAAGAACAACTCTACCCAAACTTTTCCAAAGTGCAAGTTTTGGCTTAAAACCGACATGTTGTCGATCCAGCTAAGATTACTGCTGTCCTTAACACACTATATTAGAAGTCATCATTGATCACATATCCTGACCTTATGGAGTGACCTTGGAAAGGAAATATGAATTAGTGAAATATAATAACGGTGGCCAACGTGATTATATTACGGTAATTCATAGAGATATTCCAATATCATGACGTATGGAATAGAAAGTGAATCAAAGAAAAACTCTCAAGCTATCTGTTCAAAAACCCAAATGCAAGGGCATGAAAAGCGAAAAATGATCATCTTGATATTTAGTAGATACGAAGAACTCATTCTAATCAAACTATATATCTATCTCATACTCATTTAACAAACTTTCATGTACCATAAAAAGTTATAGACAATCGAATCTTGAAATTCATTCATCCTAAATGGATATCTCCTGATCATTGATACATAATCATCACTTGTTATTACACTCTCGGTGTAAATTCTCATATGACTTTCAAAAACCTATGTCATTTGAACCCTCCAACGTCGATATTACAAACATCATTACATTTTCTATGTCGAGATGATAAATATCTCATATGCATAATCTTCTGAAGAATGGAACCTCCATACATGTATCGTTTTAACTATCATAGTCAAGAAACTTCTGTACTCATACATCTACTTATAATAGACTACCTGGCACCATGCAAGTAATGGTGCCATACTCAAACAATAATCGATCATTGTCAACTCGAAAACCAGAGGTGAATTACACTATCTCAAGTTGTGGCTTGAGCTAAACTCATCTGAAAAAATGCTGTAAAATTGAAAGGATTCCATCATACTTTAACGTATCCTCCTCTCAGACCAATTAAGGCTGAATTCCAACAATCATTACGTAGTTAAAAGTCACTGCTTTAGCATTTATTTATACTTATCTATGCGACTGCCAGATTATTCATGCCGAGTTCTCAAACTCTCACTATCATTCGAACGATTCAAAGTTGCAAATCTTATTTGAAGTTCTTTCATACATAACTCTAAATCCGAGGGATTTACTCATTTGATGATAATCACATTATCATCCTTCTAACTTTAATGTTAACATTTCGAGTCCAAGGACTCATGCCCTAATAAAAGTCGATCCATTAGTTTTCACTACCTTGAAACAATTATTACACAATTATCCTCCGGAATTTTAAAATCTTCAATCAATTTTTCTCAAACAAATAAACTCTTAATTACAAGTATCCTGTTTTCCAAAGATTTCTTACACGAGTCTTTATTTTCAAACTATCTCGAAATTTATAAAAAATGATTTTTCACTTATGTGATTTATAAAACCTTATACATAAACTTAACTTTACGTACTTTGACTATTACATATCAAATTATACTTTCACTTCTACAAATTTCCACTTTGATTAAATCAAAATTACTTTACAAAATTTTACGTAACCCTAGTTGTACTATGAACATCATTTCGTCACCTCCTCTAAAATTACTTTCACTAATTATATAAACACTTTTGCATTTTTAGCAATTTACCTTTGTTTCATTAAATTAAACATTCTTTTAAACAACTCTTTTTTTTCGTATTGTTCAAATTATTTCACATAAAATAGTACGTGTTGTACATAACTCAAGTTTTACCAATAGCTCCGCTTCATTTATATTGTTATAACTAATGTCGCAACTTTTCAAAAATTACTTTGGTTTATTATTAAAACTTTCGTATTTCTCTCCAATATGTTTGGATCACCTTTATTCCCATTCTCCGTGCAAGAACGAGACTTACCTCTTTACGTACATCATCTCTTCCTTGCTATGTTATTCGTTAAGAAGTTTCTACTTTCGGTATTTCACGGCCAAACCACGACGCTCTCGTAAACATCAATACTACGATATTTTGAACAAGGAAGCAAAGGTTCCTTCATGGTATAAACAATACCTTATAATCAATGATTCACATTTATTCTCATCCACTTTTAAACTCATAAGTAAATAATAGACCGACTCGCCATTTGTGCGAAAACACTTTTCTTACTCTGAAGGAGTTACCTTAGACATTTATGAAGATACTCTAAACATTTCTTCCTTTTTGGTTTGCAACTAGATGTTATTCTAGTCAAGTTTTAATCTATGATTCGACATGAAACTGAAATCATAAATCTTAAAGCTACATTCTGAAACTATTTCTAAAGACAAGTTCTCATGTATACTGAACGATGTCTTAAATTTAATAGCTCGTATTATCCTGAGATCAACGAACTCTCAACTAACATCGCATTTGTCTATTAGACATCTCTTGAAAACTAAAGGTATTATGGTTACCTTTCGAAACTTGAAGCCGGTACTATCTCTAACAAACACCAGCCATACATGAAACTACGTAACTGAAATCTTTACATACTCTACTCTATTTTATCTGCCCTACTATTGCGGCATAAACACTCAAGATCTTAACGAGCTCAATAATACATTTCATGCTGTTATAGCATCATCTTTCCTTTTAAAGAAAAACTAGTCAAACGACACTCTTGTTATTCCTTGGAAAATTCTCCGCATTTAATGCACTTGTAAACGACCTATTAAGGTTAAGGATCATCAGATTAAACATGTAAACAAAACAATATACTTATTGTTAACACTCATTGGCCCCGACCGTACCCGGGAACGTAAAAATCAAACTCTATTGTTAAAGTCCGTTGGGATTCGCGTAGAAGCCCCTAACATACATGGGAACGCGAAGACTAAACGATACGGAAATACCCCCCATCTCTTCTCAACTGCTGATGCAAACGAGAAATCTACTTAAAACTTCGGGACGAAGTTTCTAATAACGGGGAGGTACTATAACGACCCTCATTTTTTCATTCTATATTTTTCCAATATAAAATGCCCAAACAATATAATTAAAACTTAATGATTAAACTTTAATCAACAATTGTTAAGTGTTAAGAGTTATAAAACATATTAATTAACTTTGTGAAATAATTGACAAGTTAATAAAAGATGAAAATAATAAACTGTTAGTCGACACTCACTGCTAATTTAAAATTTATGCATTTATGTAATATTATAACGAATAACCAATAATTAATAAATAAAAAGTGACATTTATATAAATAATAAAACAATTGGGAACTAAATAAAAAAAAAATATATACAAGTCATGAATTAGTAAAAAGAAAATAATACTTATCATGTAGTAAATGTAAAAATAATAATAATAATAATAATAATAATAATAATAATAATAATAATAATAATAATAATAATAATAATAATAATAATAATAATAATGAGACTAAAGAATCTTAAACAATTACATCCTTATGTTGACTAAAAAATATATATATATATATATATATATATATATATATATATATATATATATATATATATATATATATATATATATATATATATATATATATATATATAGGGGCACGATCCATGGATAAGCTTAAAAGGAGTACAAACGGGATAAGCAAAATAAAATTTTTTTTTTGAATTTTTTTTACATTCATAAATCTGCATTAAAATGCACCTCTAATCAATTTTTTTCATTAAAAAAAAAAGTTCAAAATCTTTCAAAAATTGATGATGAATGGTAAAATTAACCATTCATCGGGTTAATTTATCATTCATCTTGTTTACGATGAATGATAAAATTAATCAATGCTAAAAAAAACCAGATGAATGGTTAAATTAACCATTCATCTGTTTTTTTTTATCATTCATCATAAACAGATGAATGGTTAAATTAACCATTCATCTGCTTTTTTTTAGCATTGATTAATTTCATCATTCATCGCGAACAAAATGAAAGATAAATTAACCAGATGAATGGTTATTTTTACCATTCATCATCAATTTTTACCATTCATCATCGATGTTTACCATTCATCATCGATTTTCGAACGATTTTGTTAAAAAACTTTTTAAAATTTTTTCGTTTTCTTCTATTTGCATATTAAAGGATCGTTTTTTTATAAAATTTTTTTTGAAATTTTACTTATCCAGTTTGTACCCCATTTAGTGTTATATATATATATATATATATATATATATATATATATATATATATATATATATATATATATATATATATATATATATATATATATATATATATATATATATATATATATATAAACTAGTACCACCTATTATTGACTAAAAATTATAAAATAAAATAAAATCATTAATTAGAACATCCTTATGTTGACTAACACTCTAATACTTGCACTATATAAATACCCCTAGACTCCTAGTTTCTCATTCACAAATCACACCAAAATCCACTCTCAAAAACAATCTCTCCCTCTCCCTCTCTTGTGGTATTCGGATCTTCAAGCTTGTTCTTCGTGTTCATCAAGATTTTCAAGTGTGTTCTTCATTATTTGGGTTATTTGATCTTCATCACCAAGTTTTCTTCTTATTTCTTGTTAATCTTCATCATCATTAACAAGGTATGATCTAAAATCTTAAAATTTTTAAATCTTTCTTTCAATTCATGTTTATATTCATAATCATATTCGTGCATGATCTTAACATTCATATTATTTAGATCCTCAAAACCCTAAACCCTAATCATTAAAATACTACTTTAATTAACTAACCCTAATTAATGAAACCCTAATACTACTTATACTATTAATTAACATGTATACACTATTACTATTACTAACACCTATAACCTACTACTTATATTATAACACATAAAAATATTTTGGGATATGTATTAGAGATGTATAGATCTTCGAACTTTCTTGACGAATGGTTTCTACGAAACTCTATGCGGAAGAGTTTGGATTTTCGATTTAAAGGATCCTATAGCTCAAGCCCCTAGACCTGAAATGGCCATTCGAAGGGAAAGGGGTGATTGGAAGCTTATCTAATACGGCAAGTATCCTAAAATGGAAAACACTCTTAAAGTATAAACTTTCTAGTTATAGAAACTTACTAAGATAAGAAATTTACTAAAAGTGGAAACTTTCTAAAAATAGAAACTTACTAGAAAAGGAAACTTAGTAAAACGAACTATACTTACAACACTATCATACTTAAGCATCTACTTAAACTTGGGCAAAAACACTTACTACTCTTAAATATCAATAGGTTGACTTTTCTGCTCACTCATCCAACTTTCTATTACGAGGAATAACTCTCTCTCTCTCTACTTACTAAGGTGAATTCATAGCCCCACTCTTTATTGCTAGCAAACTTACTTACTTTTATTGGGGTGAGACACATGCTATTTTTACATTTTACAACTTAGACACAAGTACCAAACTACTAAACTATGCTATACCCGGCTATGTCTGACTAAGTTCCTACAGTGATATTTTTAATTGCTCGTTGAATGCATGCTTAATTATTGGGGGTAGGCCTATCGGGAGTAACGTCCCCGATACATTTGACTAAGTCTTTGTATTACTTAATAATGAAATTAAACTGACAAGTATAAACTACAACTTGTCTTTGGGGCAAACTTGAACGTTTAGTCTAAATATCACGCATTGGCATAACTTTTGGATCTGCGAGATCTACTTTTTGATCCTGTGGGAGATGAACTTTACAAACTAAATCTTGTGGTCTAAAAACAACGATAACTACTTTTGTTAAACCTATGATTTCACTCAACCTTTTTGGTTGACACTTTAGCATGTTTGTCTCAGGTGCTGATTGATTCAAACTTACTTACTTACTGCTTATGTGATGCTACTTGGACTTAGGAATAAGAGATATCGCATTTACTATTCTTGCATTTGAAACATTTACTTTATTGTAATTTCAATTCTTGTAACGACATTTCATTTTCCACTGCGTACTCTCAATAAAGTTTGATTTTATCATGTAGTATTGTTCTCGTATATTATAATATGATGGTTTATTTAATATTAGTGACGTTTCTTCCAGAACCTATCTGGAGGATGTTACATTTATAGTCGGAGTTACAGGTTACAAGTCGTTTTTGTAAGAGGTAGTTATTTCAGTCGAAAGAACGACGTCTAGATGACCATTTAGAAAAACATACTTCCACTTTGAGTTTAACCATGATTTTTGGATATAGTTTCATGTTCATAAGAAATATCATTTCCCAGAAGAACAACTTTTAAATCAAAGTTTATCATAGTTTTTAATTATCCAACCCAAAACAGCCCCCGGTTTTACTACGACGGTGTAACATCCCGCGTTTTTCCGTTAAATTTATTTTAACACCGTCTTTTTTTTTAAATGACATCTCTCGTCACCTATATTTGTACACTTCGTTAACCAGTGTTCTTGATAATCCCGTTACTCGATTACAACATCTCTCGTTAACTTGCGTTTTAAAAATATTCGATCGGTTAAATTCCGCACCCGCTTTGAAACTCGAGGGACCGGAGTTGCCAAATGGGCAAACTAGTTGACTAGGTCAACTAGTCAACCCATTTTTCCACCATTCATTCATTCCATCATCTCCCTCATCTCTTTTCTCTCCATCTCAAGAACACACACATAAACCCATTCCATTCATTCATCATCTAAATTCAATCTTGGAAGCTCACAACAAATCCGACTACATATTCTTGATCCTCTCATCATTCTCTACGATTTGATACTAACCACACCGATTTTGGGTAACTTTCTAAAAACTCTAGATTTCTATAAATTCGTGTTTTTGACTTGAAATTGTGTAGTTAGTGTCTATGGCTCGTGTCTAGCATGAATATATGATTTACTTGCTCGATTTGTTGTTTTGAGTAACTAGTTTGAACATTTGAAATGGGTTTGCTTAATCTTGCATTTTGGAAGATTAAATGTTGTTTGATTGTTAAAGTTCATGTTTTAACTGTGTTACTAGTATCACTAGCTTCGTTTTGATGCGTAGGTTGATTAAGAAAACTTCAAAAATGTGATTATTGATTTTTGTGAATTTTGGTTAGGGTTTGATAGTCTTTGAAATGAACTTTTGATGCGTTGAATGCTTGTTAATGTTGTTAGTAAGTGTTTAGATGCATTGTATGCTTAATTACCTTCGGAACGGCATATCGTGTGTGTAAATTGGATTCCCGAATCATAAAATACGTTTTACGAACTTGAAACTTTGAAAATAAACCCTTCTTGATCAATTGACGAGTTTTCGGTTATTGTAATTGATGTTTTTGCTTGTGAAAGGTAGTTAATTGTATTCCTTGTCAAAAGAGCTTTCCAATGATATAAGATGCGTATTCTAAGTGTTTACGGTTTGCGTTTTGTGCTAAATTGAATTTTGGATCAAGACTTGAACTTTTGAAACTGACCAGGTACCAGGCCACGCCTAATGTCGCGGCGCGACACCTCTGGCCGCGGCGCGGCAATAGCCGTGTTTGGGTTCTGACCTACTTTGTCAAATTTCGAAAAATGTTTGCTATGCTACGCACCTCCGATTAACATGTAACTTGGCCAACATGCTCATATATGACTTCTAACCTTAGAAAAATAGTTTGGGACCCGACCCGAACATGTTGACTTTTTCGTTGACTTTAACCGACCAAGTTTGACTTTTTGTCAAACTTAACCAATTAATTATGCAATCTTTCTAACATGCTTTTATACTTGTGTCTTGCATAAAACTTGATGATTTGATTCACATGCTATATTAATCGAGTCGTATTGAGCCATAGGACTAATTGAACACATTTCACCCGACCTTGTGTCGTAACCGGTTAATTGATACAACTTATTTGTTTAGGTCGAGGCTAAGCAACTATCATGCACACGTTTACTTTGTGAAGTACTTTTATACTCGTGCACTCGAGGTGAGATCATAGTCCCTCCTTTTCAACAACTTTTTATACTTTTAAATTGTGGGCTGAGAAACATATACTTTGTTACATTTTGTGCTACTTACTTTTATACTTTGAACACAAGTACAAGGAAAACAAACATTCCACAGCGAGTTAGAACAAAAATCCTCAATTCGATTATCATTAGTTACACTTGCAGGGTGTAAGCGAGAACTTATATTGTGTGGCCATACGGGTTTGACAAACCCTCATTACGGACGGTTCGCTACCGTCTACGGATGAAATATATTTTCGAGAAACAGTGTATGTTCTAACACTATTGTGATGGGGTTCTATGGAAGGAAACGTTAAGTCTTGATAATTGGGTGCTCGCGAACAATACTTTTGGAATGCAAACGATTTTGATAATCAACGTTATGGGAATACTAAATCTTGTGGTTCAAAAACAACGTTTATTACAAACACCTATGATTTCACCAACGTTTTTCGTTGACAGTTTTCTATATGTTTCTCAGGTTCATACTTGGCTATTTGATACATGCTTCCGCGTACACTCATTCTTGCTTGGGGTCAAGCATACATACATACATACGCTAGGGATAGTACTTTTGGATTCAAGCTTTTGTTTACATACTTACGCTATTTATAGCAACTGTGTTTTTCAACTTATATTATGTCGCAAGTTATTTCATTTATACTTTATGACTTTTGTAAACTTAGACTTGTTGTCGAACGGTTTTGTAAACTAAACTTGCAAGTCTTGTACCTTTCAAATGAATGCGACATAATTTTGGTCAAACGAGTCTCATATAGGGACTACGACCACGCAACGGGACCTAAGTTAACGGCGCCGTCAATAACGGTTTTGGTCGGGTCGTTACAAGTGGTATCAGAGCGTTGGTTGTAGGGAACTAGGATGTGCCTTAGTGTGTCTGACAGAGTCGTTGGGACGCATTAGTGAATCTAGACTACAACCGGATAGTTAGCCATTGCATTCTGACATACATTGCTATAGATAGCACTTACTTGACTACTTGTGCATTATACTTGAATCATTCGTAGGAAAACTTTTTTAATGGTACCCAACCTTCATCATACGAACTCGTATTCTGCCACTTTGGTTCGGGAACTCTGACTCCTTGGTTGTTATTCACCCCGTCTCATCTTACTATCCATGAGTATTGTAAAGTCACTGTCACTACTCTAGATGAGTATCGTCATCACTATTTATCGCTACGGTTGCGTACTACTCGCTATCATGACTCGTTACTCTTTTCATACCTAACTACGTTATTGTCTGATTCGAACCGCATTGACGTGAACAATCACTTATACACTTCCCTCGGGGAACGCATCTTTAGAGTTGCACTAATTCTTTCGATTCAATACGAATCATGTTTGAGACGTCGTTACATTTTGTTCATTTTAGATTTTCACGATGACACGAACTTGAACCCATGGAGTGATGTGGGAATGGAGGTATGATTTGGCGTAATATAACGACACTCGATCAACGTGGTTATATTACGGTAAGACATACCGAAGTTCTAATGACACGTGATGGTGGTTAGACTCGATCAACCTAATCACCACCATGTGCCATGTACATGACTTCATCCTTTCATGTTTGGACATCTGAAAACTCCGCAAGTACTGACAACAACCATACCGGGGACACACCTTCGACTATTGTCGAACTATATTTATGCTTCCGAATGAATGACGAATTCTTTCGACTTCGACCATATGTTACACGTGTATACTATCTCGTCCTCGCACAGTCTTATTGACTAACTACAATTTACTCGTTATGCTCACACCGAGGTGGAAACTTCTCTCGCCTTACACTCGTAATTCTGGATCAGGAAATCTTTTATTTTAAATTCTCAATGGAGAGAGACTCTTCACGTTATGCTAGTATTCGCCTCGAGGGTGAATAGTCTCGACGAACGTATTTGGAAACCGATAAATCTTCCGCGACGCAAATTTCTTGAGAAACTTGTCCTAACAAACTTGTTCAAATATACCTTACGGAATGTACTTTGTTTCGGATCGAGATCCTCGTTTCATTTCTAGACTTCGGAGTGCCTCACAAAAAGCCTCGGGACCACGTTTAAACATGGGTACCGCGTATCATCCACAAACCGACGGACCAAGCAAACATATGATTCAAACCTTGGAAACCGTAATACGAATTTGTATTACTAACTTCAAATTTACTTGAGAAAAGTATTTTCCTTTAGCTTAATCCTCGTACTACAATGATCTTCATTCGAGTTTTAACGTCACACCTTTTGAAACCACATGTGACCGGAAACGTCATTCTCTTTTGTCGAACAAAGTAAACGATGATCAATTCACCGGGGCCGAGTTTATTCATGAGCAACTGAGAAAATTTATTCATATTCAAGAAAGACCCAACGCGACTCGTAATCACCAGGAGCTATGCCGATGTTACACGTAAACCTTTCGAATTCCATGGGAAACCGCGTCACGTTAAAAGTCGCACTTTGAGGAGGTGTAATCCGTTTCGGGAAACATAGAAAGCTAAATCCGTGATATTTTAACCCTTTTGAAATCTTGGGGCGTTTTGGACCCGTTGCTAGCCGTTTGGATTTTCCGGCTCATTTTGAGTCTCCGTTTATCCTACATTCGATGTGTCAACTTAAGGACGTGTATTGCGAAACAAGAACTTGTCATTTCTTATCGATGAGCTTACTATCGACAATAAACTTCATTCCTAGGAGGACCGGTTGAAACCATGAATCGTGAACCCAAACTCTAAGACGACGTGAAACCCCGACCGTCAAAGTTCGTTGAAATACCCTAGAACGTACTTCTCCCTCATTCGTAGAATTGGCAACACAAGATCTCGAGGAAGATTCAACAACTACTACTTCCAACTAAATTTCGGGACAAAATTTCTTTTGAGGTGTGGATAATGTAACATCCCGCGTTTTTCCGTTAAATTTATTTTAACACCGTCTTTTTTTTTAAATGACATCTCTCGTCACCTATATTTGTACACTTCGTTAACCAGTGTTCTTGATAATCCCGTTACTCGATTACAACATCTCTCGTTAACTTGCGTTTTAAAAATATTCGATCGGTTAAATTCCGCACCCGCTTTGAAACTCGAGGGACCGGAGTTGCCAAATGGGCAAACTAGTTGACTAGGTCAACTAGTCAACCCATTTTTCCACCATTCATTCATTCCATCATCTCCCTCATCTCTTTTCTCTCCATCTCAAGAACACACACATAAACCCATTCCATTCATTCATCATCTAAATTCAATCTTGGAAGCTCACAACAAATCCGACTACATATTCATGATCCTCTCATCATTCTCTACGATTTGATACTAACCACACCGATTTTGGGTAACTTTCTAAAAACTCTAGATTTCTATAAATTCGTGTTTTTGACTTGAAATTGTGTAGTTAGTGTCTATGGCTCGTGTCTAGCATGAATATATGATTTACTTGCTCGATTTGTTGTTTTGAGTAACTAGTTTGAACATTTGAAATGGGTTTGCTTAATCTTGCATTTTGGAAGATTAAATGTTGTTTGATTGTTAAAGTTCATGTTTTAATTGTGTTACTAGTATCACTAGCTTCGTTTTGATGCGTAGGTTGATTAAGAAAACTTCAAAAATGTGATTATTGATTTTTGTGAATTTTGGTTAGGGTTTGATAGACTTTGAAATGAACTTTTGATGCGTTGAATGTTGTTAATATTGTTAGTAAGTGTTTAGATGCATTGTATACTTAATTACCTTCGGAACGGCATATCGTGTGTGTAAATTGGATTCCCGAATCATAAAATACGTTTTACGAACTTGAAACTTTGAAAATAAACCCTTCTTGATCAATTGACGAGTTTTCGGTTATTGTAATTGATGTTTTTGCTTGTGAAAGGTAGTTAATTGTATTCCTTGTCAAAATAGCTTTCCAATGATATAAGATGCGTATTCTAAGTGTTTACGGTTTGCGTTTTGTGCTAAATTGAATTTTGGATCAAGACTTGAACTTTTGAAACTGACCAGGTACCAGGCCACGCCTAATGTCGCGGCGCGACACCTCTGGCCGCGGCGCGGCAATAGCCATGTTTGGGTTCTGACCTACTTTGTCAAATTTCGAAAAATGTTTGCTATGCTACGCACCTCCGATTAACATGTAACTTGGCCAACATGCTCATATATGACTTCTAAGCTTAGAAAAATAGTTTGGGACCCGACCCGAACATGTTGACTTTTTCGTTGACTTTGACCGACCAAGTTTGACTTTTTGTCAAACTTAACCAATTAATTATGCAATCTTTCTAACATGCTTTTATACTTGTGTCTTGCATAAAACTTGATGATTTGATTCACATGCTATATTAATCGAGTCGTATTGAGCCATAGGACTAATTGAACACATTTCACCCGACCTTGTGTCGTAACCGGTTAATTGATACAACTTATTTGTTTAGGTCGAGGCTAAGCAACTATCATGCACACGTTTACTTTGTGAAGTACTTTTATACTCGTGCACTCGAGGTGAGATCATAGTCCCACCTTTTCAACAACTTTTTATACTTTTAAATTGTGGACTGAGAAACATATACTTTGTTACATTTTGTGCTACTTACTTTTATACTTTGAACACAAGTACAAGGAAAACAAACATTCCACAGCGAGTTAGAACAAAAATCCTCAATTCGATTATCATTAGTTACACTTGCAGGGTGTAAGCGAGAACTTATATTGTGTGGCCATACGGGTTTGACAAACCCTCATTACGGACGGTTCACTACCGTCTACGGATGAAATATATTTTCGAGAAACAGTGTATGTTCTAACACTATTGTGATGGGGTTCTATGGAAGGAAACGTTAAGTCTTGATAATTGGGTGCTCGCGAACAATACTTTTGGAATGCAAACGATTTTGATAATCAACGTTATGGGAATACTAAATCTTGTGGTTCAAAAACAACGTTTATTACAAACACCTATGATTTCACCAACGTTTTTCGTTGACAGTTTTCTATATGTTTCTCAGGTTCATACTTGGCTATTTGATACATGCTTCCACGTACACTCATTCTTGCTTGGGGTCAAGCATACATACATACATACGCTAGGGATAGTACTTTTGGATTCAAACTTTTGTTTACATACTTACGCTATTTATAGCAACTGTGTTTTTCAACTTATATTATGTCGCAAGTTATTTCATTTATACTTTATGACTTTTGTAAACTTAGACTTGTTGTCGAACGGTTTTGTAAACTAAACTTGCAAGTCTTGTACCTTTCAAATGAATGCGACATAATTTTGGTCAAACGAGTCTCATATAGGGACTACGACCACGCAACGGGACCTAAGTTAACGGCGCCGTCAATAACGGTTTTGGTCGGGTCGTTACAGACGGCGTATGTCCGGTTTTACGGTGTTATTCGTGTTTTCAGGTTTTAAATCATTAAGTTAGCATATCATATAGATATAGAACATGTGTTTAATTGATTTTAAAAGTTAAGTTTGAAGGATTAACTTTGTTTGCGAACAAGTTAAAATTAACTAAACTATGTTCTAGTGATTACATGTTATAATCTTCGAATAAGATAGTTATATATCATCACTACCTTAAGTATAGTAGGTAAACCTACTGGAAATGACAATAAATGATCTAGAGCTTCAAAGGATCTTGGATGACTTGAAAGTTCTTGAAGTAGAATCATGACACGAAAACAAGTTCAAGTAAGATTTCTACTCGAATTAAAATAGTTATAGTTATAGAAATTGAATCAAAGCTTGAATATGAATATTACCTTGATTTAGGATGATAACCTACTGTAAATAACAAAGATTTAGTGAGGTTGGATGATCACTTGAAATGGATTTGCAAGATTGGAAGTAAGTTAACAAACTTGGAAGTGTTCTTGATAGATTGTGTTGAATGTTGATCTAGGTTAGGATTTTTGAACTAGATTGAGCTAGATTTTGATGAAGATGATGAAGAACACTTAGAACACCAAGATAGAACATGAAAGAGATGTGTTTGATGCATAAAAGTTGGAATCAAAATGTGTTTAGGGTTGGTGATTGATGTGTGCGAGGTGTAGTACGAAATAGTTATATTTTTGTTACGAAATACTATTAAATACGATACAATTTTACACAAGTTATTTATTTATTGAGTGGATATACCTAAACCTTGCTACAAAACTATAGGAAGTGTACCTAATCGTAAAGTAGTGTAGTTTTTAGTAAGTTCGGTTCGTTCCGCAGGGAGCTAGCCAAGTTTAACGTTATATTTTTAAAACTATATTTTATATATATATATATATATATATATATATATATATATATATATATATATATATATATATATATATATATATATATATATATATATATATATATATATAAGTAGTATTATTATTATTATAAAAGGGGGTTTTTACCGTTTAATGACCGGTTTGTCGATTTTATGTCTTAAGTCGTAATTAAAACCTAATGTAAAATATTAAATATACAAATGACTTAATTTAAAGTGTAAATTAAATGACGATAATAAAATTGCGATAATTAAAAGTGGCGATAAATAAAATGACTATAAATAAAATTGCGATAATTAAAAGTACGATGAGATATAAAATAAAGGAATTATGCTTATTTAAACTTCCGTAATCATGATGTTCGACTTATTGATTTTATTTATTACCATGGATTAATTGTCCTTTATCCTGGATTATTCGATGTGTCCATACGGTTTTGTCCATAATAGTCCATCAGTCATAAATATAAAGTGTGAGGATCTTCGTCAAATTATCCTTATACCCGAAGTCAAATATTCCAACTAATTGGGGACTTAAACTGTAACAAGGTCTTAATACTTTGTTTAATAATTACACCAGGATATCGACTGCGTGTAACCCAAGGTTTTAATACTTTGTTAACAATTACACCAATTACCCTTGAATGTAATCCACCCCTGTTTTAATGAGTCCATTAATTATTAATCCATCCCCGTGTCCGGTCAAATGAACAATAATTCGTATTTATAGATATCCCGCCCACCGTACCCGATTAAGCGTATGTGGTTATATATAGATACGTCAAATTGTAATCTTTATATTAAATTAACGAGGTATCGTTTAGTTAATATAAAGCCCATTAATAGTCCATAGTCCAATTTCCACAAGTGTCGTTCTTTTGTCCAAACCCCAATTATGGTACAAAGCCCAATTACCCCGTCTTTAATATTTAGCCCAACATCACGATTACTTCGGCTTAAAATTAGCATAATAATAACTTAGCTACGAGACATTAATTTAAAAAGGTTGAACATAACTTACAATGAGTATTAATCGCGTAGTGTTACACGAACAGAATTTCGACTTACAAACTTACAAAATTCGCTACCATAACCTTATTATTATTAATCTTAAATTAAAATTATAAATATATATATATTTGAGAGATAGAGAGTAGATGAATATTGTGTAAAAATTCGTCGACCAAACGTTGCAATTTATAGGACTTGGCCATGTACAGTGCACCATGCGATCGCATGGATTTAAAGCCTCCAGGCCATGCGATCGCATGGCCTCCTTTTCCTGGTCACATATGATTCCAAAACGTGGGCTGCTCGTATTTAAATATTATATAATATAATATATATAATTTTATATAATTATATATATATATTATATTATATTCTTGTGCATTGTTGACTTGTAATTTTAGGCCCGTTGCATCGCGCGTTGATAGTTGGTTCATGTCCCGGTTCCGGATTTTCGAAAGTCCTTTCGTACGATTTAATATCTTGTACTTTACGTTTTGCGACTTGTACTTTTGTAATTTTGAGACGTTTTTCATCAATAAATTGAACCACTTGGATTGTACTTTGCACTTTTTAGCTTTTTGGTCGTTTGCGTCTTCGATTCGTCGAATCTGTCTTTTGTCTTCACCTTTTATTATTTAAACGAATATCACTTGTAAATAGAACAACTTCAACTAAAAGCTTGTCTTTCTTGAAGGATAATGCTATGAAATATATGTTCGTTTTTAGCATTATCAAATATTCCCACACTTGAGCGTTGCTTGTCCTCAAGCAATATAGAACTTGAATATAGATTTACTAGAATCACTTCTTTATTCTTGACACTTTATACATCAGTGATTTTAATACGGCGGTATAAACAATGGTAGTAACGATGTGGTTTACAGTCCCACATGACTATAAAAAATTAGATCTTTTAGGGAAATTGGATCTTTATGAAAACATTTGATCTTTTGATATTTCAATCTAGCTTTTACTCTAGATTAGTTTTCCGGAATAACCCTTCACCGGTGTTTGCAAATTGTTTTTGTGGGTTTTGTGGGTTTTGTGGGTTTCAAATTTGAAACTTTTAGCTCAAAACTTATGGTTTTGTGTCACCCACTTGCTAACCTTGTATTGAGAACGCAACACATCCAGTTTACTTGCTCCGTATATTACCTTTCGGTAAACTACCGTCCAATTGTAAAGGAAAGCGTTGAACAAGCAACTGTTAAGGCAATGTCCCGTGACATGCTTTTGATTATGGTCTATATCGTGTCAGATGCAATTACTATCCTTTGTAGGAGCAATAGTAAAGATCACCCTATAGTTTTTCAGTCTGGCACAAGGTCCTGTCTTCGACCATGCTATGCAACCACCGTTCTTACGGTTGACACCTGATTTGGTTCAGATGACCTAATAAATTCCAGTGAATTCTTAGGATTTTACGTTAAATGGTAATGAACGCATTGAAAATAGGTTTTCAGAAAACAAATCGGTTTGTAATTTGATCAAAATATTTTCTCGTTTAAGCTCGAGTTTAGATATCATCGAATTCCATGAGTTTAAATTCTCAATCTTTAAGGTCAATCTCAAGGATTGAGTAATATCAGGCTTAAAAGCTGATTTTTGATCTTTTAAGGAGATTATCCTTTCTGGGGATCTGATTCATTAGTCTTATAAGCTAATTTACACGGTGCCCCCCATTGTACGAGACAGATCCTCTCATGGTTAGGATAAGTCTGACCACTTGGCGACTCTGTTTGATGCTGAGGTCCGTGGATTTCCAGCTGATTTTCGAGAAAACTATTCAAGATTTTTTGTAGACTCTACAACTGGTCTGGACGACAACTTCCTGACCTAAATCAAGAAGCGCGTGTCTTTTTCTCGAAAGACTTTACTTCCTTTTAAATTCCATTTATATTACAATAAACTGGGTAAAACTGATTAATATCGTCCAAAACAAAAGTATCTTCAATTATTTATACAAAAATATGTGATATATGTTCTAAATAACTTGGTAAATTTTTCCCACACTTGGCTTTTATTTTCCTTTCTTTGCCTTTTTATTCTCCTCTATTCCATTTTAAATGAATTCAAGCGTTTTGTGTTGTTTCTCAATTTATGTCCTTTCCGAGGTAACAATAATATCGGTGTTAACACCTAGTTTTATCGCTCATAAATATGTATAAACATGATTTTGAATTCAGTTATTTGAAAATTTTAATTTTTTTTACTAGAAGTGGGTAGTCAGTATATAAGACTAGGGCTGTTCTTTATTATCAGAGAGCACTAGATTCTAATACAACTAATGCGTTACTAGTATTTTTAATGGTAACCAAGTGTTTAAATTAAAATTTTAAAACCCGAAAGAATTTAATCCCTTCCCACACTTAAGATCTTGCAATGCCCTCATTTGCAAGAAATCAATAGCAATTTAAATTATTGAGGGTGATTAGCGTAGAAAAATGACTAAATTTTACCAAAGTTTCCAAACATATTGTTGTTTGTGTTGAATGATAAATAGTGCACATCATTTGTTCATTCCGTCTGTTGTTACATCACACTTGTTTTTCGTTTTGTCATCAAAATTAATAGCTTTTGCTGAACTTAATGCCAGTCTTTGAAAATGCGCTGTTTTACCCTGTTGTGTACATGAGATAAAATACATACAATACAAATATAAACATGCAAGGTAATTTGAAATGGGACTTAATATCCCACTTTCAAATTACAAAAATGAAATATTAGTACAAAATAATAAAAATATTAAACATTACGTTAAAGTATCAAAATGTTAAATGTTTAGCATAAATAGGTAAAAATAATAAAAGAGAAGACATCACCAATGGAACACTATTGATTTGGATAAGGGTTCCAGTTCATATCATCGTTCGGGTCCCTTGGTTGGTGATAGGTGTTCTGGTAGGCTTGATTTGGGTCGTACAGGTAAAAGGGTGGTCACATGTCGGGCTGATGTGGTGGATAGTAAGCAGGCCGAGTCGGGATGTAGTTATTTGGTACCTGATATGATAGCTGGCTCAAGATTTGGTGCTGATGAACTTGCCAGCTATCGTGTTGGCGTCGCCTGGAAGTCTCATACTCATTCGCGGCTTGCCACTGCTCATTCCGACGATGCCTAGCCTCGTTAGTCAATTCTACCTCATCTATACACTGGAAAAGGTCAGTAGCACTATCCCTAATGACATCCCTAATGTCATCCGCTTCCTCCATCTCCTCATCCGAACCCCTCTCTACCTGTGGATGGCGGCCCTGATATTGTATTGCCTGATTGCGTCTCCTAGTTAATACCTTTACACCTTGATAGACTTGCAAACCTAAAGTCTCGTCCTGCCCTACATACCATCATCGGACCCCCTTGATCCCTATCTACACCTAAATACTCTCCAATGAGAGTAACAAAAATACCTCCTCCTATTATTCCCCCTTCCTGTATACCTTCCACCATTTTGGACAGATAAAAACCAACACAGTAGGGGATATTAAAAAAGCCTCTAGTGTCTCGAATGCACTTAAGGTAAAATAAATCGTGTAAGGTCATTTTCTCCTTGTTGTTACCTCTTTGTGTAATCGAGTTTGCTAAGAATCTATGTATTATACGAAGCTCGGCTTTATTAATATCTAAATAGGAGTGTCTTCCTCCCCGCTTAAAAACATTATAATTTGACATACGCCTCCAGATGGCGTTAGCGTCAAAATTTCTATCTATCCGCTCACCATGATAAATCAAATTTGTACAATCAGGTGATAGTAATTCAGCGGGAGTGTAAATCTGTAAAGCCCTGGCCATGTCCAGCATGGACATCTTACGGCCAAGTAAAAATCTAAGAAAACTCTTATCATCTAACCTATCTACATCCTTATTAAAAGCTATAGTACTCATTAGCTCAACACACCACTCTTTATATACATGCCTACGAGTGGTAAATAAACGTTCCCCATCAGAAAAAGAAGAGCTGCCATACTTTTGGATTAGATGCTGCCTAACTGGGTTAGCTAGGTAGACCATTTCCAAAGGCTCCCAATCTATTACCCTTGGTACTTCTACATTTTTGGTCCAAAGCTTAAATTTGTTACTTTGGTACGTCGGGTAATCTCTCCAACTTCTATCAATCCTTAAATTGGGATGCAACTGTTCTTCATGAATTGTTGGGTGTTCTATTATATGGTGAATGGGAAATACTACGCAGGTAATAAAAAATTGTGGTTCGGGTTCATAGTATGGTACGTGTTGATCATAATGTTGTTGTTGTTCAGGTTGTTGTTCCGGTTGTTGTTCCGGTTCGTGATATTGCATCTCTGGCTGTGGTTTCGGATCAGGTTGCCTAGACGATGATGCACTGTCCGTATCTGTATTTCTCTGCAAAACACATTAAACACAAAATTTGTGCATCCAAATATGCATTAGTGTTGGCAAAATAACAAATTAAAACAATTACAATAACATGTTTAATCCATATTAAACTTATACTCATTTTCATATTTTTATCAATTCTACAATTTTTCAAATAAGCACATATGAAAATGTTTTCAAAGTTCATAAGCTTTTATCTCAAATAACATGTCAAAATAATCATTACTAACAATTAAACAAGTTTCAAATGGCATTTATATCAAATTAATCAAGTTCATGAATTTTATACTTAAAAAGTCTATTTTGATGCTCAAAAATCATGTTTAGGATCAATGTTTGGATCATTTAGCTACCTAAAAATGTTACACTACTTAATTTAGCAATAATTCATGACAAAAATCGGCCATAACCTGAATATATCAAAAAGTCCCAAATTGCTCAAGAACACAAACCCTAGATTTCTAAAATTTTTGAAGTTTTTGGCTTCAAATCATGTTAAATAGCATCAATCTAGGTTATACATGCATAATATACTAACAATTTAACTCTAATTACGCTAGAAATTAACAAAATCAAATTAGGACAAATATTTGTAATTATCACAAAAATTAGGAAATTTATGAGTTTAGGGGTGAAAATTTTACCTTTTTGCTTCCTCATCTGAAGAAAGGCATGATTATAGCGGATTATAGCACGAAATTTGGTTGATTTTGGTGAAAAATTGGGAATTTTTGAGAGTGTTTGTGTGTGTGTTCGTGTTTATGTGTGTGTATGTTGTGTGGATACAGAGCAGCTCGCTGGGATTTTTGTATCTGCCCAGTTTTTCTGTCCCATGCGATCGCATGGCTACCCCGTGCAATTCCCATGCGATCGCATGGAGTCCAGGGTTTTTTTGTTTTTTTTATATATAAAACCTTTTACTTATAAAACACTTAATTAATTTTAAAAATTTGTTTTCTTTTAGTATGAGGGCGTTTCGGATCTTTGTCCTAGTTCTTCTCTCGACAAAATTTTAAAATTTGTCACTTTAAAGCGTTGTTTTAAAAGCAAAGATTTTTGGGTTTTTTTTAATGTTTTTGCATACATTAGATCAATGAGATTAAAAATAATGATAATAAAATTTCTCGTCCCTCCCTTGGGTAAAGCAATTTCGGTTCAATTACCTAGTCTTTAACTCACTACGAATTTTAAATATCAAATTTTTAACTTAATGAAATAAAGTAAATTTTTGTTTTTAAATTCACACCAAACATTAAATTTAAAATGCATAAAATTAAAAATTCATATTAATATTATTAATATTTTTATACATTAATTTTACAAACTTAAATTGAAAATATTTATTTTTAAAATATTTAAAAACATAAATATATTGATTTTAAAAATTTACAATAATAATTTAATATTAATTTAAAAACAAGGTAAAAATTAAAATTAAAAATCTTTTTGGTCTTTTATCCCACTTTAATCAATCAAATATTATCAAAAATATACGCCCCTCTTTTGGGTAAAGTAATTTCGGATATTTTACCTAGTTTTACTCTTGACGAATTTCTGAAATATTTTGGATTGATTGATTAAAGATATTTATACCTTAAGAATAAACGGTAAATTTCGTAGTGATGTAATAAATTTTTGTATGATATCAATAATTTCGGTTTCGCATACCTAATTTTATTGAATATCAATTTAATACTTTATAGCAAATGATTCAGCGTTTATTATCAAAAGGTTAAAAGTAATAAAATAAAATAAAAACTGTACATACTTACCAATGAGAAAGAATTCTCAGAGACCTGCTTTAGCCGACTCATAGGAGAGTCATGTGATTTGGTTTTCCATAGATACATAAGCGTAACCTCGATTTTTCAATAACTTTTCTTATAAACATATGAACGGTCCTTCTCTGCATAAAGTAACAAATTCGGTATTTGAATATGTTTGATTGTTCGAACATTTACCTTCGTGTGACCATTTTCCGCATTTATGACATCTTTCAAGGTGTCGTGCTCTTCTTTTTGTTGCGGATTTTGATTTTCCTTTACCAAAATGTGTCTTATGATGATTCTTCCTGAGTTCTTTCCTCACTTCGTCCATTTTTCCTCTTATGAATGATACTAGTTCACTCGGAAGTGTGTCATTTTTACGTTTAGTAATCATAGCGTGTAGTAGTAGACCATGGTTCAGATCAAAGGAATTCTTCATCTCGTAAAACCTAAAAGAAATAAAAATTCAGAATGGAGGGAGAAGACTAGTTCTTTAGGGTCTGCTAGGGAAAGACCATTCGGATTCCATTCTCGAGAACTACACGAAAACAGAAAATCTAACTCTAACAGAAATATATATTATCCTTAAAAAGACTTGATTCTCCCCACACTTAGTTAGCTGTGGTGTCGAAATTGTGATTAACTTCGTTTTCAATTGGACTATCAACAACTTGTATATCTCCGACTTTTGCTTCAAGCCAATTGTTGATTTCCTCTGTAACTTTCACAAATTCAACTAACATTATCTTTTCTTTAGGCGACAAATTATATACTAATCGGTTACATAACTTAAAGTTCCCCTTAATCCTAGCATCTTGAATCCGTTTATAAAGTTTCTTCGTTGAACTATTGAAAACGGGTTCATCTAATTTCGTATCAATAACGGGGTTCTTTGTTATCGGGTTATCGTTAGGTGTTTCTTCATCTTCCCCACACATAGGCATTTTTATGGGTTCAACAGTTTTGGTTGGTGGAGATCTATACTTTCGGTTCACAAAGGTGACCGATTTGTCACCATCCCTTAGTGTCATTCTACCTTCTCTTACATCAAAGAACGCCGCGGTGGTTGCGAAAAATGGGCGACCTAAAATTAGAGGAATATCAAGGTCTTCCTTTATATTAATAACTATGAAGTTTGCAACAAAGGTCAAACTTCCCACTTTAACAAGCAAATTATTGGCAATTCCAACCGGGTGTTTAATGGTTTGATCAAATAATTGAACACCTATTCTGGTTGGTCTTAATTTACCCACACCTAATCTTTTGTACAAGGAAAGAGGCATAACATTTGCACTTGCTCCTAAATCTGCGAGTCCATTATACATAGAACCATCATTAAGCAAGCAAGAAATGATAAATTCACCACGGTCTCCTACTTTAGTAAGTAGAGTTGGTTTGTTAACCTTTTCCAAGTGATCTTTTCTTAGTTCTTTCACTTCTACTTGAGCTTCTTGTTCACATTTTTCTTCGTTTCTTAGAATGGGAGGTTTATATAGAAATTCTTCTTCATCACTCCAATTTGAAGCTTCTCCGTTTTCCAATTTTGGTTTTTTATATGTTATTGATAACATATTTATGTTTTCATTCTGAGGGTTTTCTTGAGTGGTGAAATTATGATTAACTTCATTGTCAACTTCCATCGGACCATGTATGTAATGTTTAACTCTGTGACCATTAACTTTAAATTCAATCCCATTTGAATTTATTAACTCTATTGTTCCGTATGGGAAAACTCTTTTGACTACGAATGGTCCAGACCATCTAGATTTCAATTTTCCCAGAAATAGCTTGAATCGTGAATTGAAAAGAAGGACTCTGTCTCCTTCTTTAAATTCTTTTGAACTTCTGATTCTTTTATCATGCCATTTCTTTGTTCTTTCCTTATAGATTAACGAATTTTCGTATTCTTCATGTCTTAATTCTTCTGATTCATTTAGTTGACTTAACCGTAGACGTACAGCTTCATGCAAATTAAGATTACATGTCTTCAAAGCCCAAAATGCTTTGTGCTCAATTTCTACTGGAAGGTGACATGATTTTCTGTAAACGATTCTAAAAGGTGTGATTCCAATTGGAGTTTTGTAGGCTGTTCTAAAAGCCCAGAGTGCATCCTCCAATTTCATGGACCATTCCTTCGGATTTGATCCTACGGTTTTCTCTAGAATACGTTTTAAAGCTCGGTTGGTATTTTCAACTTATCCATTTGTTTGTGGATGATAAGCGGTTGAGATTTTATGAGTTACTCCATATCTTTTGAGAACTTTCTCAAGTTGATTATTACAAAAATGAGTACCCCGATCACTTATTAAAGCTTTCGGTGTTCCGAACCTAGCAAAAAGACGTTTTAAGAAGTTGACTACAACTCGTGCATCGTTAGTTGGGAAAGCTTGTGCTTCCGCCCATTTAGATACATAATCAATGGCAACGAGAATGTAGAGATTATTATGAGATTTTGGAAATGGACCCATAAAGTCAATACCCCAAACGTCAAATACTTCACATACTTGAATGACATTTTGTGGTATTTCATCAAGTTGACTTATTTTTCTGGCCCTTTGACAAGCATCACAGGATTTACAAAGAAGGTGTGCGTCTTTGAAAATTGTAGGCCAATAGAATCCAGCATCATAGACTTTTCTTGCTGTAAGTTGAGGCCCATAATGCCCTCCTGTTGTCCTGTGTGACAATGTTTTAAGATTTGACTAGCTTCATCTCCGAATACACATCGGCGTATTATTCCATTGGGACAACTTTTAAACAAATGTGGATATTTCCAGAAATAGTGTTTTATATCACTAAAGAATTTCTTTCGTTTTTGGTACGACAACCCTTTTTCAAGGAATCCACATACTAAGTAGTTTGCATAGTCTGCAAACCATGGAATTTCACTATAATCAATCTTCAAAAGATATTCATCAGAAAAGTTATCTTGTATAGCCGATTCATTTAGAACTTCTAATTTGGGATTTTCAAGACGAGAAAGATGATCCGCGGCGAGATTTTCTGCTCCCTTTTTGTCTCGGATCTCAATATCGAACTTGTGTAAGAGTAAGATCCAACGGATTAATCGTGGTTTGGCATCTTGTTTTGAAAATAGGTATCTAAGAGCAGAATGGTCGGTATAGACCACCGTTTTAGCTAAAACGAGATATGAACGAAATTTATCAAAAGCAAAGACAATGGCAAGGAGTTCTTTTTCAGTAGTTGTGTAATTCGTTTGTGCTTCTTGTAACGTCTTACTAGCATAATAAATAGGTTGAAATCGTTTTTCAATCCTTTGTTCTAAAACGGCTCCTATTGCAAAATTACTTGCATCGCACATAAGTTCAAATGGTAGATTCCAATTTGGAGTTATAATGATCGGCGCATTAGTGAGTTTTTATTTAAGAATATTAAAAGATTTGATGCATTCATCCGAAAAGATGAATGGAGCATCCTTTTCTAGGAGTTTATTCATAGGAGTGGCAATTTTAGAAAAATCTTTTATGAAACGTCGGTAAAAACCGGCATGCCCTAGAAAACTCCTAACTCCTCTAACATTGGTGGGATGTGGAAGTTTAGCAATTACATCTACTTTAGCTCTATCGACTTCAATTCCTTCTTTTGAAATTTTATGACCAAGAACGATGCCTTCTTTAACCATGAAATGGCATTTCTCCCAATTAAGAACTAGATTTGATTGTTCGCATCTAATAAGCATTCGTTCAAGATTAACTAGACATGTTTCAAAAGTATCACTGAAGATTGAAAAGTCATCCATGAAAACTTCCATGCATTCTTCCATCATGTCGTGAAAAATAGCCATCATGCACCTTTGAAAGGTTGCAGGGGCGTTGCAAAGTCCAAATGGCATGCGTTTGTAAGCAAAAGTACCATAAGGGCACGTGAATGTGGTTTTTTCTTGGTCCTCGGGTGCTATTGAAATTTGAAAATATCCGGAAAAACCGTCAAGAAAAAAATAGTAACTATTCCCGGCTAATCTTTCCAACATTTGATCAATGAAAGGTAAGGGAAAGTGATCTTTTCTGGTAGCGTCATTTAATTTTCTGTAATCAATACAAACACGCCATCCTGTTACAATCCTAGTAGGAATAAGCTCATTTTTTCATTTGTGATGACAGTCATGCCACCTTTCTTAGGCACGCATTGAACTGGGCTTACCCATGGACTATCAGAAATTAAATAAATTAAACCTGCATCTAGCAGTTTAATAATTTCTTTCTTAACAACATCTTGTATATTAGGATTTAGTCTTCGTTGGTGTTGCACATAGGTTTTATGACCTTCTTCCATAAGGATTTTATGTGTGCAATACGAAGGACTTATACCTTTAATGTCATGAATCTTCCATGCAATAGCTGGTTTATGAGCTTTTAGCACAGAAATGAGTTGAGATTTTTTATTTTCCGTAAGAGAAGACGATATTATTACAGGTAATTCAGATTCACCATGTAAATAAGCGTATTCCAAATGGTTTGGAAGTGGCTTTAACTCTAATGTCTGTGGTTCTTCTATCGATGATTTGTATTGATATCTGTCTTCTTCTTTTAACATTTGAAGTTCTTCTATTGTTGGTTTGTATTCATTAGCCATGAGTGCGGCTAACATTTTAGCTTCATCAATTGATTCAGTTCCTTCTCCTAAAGAACATTCTCCTGTTCCTTGTAATTCTGGAAATTCTTCTAACAATTCTGCATGTGAATCTATAGTTTGAATATAATAACATGTATCATCTGCAGATTGCGGTTGTTGCATGGCTCTATCAAAAGAAAAGGTAACACTCTCATCCTCTATACTTAGGATCAATTTCTTACCAAACACGTCTATTAATGCTTTAGTCGTGTTTAAGAATGGTCTTCCTGATATGAGAGGAACTCGAGAATCTTCTTCCATGTCCAGAATAACAAAATCTACTGGAAATACTAAAGTACCAACTTTAACTAGCATGTTCTCCATTATCCCTCTAGGATATTTTACTGATCGATCGGCTAGTTGTATGCTTATTCTTGTTAGTTTTAATTCTCCGAGGTCTAGTTTAGTGTATAATGAATATGGCATTAAATTTATACTAGCACCTAAGTCTGCCAATGCTTCTATTGAACTAAGACTACCCAGAAAATATGGAATTGTGAAACTTCCTGGATCTGATAATATTTCTGGTATCTTATTCAACAGTACTGCAGAACAATTTGCATTCATAGTAACAGCCGAAAGTTCTTCCATTTTCTTTCTATTTGTGATTAGATCTTTCAGGAATTTAGCATACATTGGCATTCCTGAAATCACATCAATGAAAGGAAGATTTACATTTATTTGTTTAAACATATCCAAGAATTTGGATTGCTCGGCTTCAAGTCTTTCTTTTCTCATTTTACTCGGGTAAGGAAGCGGTGGTTGATATGGTTTAACATAAGGCCTTGCCTTAACTGTGTTATCTTCATTAACCTTTTTAACTACCGGTTCTTTTTTCTTATCTTGATCAGATTGTAGTGCCTGTGTAGTAGGAATAGAGTCATCAGAAATTTCAGGTATTTCAGGTAGTTTAAGTGTAATACCACTTCTTGTGGTAATGGCTTTAGCTGTTTCATTATGGGGGTTTGCATTTATATCGCTAGGTAGACTTCCCGGTTTTCTTTCACCTATCAACCTTGCTAGGTTGCTTACTTCTTGTTCCAAATTTTGGATAGAAGCTTGTTGATTTCTAAATGTTTGAGCATTTTGTTCATTGGTTTGTTTCTGAGATGTGAAAAATTGCCTTTGAGATTCAACTAGCTTCAACATCATATCTTCTAAATTTGGCTTTTTATCATCGGTTTGTAGTGGTTTATTTTGAAAAATAGGTCTTTGTTGATTGTAAGTATTGTTAGATACTTGTTGATTGCTCGGACCTTGTTGGTTGTTGTATGGAACATTTCGGTTATAATTCTGATTTTGATTGTAGTTTGGTCTTGGCGGTTGATAATTATTCTGATAATTATTTCCAGGCCTTTGTTTCATGTATGAAACATTTTCTCGTTGTTCCATTGTTTGTTCAATACTAAGACAATCTTTTGTCAAATGTGGTCCTCCACACTGCTCACAACTAATTCGTATTGAGTGAATATCTTTAGTCATCTTTTCCATTCATCTCTTGAAAGCATCTATCTTTGCGGAAATGGAATCAAAGTTATGGCTAGAATCGGCTCTAGCCGCTTTAGATGATCTAACGATATCTTTTTCTTGATGCCACTCATGTGAGTGGGAAGCTGTGTTATCAATAATTTTGTAAGCTTCAGTTGCGGTTTTCTTCATAATGGAACCACCAGCTGCTATGTCGATGTCTTTTCGTGTAGTAATATCGCATCCTTGGTAGAATATTTGTACTATTTGATAAGTGTCTAAACCATGTTGCGGACATCCTCTCAATAACTTTCCAAATCTTGTCCACGCCTCATATAGAGTTTCATTTGGCTTTTGCGTGAACGTAACAATTTCTCCTTGAAGTCTCATGACTTTAGATGCCGGAAAGAATTGTTTAAGAAAATTTTCAACTAAAACATCTCATGTATCAATCGCCCCTTCAGGTAACGATTCTAACCAATCTTTGGCTTCTCCCTTTAAAGTCCAGGGAAATAACATGAGATTTATCTGTTCATCCTCAACTTCTCTAATCTTAAATAGAGTACAAATTCTATTAAAGCTGCGAAGATGTTCATTTGGATCTTCCTTCGGCGCACCACTAAATTGGCATTGATTAGTTACCATGTGTAGGATTTGTCCTTTGATTTCATAATCTGGCGCATTAATGTCTGGTTGAGTAATTGCGTGACCTTGGCCAGTGCGTTTAGCCCTCATTCGGTTTTCCATACTTAGAGGTACCAGATTATCCATGATTGAATTTGTTGAATCTGAATCACTAGAGGATTCTGAATTAATGGTTTCTTCCTCGACAATCTCTGGATGAGTGATTTGTGGTTCAGGAGGAATGATTAGTGGTTCAGGATCTCTGAATTGTCCCTGAATATCCTCCTGATTCTCAATTGTGAGGTCGGGTTCAAAAAATGGATTATCAGAAATTTGAATTGGAGTACTTGGTCGACTAGATGACGATTCTAAAGAAAAATCAACGGCGACAATGTTGGCTAGATGTCTTGATTGAGTTACAGGTGGTGAACGTATGAAAGGTGGTGAACGTTTTGCTCGGTGCATTCACTGAATATCCTATTAGTTATAAAAGATAAAAATTATATAAGCTATCAAATTAATAGAGTTTTCTGATTTTGCCCACGTTTCGAATAGCCAATAGATGCAGCAGGTAGCTAGGACCCTTTAAATCGGAAGCCCACAACTCGCCACTAACAAATCCAACTATTACTACGAACCAGAAAATTTTGGATGTCTATTAATTTAACCACTTAAAATAATTTTTCGTCGAAATTTTGAAGAAGATAAAAATCGATGTCCAAAAAACTAGAGCGTAGAAATGAGAAAGAAAAAGAGTGCGTCGAAAAACGTTGAAAAAAAAATCGAAAAATAAGCGTCAAAAAATAAGAAAATGCAGCGTCGAAACTTAAAAAGGAATTCTAAACGAAAAATGGCAATTACTTAAAAGGTACTAAAATTTATAAACGGCGTCGCAGAATTCTAAAGCATCTAAATCTTAATCTAAAGAAAAAGCACTTAAGAGATTTTACGGCAAAGCCTAAAAATCTAGAAATAAAAATAACTACGGCAAAAACTATATCTTAAAACTAGTTACGAACGATAAAATATACAATATACGAATAACAATTAACAAGATACAAAATTTAAAAATAAAACTTAAAGTTTTAAAAATACAATTTTTATAAAAATATTATTTTTATATTATTATTTTATAAAAGGTACTAATTTATAAATTAATAAAACTAAATAAAACTTAATATTACAAATTTAATTAAAACTAAAATTAAAAACTAATTAAATAATTAAAACCTAATTAGGTTAAACAATAATAATATTAATTAATTTAAAATCCTAAATCCGTAATTATGGCGTACCAGGTTTCAGCTGTCAGAACTTCTCATGCGGTCGCATGAGATATAAAGGTCTGGGCCATGCGATCGCATGGGGTGTGGATCCAGGCCAGCTGATGGGCTGCTACAGTATTCGGCCCTTTTACTTTTACTTATTATTTTTTTTATTTTTAATTTTACAAAATAATATGTAATACTAAAAAAAAAAAAATCTTACTTATTAGTTTTATTTTTTAACAAAAGAAAAATAAAATTATAAACTTTTTAATTTTAACTAAACTTAAAAATATAGATATGTATTTTTCTTTTTCTTGTTTTTATATTTTTGTTTTAAAAAAAAATATTTTTACAAAAGTAAATTAAGACTTAATAAAAATCTTTTTTATAGCGTTTCGCTTCGGCGTTTGAGTGTTCTCCGGCAGCAGCGCCAAAAATACTTGATGTGTGCGAGGTGTAGTACGAAATAGTTATATTTTTGTTACGAAATACTATTAAATACGATACAATTTTACACAAGTTATTTATTTATTTATAGAGTGGATATACCTAAACCTTGCTACAACACTATATGCAGTGTATCTAATCGTAAAGTAGTGTAGTTTTTAGTAAGTCCGGTTCGTTCCGCAGGGAGCTAGCCAAGTTTAATGCTATATTTTTAAAACTATATTTGTATATATATATATATATATACACAAATATAAATATATATATATATATATATATATATATATATATATACAAATATATATATATATATATATATATATATATATATATATATATATATATATATATATATATATATATATATATATATGTATAAGTAGTGTTATTATTATTATAAAAGGGGATTTTTACCGTTTAATGACCGGTTTGTCGATTTTATGTCTTAAGTCGCAATTAAAACCTAATGTAAAATATTAAATATACAAATGACTTAATTTAAAGCGCAAAGTAAATGAAGATAATAAAATTGCGATAATTAAAAGTGCGATAAATAAAATGACGATAAATAAAATTGCCATAATTAAAAGTACGATGAGATATAAAATAAAGGAATTATGCTTATTTAAACTTCCGTAATCATAATGTTCGACTTATTGATTTTAATTTATTACCATGGGTTAATTGTCCTTTGTCATGGATTATTCGATATGTCCATACGGTTTTGTCCATAATAGTCCATCAGTCATAAATATAAAGTGCGAGGATCTTCGTCAAATTATCCTTATACCCGAAGTCAAATATTCCAACTAATGGGGACTTAAACTGTAACAAGGTCTTAATACTTTGTTTAATAATTACACCAGGATATCGACTGCGTGTAACCCAAGGTTTTAATACTTTGTTAACAATTACACCAATTACCCTTGAATGTAATCCACCCCTGTTTTAATGAGTCCATTAATTATTAATCCATCCCCGTGTCCGGTCAAATGAACAATAATTCGTATTTATAGATATCCCGCCCACCGTACCCGATTAAGCGTATGTGGTTATATATAGATACGTCAAATTGTAATCTTTATATTAAATTAACGAGGTATCGTTTAGTTAATATAAAGCCCATTAATAGTCCATAGTCCAATTTTCACAAGTGTCGTTCTTTTGTCCAAACTCCAATTATGGTACAAAGCCCAATTACCCCGTCTTTAATATTTAGCCCAACATCACGATTACTTCGGCTTAAATAAGCATAATAATAACTTAGCTACGAGACATTAATTTAAAAAGGTTGAACATAACTTACAATGAGTATTAATCGTGTAGTGTTACACGGACAGAATTTTAACTTATAAACTTACAACATTCGCTACCATAACCTTATTATTATTAATCTTAAATTAAAATTAAAATTATAAATATATATATATATATATATTTGAGAGATAGAGAGTAGATGAATATTGTGTAAAAATTCGTCGACCAAACGTTGCAATTTATAGGACTTGGCCATGTACAGTGCACCATGCAATCGCATAGATTTAAAGCCTCCAGGCCATGCGATCGCATGGCCTCCTTTTTCTGGTCACATATGATTCCAAAACGTGGGCTGCTCGTATTTAAATATTATATAATATAATATATATAATTTTATATAATTATATATATATATATATATTATATTATATTCTTGTACATCGTTGACTTGTAATTTTAGGCCCGTTGCGTCTCGCGTTGATAGTTGGTTCATGTCCCGGTTCTGAATTTTTGAACGTCCTTTCGTACGATTTAATATCTTGTACTTTACGTTTTGCGACTTGTACTTTTATAATTTTGAGACGTTTTTCATCAATAAATTGAACCACTTGGATTGTACTTTGTACTTTTTAGCTTTTTGATCGTTTGCGTCTTCGAATCGTCGAATCTGTCTTTTGTCTTCACCTTTTATTATTTAAACGAATATCATTTGTAAATAGAACAACTTCAACTAAAAGTTTGTCTTTCTTGAAGGATAATGCTATGAAATATATGTTCGTTTTTAGCATTATCAGTGATACTTCACGTGAACTTAGAGTCAAGATATAGGCTCCATTAGTTTGTAATTTTGTGAGATATTTCATGCTAGTTTCCAAATGATGGTTCCCACACATTTAGGTGACTCATTAAGGCTGCTAAGAGCTGATCATTGAAGCATATATACCAATAGTATGTACATCTAGGAACTAGGTATTGTACAAGTACGAATACGGTTGCATACGAGTAGAATTGTTGATGAAAATGAATGAGAATGTAATTGTAAGCACTTTTGTTAAGTAGAAGTACTTTGATATGTGTCATGAAGTCTTTCAAAAGTGTATTAATACATCTTAATACACTACATGTATATGCATTTTAACAGAGTCGTTAAGTCATCGTTAGTCGTTACATGTACATGTTGTTTCGGAACCTTTAAGTTAACGATTTCGTTAAATGAATTAATCCCATTGTTATTATATCTAATGAGATGTTAAATTTTTACATTATCATGATAACATGATGTACTAATATATCTTAATATGATATATAAATATTAAGACGTTATTACAACGATGATCGTTACATATAGATATCGTTTTGAATTTCTTAAGTTAGTAGTCTTGTTTTATGTATAAAGTTCATTGTTAATATACATAATGATATACTTACTTATCATTTCATCATGTTAAACATATATATATATATATATGTTCATATATATAATATCATGTCATATACAAGTTATAACGTTCGTGAATCATCGAACAAACTGGGTGGTCAAACGTTAACACAAAATCCGTTTAAATTAATCAAGTCTTAACAAGTTTGATTACTTAACATGTTGGAAATATTTATTCATGTAAATATTAATCTCATATAATATATAATCATGGAAAAGTTTGGGTCACTAAAGTACCTACCCGTTAAATAAATTTCGTCCTGAAATTTTAAGTAGTTGGAGGTGTTGACGTATCATCTGGAAGTAAGTGCGGGTATTTCTTCTTCATCTGATCTTTATGCTCCCAGGTGAACTCGGGTCCTCTACGAGCATTCCATCGAACCTTAACAATTGGTATTTTCTTTTGCTTAAGTCCTTTAACCTCACGATCCATTATCTCGACGGGTTCTTCAACGAATTGTAGTTTTTCGTTGATTTTAATTTCGTCTAAAGGAATAGTGAGATCTTCTTTAGCTAAGCATTTCTTCAGATTTAAGACGTGAAAGGTATTATGTACGCCAGCTAATTGTTGCGGTAATTCAAGTTGATAAGCTACCGGTCCGACACGATCAATAATCTTGAATGGCCCAATGTATCTCGGGTTTAGTTTTCCCCATTTTCCAAAATGAACAACACCTTTCCAAGTTGATACTTTAAGCATGACCATGTCGCCAATTTCAAATTCTATATCTTTTCTTTTACTGTCAGCGTAGCTCTTTTGTCGACTCTGGGCAGTTTTCAACCGTTGTTGAATTTGAATAATTTTCTCTGGAGTTTCTTGAATAATCTCCGGACCTGTAATTTGTCTATCCCCCACTTCACTCCAACAAATCAGAGACCTGCACTTTCTACCATAAAGTGCCTCAAACGGTGCCATCTCAATACTCGAGTGGTAACTGTTGTTGTAGAAAAATTCTACTAACGGTAGATGTCGATCCCAACTATTTCCAAAATTAATAACACATGCTCGTAGCATGTCTTCAAGGGTATGTATCGTCCTTTCACTCTGCCCATCATTTTGTGGATGATAGGCAGTACTCATGTCTAGACGAGTTCCCAATGCTTGTTGTAACGTCTGCCAAAATCTTGAAACAAATCTACCATCCCTATCAGAGATAATAGAGATTGGTATTCCGTGTCTGGAGACGACTTCCTTCAAGTATAGTCGTGCTAACTTTTCCATTTTATCATCTTCTCGCATTGGTAGAAAGTGTGCTGATTTGGTGAGATGATCGACTATTACCCAAATAGTATCATAACCACTTGCAGTCCTTGGCAATTTAGTAATGAAATCCATGTAATGTTTTTCCATTTCCATTCCGGGATTTCAGGTTTTTGAAGTAGACCTGATGGTTTCTGATCTTCAGCTTTTACCTTAGAACACGTCAAACATTCTCCTACGTATTTAGCAATATCGGCTTTCATACCCGGCCACCAAAAATGTTTCTTGAGATCTTTGTACATCTATCTCGCTCCGGGATGTATTGAGTATCTGGTTTTATGTGCTTCCCTAAGTACCATTTGTCTCACATCTCCAAACTTTGGTACCCAAATTCTTTCAGCCCTATACCGGGTTCCGTCTTCCCGAACATTAAGATGTTTCTCCAATCCTTTGGGTATTTCATTCTTCAAATTTCCCTCTTTTAAAACTCCCTGTTGCACCTCCTTTATTTGAGTAGTAAGATTAGTACGAATAATTATATTCATAGCTTTTACCCGCATAGGTTCTCTATCCTTTCTACTCAAAGCGTCGGTTACCACATTTGCCTTCCCCGGGTGGTAACGAATCTCAAAATCGTAATCATTCAACAACTCAATCCACCTATGCTGCCTCATGTTCAGTTGTTTCTAGTCAAATATATGTTGGAGACTTTTGTGGTCGGTATATATAATACTTTTGACCCCATATAAGTAGTGCCTCCATATCTTTAATGCAAAAACAACAGCGCCCAATTCTAAATCGTGAGTCGTATAATTCTGCTCATGAATCTTCAATTGTCTAGACGCATAAGCAATTATCTTCTTTCGTTGCATTAATACACAACTGAGACCTTTCTTCGAAGCATCACAATAAATCACAAAATCATCATTCCCTTCAAGCAATGATAATATAGGTGCCATAGTTAGCTTTTTCTTCAACAATTAAAACGCTTTCTCTTGCTCATCCTTCCATTCAAATTTCTTCCCTTTATGCATTAATGCAGTCAAGGGTTTTGCTATTTTGGAAACATCTTGGATGAATCTTGTATAGTAACCAGTCAATCCTAAAAATTTACGTATCTGCGTAGGAGTTTTCGGTGTTTCCCACTTCTCAACGGTTTCAATCTTTGCCGGATCAACTTGAATACCTTCTTTACTCACTATATGACCGAAGAATTGAACTTCTTTCAACCAAAATGCACACTTTGAAAATTTAGCGCACAATTTTTCCTTCCTCAACAATTCTAGCACTTTTTTCAAATGTTCTTCGTGCTCTTGATTATTCTTTGAGTAAATAAGTATGTCATCAATGAAAACAATGACAAACTTGTCAAGATATCGTCCATACACTCGGTTCACGAGGTCCATGAACACAGTTGATGCGTTAGTTAATCCAAACGGCATAACAATAAACTCATAATGACCGTAACGCGTTCTAAAAGTAGTCTTTGGGATATCCTCCTCCTTCATCCGCATTTAATGATAACCCGAACGTAAATCAATCTTCAAATAAACAGACAAACCTTGCAGTTGATCAAATAAGTCGTTGATTCCTGGTAGTGGATAGCGGTTCTTGATGGTAAACTTGTTCAACTCTCGATAATCGATACACAATCTGAATGTACCATCTTTCCTTTTAACAAACAAAACAGGAGCTCCCCACGGTGTTGTACTTGGTCAAATGAAACCACGCTCTAAAAGTTCTTGTAATTGGCTTTGTAGTTCCTTCATTTCACTGGGTGCTAGTCTGTATGGAGCACGAGCTATTGGTGTAGCTTTTGGTACAAGGTCTATTTGAAATTTAACGGATCGGTGTGGAGGTAGTCCCGGTAATTCTTTCAGAAATACATCGGGAAATTCTTTTGCGACGGGAACATCATTGATGTTCTTCTCTTCGGTTTGTACTTTCTCGACATGTGCTAGAACAGCATAGCAACCTTTTCTTATTAGCTTTTGCGACTTCAAATTACTAATAAGATTTAGCTTCGCGTTGCTCTTTTCTCCGTACACCATTAAGGGTTTTCCTTTTTCTCGTACAATGCGAATTGCATTTTTGTAACATACGATCTCTGCTCTCTCCTTTTTTAACCAGTCCATGCCAATAATCACATCAAAACTCCCTAACTCTACTGGTATCAAATCAATCTTAAACGTTTCGCTAACCAGTTTAATTTCTCGATTCTGACATATTTCATCTGCTGTAATTAATTTACCGTTTGCTAATTTGAGTAAAAACTTATTATCCAATGGTGTTAATGGGCATCTTAATTTAGCACAGAAATCTCTACTCATATAGCTTCTATCCGCCCCCAAATCAAATAAAACATAAGCAGGTTTATCGTCAATAAGTGTGGGCATTATTTGTTCCTCTAGCCGCTGATCCATAAACTTCACACTTCATCGCACCATGGCCCTTTCTATTACACTTAGTACATGATGTCGTATTGAGCCCAGTCGGATGGTATCCATTACACCTTTGGCATGGTTTCTGCCTCTAGTTGTTATTGTTGGGATTGTTGTTGTTGTTGTTGCGGTTGTTATTATTATTGGAATGGTTGTTGTAGTTGTTGTAGTTATGGTTGGGATTGCTATTGTTGTTGCGGTTAAGGTTACGGTTGTTGTGGTAGTTGATGTGTTTGTGATTGTGATTATTGTTGTTGTTGTTGTTGTTGTTGTTGTTGTTGTTGTTGTTGTTGTTGTTGTTGTTGTTATTATTGTATTGGTGACCCTTGTCACTGTTTTCTTTCCACTTTCTCTTGATTTGTTTCGTGTTTTCTTCTTCGGCCGCCTGCTCTTTAATTCTTCCCTCAATCTGATTTATGAGTTTATGAGCCATTCGACTTGCCTTTTGTATGAAGGCGGGCTCGTGTGAACTCACATCTTCTTGAATCCTTTCTGGTAACCCTTTTAAAAATGCGTCGATCTTCTCTTCTTCATCTTCGAACACTCTTGGACACAATAGGTACAACTCTGTGAATCATCGTTCGTACGTGGTAATGTCGAATCCTTGCGCTCGTAATCCTCTAAGCTCTACCTTGAGCTTATTGACCTCGTTTCTGGGATGGTACTGTTCAGTCATCAAGTGTTTGAATGCTGACCACGGTAATGCGTAAGCAGCATCTTGTCCCACCTGCTCGAGATAAGTGTTCCACCATGTTAACGCAGTACCCGTGAAGGTATTCGTAGCGTACTTTACCTTGTCTTCTTCAGTACATATACTTATGGCAAACACCGATTCGACCTTCTCGGTCCACCATTTTAATCCGATTGGTCCTTCGGTTCCATCGAATTCCAGAGGTTTTGCATGCAGTGAATTCCTTTTAGGAGCATCCTACACGATTTCTTGTGGAATTTGTTCCATTGCTGGATTCAGAGTTATTGTTATTTTGCATCGCAGCCTGTACTGCGGCTATATTTGCAGCAAGGAATGCACGAAAATCTTCCTCGCTCATATTCAAGTTCTGCCTAGTAGTCGGTGCCATTTCCTTCAAAAATAGCCAAAAGAATTAAGTTAATCGTATAGAATATTAAGAGTAGTATGTTGTAGCATAATATGAGTTTATTTTAAAAGCTTTTTCTTCATATTAGCGTTTTATAATTGTGATTAGGGTATTACCTACCCGTTAAAGTTCATACTTAATAGCTAGTACAAAAATTAACTACTACTATCAATATAATATTCTATCATGAAAAACTTTAAATCATTAACATTTCACACTTCAATTTTTGATACAATATCATACAAGCATACAATACCGTTATTTTACATACAGCATGATGTGACGACCCGGAAATTTCCGACCAAATTTAAACTTAAATCTCTATATGATTTCGACACGACAAGCAAAGTCTGTTAAACTGAATCTTAAAAACTTTGAACTGAGTCATGCATACATTTGACTTTTGACTGTTCCCGACGATTCACGAACATTGGTGTGTAAATAATATGTAAATATATATGAATTCTATATGTTAGAAATATTATATATATATATATATATATATATATATATATACATACATATAATATATACATATAAATATATATAATTAATAAATATTAAAGATTCAATAAATTATATAATTGGTAGATATAATATAATATAATAAATGGTAATATATTAAACTTAATTACAAGTTTGAATATAATCGTGATATTAATATTATTATCATTACTAGTATTAATACTAATATTATTAATAAGATTGTTGTAATGTATATATACTAGATATTAAGTTATATACATTATATAACTATTACATATTACATAATTAATAAATGGTAATATTAAAGGTAATTACAAGTTAAGGTATAAGTGTTATATTAATATTATTATTATTATTACTACTTTCATCACCAATATAAATACTAATATTAATATTAAGATCAATATTATTCATATTATCATTATGAAATCCAATACATATAATTGGTTGTGTTATTATTATTTTTATAATTATTATTATCATTAACTCTAGTATTATTAGTATTTTTATGTATTATTAATAATAATATTAATTATTAATATCAATTAATTAAAAATAGAACACACACACACACACACACACACATATATATATATATATATATATATATCTGAATTTTTCAATCAGTTGTACCTCACCATCAAAGTCTTTACTCGTTTCATCAATTCTATATACATACAAAACAGTTAAAGATATTCATCTACTTTATTTATTCTCTTGATTGGAATTAGGAGTACTATCTGTCCAAAATCTGTTACCTATCTTAATCCACTTTATTTATTTTTGTTTTTCTTATTTGTCTTTCTTTTAAAGGATTCTTCTTGTCTACACCCATCACAACCATCCATCCACCACAAACCCATTTAAAAATCATCATTCTGTTTCTTTATTTTATTTCTCTGTCGAGCTCCATATACAAACACCCATTTACAATAAATCACCACCATTCATTTGAAATTCTCGTGACTAGTTACTGTACAATCACCACTAAACAACCATCCTAATCATCACTACCCTATATTTGTTAAATGCTAGACGTTAAACCTAAAAACTACCATATGCACCACTAAAGCTAACATGAGAGCTACTACTAATATTTTTCTGTTTATGTCGAGCAGACCCAGACACAACCCTACTACCACCTCCTCACTACTTCTTGTTTCGGTTTACAGATGCCACCCTACTCCACCACTTGAACAACAACCACTTTCCTTCTCACTCATCTCTCTCTTATTTCTATTACTACCATACATCACCCTCACACCATCATTAATCAAATTTAAAAACCCATTTGAGAACCGACTGTTGCTGCCATATTTACAAACCAAAACACTAGAACTTCGGCTACTGTTAAACTACTGCTACTACATTTTATTCGCAGCCTGTTATCACCGCGATTATCATCATCAAAACCATCACCAAACCACGCTTGTACTGCTGCTAATTTACTGTTTTCATTTGAAGACAACCTACTTTGTTCATTCCCGCAACTGCTGTCTTCTTCCTTCTGTTACTCGGGTACAGCTAATATTTTTCTGTTTGTCTTTCTCTACGAAAACCACAAGACATTTATTGTTGTTGTTATTCGATGGACCTACTTGTATCAATACAGCGACATATATAATATTGAAAGGATAAGTAGAGGGGTCACAAATGGGATATCTTTCTTGGATCCTAATTACCACTTGCCACATGTTTTGTTAGTAAAAGGATATGGCCGACTAAAATGGGAAAAGTAAAAGGGACATCAAAATTTTGTTGTTTGATTCTGCCACTTGAAACTTCCTTTATGATCAAATCATTTAATTAATCCATTTGGGTCGAGAGTTCTTCCTGTTCTATTTTTTTTTCTGAACTGACGTTTTACTTGAGCCAATGATCATGTGACTGTTGGGACGTAAAAACCTTGGTTAATCTGGGCTGCTACCACTATTTTCTTGTACGTGACAGATGACAATGGTATTTAGGATCGTGGAATGATGAAGATGATGTTAAGTAATGATAATGATACATGAAATATTAATGCATGATAATAATATGATAATAATACTGAATGATTATGTGATGAGATTTAGGGTGAATGACGTATGATGATGAAGGAGAAACAGAAATATACGATATAGATACATTAAAGTGGTGGTATTTAATAGAAAGTAGAGTTGGATGAATTGGTTAAAGGTGTTATCGAGTTAGCGGGACGTCGCGGGTTCAAACCCGGACTTGGGCATTTTTTTTTAGAACTACTTCTTTGAGGTAGTTATTTATTATTCATTATTATTCTTATTATTATTACATTATTATTATTATTATTATTATTATTATTATTATTATTATTATTATTATTATTATTATTATTATTATTATTATTATTATTATTATTACTATTATTATTATTAATATTATTATTATTATTATTATTATTATTATTATTATTATTATTATTATTATTATTATTATTATTATTATTATTATTATTATTATTATTATTATTATTATTATTATTATTGTTATTATTAATATTGTTATCATCCTTAAAAATATGATTTTTATCATTTATAAAAGTATGATTATTAGTATTATGATTATCATTTATATTATTATCAAAAGTGTTATTATTGTAATTAGTATCATCATAAATACTAATATTAAGATTATTATTACTTTTATTATTATAAGTATTATTTTTATCATAAAAGGATACAAATTTTTTTTATTTATTATTATTAACATTATTTTACCAAATAAAAAGCTATATAAGAATATATTAAATACATATCACATAACAACAATAATATTTTCATAATAAATACTAATTATTTATTTAAAGTATATCAAATAAATATAGCTAAATTAGTTATTAATGAAACATACAAGTTACTAAAATAACAATTACTAATAATACATCAACCTGTTCGATTACGACTATATATTTTAATATATATAATTGATATAGGTTCGTGAATCAGAGGTCAACCCTGCATTGTTCAGTTTTTCAATGTCATCATATGTATTTTTACTACAAAATACAGTATTGTGAGTTTCATTACTCCCTTTTTAAATGATTTTGCAATATATATTTTTGGGACTAAGAATACATGCGCTGCTTTTATAAATATTTGACGAAATAGACATAAGTACTCAAAAATTACATTCTATGATTGGATTATCGAATCAAATATCACCCTTTTAGCTTGGTAGCCTAAGAATTAGGGAACAGACACCCTAATTGACGCGAATCCTAAAGGTAGATCTACGGGCACTAACTCCCCCCATACTGGAAAATGGTATGCTTTAGTACTTCGAGTTTATATTATACAGACGAGTTTCTGTTTAGGGATATTCTATATGCATTATGTTAATGTCGGTTACCAGATGTTCAATCCATATGAATGATTTTTGTCTCTATGCATGGGACGTATATTTATGAGAATTGGAAATGAAAATCTTGTGGTCTATTAAAATGATGAAAATGATCGATTATGATAAACTAATGAACTCGCCAACCTTTTAGTTGACACTTGAAAGCATGTTTATTCTCAGGTATGAAAGAAACCTTCCGCTGTGCATTTGCTCATATTAGAGATATTACTTAGAGTCATTCATGGCATATTTCAAAAGACGTTGCATTCGAGTCGTCGAATTCATCAAGATTATTACTAAGTCAATTATAGTTGGATATATTATAAAATGGTATGCATGCCGTCAACTTTCAATGTAATGAAAGTTTGTCTTTTAAAAACAAATGCAATGTTTGTAAAATGTATCATATAGAGGTCAAGTACCTCGCGATGTAACCAAATGTAATGTATTCGGCCAGATGGTTTAGGACGGGTCTTTACACATGAAATAAGGCACATGATGACCATAATACCAGGCAGCTGTTAGGACAATTCTAGTGAAACTCAAACTGTTCAGTGAAGGCAATAAAGACATGTAATTCATAAGACCAGAAACAAGTCATGCATTCGGGTTTCACTAGTACTATTTCTCATCCTTGATCAAGCGGGGAATAACCGTTGTGACCGTTGGCAAGGCAGTACGTTGTAACGTCGTCAAAAGGACGGGGGTTACGTAATATCCAACATCGCCGTAATAAGTTAAAAACCTTATCTCTTACCCCAACTACTGAATCTGTCACTTGTGGGAATGTTTCATTAAGAAGTTGCAAACCGATGTTCTTTTTCTCAATTTGATGAGAGGCGAACATCACTAACCCGTAAACGTAACATGCTTCCTTAAGTTGCATGTTTGAAGCCCTTTTTAATGAATGAAATCCTATATTGGGATATTCGGAGTCAAAATAGGCCCTCAACCCATGGCGGAAAATTGCATTAGGGTTTCCCGCACATATAGCCTTATAGAAAATATGACGTAACTTAAGGTTTCCCCAATGCGATATACACCACCTATCGAAGGAAAGCCTTTTATAAACCAAGGCATGCCTGGAATGTCTTTCAAACGTCTTACAAACTAATTTTGCCATAAACAATTGAGCCGAGGAATCCTGACCAACTCTAGACAAGATTTCATCAATCATATCCCGTGGTAGGTCTTCTAAAATATTCGGTTGCCTATCCTTAACGTCCATTTTGTATTTTTATACTGTAAATGAGATGAAAAATTAGATCTTGTAAAGGATGATAGAATACAAACATTACAAGCAATTTTTACAGACAGCATAAAGTACAAGCACACTACAGTACACATATTACACAGCATGATTACAATTTTTTATTCTGACTCACTTGTTTCCTCCTCCTCAGACTTGGTTCGTTTTGCTAATTTCCTAGGGATACATGGTGCTCCTCTAATACGAGCAGTCATTTTCACAAATGGTTTAGAAAAACCTGGTGGCTTAGATGTTCCCGTGTTATAGTTAAAATTTAAGAAATACGGGTGTTTACGGTATACTCCATCGGAGTATTTCATGTTAACATAGAGTTCATCAGATTTGGGATAGGTTTTCTCTATTCTGATAGCTTTTCCCTTATTATTTTCTTTTGTTTTATTAAATTGGGCCGGGGTAATTTCTATAACATCGTCGAAATCCTCATCGGAATCCGATTCATCACAAAATTAGTAATTTTCCCAATATTTTGCTTCCTCGGCGGAAACACCATTGACCATTTTTAACTTTGGTCCATTAGTTGAGGATTTTCTTTTATTTATATATTTTTCTGTGGTTCTTAATATTTCCTCCTCCGGAACCTCTTCTTCCGGTTCCTCTTCTTCCGGTTCTTCTTCTTCTTCTTCCGAAATTTGTGAATCTTCCCAAAATACATTCGACTCTTCATTATTATTAGGTGAGTCAATGAGATTTGTACTAGAGGTAGACATCTATCATACAATAGCAAGAACGTTAAGAGATTAATATATCACATAATATTTACATGAAAAAAAAATATAGTTTCCAACAAAAGTGTTAAGCAATCGTTTTTCAAGTAAACACGGTCGAAGTCCAGACTCACTAATGCATCCTAACAAACTCGGTTAGACACACTAATGCAATTTTCTGGTTCTCTAAGACCAATGCTCGGATACCAACTGAAATGTCCCATTCATATCGATTATAAACGTTTCATATTAATTGATTACGTTGCGAGGTTCTGGCCTCTATATGAGACATTTTTCAAAGACTGCATTCGTTTTTATAACAAACCATAACCTTTATTTTATCGATAAAGGTTTAAAACCATAACGTAGATTATCAAGTAATGATAATCTAAAAGATAACGTTTTACACACGACCCTTACATAATGGTTTACAATAATATTACACGTCGATTTAAATCTCCGAATGCAGTTTTTAAACAATATATTACAAGCATTCCGACTCCAATTCTTGTCCTTAAATTAGCATGCAACGGCGGAAGCTCTTAGTAATCACCTGAGAATAAACATGCTTTAAACGTCAACAAAAATGTTGGTGAGTTATAGGTTCAGCCTATATATTTATCAAATCGCAATAACAGACCACAAGATTTCATATTTCCATTTCTCATAAACATCATGCATGCATATAGCCATCTGCATAAAAATCATTCATATGGATTGAACACCTGGTAACCGACATTAACCATAATGCATAGAATATCCCCACAGACATCGACATCTGTATAATAATTATCTCGAAGTACTAAATCCATCCATAGACATGAATGGGGGTTGTTAGGCCCAATAGATCTATCTTTAGGATTCGCGTTAATTAGGGGCCATTTCCCTAATTCTTAGGTTACCAGACTTGAAAGGCGATATTCGATTTCGATAATCCAACCATAGAATGTAGTTTCGCGTACTTGTGTCTATTTTGTAAAACATTTATAAAACTGCATGTATTCTCATCCCAAAAATATTAGATTTCAAAAGTGGGACTATAACTCACTTTCACAGATTTTTCAAATCGTCGGAAATAAGACTTGGCCACGGGTCAATTCACGAACCTATAAAAAATATATACATATATATCAAAGTATGATCGAAATATATATTCACAATATTTTTATTACGTGTTGACGTTTTAAGTTGTTAAGTTAGCAGTCCAAAGTTAGTAGTCCACAATTAGTAGTCCACAGTTAGTAGTACATAAATAAATCAATATATTTTCTCGAATCAATCCACGAGCCATTGTATACATGTCTCAGACTCGATCACAACTCAAAGTATATATATTATTTTAGAATCAACCTCGACCCTCTATATGCTAACTCTAGCATTACCGCAATATAGAGTGACTTATAGTTATTCCAAATAATATATATAGATGACGTCAATATGATATGTCAAAACATTGTATACGTGTCTATGGTTTATTAAGACATGTATAATACAAGAAAGTTAGTTAACATATAGTTAGTATAGATTTTTTACAAAATTTCACGTAGCTAAAACAAGCAAAATTATCCAATTTTGTTTTACCCATAATTTCTTCGTTTTAAATCCATTTTGAGTGAATCAAAGTGCTACGGTTTCGTATCGAACTTAAATTTATGAAAATAAACAGAAAAAGTGATGGTTTTGTAAGTAACTAGAGGGGGGGGGTGAATAGTTACTTAGTGATTTCTTAAAACTTTTATGGAATCTTTAATAATCAAAACATAAGTTTTAAGTGTAGAAGTGTTTGTGTTTATTAATGCAAGTATGTAAAGATTGTAAGTGCACAAACGCAAGGATTTATAGTGGTTCAGGTGGATGTTAACTAATCCACCTTAATCCACTCCCCAATTCTATGAATTGAGACTTTTCTTCACTATGATACTCCAAACCCGGTGGAGTGTCCGGATACAACACTAGCTCCTCGATAAGTTGCTACTCATGAACCCTTATATCCCTTTGAAGAATTCACAAACACCAAATGCTCTTACCACAAGATCCTAATGCTCTAACCTAGTGAAATCAAAACTACCTTCTAGATCCCTTTAAGAAGATAGCTTACAAGTAAACTTATTGCTAAGCTTATAATCACTCATAGTTCTTCAATAGGTTACACCAACTTAATTCCCAATGGAATTGATCAACTTCCTAGATCCCTTTAAGGAAGTTGAATCATTAAATAAGATGGTGTTTCCTATCATAAGAACTATCTAGCTTCCTTGACCCCCTAAGGAAGTGTCTTACAAAGTAAACTTAAAGATACAAATGATAAGTACAAAGTTTACATTTCAATTCTACTTAGTGTAAGTAGAATCTCTCTTTTTCTCTTATAATCTCTCCATTGATATGTGCTTGAGGCCTGGGAGATCAGTAGATATGACTTTGAAAGAATGTTGGAAAGAGGTGATCTTCTAGTTTGGCAAAGAGGTGTATTTATATTCCAAGAAAAACTTGACAGACAAAACTGCGGTCAAAGTACGGTCGACCTTGCAGGTGACCGTACAACTTCTGTCAGCATTTCAACATATCCGTTGGAGCTCCTTTTTCTTTGAATTTTTGGCTTCTTTACCTAATATAGAGCCTTCAAAATACACCTAGAAGTTAACTCCATTATGAAATGTCCCGTTCATATTGATTATAAACGTTTCATATTAATTAATTTCGTTGCGAGATTTTGACCTCTATATGAGACGTTTTTCAAAGACTGCATTCATTTTTAAAATAACCATAACCTTTATTTTATCGATAAAGGTTTAAAAAAAACAATACGTCGATTATCAAATGATGCTAATCTAAAATATACCGTTTACACACGACCATTACATAATGGTTTACAATAAGAATATATTACATCAAAAATAAGTTTCTTGAATGCAGTTTTTACACAATATCATACAAGCATGGACTCCAAATCTTGTCCTTATTTTAGTATGCAACAGCGGAAGCTCTTAATAATCACCTGAGAATAAACATGCTTAAAACGTCAACAAAAATGTTGGTGAGTTATAGGTTTAACCTATATATTATCAAATCATAATAATAGACCACAAGATTTCATATTTCAATATAAATCCCATACATAGAGATAAAATTCATTCATATGATGAACACCTGGTAACCGACATTAACAAGATACATATAGAATATCTCCATCATTCCGGGACACCAATCGGACATGATAATTTCAAAGTACTAAAGCATTCCAAATTCCAGAATGGGGCTTGTTGGGCCCGATAGATCTATCTTTAGGATTCGCGTCAATTTGGGGGTTTGTTCCCAAATTCTTAGGCTACCAAGCTAAAAAGGGGCATATTCGGCTTCGATCATTCACCCATATAATGTAGTTTCATTTACTTGCGTCTATTTCGTAAAATATTTATAAAATTGCATGTATTCTCATCCCAAAATATTAGATTTTAAAAGTGGGACTATAACTCACTTTCACAGATTTTTACTTCGTCGGGAAGTAAGACTTGGCCACTGGTCGATTCACGAACCTATAACAAATATGTACATATATATCAAAGTATGTTCAAAATATATTTACAACATTTTTAATACGTTTTAATGTTTTAAGTTTATTAAGTCAGCTGTCCTCGTTAGTAACCTACAACTAGTTGTCCACAGTTAGATATACATAAATAAATCGATATATATTATCTTTAATCAATCCACGACCCAGTGTATACACGTCTCAGGCTAGATCACAACTCAAAGTATATATATTTTTGGAATCAACCTCAACCCTGTATAGCTAACTCCAACATTATTGCATATAGAGTGTCTATGGTTGTTCCAAATAATATATATAGATGGGTCGATATGATATGTCAAAACATTTGCATATGTGTCTATGGTATCCCAAGATTACATAATATATTAGAATACATGTATAATACAATATAAGTTAGCTAGGATATGATTAATATAGATTTGTTACCAATTTTCACGTAGCTACAACAAGAAAAATTATCCAATCTTGTTTTACCCATAACTTCTTCGTTTTAAATCCGTTTTGAGTGTTTCAAGTTGCTATGGTTTCATATTGAACTTAAGTTTATGAATATAAACATAAAAAGTATAAGTTTATAGTCAGAAATACAGGTACAATTCATTTTTGTAAAGGTAGCAATTTCAGTCGAAAGAACGACGTCTAGATGACCATTTTGGAAAACACACTTCCACTTTGAGTTTAACCATGATTTTTGGATATAGTTTCATGTTCATAAGAAAAATAATTTTCCCAGAAGAACAACTTTTAAATCAAAGTTTATCATAGTTTTTAATTAACTAACCCAAAACAGCCCGCGGTGTTACTACGACGGCATATATCCGGTTTTACGATGTTTTTCGTGTTTTCCGGTTTTAAATCATTAAGTTAGCATATCATATAGATATAGAATATGTGTTTAGTTGATTTTAAAAGTCAAGTTAGAAGGATTAACTTTTGTTTGCGAACAAATTTAGAATTAACTAAACTATGTTCTAGTGATTACGAGTTTAAACCTTCGAATAAGATAGTTTTATATATATGAATCGAATGATGTTATGAACATCATTACTACCTCAAGTTTAGTAGGTAAACCTATTGGAAGTGACAAGAAATGATCTAGCTTCAAAGGATTTTGGATGGCTTGAAAGTTCTTGAAGTAGGATCATAACACAAAAACAAGTTCAAGTAAGATTTTTACTCGAATTAAGATAGTTTATAGTTATAGAAATTGAATCAAAGTTTGAATATGAATATTACCTTGAATAAGAAAGATAACCTACTATAAATAACAAAGGTTTCTTGAACTTAGATGATTACTTGGAATGGATTAGAAAGCTTGGAAGTAAACTAGTAAACTTGAAAGGATTTTCGAAGTGTTCTTGAAGTGTTCTTCCTAAGATGATTATAGCTTGATTCTTGAAGTAATTTTTTATGAAGATGATGATTAGCTACTGAAAAAATTCGTTCATAAGTGTGTGTGTGTGTGTGTTGAGAGAGAATTAGAAAGAGAATTGGAAGTGAAATGGAGTGAATGATGAGTGGTAAGTGGTGAGTGATGAGTGGGGTTAAAAGGGATTCTAGTTAGTTGACTAGTTCATGGTAGAAGTTAAAATTGATTAGTCATGCATGACATAATCAAGAGTGGAATTCCATGCTAGTTCCTATTGGTATATACCCATAGTAAGTACGTCTAGAAGCTGTGTATAATGCTGGTATGAATACGACTAGAATTCTTGATGAAAAAAGAATGGGAATGTAGTTGTAACCATTTTCGTTAAGTATGAATATTTTGATATAAGTCTTGAAGTCTTCCAAAAGTATATTAATACATCTAAATACACTACATGTATATACATTTTAACTGAGTCGTTAAGTCATCGTTAGTCGTTACATGTAAGTGTTGTTTTGAAACCTTTAAGTTACGATCTCATTTAATGTTGTTAACCCATTGTTTATTATATCTAATGAGATGTTAAATTATTATATTATCATGATATTATGATATATTAATATATCTTAATATGATATATATACATTTAAATGTCGTTACAACGATAATCGTTACATATATGTCTCGTTTCGAAATCCTTAAGTTAGTAGTCTTGTTTTTATGTATATAACTCATTGTTAATATACTTAAAGATATGTTTACTTATCATAATACCATGTTAACTATATATATATATTCATATATATGACATCATATAGTTTTTACAAGTTTTAACGTTCGTGAATCACCGGTCAACTTGGGTGGTCAATTGTCTATATGAAACCTATTTCAATTAATCAAGTCTTAAAAAGTTTGATTACTTAACATGTTGGAAACACTTAATCATGTAAATAACAATTTCATTTAATATATATAAACATGGAAAAGTTTGGGTCACTACAGTACCTACCCGTTAAATAAATTTCGTCCCGAAATTTTAAGCAGTTGGAGGTGTTGACGTATCTTCTGGAAATAAGTGCGGGTATTTCTTCTTCATCTGATCTTCTCATTCCCAGGTGAACTTGGGTCCTCTATGAGCATTCCATCGAACCTTAACAATTGGTATCTTGTTTTGCTTAAGTCTTTTAACCTCACGATCCATAATTTCGACGGGTTCTTCGATGAATTGAAATTTTTCGTTGATTTGGATTTCGTCTAATGAAATAGTGAGATCTTCTTTAGCAAAACATTTCTTCAAATTCGAGACGTGGAAAGTGTTATGTACAGCCGCGAGTTGTTGAGGTAATTCAAGTCGGTAAGCAACTGGTCCGACACGATCACTAATCTTGAATGGTCCAATATACCTTGGATTTAATTTCCCCCATTTACCAAATCGAACAACGCCTTTCCAAGGTGCAACTTTAAGCATGACCATCTCTCCAATTTCAAATTCTATATCTTTTCTTTTAATGTCAGCGTAGCTCTTTTATCGACTTTGGGCGGTTTTCAACCGTTGTTGAATTTGGATGATCTTCTCGGTAGTTTCTTGTATTATCTCCGGACCCGTACTCTGTCTATCCCCCACTTCACTTCAAAAAATCAGAGACTTGCACTTTCTACCATAAAGTGCTTCAAATGGTGCCATCTCAATGCTTGAATGGTAGCTGTTGTTGTAGAAAAATTCTGCTAACGGAAGGTGTCGATCCCAACTGTTTCTGAAATCAATAACACATGCTCGTAGCATGTCTTCAAGCGTTTGTATCGTCCTTTCGCTCTGCCCGTCAGTTTGTGGATGATAAGCAGTACTCATGTCTAGATGAGTTCCTAATGCCTGCTGTAATGTCTGCCAGAATCTTGAAATAAATCTGCCATCCCTATCAGAGATAATAGAGATTGGTATTCCATGTCTGGAGACGACTTCCTTCAAATACAGTCGTGCTAACTTCTCCATCTTGTTATCTTCTCTTATTAGCAGGAAGTGTGCTAATTTGGTGAGACGATCAACTATTACCCAAATAGTATCAAAACCACTTGCAGTCCTTGGCAATTTAGTGATGAAATCCATGGTAATGTTTTCCCATTTCCATTCCGGGATTTCGGGTTGTTGAAGTATACCTGATGGTTTCTGATGCTCTGCTTTGACCTTAGAACACGTCAAACATTCCCCTACATATTTAGCAACATCGACTTTCATACCTGGCCACCAAAAATGTTTCTTGAGATCTTTGTACATCTTACCCGTTCCAGGATGTATTGAGTATCTGGTTTTATGAGCTTCTCTAAGTACCATTTCTCTCATATCTCCAAATTTTGGTACCCAAATTCTTTCAGCCCTATACCGGGTTCCGTCTTCCCGAATATTAAGGTGCTTCTCCGATCCTTTGGGTATTTCATCCTTTAAGTTTTCCTCTTTTACAACTCCTTGTTGCGCCTCCTTTATTTGAGTAGTAATGTTAGTGTGAATCATTACATTTATAGCTTTTACTCGAATAGGTTCTCTGTCCTTTCTGCTCAAGGCGTCGGCTACCACATTTGCCTTCCCCGGGTGGTAACGAATCTCAAAGTCGTAATCATTCAACAATTCAATCCATTTGCGCTGCCTCATGTTCAGTTGTTTCTGATTAAATATGTGTTGAAGACTTTTGTGGTCGGTATATATAATACTTTTGACCCCATATAAATAGTACCTCCAAGTCTTTAATGCAAAAAAAACCGCGCCTAATTCCAAATCATGCATCGTATAATTCTGCTCGTGAATTTTCAATTGTCTAGACGCATAAGCAATTACTTTCGTTCGTTGCATTAATACACAACCGAGACCTTGCTTTGAGGCGCCACAATATATCACAAAATCATCGTTCCCTTCAGGTAATGACAATATAGGTGCCGTAGTTAACTTTTTCTTCAACAATTGAAACGCTTTCTCCTGCTCATCCTTCCATTCAAATTTCTTCCCTTTATGCGTTAATGCAGTCAAGGGTTTTGCTATTTTGGAAAAATCTTGGATGAACCTTCTGTAGTAACCAGCCAGTCCTAAAAATTGGCGTATATGCTTCGGAGTTTTTGGGGTTTCCCACTTTTCAACGGTTTCAATCTTTGCCGGATCCACTTGAATACCTTCTTTGTTCACTATGTGACAGAGGAATTGAACTTCTTCCAACCAAAATGCACACTTTGAAAACTTAGTGTACAGTTTTTCTTTCCTCAATAACTCTAGCACTTTTCTCAAATGTTCTTCGTGCTCTTGGTCATTCTTTGAGTAAATAAGTATGTCATCGATGAAAACAATGATAAACTTGTCAAGGTATGGTCCACACACTCGGTTCATGAGGTCCATGAACACAGCTGGTGCGTTAGTCAATCCAAACGGCATAACCATAAAATCGTAATGACAGTAATGCGTCCTAAAAGCAGTCTTCGGAATATCATCCTCCTTCACCCAAATTTGATGATATCCAGAACGTAAATCAATCTTCGAATAAACCGACGAGCCTTGTAGTTGATCAAATAAGTCGTCGATTCTCGGTAGTGGGTAGCAGTTCTTGATGGTAAGTTTGTTTAACTCTCGGTAGTCAATACACAACCTAAATGTACCATCCTTCTTCGTGACAAACAAAACAGGAGCTCCCCACGGTGATGTGCTTGGTAGAATGAAACCACGCTCTAAAAGTTCCTGTGACTAACTTTGTAATTCTTTCATTTCACTTGGTATGAGTCTATATGGAGCACGAGCTATTGGTGCAGCTCCTGGTGCAAGGTCTATTTGAAATTCAACAGATTGATGTGGGGGTAATCCCGGTAATTCTTTCAGAAATACATCGGGAAATTCTTTTGCGACGGGAACATCACTGATGTTCTTTTCTTCAGGTTTAACTTCCTCGATGTGTGCTAGAATGACGTAACAACCTTTTCTTATTAGTTTTTGCGCCTTCAAACTACTAATAAGATTTAATTTCGTGTTGCTCTTTTCCCCGTACACCATTAAAGGTTTTCCTTTTTCACGCATAATGCGAATCGCATTTTTGTAACAAACGACCTCTGCACTCACCCTTTTCAACTAGTCCATGCCAATTATTACATCAAAACTCCCTAACTCGACTGGTATTAAATCAATTTTAAACGTTTCATCCCCCAGTTTAATTTCTCTCTCCCGACATATATTATCTGCTGAAATTAATTTACCGTTTGCTAATTCGAGTAAAAATTTACTATCCAAAGGCGTCAATGGGCAACTTAATTTAGCACAAAAATCTCTACTCATATAGCTTCTATGTCTTGAAGTCTTCCAAAAGTATATTAATACATCTAAATACACTACATGTATATACATTTTAACTGAGTCGTTAAGTCATCGTTAGTCGTTACATGTAAGTGTTGTTTTGAAACCTTTAAGTTAACGATCTCATTTAATGTTGTTAACAGATTGTTTATTATATCTAATGAGATGTTAAATTATTATATTATCATGATATTATGATATATTAATATATCTTAATATGATATATATACATTTAAATGTCGTTACAATGATAATCGTTACATATATGTCTCGTTTCGAAATTCTTAAGTTAGTAGTCTTGTTTTTATGTATATAACTCATTGTTAATATAATTAAAGATATGTTTACTTATCATAATACCATGTTAACTATATATATATTCATATATATGACATCATATAGTTTTTACAAGTTTTAACGTTCGTGAATCACCGGTTAACTTGGGTGGTCAATTGTCTATATGAAACCTATTTCAATTAATCAAGTCTTAACAAGTTTGATTACTTAACATGTTGAAAACACTTAATCATGCAAATAACAATTTCATTTAATATATATAAACATGGAAAAGTTCGGGTCACTACACATTACCTCTTTGATCTTGGACATATGCATGGAGGTTGACATGTGCTAGCTAAAGAGAAAAGTCCAATGTCCTTGACCATTGTCATTGATTTCTTAATTGGGTAATTGCAGATTTTTGTCCCTTGACAAACCACAAAGCTTCAAACACAATAATCCATGAATCTTACACTTTGTCAATACTTGGATGAAAGTATCGTACTTCATTGGTTGCTTGCAACAAGTTAATTTGACTAGTTTGATTATAATGAAGAATCCTTTAACTAGTTGCTTTAATCATCCTTTGACAAACCACAAGCCTCCAAAACTTCACTAGCCCATTTTAATAGCTTGTCATCTTCTTAATGGAAGTGTCTTGCTCTTTAGAACATACTTGCATCTTGATTGAACTAGTTTGATTCTAGTTGGAGCTTAAATGAACCTTGTTACAACCTTGACTAGCTTGAATATAATTAAAACTTACATACATACAAATGGTACTTAAAAGTAATGGGAGAGCACCTCTTTAATTGGGACTTTGATGATCATTATTAGTATGTATTTAAATGACATTTTGTAACACTTGAAAAGTAAAACACTTTTGTGTTTAATCTTATTTGAGCTTAAAATGTCATTAAGATGTCGTTAGGTGTGATTAGTAAAAATTAACATCTTTTGGTTCAAAACTCTTTTGAGATCAAAGAGGGCAACTATTATAAGCATGTTTAAAAAGGTTTTGTAAATTATAGATGTCGGGAACTAGTCAAACTTTATTTGGTCAAAATTGGTAACAGAGAAAACTGCGGTCGGGCTGCGATCGTCCGTGAAGTCAGCCGTAGATTTACAGTTTTAGAAAAACTTGAACTCATTGGTACATGACACACACGGTTGGTTTCATGGACGACCGTAGTTTAGCCGTGTAGCTTTTTTACCAAGATAATTACTTATGTATTGGTCTTTTGCTAGAGATAGTTTAGGCTCATGAACTCATGTCATCTTACATATGATTAACTACATAGTTCTTGTGTGTCATCATCAAAACAAAGTGATTAACCTTTAAATATTATGATTTGAATCTTAACCAACATTCTCCCCTATTTTGATGATGACAAACATATGAGTAAGTGTTAACTATGTAAGTCGACATAAGTGTTAACATCACTTACCATACACTTTCTCCCCCTTTTGTCGAAGCAAAAAGGTTAGCTCCCCCTGGAACTAAGCACGCCCTAGAGTAATGCTCCCCCTTAAATCTTACATAGCGGTAGATGATATAGCTCCCCCTTGAAATGTGCAATATAAGACTCATAGAAAAGAGGATTAGTCCACATATAAGTCATAATATCAAGTAAGGAGTGATATGAACTCAACGAGATGGATAAACCTTCAATCAAGGGTTAGTGCACACACATAATAATATATAGCAAGCATAAGAATCATTGTGTGTCATAGATAAAAAAGATAGTGGAGTGAGGACTTTGACCAATATATGTGATCATTAAAGAGCATGTAAGATCAAAAGCGTGTATGAACCACCACATATCAAGGTTAATTAATAGTATAGCATGAATGTGCAATATAACAGGTAGTGAGCAGAAGCCTTAGTGTATCATGCAACATTATCATTAAGTACCAACATTACCTCACTAGTTCTACCAATTTCAGGCATGTATAGAAGCAAGTAGGTTTAAGCAAGCATGTAGAACCATATAGCATAGCATGGTATACATATTGCACATAGCACAATGTGGAAACATAAGTGAGAGTATCATGCAAAAGCTAATATACATGAGATCAATTGTCAAGCAAAAAATCATGCATAACAATCATATTCATAAGCTTAGATGCTAGAGCATGTATGAAAGAAGGTAGGTTCAAACAAGTATGTTAAAACACAAGAATAATATAGCATGGCAAACAAGTAAGAGTAGCACACGTAATCATATCATGCAACACTATAAATATTATCATAGTAGTTTCAAACAAGCATGTAAGGACACAAGCATGGCATACATATGGCACATATCATAAGCATAGCATGTTAAGCATATTGTACATAATATAAGCATAGCATGTTGAATACATATTGTAAGAATACAAGTAAGAGTAGCATGATGAAGCTAATATATGCATAACGATCTAATTTATATATAAGCTTAAAACATGCATGAGGCACATTTATTTAACATTATAAGCATATTAATTGAAGCATGTCAAGAAATGGTGATCAATAGGGCCGATATGATAATTCAAAAAATTATCCACATGATAAGTCATCATTTAAAAATCATTCACTAAGTTTCAGGTTATTCAACTAAGAGCATATATCTTTGTATACTTAGTGATGAACATATGTATAACCTAAACATATAGACCATGTTAATATTTCACTTATCATGTAATGATCAAAGCTAAATGGTGTTCAAATAATCACTTATTAGGTTGACTAGTCCAATTTTAGCACGAGAATGTACACATATATAAGTTTCAGAAAAAGTGGTACCTTAATCGATAAAAGTTTGTTTCATCCATAAGCCTTAAGCACATGATCTTTCAATTGCTATATACTCAACTTTGGTAGTAGAGAGAGAGCTACAAGTGTTTGTTCCTTTGAGAGCCAAGAGGTTATGCATAAACTAACTAATGCACATACACCACTCTTTTAAATAGTAGCAATCCATAATTATCCAAATCTCCAAAGCACATGATATTCATGATGCATAGAACCCTTTAAATTTCTCTAAAGATCCTTTTAATGGCTTGAAAGTGTGACATATTTGGACTTTCCTTTGCTTGGGTGATGAGCATAACAGTGCGTTTGAAGTCTCACAAGCATTGTTAGAAATATATGCATAGAACTCAAGAATAATTATAGTAAGCATATATCACATCAAAACAAGCAATCATGCATAATAAGCTCAATTAGAATTCATACTACAAGTAACAATCATGCATAACAAGCAAGTAATCATGATAATCAAATAGAGGCATGTTCCATAGCATGAATTTTGATGAGCATATTCATAACTTAAATAACTAGATCGGGAAGGCATTTATGTGACGACCCAGAAATTTCCAACTAAATTTAAACTTAATCTTTATACGTTTCCAACACGATAAGCAAAGTCTGTAATGTCGAGTCTCGAAAACTTTGGAACAGTTTACATGAATGCATTTGCCCTTTTGACTATTCCCGACGATTCACGAACATCGGTGTGAAAATAAATATGTAGATATATATGAATTCTAATATATATATAATTAATAAATATTAAAAAATTTAATAAATTATATAATTAGTAGATATTATATAATGGATGGTAATTTATTAAATTTAATTATAAGTTTGAATATAAATGTTATATTAAGATTATTATCATAATCAATATTTTATTAAGTAGTATTATTAATAATATTATTAAATAGATTGTTATTATTATTACTAGTATATATATATGGTAATGTATAAATATTAAATATTAAAAATATATTATTATATACATGTTACCTAACTATAAAATGTTACAAAATTAATAAATTGTAATATTAATATATAAAGTATAATTACAAATTAGAGATATACGTGTTATACTAAAATTATTATTACTCTCATTGATATTATTAGATTAATATTAATATTGAAATCGGTATTAGTTATACTATTATTTTCAATATATAATAGATAAATATGAAATTTAATACATGTAAATTATTATATCTTAATTTTTACTTGTATTATCACTAGATATTATTATCATCATAAATCATTATTTTCATAATTATCAATATTATCATAATTTATTATTTTATCATTAATATTAATATTACCTTTATTATTATTGTAAATATATAAGTTATAGATATGGAATTTGAAATATATATATATATATATATATATATATATATATATATATATAGTTATATTACTACTATTAACAGTATTATTATCATTAATAATAATATTATTGATATTATCATTTTTATCATTACTATCATTTTTACTAATATAATTATTATAGTTATCATTAGTATAAATTATTATTAAACCTATTATAAAATATATCATTATTGTTATTATTAATGTTATCATAATATTATTATCATTACTATTAATATCTTTAACAAATATTATTAATATTATTACTAATAAAATTGTATTATTAATAAAATTGTTATTAATTAGTAATATTATTATTTTTATTAATATATCTATTAATTTTAATGTTTATATAATAAAATATATGATATATGAGCAGATATATAAAACGCGTAATACCTATTTCCAATTCATGTCATCTCTAATTTTTTTTTTTTTTTTTAGTTTTTCTGTTCCTCTCGTGATATGCTGTCGAATTCAAAGCCATCACTATAAACCAAACTGAATAATCCATGTTACTAGACACGCAATTCATTCAATTATTTCCATATCATTATCAATTATCAAATACATCTGTATTCGACTGATATAAAAAAAAAGAAACTAAACAACTCGTTCCCCTGTTCTTAATCCATAGCTCAAATTCGAATCAACATTCAAAATCTAATAATGTAGAGTTATTAAGAATCATCTAGTGAAGCACTCTGTAATTCTTCAAGCTTTAATTCATCAAATTGATTGTTAATTTGATAAGTCAAACTTTAAAAGCAAAAAGTCAACTGAAGTGTTTTTCATGAAATTCGAAATTTTTTTGATATTGCTGGATCAATTGACAACCTCTGAAGGTTCCATGAGTGATTTAATACCTATTCCATTTGATGATCATAAGCTGAAAGTGTCCGGAAATGAGAACCAGGGTTGGAGTTCACCATCTCCTTCGTAAAGCTTTCTGGTACCTATTCTGGATCAGTTACACCCAAACTCAATTCCATATCTGCTTGCGTATGTTTCTGTATCGTTAGTAAATCCTAAACCAAAACTTCACTGGATGTAATTAATCGATTATGGATATATGTTGAATTTTACTAAGCTGCCGTATTACATCTATTTAATTAGCTGGTAAACCATCGAACCTATTTCAGAATAAAAGGACAATGGATTGGGTTTGATAAATGGGGTTTGCTTGTGGGCTTGATTAATGTTGGGCCGATTTTTTTGTTGGGTTGTTAGCATACTAAAAATGGATTCAGACATCCAGGAAACCGAAGGGTATATATGTTTATTATTATGATCATTTTTATTATTATTATTATTATTATTATTATTATTATTATTATTATTATTATTATTATTATTATTATTATTATTATTATAATAATAATAATAATTATTATTATTACTATTATTATTACTATGATTATTATTATTGTTGTTATTATTATTATTATTGTTATTATTGATTAAGGTAATTATTATTATTATACAATTAATATTACTACCATTATTGTTAGAATTAGTAATATCATTAATTGTATCAGATTATTATTAATATTATCATGGGTATCATTATTATTATACTATCATTAAAATTATTATCATAACTACCATTAACAGTAAAATGATTATTTTTATAGTTATTATTATTATCAGCATTATCATTATCATTATTATTATCACTATTATTGTTAATCTTATTTTTATAAAAAAAATTTGTTACTAGTACTATCATTATATTAATGTTATAAATATTATCCTAATAAACAAATGACAACTATATAAAAATATATTTTTGTATCTATATTAATATTATATACTATTTTGTTTAGTTAGATGTTATTACAATTAAGTACAAATAATATATATATATATATATATATATATATATATATATATATATATATATATATATATATATATATATATATATATATATATATATATATATATATATATATATATATATATATATATATAATATTAAAGCGAACCATATATATGCATATTAGTACATCAAATAATAATTTAAACATCAAAATGAGATATTTGTAATTAATAACATATCATATACTTTAAATCTGATATATGTATAAATATTAAGCACTTATATATATAAAATGAATAAAGCTAATTAATTTACAAATTATTAATACAAGAAGTATATTAATAATATTAATAGATAAACTGGTTAATTGTCATTATATGTTTTAATATATATATATAAATGATATAGGTTCGTGAATCCAAGGCCAACCCTGCATTATTCAGTTGTTCAATGCCGTCATATGTATTTTTACTACAAAATACATTATTGTCAGTTTCATTACTCCCTTTTTAAATGCTTTTGCAATATATATTTTTGGGACTGAGAATACATGTGCTGATTTTATAAATGTTTGACGAAATAGACACAAGTACTTAAAACTACATTCTGTGGTTGGATTATCGAATCGAATATGCCCCTTTTTAGCTTGGTAGCCTAAGAATTAGGGAAATGGCCCCTAATTGATGCGAATTCTAAAGATAGATCTATGGACCTTGACACGTCCCATTCGGGTTACGAATGCTTTAGTACTTCGATTATCATGTCCGATGAGAGTCCCGGAATGATGGGTATATTCTATATGCATCCTGTTAGTTCGGTTATCAAGCGTTCACCATATGAATAATTTTTATCTCTATGCAGTTTGCGAAATGCCTGATATAAGATGTATATTTATGAGAAATGGAAATGAAAATCTTGTGGTCTATTAAAATAATGGAAATGATTATTTATGATAAACTAATGAACTCGCCAACCTTTTGGTTGACACTTGAAAGAATGTTTATTCTCATGTATGAAAGAAATCTTTCGCTGTGCATTTGCTCATTTTAGAGATATTACTTGGAGTCATTCATGACATATTTCAAAAGACGTTGCATTCGAGTCGTCGAGTTCATCAATATTATTATTAAGTCAATTATAGATGGATATATTATGAAAGGGTATGCATGCCGTCAATTTTCAATGTAAATGAAAGTTGTCTTTTAAAAACGAATGCACTGTTTGTAAAATGTATCATATAGAGGTTAAGTACCTCGCGATGTAACCAAATGTAATGTATTCGCCCAGATGGATTACGACGGGTCATTATAGTTGGTATCAGAGCGGTGTTCTTAGCGAACTAAGTCTACATTAGTGTGTCCAACTGATAAGTCGTTAGGATGCATTAGTGAGTCTGGACTTCGATCGTGTCTGCATGTCAAAAGTTTTGCTTATCATTTCTAGTCGGAAATCATCTGCTATTCATCCTTAGAAAATTACCTGCTTATCATTCTTAGTCTAGACATATCTTACAAAATTCATATCTTAGCGTATCTGTTACTGTAAACTTTGCCTGACAGTTTCCAAAAATTCCTCCGTAATCTACGGGATCTTCTGTACTATATACAGGTATTCTATGTAATTAGAATATCATCCAATATCTGAAAATCATTTTATATCGAAAAACCCTTTACTTAATAGTACGAAATGGAACTCGTCACTAGTTCAAGTTCTTCGGAACCCTACAGCTATTCCGACATGGATATTCACCTAAGCTCCAAAAGTGGTGTCACCAGAATGAATCAATCAATCAGCCATCCCCAATTCATCTGATGAGATCGTAGTCGACTTAATCAACGGAAACGAGAAGAAGGCAATTCCTTTCCACCAACCAAATTTCCCTCTTGGCAAAGAACCTGAAGTACTTACCGACGAACCAGTCCGAAACACCATTTTCACTCCCATTTCCAGGATATCTCTCAACGATTACATAATATCTAAAATTTTAGATCTTATTCATTCCGCTCGTCCCAACCGACAATCATTCCGGTGTGATAGAAGAAGTCAACGAACTTCGTGTTCGAGTAGTAACTTTGGAGAATATGGTGCAAAACGTCCCAGCTTCAGCAACATCACCAGCACCAACAGAACCACCAACATCAACACCAGTACCACCAACAACTCAAGTTTCAACATCACACATCTCAATATCACAATCCATATCTCGAACTTAATCATCATTCTACGAATCGTTCTACATCATTTATCTTCATTCTTCATGACTATTATGTAATCTCTAATGTTTTAGAGATTATGTATTCTAATTTTGACGGTAAATCAAATGAGATTAATATCATATTAACTCATTAAATCCATGATTACATCTGAAGAAAATATATATGTAACTATATTTTCATAAAGATTGTAATTAAAAATTCTTTTGTAAAAACTGTTAATGGCGAAAATATTTTAACGGGTAGGTAATACCCGAGGAATATTCAGATTTCACATTAATAAGTACACTGTACATTCTTTCAAATCTAATTCAACAGTCATTTAATATCCTAGTTACAACCACCGATATACGTATCCGTTCACCGCAGAATAACCATTTTCATTCAATTTCATATTTGGATTTTGATCTATCAAAATCCAACAAGTGGCATAATGAAGAAAATGTTGGACAAAATAAAATTTGTTAGAAACAAACAAATTAACTATGAGAAATTTTGTTAAGAATCCACGCTAACTATTCCTAGCTAACTGTTCCTAGCTAACTGATTACATTTTATTTATCGCAATTTATATTCTCGCAATTTTATTTATTGTCATTTAATATCTGTTATTTATTTTACGCACTTTAAATATCAGGACACGTATACAAGGTTTTGACATATCATATCGATGCATCTATATATATTATTTGGAATAACCATAGACACTCTATATGCAGTAATAATCGAGTTAGCTATACAGGGTTGAGGTTGATTCTATAATAATATATATACTTTGAGTTATGATCGAGTCTGAGACATGTACAAGGGTCACGACACGTATTAATTAATTAGAATATAATATATTAAACTATATATGAATTATTGAACTGTTAATTGTGGACTCTCAACTGAGGACTACCAACATTGGACAATTAAAATGAATTAAAATATTGATTATAACATATGAAACTAAACAATTCTTCAAGTTTGCCACTTGATTTCATCTTAAACCTCGTTTGTATCTTGACGATTACAATCTGCGTTCAAACCTTTCATGATTCTTGAAAACACCTCAATCGAGAGGATGAACCAACCGCACTTCATCTACGAAAGAAGAGATTGATGTATATAGTTATACACCTGAAAACACTTGGAACCTGAGTAAACGTTTAACACGTATCTGTGCTAGCTCCTTTGGCGTTGTTATTACCAAAAATAACAATGCAATTCCTTTTCAAAATAGCAAATTTTGTCACAGCTCCAGCAAGACAACTTCGATTTTCATTCGGATTAGCCTTATTATAAACTTGTTATATAAGTTGCCCTTCATCATCGTTACTGAAGAACCGATTATATCCCACCACATTAGTAGTAAACTTACCAGCAACTTCATTACTCATTGGCTTAAGTCTCTCCGAAGGACCATTATATTTGTTCATTAAAACCCTATCATATACACATCCGCATCTTGTAAACAAGAATTGCCATACCAGTTACCGAGAAATCAGTAATCAGTATTTTGAAATCTCGAAGCGTTCTACATCAATAGTTATATGTAAACATATAACATTTATCTCTTAGAATTATGATCTCCCATTCTGACTTTCTGAAAAGCACTCAGTCTACGAATCGACACTTCAATATTTGAAAAAGATGAATGAAGCAGCAGAAACTATAGACAACCGTAAACGACCTTAATCATCCGAAGTTAGATGATAAAGAATAGTATGTTGGCAAAGCTCAGAAAAGTTGGAACTGGGAAACAGATTGAGCAAACCATGAAGAAAGCTGTGAACAAATCACAAGGACTAAACTTGTACATAAAGAATCTAGATGATTCTGTTTCATATGAAATCTTTAGCGAATACCTTGTTCCTTAATCGCTCTAAATCATCGTGAATGAATTTCTTCATCACAATTTGATTCTAACATTCCAAGATATTATCGTATCTTTCATTATAAATATCCTCAGTATTTCTGAAGATATCTTCATAAATATTCTCGTCCGATATTAATTATCTCTCCGCGCTATCTGTGATATATCATAAAAGGAAACTAATTTAGTTTCTAAATTCTGAAACCTTCGAGTTTAAGATATGAATGATTTTGAAGTAGTGTTGGGAATTGAAGCATGAGTTAGTATAATATAATGACACTTGATCAATGTGATTATATTACAGTAAGTCATGCTGAGTTTCTAATGAAACGTGATGATTCACAGATTATAACGTCATCATGTGCCATGTTACATGACTCTTACATTCTACTTAACCTCCAAATATATCAAGAACATATTTTCTTGATAATCCTATCTTTTCTCTTGAATTCTGGTAATTTAACCAATCAATATCGTGCTATTACAAATTCTATCTTAGAACATTAGCCATATTCATTCGAAACTCCATACTTACGAATTCTGGACCATTACTCGCTTTACTAGAGGTCAAGAAGAAAATAAAAAGGGAAAGAACTCCAAAATATAAGAGAAAGTATAAAGCCCAATAACAACATGGAGGTCACAAACAGTGGATATTAATACGAATAGCAATATAAAGACTCGGAAGAACTAAAAACACTATAAACCGAAGAGCATAGTAGAAGTAGACAGATTCCTCCGGTGGTAGATGAAAAAGGAGAATGACAGATATGAAAGTCAGGAATATATCCAGAATTAAAACTGGATGAAGCATATTGACTGATGATTTGGAAATATGAATTAAAGTATAGAACGAGAAAAGTTTAATTTATAATGGAAATATCAGACAGAGAAATCGAGGCAGATCACCGTATTTAATTATAGAGATCTTGATTTCCTTGCTCGCCGAAGAATCAAATCTTTTAGATTTCAAAAATTTTCTTTAAACTCCTTAATTTTTGGAAATCAACTGTGACTACGTCAAAAAAGTTAAATCTCTATCTCAATCTTTTGTGATAGCTTCACTCGTACGCTTCGAATAATCGAATTGTTTTATATGTACTATTATTGATGATAAAATTCTATCTTATCAATTCATATTCGTCATGAAAAAATTTTTATTGTTGACCTTGACGATCACACTTAAATTTGGCGACGAAATTTCTTTAACGGGTAGGTACTGCGATGACCCGAAAATTTCCAACCAAATTTAAACTTAATCTTTATACGTTTCCAACACGATAAGCAAAGTCTGTAATGTCGAGTCTCGAAAACTTTGGAACAGTTTACATGAATGCATTTGCCCTTTTGACTATTCCTGACGATTCACGAACATCGGTGTGAAAATAAATATATAAATATATATGAATTCTAATATATATATATAATTAATAAATATTAAAAAATTTAATAAATTATATAATTAGTTGAAAGGACCCGTTCATATACATTATAAACGATTCACAATAGTTGATTACATCGCGAGGTATTTGACCTCTATATGATACATTTTACAAACATTGCATTCGTTTTTAAAAGATAAACTTTCTTTACAACGAAATTTGACGGCATGCACACCATTTCATAATACATCCAACTATAATTGGCTTTATAATAATCTTGATGAACTCAATGACTCGAATGCAACGTCTTTCAAAATATGCCATGAATGACTCCAAGTAATATCCTTAAAATGAGCTAATGCACAGCGGAAGATTTCTTTAATACCTGAGAATAAACATGCTTTAAAGTGTCAACCAAAAGGTTGGTGAGTTCATAGGTTTATCATAACAATCATTTCAATATATTAATAGACCACAAGATTTCCAATTATAAATATATGTACACTCGCAAGTGTATAAAAGTATTCTATAAGTTGTAGGCACCCGGTAACAAGCCTTAACGTTCATGTTTTACCCTCTGAAGTACACCAGATCAGGTGTGTTTAAAATAACCTCGAAGTACTAAAGCATCCCATAGTCAGGATGGAGTTTGTCAGGCCCAATAGATCTATCTTTAGGATTCGCGCCTACCGTACATAGACAAGTAGTTTAATGTTACCAAGCTAAGGGGATATTTCTGGTTTAAACCCACGTAGAATTAGTTTTAGTACTTGTGCCTATTTCGTAAAACATTTATAAAAAACAGCGCATGTATTCTCAGTCCCAAAAATATATATAAAAGGGAGCAAATGAAACTCACCCTACTGTATTTCGTAGTAAAAATACATATAACGTCATTTAACAAGTGCAAGGTTGGCCTCGGATTCACGAACCTATATTAATTATATATATTTATATGTTGGTCAATATTTGTCTAATAATTTTTGGTCAAGTCATAGTGTACCACAATCCTAATGCTCGAGACTAATATGCAAAAGTCAACAAAAGTCAACTTGACCCAAAATGACTTCTAAAATTTATACGTGTTTATTATATAACTTAACTATAGTCGTTTTATATATTTAAATATGTTTATTAGATTTTATAATAATAAAAGTCATTTATTAATAAAAATTTATATTAACGTTTATATATGATAAAATATACTTTTATATATCTTAAGTAGTAAAATTTATAAAGTTCACTTAATATCGTAAAACTATAGTGGTAAGTATTATTAATGTAATTATATTACGCGTGGTGAAAAATATCTTTGTATCCCCTATTTATTTGATAAAATAATATTGATCATAATAATAATAAGTAAAAGTTGTATTATTTTGTAATAATAATTATTATTATTCTATAAAAAAATAACAATATTTATATTTACTAAAAATGGTATTATGATAAAATGATAATACTAACATAATAGTAATAATGATATTTTATAATAACAATGATATTTCTATTAAAATAATAACGACGATAGTAATAATAATCATTTTAGCAATAATACTAAAATTCAGTTGACTATAACTTCTAATCTGTTCATCGAAACCATTCGATATCTAAATGAAAAGTTCTTAATTTTTCGCTAGCTTTCCAATGACATGCATATCATATACCCTATCTCAGTAGCATATGTATCTAATTCAGGATTCAACAAACCTATCTAAGGATAATATCGAATGTACAAGCATGCATAATCCTATATACTCGAGCACTAGTCAGGGATACACTATTGATATATAAAAGTTAAGTTATGAGTGCTCACGTATCAATATTGAGATTCAATATTGCAGGAAAGTACGTAGACGCAACGGAGATGATAAACACTAGATTGACCTCACGAGCATACCCATAAACCATACCCATCACCTCCATAGCTATAACCCATAATTTCCTTAGCTTCGACTCATTTAAAAAAAACTATTTTGAAATCACTCGGACATCACTCCGTCGTAATATTTTATGTATACTAATAATATCTTGAAATAATACAGAGCATATATATATAAATCGATTGAGAGAGTTTTAGAGAATTATATTTTCAAGTTTCTATGAAATAATGAAACCTATTGAATTCTATTTATAATAGATTTTTGAATTATTAAAGTGAATTATTAAAGTATGAATTATTAAAGTGAATTATTAAAGTATGAATTATTAAAGTGAATTATTAAAGTATGAATTATTAAAGTATGAATTATTAAAGTAAATTATTAAAGTATGAATTATTAAAGTGAATTATTAAAGTTAAAGTAAAGTAAAAGTAAAGTAAGAGTAAAGTTAAAGTATAGTAAAAGTATAAAAACTATGTATGTATAATACGCATATAAATATATATAATATTAATTTAAATCGTTATATATATTTAATGAAATAAAATATAAATATCGTTATATTTATTATACTGGTTAAGTAATGAGTTGTCAAAAGTGATTCTAGATATTTATAAAAGTTATATACGTTTTAATAATAAAGTTCTTTTTAAACTGAAAACATTTTTTTACGTTTGAAAATAGATTAATAGAATATTATGGAAACCAATTCTCCACTAACTTTTGTCTAACTTTCGTAAATGACACTTTTTGTTTTTATTTATAAATAGCTTTACAAATTATTCTGAATACCGTTAAGAGGAATAGATTTTCTCAAATCATAGTGGACCTCTCAACAGAGACTTGTAATCATAATTCAATGTTTCTGATAATTCAATCATTTAATATATTTTTTTTTCGTCGAAAATCATATTGAAACAAATACGTTCGTGTAAAGTATTATACGTTTAATACTTTATTAATATTCTCAAGTTATAATATATATATACATATACATATCTATTTATATATAACGGTTCGTGAATCGTCAGAATTTGGTCGAGGTTATAATGAATGTATGAACACAGTTTAAAATTCTTGAGATTTAACTTAACAAACTTTGCTTATCGTGTCGGAATAATATAAAGATTAAAGTTTAAATTTGGTCAAAAATTTCCGGGTCGTCACAGTACCTACCCGTTAAAGAAATTTCATCCCCGAAATTTGATAGAGGTCGTCATGACTAACAATGAGAATGTTATTATAATGATTATAGAGTTTTATCATGTTCAAGAAGAATGGATAAAATAATTCGATTACTCGAAGCGTGTGAGTGAAGTTATCGTAAATGAATGAAATAAGATAATAGTGATTCGTCGTATCTTTTGACGTCATCACGATTGATCTCCGAAAAGAAAATCTTTGTAATCTATATTGGATTTGATTATTCGGCGATTAAGGAAATTATGATCCTCTTCGAATTAATGCGATAATCCATTTTGATTTCTCTGTCGGATATTTCACTATAAATCTACCTCATTTGTTTTCTTACAACTGACACCTTCTCAACTCATATTTTAAAGTATTTGTCAATATGCTTCATCCAGTGCTGATTCTTGATATACTCCTCACTTTCATATCTGTCGCTCTTCTTTTTCATCTACCTCCGGAAGAATCTATTTACTTCTACTATACTCTTGGTTTTATAGTGTTTTTAGTTCTCCCGTGTCTTTATATTGCTATATGCATTGATATATACGGTTTGTGATTTCTGGGTTGTTGTTGGGTTTTATATCTTCCCTTATATTTCAAAGTCCTTGCTTCTTCTATAATCATTGTCATCCACAGTTAATGCTCTCTTCTATTTGCTATGATTTATACTCCCATTTCTAGTTCAGAGCTTTGTCCTTTCGTTTCTTCTTCTTGCGATTAAGCACCGCTTGTAATGGTCCAGAATTCGCAGATATAAATTTCGGAATGAACATTGTTAATGTTCTAGGAAGGAAATTGTAATGACACGATCTTGACTTGTCAAATTACCAGAATACCTCGGAAAAGGACGAATCATCAAGAAATATTTTCTTGATATTTTGAGATCAAAGAGAATACAAGAGTCGTGTAACATAGCACATGATGACGTTATGATCTGTGAATCATCATATTCCATTTAGAAACTCAGCATGAATTACTTTAATATAATCACATTGATCAAGTGTCATTATATTATACTAACTCATGCTTCAGCTCTCAACACTTCTTCAAGAATATTCCTATTTTAAACTCGAATGTTTCAGAATTTAGAAACTAAAATAGTTTCTTTTATGATATAATACAGATAGCACGAAGAGGTAAATGATTTCAGATAAGAATAATTATAAAAATATCTTCAGAAGTATGGATGATATTTATAATGAAAGATACGATGATATCTTAGAATGTCTAATATCAGAGGATGATGAAGGTTATTGTCCGCAGGGGTTTAGAGTCAGGAGCAAGGTATTCGTTAATGACTTCAGCAAGTACTGAATCATTTGGATTCTTTGAAGGCAGGTTCAGCCTTTGTGATTTGTCCACAGCCTCCTTCATACTTTGCTCAATCCGTTTTCCAGTTCCAAAGCTTCTCTTTTTCTCAGCTTTACCACCTTACTATTCTTTGTCATCAAACTTTTTAGTGTAAAGATCATTTACAGTTTTTGATGCTTCGTCAGCATTTCAAGAACTAGTTTGCAGTTCAAAATATTTTTCAGAACTTCACATTCAAAGTATGTAAGTCCAGGAGATAGACGTTTTACGTACACATATAACTGTTGGCGTAGACATGCTGCGAGATTTCAAAATACTGGTTACTGTTTTCCGATGATTCGTATGACAATTCTCGTTACAGGATGCGAACGAGTAAATGATGTGATTTCAATAAATATAATGATTTTTCGAAAAGTCAAAGATAATTGAAGTTGTTGGTAAGTTTATTGCTAAGGTGGCGAGATATGAAAGGTCCCCAGTAACGATGACGAAAGGGCAACATATCTATCGAGGTTATAATAAGACTAGTCCGACTGAAAAGTCAAAGTTAACTTGCTGGAGCTGTGACAAAACTGTCTACTTTGAAAAGGAATTGAAAAGTCATTTTAGCTAATAAATGCCAAAGGGTCTAACACGGATACGCGTCGAAATATGACTTTGGCTTCGAGAGCTTTTTAGGTACATAAATGTGGGTAATATGTGGTTGGATCATCATCTCGATTGTTCATTGTTTGAAGTGTCTTCGAAAACTTCGGAGAGTTTGAACACAGTTTGTAATCGTTAATATACATATGATGTTACACAGTTTTGAAGTCAAAGTATAGCTTTGAAAGATGTAGGAATCTAAGAGTGATGTCTTCTGTTAAATCATGACTTGGATTTTGATTTGTCAAAATCAGAATGCGTAATCAAATTTGGGTGAGAATGGTTGTTTTGATTACTATACAAGAATGTATATTGTTGTGAGATTTTGGGAGTATAGTTGATAATTTGCTTAATCAGATTCGAAAAATGTAACATATTAATTGTGAATTTATATATCTCTCGGGTATTACCTACCCGTTAAAAAAAAATTTCACAATTAATATTTTGTACAACAGAATTTTATTACAGTCTTTATGAAAATATATATGTGCATATTTTCTTCAGATGTAACATAGATTTAATGAGTTAATATTAAATTAAACTCATTTGATTTACGGTTGAAACTAGAACTGAATAATCCCTAAAGACTTTAGAAATTACATAACTTTTACGGAGTATTTATTCAATAAAATTGAAATTATGAATTAATACTTCGTTATTTGTTGGTGTTTGTAACCCTTGCACCATATTCTCTAAAGCCACTACTCGAACACGAAGCGTGTTGACTTCTTCTATTACACCGGGGTGATTGTCGGTTCGAACGAGCGGATAAATAAAATCTAGAATTTGATGTAGTATATAATCATGACGAGATACTCTGGAAATGAGAGAGAAAATGGTGTTTTGGACCGATTCGCTGGTAAGTGCTTCAGGTTCATCGCCAAGAGGGCAATGTGGTGGATGGAAGGGATCACCTTCTTCTTGTCTCCAATTATTGAAGAGGCTACGAACCTATCCCCAATTCATCCAGAATAGATGATGGCTAATTGGTTGATCCATTCTGGTCACACTGCTTTCGGAGCTTGAGTGGGATTCCATATCGGAATTCAAGGGACTTGAACTAATGACGAATTCCATTTCGTTCAAGTGAATAAAGGATTTTTCGATATGAAATGATTTTTCGGCTATCGGGTGGTATTCTAATTACATAGAATATCTATATATATAGCGCAAAAGATTTCGTAGATTACGGAGGAATTTACGGGATATGTCAGGCAAAGTTTACAGTAACAGATACGCTAAGATATGGATTAGCAGATACGCTAAGATATGAATTTTTTCTATACACTATTCATGCAATCAATGCAATAAGATGTGTCTAGACTAAGAATGATAAGCAGGTAATTTCCGACAAGAATGATGAGCAAAACTTTTGAAATGCAGACACGGTCGAAGTCCAGACTCACTAATGCATCCTAACGACTATAAGTTAGACACACTAATGTAGACCTAGTTCGCTAAGACCACCGCTCTGATACCAACTGAAAGGACCCGTTCATATACATTATAAACGATTCACAATAGTTGATTACATCGCGAGGTATTTGACCTCTATATGATACATTTTACAAACATTGCATTCGTTTTTAAAAGACAAACTTTCTTTACAACGAAAGTTAACGGCATGCAAACCATTTCATAATACATCCAACTATAATTGGCTTTATAATAATCTTGATGAACTCAATGACTCGAATGCAACGTCTTTCAAAATATGCCATGAATGACTCCAAGTAATATCCTTAAAATGAGCTAATGCACAGCGGAAGATTTCTTTAATACCTGAGAATAAACATGCTTTAAAGTGTCAACCAAAAGGTTGGTGAGTTCATAGGTTTATCATAACAATCATTTCAATATATTAATAGACCACAAGATTTCCAATTATAAATATATGTACACTCGCAAGTGTATAAAAGTATTCTATAAGTTGTAGGCACCCGGTAACAAACCTTAACGTTCATGTTTTACCCTCTGAAGTACACCAGATCAGGTGTGTTTAAAATAACCTCGAAGTACTAAAGCATCCCATAGTCAGGATGGGGTTTGTCAGGCCCAATAGATCTATCTTTAGGATTCGCGCCTACCGTACATAGACAAGTAGTTTAATGTTACCAAGCTAAGGGGATATTTCTGGTTTAAACCCACGTAGAATTAGTTTTAGTACTTGTGCCTATTTCGTAAAACATTTATAAAAAACAGCGCATGTATTCTCAGTCCCAAAAATATATATAAAAGGGAGCAAATGAAACTCACCATACTGTATTTCGTAGTAAAAATACATATAACGTCATTTAACAAGTGCAAGGTTGGCCTCGGATTCACGAACCTATATTAATTATATATATTTATATGTTGGTCAATATTTGTCTAATAATTTTTGGTCAAGTCATAGTGTACCACAATCCTAATGCTCGAGACTAATATGCAAAAGTCAACAAAAGTCAACTTGACCCAAAATGACTTCTAAAATTTATACGTGTTTATTATATAACTTAACTATAGTCGTTTTATATATTTAAATATATTTATTAGATTTTATAATAATAAAAGTCATTTATTAATAAAAATTTATATTAACGTTTATATATGATAAAATATACTTTTATATATCTTAAGTAGTAAAATTTATAAAGTTCACTTAATATCGTAAAACTATAGTGGTAAGTATTATTAATGTAATTATATTACGCGTGGTGAAAAATATCTTTGTATCCCCTATTTATTTGATAAAATAATATTGATCATAATAATAATAAGTAAAAGTTGTATTATTTTGTAATAATAATTATTATTATTCTATAAAAAAATAACAATATTTATATTTACTAAAAATGGTTTATGATAAAATGATAATACTACCATAATAGTAATAATGATATTTTATAATAACAATGATATTTCTATTAAAATAATAACGACGATAGTAATAATAATCATTTTAACAATAATACTAAAATTCAGTTGACTATAACTTCTAATCTGTTCATCGAAACCATTCGATATCTAAATGAAAAGTTCTTAATTTTTCGCTAGCTTTCCAATGACATGCATATCATATACCCTATCTCAGTAGCATATGTATCTAATTCAGGATTCAACAAACCTATCTAAGGATAATATTGAATGTACAAGCATGCATAATCCTATATACTCGAGCACTAGTCAGGGATACACTATTGATATATAAAAGTTAAGTTATGAGTGCTCACGTATCAATATTGAGATTCAATATTGCAGGAAAGTACGTAGACACAACGGAGATGATAAACACTAGATTGACCTCACGAGCATACCCATAAACCATACCCATCACCTCTATAGCTATAACCCATAATTTCCTTAGCTTCGACTCATTTAAAAAAAACTATTTTGAAATTACTCGGACATCACTCCGTCGTAATATTTTATGTATACTAATAATATCTTGAAATAATACAGAGCATATATATATAAATCGATTGAGAGAGTTTTAGAGAATTATATTTTCAAGTTTCTATGAAATAATGAAACCTATTGAATTCTATTTATAATAGATTTTTGAATTATTAAAGTGAATTATTAAAGTATGAATTATTAAAGTGAATTATTAAAGTATGAATTATTAAAGTGAATTATTAAAGTATGAATTATTAAAGTGAATTATTAAAGTATGAATTATTAAAGTATGAATTATTAAAGTGAATTATTAAATTATGAATTATTAAAGTGAATTATTAAAGTTAAAGTAAAGTAAAAGTAAAGTAAAAGTAAAGTTAAAGTATAGTAAAAGTATAAAAACTATGTATATATAATACGCATATAAATATATATAATATTAATTTAAATCGTTATATATATTTAATGAAATAAAATATAAATATCGTTATATTTATTATACTGGTTAAGTAATGAGTTATCAAAAGTGATTCTAGATATTTATAAAAGTTATATACGTTTTAATAATAAAGTTCTTTTTAAACTGAAAACGTTTTTTTACGTTTGAAAATAGATTAATAGAATATTATGGAAACCAATTCTCCACTAACTTTTGTCTAACTTTCGTAAATGACACTTTTTGTTTTTATTTATAAATAGCTTTACAAATTATTCTGAATACCGTTAAGAGGAATAGATTTTCTCAAATCATAGTGGACCTCTCAACAGAGACTTGTAATCATAATTCAATGTTTCTGATAATTCAATCATTTAATATATTTTTTTTTCGTCGAAAATCATATTGAAACAAATACGTTCGTGTAAAGTATTATACGTTTAATACTTTATTAATATTCTCAAGTTATAATATATATATACATATACATATCTATTTATATATAACGGTTCGTGAATCGTCGGAATTTGGTCGAGGTTATAATGAATGTATGAACACAGTTTAAAATTCTTGAGATTTAACTTAACAAACTTTGCTTATCGTGTCGGAATAATATAAAGATTAAAGTTTAAATTTGGTCAAAAATTTCTGGGTCGTCACATTAGTAGATATTATATAATGGATGGTAATTTATTAAATTTAATTATAAGTTTGAATATAAATGTTATATTAAGATTATTATCATTATCAATATTTTATTAAGTAGTATTATTAATAATATTATTTAATAGATTGTTATTACTATTACTAGTATATATATATATGGTAATGTATAAATATTAAATATTAAAAATATATTATTATATACATGTTACATAACTGTAAAATGTTACATAATTAATAAATTATAATATTAATATATAAAGTATAATTACAAATTAGAGATATAAGTGTTATACTAAAATTATTATTACTCTCATTGATATTATTAGATTAATATTAATATTGAAATCAGTATTAGTTATACTATTATTTTCAATATATAATAGATAAATATGAAATTTAATACATGTAAATTATTATATCTTAATTGTTACTTGTATTATCACTAGATATTATTATCATCAGAAATCATTATTTTCATAATTATCAATATTATCATTATTTATTATTTTATCATTAATATTAATATTACCTTTATTATTATTGTAAATATATAAATTATAGATATGGAATTTGATATATATATATATATATATATATATATATATATATATATATATATATATATATATATATATATATATATATATATATATATATTGTTATATTACTACTATTAACATTATTATTATCATTAATAATAATATTATTGATATTATCATTTTTATCATTACTATCATTTTTACTAATATAATTATTATAGTTATCATTAGTAAAAATTATTATTAAACCTATTATAAAAGATATCATTATTGTTATTATTAATGTGATCATAATATTATTATCATTACTATTAATATCTTTAACAAATATTATTAATATTATTACTAATAAAATTGTATTATTAATAAAATTGTTATTAATTATAATTATTATTATAATTATTATTATTATTATTATTATTATTATTATTATTAATATATCTATTAATTTTAATATTTATATAATAAAATATATGATATATGAGCAGATATATAAAACGCGTAATACCTATTTCCAATCCCTGTCATCTCTAATTTTTTTTTTAGTTTTTCTGTTCCTCTCGTAATATGCTGTCGAATTCAAAGTCATCCCTATAAACCAAACTGAATAATCCATGTTACTAGACACGCAATTCATTCAATTATTTCCATATCATTATCAATTATCAAATACATCTGTATACGACTGATATAAAAAAAAGAAACCAAACAACTCGTTCCCCTGTTCTTAATCCATAGCTCAAATTCGAATCAACATTCAAAATCTAATAATGTAGAGTTGTTAGGAATCATCTAGTGAAGCACACTGTAATTCTTCAAGCTTTAATTCATCAAATTGATTGTTAATTTGATAAGTCAAACTTTAAAAGCAAAAAGTCAACTGAAGTGTTTTTCATGAAATTTGAAATTTTGTTGATGTTACTGGATCAATTGAAAACCTCTGAAGGTTCCATGAGCGATTTAATACCTATTCCATTTGATGATCATAAGCTGAAAGTGTCCGGAAATGAGAACCAGGGTTGAAGTTCACCATCTCCTTCGTAAAGCTTTCTGGTACCTGTTCTGGATCAGTTACACCCAAACTCAATTCCATATCTGCTTGCGTATGTTTCTGTATCGTTAGTAAATCCTAAACCAAAACTTCACTGGATGTAATTAATCGATTATGGATATATGTCGAATTTTACTAAGCTGCCGTATTACAGCTATTTAATTAGCTGGTAAACCATCGAACATGTTTCAGAATAAAAGGACAATGGATTGGGTTTGATAAATGGGGTTTGCTTGTGGGCTTGATTAATGTTGGGTCGATTTTTTTTATTGGGTTGTTAGCATACTAAAAACGGATTCAGACATCCAGGAAACCGAAGGGTATATATGTTTATTATTATGATCATTTGTATTATTATTATTATTATTATTATTATTATTATTATTATTATTATTATTATTATTATTATTATTATTATTATTATTATTATTATTATTATTATTATTATTATTACTATTATTATTATTACTATGATTATTATTATTGTTGTTATTATTATTATTGTTATTATTGATTAAGGTAATTATTATTATTATTATACAATTAATATTACTACCATTATTGTTAGAATTAGTAATATCATTAATTGTATCAGATTATTATTAATATTATCATGGGTATCATTATTATTATACTATCATTAAAATTATTATCATAACTACCGTTAACAGTAAAATGATTATTTTTATAGTTATTATTATTATCAGCATTATCATTATCATTGTTATTATCACTATTATTGTTAATCTTATTTTTATAAATAAAAAAAAATTTGTTACTAGTACTATCATTATATTAATGTTATAAATATTATCCTAATAAACAAATGACAACTATATAAAAATATATTTTTGTATCTATATTAATATTTTACAATTAAGTACAAATAATATATATATATATATATATATATATATATATATATATATATATATATATATATATATATATATATATATATATATATATATATTAAATCGAACCATATATATACATATTAGTACATCAAATAATAATTTAAACATCAAAATGAGATATTTGTAATAAATAACATATCATATACTTTAAATCTGATATATGTATAAATATTAAGCACTTATATATATAAAATGAATAAAGCTAATTAATTAACAAATTATTAATACAAGAAGTATATTAATAATATTAATAGATAAACTGGTTAATTGTCATTATATGTTTTAATATATATATATATATATATATATATATATATATATATATATATATATATATATATATATATATATATATATATATATATATATATATATATATATATATATATATATATATATATATATATATATATATATATATATATGTATATGATATAGGTTCGTGAATCCAAGGCCAACCCTGCATTGTTCAGTTGTTCAATGCCGTCATATGTATTTTTACTACAAAATACATTATTGTGAGTTTCATTACTCCCTTTTTAAATGCTTTTGCAATATATATTTTTGGGACTGAGAATACATGCGTTGATTTTATAAATATTTGACAAAATAGACACAAGTACTTAAAACTACATTCTATGGTTGGATTATCGATTCGAATATGCCCCTTTTTAGCTTGGTAGCCTAAGAATTAGGGAAATAGCCCCTAATTGACGCGAATCCTAAAGATAGATCTATGGACCTTGACACGTCCCATTCGGGTTACGAATGCTTTAGTACTTCGATTATCATGTCCGATGAGAGTCCCGGAATGATGGGGATATTCTATATGCATCCTGTTAGTTCGGTTATCAAGCGTTCACCATATGAATGATTTTTATCTCTATGCAGTTTGCGAAATGCCTGATATGAGATGTATATTTATGAGAAATGGAAATGAAAATCTTGTGGTCTATTAAAATAATGGAAATGATTATTTATGATAAACTAATGAACTCACCAACCTTTTGTTTGACACTTGAAAGCATGTTTATTCTCAGGTATGAAAGAAATCTTTCGCTGTGCATTTTCTTATTTTAGAGATATTACTTGGAGTCATTCATGACATATTTCAAAAGACGTTGCATTCGAGTTGTCGAGTTCATCAAGATTATTATTAAGTCAATTATAGATGGATATATTATGAAAGGGTATGCATGCCGTCAATTTTCAATGTAAATGAAAGTTGTCTTTTAAAAACAAATGCACTGTTTGTAAAATGTATCATATAGAGGTCAAGTACCTCGTGATGTAACCAAATGTAATGTATTCGTCCATATGGATTACGACGGGTCGTTATAATTTAACTCGCAATTCATATCAAAATACGATATACGTTAAATCACTACTTATTTAGTTATCTTTTCAAATATAGCTCAAGATTGCACTTAAATGATATAGCGTAACAAGCTTTCACATAACTCATGGTAAGCTAGCTAATATCAAGTATTATTTAGCACTCAACAAATATGATGTAGAGATATGTTAACTTGACTACGTATAATGTTAACTAGTTAAAATTTTCGATGTATCATAGTTAACAATTTAGAGTGTTATATTGGATCGTGAGTATAAAAACATCCATGCATACTTTTTCAATATGTTAATAAATCATAAGCATGTAAGCACATAAGCATGATGAAAAATATAAGGCATGTTAAATGTAGCAAATATTAAGCACAATGCCCTCACAAATAAGATTCAATTAGCAAGTTAATGAGCCTAAAGTGTGTAGTATAACAACTAATAAGGTGATTACAACCAACATTTGTTATGAAGAGAGAACTCAAGTTTTCAAGTATGAAGATCATATGAGCATGCGAGAGTATGACAAGTATATTTGCACATATTAATCATACAAGTATGACAAGTAGATGTTTCATACATAATCATGCAAGCAATGAAAACATATATGCCATATGTGAGAGATAAAACAAAGTTTATGTAATTTACATAATGAGTGAAGCCTAGAGTGAATCCTAGAGTGTAAAGCATACAATAAGGCATTTTATCAAGCAATCATTCTAGTTTCCTATCATGTATATTTCAAACTTATCATTCATGAGTTCAAATAACCCATTACAAGGAAAATGGTTAATTCTATCAACGACAATTTTATGCTAATAATGTATTGCCAACTTTTGCCATTTATCATTCATGATTAAGAAAGTATGTCCTAATTCTATCAAGACTTTCAAGGTACAAAGATATAGCCTTTTTATGTATGTTCGATTATTCCTTAAGGCTACTCGGACATCTAATTAAACCTAGTTAGGTTTTGTTTTCTAATTAGTGTTCTAGCAACGTACCTACATCTTAGAGTCACACATTCACCTTTAAGTGGTTATTTATCATTAATTTTCATAGGTATGTCTAGCACTTATCATACCAAAGTATCAAGTGTAATCTTTTAGGTTGATTTAAGAGTATTATCTTAGAGTCACTTTGATTCATGAGTTAAGTAAGGTTTTGAGAACACGAGTTAATCTCATTACTTGTAAGTATAGGACTCAAGACAAAGAGTTTGAATAAACATTTGTGTGGTTTAAAATTATCTAACTCTTTGACGTATAATGGATTAGTGAAACTTTTCATTTCATTCTTTTGTTCTAGGTGTTCGTTTGACGTAAACCTAATCCTAGTTTAGAAATTAAGAGCATGAATTATTCTTAAAGTTTTCTAACCTCAAAGATTAATAATTGTTTATTCTAATATGTCCAAGTGTGTTTTAGACATTTCAACAACTTAACAAACGCTTATGCGTTTAACTAGCAATGACCTCTTTTAATGATAATCTAGTTCTTACACCGACTTGTTAGAGTACCCTAGGCTTTTTCTTTAAGAGCTTACTTTTTACATTCTTTTGAATTATTTTGATATTTAGCATAAATTACATAAACTTCTAATGACTATTACTCTAGCAATTTTAGACAAAAATAATATCATTTAAGTATAAGCCTAGCATAAGTTCTATCATCACAAATGTATCTTATTAAGCATAGATGATAGGAATCATATACAACCCCTTTAGTAAGACTTACAAAGTAGAACTTTGGAAATCTACACTACACTTAAGAAACGGAGAACTTAGACTACACACTTAAGATATAATTTATCTCCTATTGATGTTTCCTAAGATTTGTATGTTATGATTCTTTTTGTGATCTTGTCATTTATCCTCTCTTAATCCTAGCACCGTTTCTTAAGTAATTACATTGTTGAATCAAATAATGAGATTAATCTTGTTAACACTTTTAACTCATTTATGTATTCACTCGGTGACCATCATATTTTACTTTTAGGTGGATTTCTATCAATTAGTTTCATGTTCGTGTGATTTAATCTTTTATGCCATTAACTTGAAACATGTATTAACGCAATGCATATATTGACATGTTTTTATCATTTTACTAATTTCATTTGCAAGCATAAAAGACATTCCACATAATTGTAAGCATAACATGATTTCTACTATCAAATGAATTTTGACCTAACTTAGCATGTGAATATATTTTCATGTTAAATACTTAGCATGTTAAAATGTAGCATATTTTAAGAGTAATTCATTTGTAAGTAAAGTTACCTCGACCGGTGAATATTCATTAAATATGTCCATCCAATATTACATCACCGTCATCATGTTCTTTGTGCTTCGTGTGACGTATTTATCAAGGACATGAGCTTTTTGCACTTGTGATTATTTCATCTTCCACCACACTTGTTAGCAAACCTACAACTTGTTGATATAAGGCTTGGTACCCAATGTTTGTTGGGTCCGGTATTGTTAACATTAAACACTCTAGTCCTAATCCATTTTAGTACCTTTCTCAAACAATAGATTTTATCCTTTAAACATGTTTATATTTTAAGATTTGATAAACCAAGTCCATGTCTTGAGAATAATTGATTTTGTACACTTTTAGTTGTTTGAAAATAATTAACACTTACGTGTTAAAAACTTGACATTTAAACAAGTGTCGTTTAATGACAATAACTAGCTTCACATTGGTAAATGTTTAATTATTTCCAATAAACGATGTAAAACGATTGTTTTAACCTTTTTAAAAAAGATTTAACATCTAAATGTGTCACACCATGGCCGATCTTAAAATTGCAAAAGCAGTTTTTGATCAGGGCCTATGCGGTCAATCCACGGTCAAACGTAGACTCGACCGCCGTCCGATTTGGCATTATATTGAGTCTTATAAAGTGTGTTTCTTGAAAATCTCGTGGTAGGTCTACTCAATGTGTATTTTAAAGCTAAGTGTTTAATTTATCATTTGATATCTTTGACTTTTAAAAATACTTCTTTTTCTTGTTCAAAAATAATCACAAGTTAGTGAGCTTATTTACAAATTATTATTACCACTAAGTAATCTTTTGTTTGATTTTCGAGAATACTTAATGAGATGCTTAGAGTCTACTCTTAAATATTATGTCTATCATTTAAGGATCTAAGATGTGTGACAACTTATGTATTCTAGCATGTAAGATCACTTAATCAAGCACACATTAAACAATAACTCATGTCATTTTTTTCATGTCAAGTTTCAAGGTGCTTCTATTGTGTACACTATAGTTGTGATTTTGACTCAACCCCACATTTTTCTCTACATCCTTTTATTTTTCAAAAATTAACTTTGTTTATTCAAAGAATGTTTCTTTGTTTAAGTTTTTCATTTTAATCAAGGTTTTGTTAATTATCACAACATTTAGAGTACACAAGCTTTATAATATTAAATAAACCTATTAATTTATATATTTATGCTAGAAGGATACAAACTTACCTCACCATGTAAATGGTGGTATTTTTCCTCAATGTAGTGGATGTAAGTTTGAGCATTCGGGTTCGATCCTTGACTTCCACATCCCTTGAGTATCTTGAAGTTGCTTCTTATATGAAAACTTTCATCGTTATTCAAGAATAACTCTTCCAAACTCTTTTGCGTTCTTCAACCAAGTAGAGCTTAGTACCAAGATCTTTGATTCGAGTTTTTGCACAAAGTAGTTTTAGTCACATAAACGTTTTTTTGGAGCAAATATTCGAGCAACCGCTCTGATACCAATTGTAAGTAACTAGAGGGGGTGAATAGTTACTTAGTGATTTCTTAAAACTTTTTCAAAATCTTTAACAATCAAAACATAAGTTTTAAGTGTAGAAGCGTTTGTGTTTGTTAATGCAAGTATGTAAAGATTGTAAGTGCACAAACACATAGATTTATAGTGGTTCGGGTAGATGTTAACTAATCCACCTTAATCTGTGACGACCCGGAAATTTCCGACCAAATTAAAACTTAATCTTTATATGTTCCAACACAATAAGCAAAGCCTGTAATGTTGAGTCTCGAAATGTTTGAACTATTTATATAGATTCATTTAACCTGTGACTATTTCCGACGATTCACGAACAATTATGTGTAAATAAATATGTAAATATATATACATATATAAATATAAGAGTGCATATTAAGTTGTATTAATAAAATACAAAATAATCATTTGAATTGAAAATATAAAATAATGTACAAGATAATTAAGATTAAAATTTATTTATGATTTAAACGAATTCTTATTTTTATTTATTATCATTTTTATGATATTATTTAGTTATTTTATTAGAATTATTATTAATATTATTAGGGTATTTACTATTAATATTTATTAAAAATAAAAATAGGGAATCCCATTCTGTTAGAAGTAACTATCAATTTTTTTTCTTTTTCTTCACATGAAAATAATTTACGTACTTCATGTCTCCAGTTTGTTACAAGTCTACTTCACAAATCAATTGGAAATCAATTTAACTGTTAAATCATGTACCTAATCACTCTATATAAGTTACAAACTGCAATTTGAGTTGAAAACAAAGAAAACCCAGAAAATAAGCTCGACACTCTGTACACTCATCTTTTTCACCATATTTTGATTTAGAACAAATTTTCAAAATGTAATAATGCAGTCATGTTAGGAATCGTCTATCTAAACTATCTGTAAGTTTTCAATCCTCAATTCTTTCTATTAATTTCTAATTTGAGAGTCAAAGTTTTGGTTTTCAAAGTCAACTAAGTGTTCTTGAATCAAATTCAAGTTTGTTTTGATATCTCCAGTTAATTTGATGATCCATAAAGATTATAGGAATGATTTGCAACACAATTCAGGTTGTAATCATAACCTATAACACTCTTAATCTAAAAATCAATTTTTGAGTTCTTGAGTTCTTCACAGTGATATACACTAACGTGAATTCGAAACAAATTTCAAAAACTAAAAATGTAGAGTTGTTAGGAATCATTTACTTAAACTTCCTGCAAAATCTCAAGTTCCAATTCTTGATAACGAATTCGAATTTGCGAGTCAAAGTTAAATTGTCAAAAGTCTAACTGTTTTGTTCTTGGAGAAATTAGAGCTTGTTTTGATGTTTTAAGTTCAATTGACGATTTCAATAGTTTTTAGGAATGATTTGAAACATGTTTCATGTTGTAAAGATTGTCCAAAACGAACTCAAAATTGAAAACAAATTTTTTTTTTCTTGGCTACTAGCAAGCAGTAGGATTTTTTTGTTTTTTTTTCTCATTTTTTTTATATCATGAACACATTTTTATTTTTTGTTTCATGTTTGTTTAGAAGTCCTAAAACCATTTTGATGATTGACTATTAAGAATAAAGTTGTTTGATTGTTTAGATTTTGGTGAAGAAGATGAAGTGGGTTGAAACATGTAATAGATAAGTATTTGGGTTTGTATTATAAATCAGAAAAACTGAAATGGAGGAATGGTTAAGGGTGTTGATGAGTGAGCGAGAGGTCTCGGGTTCGAGCCCGGCTTGGTGCAATTTTTTTAAAACTGACTCCTAAGGTAGTTTTATACTTTTAAAAATTATTATTATTATTATTAATATTATTATTATTATCCTTAGGTATTTCTACAATTATTAATTTTACAAAACAAAAGATATATATGTAAATATATTATTACATAAAATATACTAATATTACATAAAATTATGTTTCAACTAATATTATTGATATAACATTAATTAAATATCAAATAAGTATCATAATATATTATAAGAATAATTAATACATAACAAATATATAAACTTAATTGATTTATACTATAATGTGTTAATACTTGATATAGGTTCGTGAATCTGAGGCCAACCCTGCATTGTTCAATGTCGTCATATGTATTTTTACTACAAAATACAGTATTGTGAGTTTCATTTACCTTTTTCCCTTTTATATTTTTGGGCTGAGAATACATGCGCAACTTTTATAACTGTTTTACGAAATAGACACAAGTAATAAAAATTATGTTCTATGGTTGAATGATCGAAACTGAATATGCCCCTTTTTATTAAGTCTGGTAATCTAAGAATTAGGGAACAGACACCCTAATTGACGTGAACTCTAAAGATAGATCTATCGGACCCAACAAGCCCCATCCAAGGTACCGGATGCTTTAGTACTTCGAAATTTATATCATGTCCGAAGGAGGATCCCGGAATGATGGGGATATTCTTATATGCATATTGTGAATGTCGGTTACCAGGTGTTCAATCCATATGAATGATATTTTTGTCTCTATGCATGGGACGTATGATTATGAGAAATGGAAGTATGAAATCTTGTGGTCTATTAAAATTATGAAATGATTCTTTATGATAAACTAATGAACTCACCAACCTTTTGGTTGACACCTTAAAGCATGTTTATTCTCAGGTACGAAAGAAATCTTCCGCTGTGCGTTTGCTCATATTAGAGATATTACTTGGAGTCATTCATGACATATTTCAAAAGATGTTGCATTCGAGTCGTTGAGTTCATCAAGATTATTATTAAGTCAATTATATTTGGATATATTATGAAATGCTTTACATGCCTGTCAACTGTCGATGTAACGAAAGTTTGTCTTTTAAAAACGAATGCAATGTTTGTAAAATTTATCATATAGAGGTCAATTACCTCGCGATGTAATCAACTTTTGTGAATCGTTTGTAATCGATATGGACTTCGTCCGGATGGATTAGGACGGGTCTCTACAGTTGGTATCAGAGCGGTGGTCTTAGCGAACCAGGTCTTGCATTAGCGTGCCTAACTGATAGTCGTTAGGATGCATTAGTGAGTCTGGACTTCGACCGTGTCTGCATGTCAAAAGTTTTGCTTATCATTTTTATCGGAAAACATCTGCTTATCATCCTTAGGAAATTACCTACTCATTATTCTTAGTCTAGACACATTTTACTGCATTGACTGCATGAATAGTGTATAGACAAAATTCATATCTTAGCGTATCTGACAATTCATATCTTAGTGTATCTGTTACTGTAGACCTTGCCTGATATCTCTCGTAAATTTCTCCTTAATTTAAGGGATCTTGGTACTATATATATCTATGCAAATTATGCATTGAGAATACCATCTAACTATCAATTGATGCCACTACACTCTTCATACCAAAAATCTTTCCTGAGATCGTTTAAGATGGCCTCTACGAATCGACCAAGTTCCTCTGACTCCGAAGACAGCGTGACAGGAGCACACCAACCAAACAACTACCGTGATTACTGGAGAAAATGGGGATGGGTTCGCGACATACTCACCCTATGGAGAAAGGAAGAAGGTACTCCATATCATGAATCAAATCTACCACCTAACCTTGGAGTACTTGACCCGCTCACCGGCGAACCCGTTCGCAATACCGTTTATACCCTATTTGCAAGAATTTTTCGTCTTGAAACTACCATTAATGGAAGTAGAGAAGATATCCGACCTCTACCTCACATTGATAAACAACTCGGGTTAGTAGAAGAAGTTAGAGAACTCCGAGCTCGAGTATTAACTTTAGAGAGCACGATATACAATTTGCAATCATCAACAGTATCACCAACACCAGTAACATCACCAGCCTTAGCACCAGTGGCACCAGTACCACCAACAACCCAAGTTTCAACAATCCATGCTTCAACATCTCATTTTGTACCTCGAGTATAATTATCGTTCCACAAATCATTCTACATCATTTATCTTCGTTCGACATGACGATTATGTAAACTCTAATGTTTTAGAGATTATGTATCATAGTTCTAATCGTAAATCTGATGAGTTTAATATCACATTGACTCATTAAATCCATAATTACATCTGAAGAAAATATATATGTAAATATATTTTCATAAAGATTGTGATTAAAAATTCTTTCGTACAAACTGTTAATGGTAAAAATATTTTAACGGGTAGGTAATACCCGAGAAATATTTAAGATTTCACATTAATAAGTTACATTGTACAGTCTTCGAATCTGATTCAACGGTTGATTACCATCCAACCTACATCTATCGATATACGAATCCTTTCACTACAGAATAACCATTTTCATTCAAATTCAATTTCATATTTGGATTTTTACTTACCAGAATCCAATAAGTGGCATAATGAAGAAATAATGGACACAATAAAAATTGATTAGAAACAGACTAATTAACAATATGGAATTTTGTTAAGAAACCATGCTAACTGTTCCAGCTAACTGTTCCTAGCTAACTGATTACATTCTATTTATCGCATTTTATTTATTGCAATTTAATTATCACAATTTACATTCCCGCAATTTTATTTATTGTCATCTAATTTCTGTTATTTACTTTACGCACTTTAGTTATCGTTATTTAATTCCTGTTATTTATTTTACGCACTTTAAATATCGGGACACGTATACAAGGTTTTGACATATCATATCGATGCATCTATATATATTATTTGGAATCACCATAGACACTCTATATGCAGTAATGATCGAGTTCTCTATACAGGGTTGAGGTTGATTCTATAATAATATATATACTTTGAGTTGTGATCGAGTCTGAGACATGTACACGGGTTCCGATACGTATTAATTAATTCGGATATTATATATTAAGCTATATATGTATTATCGGACTGTTAATTGTGGACTATCAAATATGGACTGTCGACATTGGATAATTAAAATGAATTAAAATATTGAGTATAACATATGAAACTAAACATATCTTCAAGTTTGCCACTTGATCTCATCTTAAACCTCATCTGTATCTTGACGATTACAATCTGCGTTCAAACCTTTCATGATTCTTGAAAACACCTCAATCGATAGGATGAATCAACCGCACTTCATCTACGGAAGGAAAGGTTTATGCATATAGTTATGCACCTGAGAAACTCTCGGCAACTGAGTAAAAGTTTAACACGTAGCCGCATCAGATCCTTTGGCATTTATTAGCAAAAATAACTTTGCGATCCCTTTTCAAAGTAGCCAATTTTGTCACAGCTCCAGCAAGTCAACTTTGACTTTTCATTCGAAGTAGCCTTACTATAATCCTGATATATACAATTACCCTTTTTATAACGGAGAATTCTTTTATATTCCACCATATTACCAGAAGACGTACCAGCAGCCTCGTTGTTTTTTTTTTGCTTAAATCTCTCTGACAAATCATTATATTTATTCATTGAAACCCTATCATATACTCATCCGCATCTTGTAACGAGAACTGCCATACCAATTACAGGGAATCAGCAAATTTGTATTTTGAGTCTCGCAACGTTTCCACATCAACAGTTATATGTATCCATATAACATTTATCTCTTAGAACTATGATCTTCCATTCGAAAATTCAGAAAAGCACCCAGTCTGTGAATTAATGCTCTAAATTTTGAAAAGTTGAATGAAGCAACAAAAACTATGGATGATTTTAACAGTCAAAAGTTTGATAAAAAAAAAAGATACGTTGGAAAAGCTCAAAATGAAGTTTGGTACTGAAAAACGAATTGAGCAAACCATGAAGGAGACTCTGAGCAAATCACAAGGACTAAACTTGTACATAAAGAACCCTGATGATTCTGTTTCTGATGAAGTCTTTAGTGAATATCTTGCTCCTTATTTATTCTAAATCCTTGCGAAAGGATTTTCTTCATCAACATTCGATCTCAGAAATTCTGAAAATATCATCATAAATATCTTTGATATTTCCGAGAATATTTTCATAACAATTCTTATCTGAAATCATTAATCTCTTCATGCTATCAGTGTTACATCATATAGAAACTGTCAGTTTCTATATTCTGTAAACTTTCGAGCTTGAAATATGAATGTTATTGAAGTAATGTTGGGAACTGATGCATGAGTTAGTATAATATAATGACACTTGATCAACGTGATTATATTATAGTAAGTCATGCTGAGTTTCTAATGGAACGTGATGATTCACAGATCATAACGTCATCATGTGCCATGTTACACGACTCTTACATTCTACCCAATCTCCAAGTATATCAAGAAATTCTTAATAGTTCTATCTTTTCAGATATTTTAGTAATTTGAAAAATCAAGATCGTGCCATTACGATTTCCTTCTAGAACATTAACTATGTTCATTTCAAAATCCATATCTACGAATTCCGGACCATTATTCGCTTGACTTGAAGTCGGGAAGAGGAGACGAAAGTATGGAACTCTTGAATATAAAGAAAATATAAAGCTCGACAACAACACATAAATTACAAACCGTGCATATCAATACGTATTGCCACGTAAAGGCACGGGAAAATTAAAAACACTATAACCCCAAGATAATAGTAGAAGTAAATATAATCCTCCGGTGGTAGATGAAAGAGAAGAATGACAGATATGAAAGTTAAGAGTATATCAAGGATCAGAACTGGATGGAGCATATTAATGAATGCTTTAAAAATATGAATCAGGGGAGAAAGAATGGAAGGTGTGAGCTGTGAAAATAAGGAAACGAAGGGAGTGGATTTAAAGTAAAATATCCGACAGAGCAATCGAAACAGATTATTGCATTTAATCAAAGAACATCTGATTTCCTATATCGCCGAAGAACCAAATCTTATTACGAAGATTTTCTTTAAATCCCATGAATTCCGGAAATCAATCATAACTACGTCATCAGTTCCCTCTCTTGCGATAGCTTCGATTATACTCTTCGCGTAATCAAATTTTTTTTACTTATATTACTCACTGATGATAAAACTCTAATTTCTAGCTCGGATACGTCATGAAAACATACTTATTGTCAGCCATGACCATTCCACTCAAATTTCGGGACGAAATTTCTTTAACGGGTAGGTACTGTGACGACCCGGAAATTTCCGACCAAATTAAAACTTAATCTTTATATGTTCCAACACAATAAGCAAATCCTGTAATGTTGAGTCTCGAAATGTTTGAACTATTTATATAGATTCATTTAACCTGTGACTATTTCCGACGATTCACGAACAATTGTGTGTAAATAAATATGTAAATATATATACATATATAAATATAAGAGTGCATATTAAGTTGTATTAATAAAATACAAAATAATCATTTGAATTGAAAATGTAAAATAATGTACAAGATAATTAAGATTAAAATTTATTTATGATTTAAACGAATTCTTATTTTTATTTATTATCATTTTTATGATATTATTTAGTTATTTTATTAGAATTATTATTAATATTATTAGGGTATTTACTATTAATATTTATTAAAAATAAAATTAGGGAATCCCATTCTGTTAGAAGTAACTATCAATTTTTTTTCTTTTTCTTCACATGAAAATAATTTACGTACTTCATGTCTCCAGTTTGTTACAAGTCTACTTCACAAATCAATTGGAAATCAATTTAACTGTTAAATCATGTACCTAATCACTCTATATAAGTTACAAACTGCAATTTGAGTTGAAAACAAAGAAAACCCAGAAAATAAGCTCGACACTCTGTACATTCATCTTTTTCACCATATTTTGATTCAGAACAAATTTTCAAAATGTAATAATGCAGTCATGTTAGGAATCGTCTATCTAAACTATCTGTAAGTTTTCAATCCTCAATTCTTTCTATTAATTTCTAATTTGAGAGTCAAAATTTTGGTTTTCAAAGTCAACTAAGTGTTCTTGAATCAAATTCGAGTTTGTTTTGATATCTCCAGTTAATTTGATGATCCATAAAGATTATAGGAATGATTTGCAACACAATTCATGTTGTAATCATAACCTATAACACTCTTAATCTAAAAATCAATTTTTGAGTTCTTGAGTTCTTCACAGTGATATACACTAACGTGAATTCGAAACAAATTTCAAAAACTAAAAATGTAGAGTTGTTAGGAATCATTTACTTAAACTTCCTGCAAAATCTCAAGTTCCAATTCTTGATAACGAATTCGAATTTGCGAGTCAAAGTTAAATTGTCAAAAGTCTAACTGTTTTGTTCTTGGAGAAATTAGAGCTTGTTTTGATGTTTTAAGTTCAATTGACGATTTCAATAGTTTTTAGGAATGATTTGAAACATGTTTCATGTTGTAAAGATTGTCCAAAACGAACTCAAAATTGAAAACAAAATTTTTTTTTTCTTGGCTACTAGCAAGCAGTAGGATTTTTTTGTTTTTTTTTTCTCATTTTTTTTTATATCATGAACACATTTTTATTTTTTGTTTCATGTTTGTTTAGAAGTCCTAAAACCATTTTGATGATTGACTATTAAGAATGAAGTTGTTTGATTGTTTAGATTTTGGTGAAGAAGATGAAGTGGGTTGAAACATGTAATAGATAAGTATTTGGGTTTGTATTATAAATCAGAAAAACTGAAATGGAGGAATGGTTAAGGGTGTTGATGAGTGAGCGAGAGGTCTCGGGTTCGAGCCCGGCTTGGTGCAATTTTTTTAAAACTGACTCCTAAGGTAGTTTTATACTTTTAAAAATTATTATTATTATTATTAATATTATTATTATTATCCTTAGGTATTTCTACAATTATTAATTTTACAAAACAAAAGATATATATGTAAATATATTATTACATAAAATATACTAATATTACATAAAATTATGTTTCAACTAATATTATTGATATAACATTAATTAAATATCAAATAAGTATCATAATATATTATAAGAATAATTAATACATAACAAATATATAAACTTAATTGATTTATACTATAATGTGTTAATACTTGATATAGGTTCGTGAATCCGAGGCCAACCCTGCATTGTTCAATGTCGTCATATGTATTTTTACTACAAAATACAGTATTGTGAGTTTCATTTACCTTTTTCCCTTTTATATTTTTGGGCTGAGAATACATGCGCAACTTTTATAACTGTTTTACGAAATAGACACAAGTAATCAAAATTACGTTCTATGGTTGAATGATCGAAACTGAATATGCCCCTTTTTATTAAGTCTGGTAATCTAAGAATTAGGGAACAGACACCCTAATTGACGCGAACTCTAAAGATAGATCTATCGGGCCCAACAAGCCCCATCCAAAGTACCGGATGCTTTAGTACTTTGAAATTTATATCATGTCCAAAGGAGGATCCCAGAATGATGGGGATATTCTTATATGCATATTGTGAATGTCGGTTACCAGGTGTTCAATCCATATGAATGATATTTTTGTCTCTATGCATGGGACGTATGATTATGAGAAATGGAAGTATGAAATCTTGTGGTCTATTAAAATTATGAAATGATTCTTTATGATAAACTAATGAACTCACCAACCTTTTGGTTGACACCTTAAAGCATGTTTATTCTCAGGTACGAAAGAAATCTTCCGCTGTGCATTTGCTCATATTAGAGATATTACTTGGAGTCATTCATGACATATTTCAAAAGATGTTGCATTCGAGTCGTTGAGTTCATCAAGATTATTATTAAGTCAATTATATTTGGATATATTATGAAATGCTTTACATGCCTGTCAACTGTCGATGTAACGAAAGTTTGTCTTTTAAAAATGAATGCAATGTTTGTAAAATTTATCATATAGAGGTCAATTACCTCGCGATGTAATCAACTGTTGTGAATCGTTTGTAATCGATATGGACTTCGTCCGGATGGATTAGGACGGGTCTCTACATAATCCACTCCCCAATTCTACGAATTGAGACTTTTCTTCACTATGATACTCCAAACCCAGTGGAGTGTCCGGATACAACACTAGCTCCTCGATAAGCCGCTACTCATGAACCCTTACATCCCTTTGAAGAATTCACAAACACCAAACGCTCTTACCATAAGATCCTAGTGCTCAAACCTAGTGAAATCACAACTACCTTCTAGATCCCTTTAAGAAGATAGCTTACAAGTAAACTTATAGCTAAACTTACAATCACTCATAGTTCTTCAATAGGTTACACCAACTTAATTCCCAATGGAAATGATCAACTTCCTAGATCCATTTAAGGAAGTTGAATCATTAAACAAGATGGTGTTTCCTATCATAAGAACTATCTAGCTTCCTTGACCCCCTAAGGAAGTGTCTTACAAAGTAAACTTAAAGATACAAATGATAAGTACAAAGTTTACATTTCAATTCTACTTAGTGTAAGTAGAATCTCTCTTTCTCTCTTATAATCTCTCTATTGATATGTGCTTGAGGCTTGGGAGATCAGTAGATATGACTTTGAAAGAATGTTGGAAAGAAGTGTTCTTCTAGTTTGGCAAAGAGGTGTATTTATATTCCAAGAAAAACTTGACAGAAAAAACTGCAGTCAAAGCACGGTCGACCTTGCAGGTGACCGTACAACTTCTGTCAGCATTTCAACATATCCGTTGGAGCTCCTTTTTCTTTGAATTTTTGGCTTCTTTACCTAATATAGAGCCTTCAAAATATGCTTAATACACCTAGAAGTTAACTCCATTACCCCTTTAATCTTGGATATATGCATGGAGGTTGACATGTGCTAGCTAAAGAGGAAAGTCCAATGTCCTTGACCATTGTCATTGATTTCTTAATTGGGTAATTGTCCCTTGACAAACCACAAAGCTCCAAACACAATAATCCATGAATCTTACACTTTGTCAATACTTGGATGGAAGTATCATACTTCATTGGTTGCTTGCAACAACTTAATTTTGACTAGTTTGATTATAATGAACAATCCTTTAACTAGTTGCTTTAATCATCCTTTGACAAACCACAAGCCTCCAAAACTTCACTAGCCCATTTTAATAGCTTGTCATCTTCTTAATGGAAGTGTCTTGCTCTTTAGAACATACTTGCATCTTGATTGAACTAGTTTGATTCTAGCTGGAGCTTAAATGAACCTTGTTACAACCTTGACTAGCTTGAATATAATTAAAACTTACATACATACAAATGGTACTTAAAAGTAATGGGAGAGCACCTCTTTAATTGGGAATTTGATGACCATTATTAGTATGTATTTAAATGATATTTTGTAACACTTGAAAAGTAAAACACTTTTGTGTTTAATCTTATTTGAGCTTAAAATGTTATTAAGATGTCGTTAGGTGTGATTAGTAAAAATTAACATCTTTTGGTTCAAAACTCTTTTGAGATCAAAGAGGGCAACTATTATAAGCATGTTTAAAAAGGTTTTGTAAATTATAGATGTCGGGAACTAGTCAAACTTTATTTGGTCAAAATTGGTAACAGAGAAAACTGCGGTCGGGCTGCGGTCGTCCGTGAAGTCAGCCGTAGATTTACAGTTTTAGAAAAACTTGAACTCGTTGGTACAGGACACACACGGTTGATTTTACGGTCGACCGTAGTTCAGCTGTGTAGCATTTTTACCAAGATAATTACTTATGTATTGGTATTTTGCTAGAGATAGTTTAGGCTCATGAACTCATGTCGTCCTACATATGAAATCATGCAATAGCATACGGCATATAGCAGTAAAAGTAAGCAGCATCATGCAGCAAGTTCCGCAGAAACAAGTAAACTAGAAAGTTGTAGATTAGTCCTATTAGTGAATCCTACTTGGGTTGGTCTAAGACTCACTAATGCAACCTAATTCCCTACAACTAATGCTCTGATACCAAATGTGATGCCCCGTACAAAACCATCGTGTACGAATCATCAACAACAGGATCATTACAAGGTCAAACACTATATGCTATTTCAAAATACGTTTGTATTCATGATAAAAGGTGATGTCTTAACCAACATCAATGTTTAACAACCCAAGTATGCTTCAATGAATAGAAGCAAGGATAATAGTATGTGACCCATAGGTCGTTACAAATCATAGTTTCAAAAGTAATAAAGTTTATGAATGCAAGATAACGTTCATGAAGTGACATCTCTAAAGCAGCGGGTGTCTACAGCAAGACTAGTACACAGCGGAAGCAGCTAACCTTAAGCACCTGAGAAAAACATGCTTAAAAACGTCAACACAAAGGTTGGTGAGCTATAGTTTAAGTATAACAGTATGTAAGGTAGGCCACGAGATTTCAGTGCTACAAAGAGCGTTTCAAAACAGTATGATAAAGTATATGTTTAACCGTGGGCACTTGGTAACTAACTTAACGTTTATACCCCCTGAAAGTACACTTGGCAAGTGCGTATGTATACGAAGTATTAAACATTCGTTAAATGCTAGCGCGACTAGCCCGAGTGGGGATGTCAAACCCTATGGATCCATATCTAAGATTCGCGTTCACCGGTTCAAAAACCAATGACTAAACGTTACCGAGCTAAAGGGAATGTTTATGCCGTTGTATAACCCACACATATATAATTTTAAGTACTCGTGCCTAGTATGTAAAACGTAAAATGCGCATGTATTCTCAATTCCCAAAATAGTTAAAGTAAAAAAGAGATGCTATAACTCACAGTGGTAAAGTAGTGGTAAAGTCGAGTCGTGAAGTAAGCAAGTACGTAGGTCTGGAAAGTCCTCAACCTAAGTCAAATAGTACTTAGTCAGTAAATCGTCTCAATAGGTTTAAAAGTATGTAAATTAGGTCTTAAGGGTCATCATCATTCATCATCAAATAAAAGGCTTAAAGTAAGTTTCGTTCATGAAAAGAGTTTAAAACAAAGGCTGACTTGGATCAGTCACCACGGCCTCAATACCTACTGAAATAAGGTGAGACCAGTGGCCATGGCTCCGTATATGAGTCCTTTAGTTGTGATCAAAATTCCAGAACCAAACTCGTCTTCGTTTGACCGAGGCGACGGTCTAAGTGCGAGTAGGTCAGAATTTTCAGCACAACGTTAAATGGACATAGTGACGATCGGAGGGCCATAAATCCTAAACCGTAACTCGGATTAAGAGAAGTCCTAAATGAAAAGTTATCTACTCGAACAGAGATAACTGAAAATCATCTTTACAGTAGCCCAGGTAGTACTGATCAGACCCAGTAACAGTAAACATTAGGTTCCGGGATTTCTTGGTACTCGATGCTTATCACGGTTCTCATCCTTGATGCATATAGCTTCAAGTGTGCAACTCATTGATGTGTTTATATCATATTTACCAAGTTTTGACCATCATAACCCAAGTGTAAGTCTAAGATAAGTAGCACAACTCAATTAAGTGTTGCAAGTGTTTTGATGAACCAAAGTTACATCAAAGTCTTAGATTTAACACATACATGAAATATAAAAGTAACATTGAACTACAAACTATAAAGTAAACTAACTAATCAAGATCTTAAGTTGTAGAACACAGTTCTTAGTTAGATCTTGAAGATCCAAGACCCAAAAGTCTAGATCTAAAGTTATTAAGTTGAATCTAACACAAGTGTATGAAGTTATATCTAAAGAGTTACACTTCCATGTTCTTGAACCTTTAAAGTTAACTTTTGTTCAAGAAAAATGAGATCAAGATTAACTAGTAATACTTGAACAAATCACAACTTTAAAGTACATAAAATGAAGAAATAATCTAAACTAGGTACATTGCCCGTGCGTTGCACGAATATGGTAAGCGTTGTTGCATCGCGCTTGTAATGTTGGTACGTGAAGTGATTTATGTCGACGGTTAACAATATGAATCTGGAATATTTGAATATAAACATACGTAAATCAATTTGTGTCGTCTATTGTGAATATATATATATATATATATATATATATATATATATATATATATATATATATATATATATATATATAGAAAGACGTTCATATGAGAGCGTTCTCATTTGTAACTTTTATGAGAACAGTTCTAAACCAATCATTTATTTTTATATTTAATTAAATAAAGTAAATTGATTTTCAACGAACAATAAGGAAGGGTGCTTATGTAAATTTTAGTCTCCACTAAATACGGAAAACAACATCGTAACCACTTAGAATTAGTTATAGGCGATTATTATATTCAATCAATTAAATTCGGCGCAGCCTCGTCTTCATGTATTACACACGGAGTAACTAATCCAATCAAATTGAAATTAATTGTTCTACAAAATTATTTTTGAGAACTACAACCATATAATTTTGATGCAATTTTATATTTCAATCTTAATCTTAAGATGCAATATATAGTTGTTCTTAAACGTAACTCCCTTCACATTTCTTTACACCTATCCTTTAATAAATATGATGATAAGCATCCATTAAATTATATACATATACATACGTAAGCATCCATTTAAGTATACATGTACGCATACTTTGTCATTCTTAAATTGATGCATGTCTTGATTCAAAAAATATATGTATCACGAAGAAAATCGGAATAATATAATTGACTCATTCATATGATAAATTTGATACATTCGTTGATTAATGTTTGCATCCCATCTTCATCCAGAATTAGGTATTTGAATCCCTAACTAAGCTAGTTGCATCCACTGTTCTCATTTGATGAGATGCCATCCACTAAAGAATAGTAAATTAATCAACGATAAATTGGAGATTACATGCATGTCAAATCAATAATATTGACAATATATGATGTAGGACGATCTTGGAGTTCAAAATTAATATATGTATGCATATGTAGCAGTTCAAAATCAAGACAATTAACGTGATCAATTATAATTGCTAAAGAAAGTATTTAATAATACAACGTTAAAAGGAAATATTGAACATCAAGAGAAAAGCTAAATTAAATAAATCATACTTACAATCCAATACAAAATGAAAAAATTTGTGTTCTCTAATATATGTACATATTCGCAATAGGAAATACTCTGCAATGCTTTGTCCCTTAATGTTGTAATATCTAAACTTGTCCGAGTAAGATGTTGACATCACTATATATTAACAATAAAAGAAACTTAAACAATAATAATAATAATAAGAATAATAAGATAAGAATAAGAATAATAAGAATAATAATAAATAATTAAAAACACAACAAATACATTATTGACGAAGATCTATAATCGACATAAAAGTAACACCAAAGATAATATACAACAATAATATAAATCACATACAAATCAAATATATATATATATATATATATATATATATATAGAAATGTGTTCAAATAAGAACATTCTCATTTTAACTTTTGGTGAGAACACATCTTGACCCTTGATGGAAGTAGATCAATGGTGATAAATTATATAAGCTTTTCACAATTAAAATAAACTAACACGGGTACATTTGGAAAATAAGGATCCTAAAAATTCTCATTATGATAACTGCCTCAATCTCCTTTACAAAAATTCTCGTAACCTCCATTGTAGATTCCAGCCATTGCAAATTCACATATGCTATATCATGGTAAAATAATAGGGGTCTTCTGGTTATTTTAACCATCCCTCTAAGATGGATACATAGATGTAAAAATTATATTCATGCATCCCTTATAACATATACGTGTGTGCATCTCTAATTTTGTTGAATATGTGTGTGCATCTCTATATATGTGTGTGCATCTCTAATTTTTGTTGAATAACTTTGTTGAATAAGTGTAACCATCAGTATATAAAATGCATATCTAATTTTGTTGAATAGATGTATCCATCGGATATACAAATAGAGAAGGCTTCTTTGATGTGTATTATCAATTAAAATTAGTGGATGACCATAAAAATCATTTTGTACTACTTCTGATCAAATTATTTGGCGTGTGAAATAGGAAACCCGTAGCCCTTATGATTTCATGCATCCGTTTTTAAATTGTATAATATAGAAGCAACAGGATTAAATTAATCGACGTATGTCACACATCCATACGATAAACTCATGCATTCGTCAATTAATTAATTGATGTTATTCTAGTTAATTTGCATCCAAAATTTGGACGTGTAATTTCATTATGTTATGATGATCGCAAATGTAATTATATTTATATACTGTGTATAAAACAATTTGAAGAAAAAAACCATAGAAATATTAGTTTTTGTATGGAAATAATAAAGTTGATGATTTTAAGCCTAACAAATAGGATTAGGATTGTAGAATTACTTATGTACCCATGTTCTCATTTTATATAATTGTCAGAACATTCTCATAGGAATGTTACCATATATATATATATATATATATATATATATATATATATATATATATATATATATATATATATATGAACTCTAAACAACTATCAAAACGGATAAATTTCAAATGATAATAGAAAAATACTCATGTACACCAATAACTTGTTAATAAAGTCATACCGTAGCATAAGTCTAACGTTCGTGTGATAGATGAATATACAACATTACATGAGGAAATAATCTTACTAAATTGATGATGATGATGATTAAGAACTAACATATATAAAACTCTATCAATTATTAGTTAGTATTTGCAATGTATATGGTGAAATGAAAAATGTGTATTGTGAAAATGAATAATGAGTATTTATAGGCAACATTATAATAATTTATTTAACATAAGGAAAATGAAAAGGTTATAACTTATTTATTTATTATAAGAATAATGAAAGGATTGAAATTAATCAATTTAATACATGGAATATGAAAGGATTAAAACTTACATATTATTATTAATGAATTTTTTAATTCTTTTATTTTTTTAATTATTACCTTATTATAAAATTATAAAATTAAGTAAGAAATAAGGAAAAATATTTTTTTTTAATTGTAAATGATTAAATTAAAAAGTTTTAGTGATCTCATTTATGTCTCAAGGAGTCAGTTTTATATTATATATAGATACACAAGTAATAAGTTCATGGGTTTCATACTTTTAAAGATTCAAGCCTAAGTCTTGATCTTTAGAAAGTAAACATTAAGTTTACTTCATGAACTTCAAGTATGGTTTTAACTCATGAACTTTAATCTTTTAGAAATTTAAATGCAGAACATAAACTTGAAAGTTTAAGCTCTCTTATGTTCTTGTAAATACAAGATAAATGGAGAACAAACTAAAGAGTTTGATTCTTAAATACTAGTAAGTAATAACTACAATAACAAGTAAGTAAGCTACAACAAAGAACAAGTAATCAAATAATAACAAAGAATGATGATGATTAGTGTTGTTGGTTTCAGTTTTTGTAAGAAAAAGAAGAGAAGAATAAACTTGTTACCTACAAGAATGGAGAGAAAAATGAGAGAAAAGTTGCAAGTAATTTTTGTGTGTGTGTGAGAAATGAGGATACAAGTGAGTATGTAATCAAGATTTGAAAACAAAAACTTCTCCCAAGGCCATATGGCCGTCGGCTTTTGCAAGGGGAGAGGGGGAGAGAAAAATCCACAAGGTCTTTACATGCATTTGACTAAAAAGATGGTTAATAGATGAGCTTGCATGGGGATCATGGTGTAATGGTGTTGTAACTATATTCCTTATGTATTTATCAATTTAGTTAAGTTAGAAAGTGATACTTTCATGGTAGTAATGGGCTAACAAGTCCATTTAAGAAGTAGGGTGGGCTTTCTAATCCATTAACACTAATCAAAGCCCAAGTTCAAGTATTAAATAAGTTAATCCAATTAAAGCCCAAGTAATTAACTATTAACACTAGTTAATCAAAATGATTAATAAAACTTAATCATGAATGTAAATAATACTCTAAAAATATTATTCGTGTAATGTACGTGTGTCACAAAGACGTTTCGGGCATTTAAAGTCAAGTATGATCAATCACGGTAACAAGTAAATGTAATAACATACATTCGTTAAATCACAAGTATTAATAATAAACATTATTAATAAATAAACGTTGGAAAATCCAGGGTCGTTACATTACCCACCTGTTAAAGAAAATTTCGTCCCGAAATTTTAAGCTGAGGTAGATGGAGGAGTCGGGAAAAGGTGAGGATACTTCCGCATCATTTGATCCTCTCGTTCCCAAGTAAACTCAGGTCCTCATTTGGCATTCCATCGTACTCGGACGATCAGAATCTTGTTGCGTTTCAAAGTCTTGACCTCACAGTCCATAATTTCAACAGGCTCTTCCATAAAGTGGAGTTTGTCATCAATCATAAGTTCTTCCAGTGGTATGATAAGTTCGGGTGCAGCAAGACACTTCTTCAGTTCTGACACGTGGAAGGTAGGATGAACTGAGCTCAATTGTGCTAGTAGATCCAAACGGTATGCAACGGGTCCAACACATTCCAAGATTTCAAAAGGACCAATGTATATGGGTTTAACTTTCCACGTTTTCCAAAACGGATCACACCTTTCCAAGTTGCAACCTTCAACATTACACGGTCGCCCACATTGAATTCAAAGTCTTTACGTTTAAGATCAGCATAACTCTTTTGACAATCGCGGGCAGTCTTAAGTCTAGCTTGAATCTGAGCAATCTTCTCTGTTGTTTCATGGACTACCTCGGGTCCGGTGATTTGCTTTTCGCCTACTTCGGCCCAACAAATAGGAGATCGGCACTTGCGGCCATACAATGCTTCAAAAGGTGCGGCATTAATGCTCGAGTGATAACTGTTGTTGTAAGAAAATTTGGCGAGTGGCAAATGCCTTTCCCAGGCCTTTCCGAAATCGATAACACATGCACGCAACATGTCTTCCAAGGTCTGAATCGTTCGTTCACTTTGCCCGTCGGTCTATGGATGATAAGCAGTACTCATGTCGAGACGGGTTCCCATGGCTTCTTGTAAAGAACGCCAAAATATAGAAGCAAAACGGGGATCGCGATCTGAGATGATCGATAAAGGTACACCATTACGAGATACAACCTCTTTGATGTATAGTTGAGCAAGTCTTTCCATCGTATCTGTTTCCTTCATGGCCAAAAAGTGTGCAGATTTAGTAAGGCGATCAACGATAACCCAGATGGTATCGTATCCGCCCACCGTCTTCGGCAGCTTAGTAATGAAATCCATTGTGATCCTTTCCCACTTCCATTGTGGGATTTCCAGTTGTTGAAGTAATCCAGAGGGTCTTTGATGTTCGGCCTTTACTTTCGAGCAAGTCAGATATTTCCCAACATAAGTTGCAACATCCTTCTTAAGATTCGGCCACCAATACTGTTCCTTAAGGTCGTGGTACATTTTGCCCTTTCCGGGATGAATCGAATATCTCGATTTGTGTGCTTCGTCAAGTATAAGGTTCCGTAGATCTCCATAAAGAGGTACCCAAATTTTTGGGCATAACATCGGAGTCCAGACTCCCTAACCTCGAATCGAGAGACAAGTATGTTCAAATGTTCATGAGATATATTCTCCTCTTTGAGAGCCTCATCTTGGGCTACTCTGATCTGACTGTTGAGATTCGAATGAATGGTGATGTTCAGAGCCCTAACACGAAGAGGTGTCGTCCTCTCCTGTCGGCTTAAAGCGTCAGCTACAACATTGGCCTTGTCAGGATGATAACGAAGTTCACAATCATAGTCGTTTAGTGTCTCGATCCATCAACGCTGTCTCATATTCAGTTGCTTCTGATCGAAGATGTGTTGTGTGACGACCCGGGAATTTCCGACTAAATTTAAACTTAATCTTTATATGATTTCGATACGATAAGCAAAGTCTGTAATTTTGAGTCTCAAAAATTTTGAACTGTTTTCATGAAGTCATTTGACTTTCGACTGCTCTCTACGATTCACGAACAATTAATTGTAAATAGGTATGTGTATATATATATATATATATATATATATATATATATATATATATATACATGGTAACTGAAATTATAATTTGTAATATTATATGTCGTAATATATATATATATATATATATATATATATATATATATATATATATATATATATATATATATATATATATATATAATAAATATTAAAGAGTCAATATATTGTATAACTGGTAAATAGTAATAAATTGTAAAATTTTAAATCTAGATACAAGTTTGAATATAATTATCATTACTATCAATATTATTATCAATAGTAATACTAATATTAAAACCAGTATTATTAATATTATTATTTTCAATATACAGCATATGAATATGAAATTGATATAAATAAATTGTTATAGTATTATTATTATTAATATTAGTATCATTATAATTAATATTATTATTAATAATATTATTATTAATCGTGTTATTGTTATAAATTTTAGTTATATTTATCATTATCATCAATTATTGTTACTATTATATTATTAAAATTTTTTATTATTATTTATAATATTAAGAGTATTATTATTATAGTTATATTTATTAATTTACTGTCATATAAAAAAAGACTTATATATATACTGATATATACAGATACAATATATGAGTCAGTATTATTCATTATTATAAATTACACATAAAACTACATACATATATAAAATATAATTATATATATATATATATATATATACAGAGAAAAATTTCGTATTTTGTGTAATATCACAATCAAATCGTATTGAAATTTTGGTCTGTCTTTATTCCAGTACCAATCACGATTCAATCACAGATACAAAACAAAATCTGTTAGAAATAAATAACAAATAAATGTACGAATTTGTTACATGTCGAATCTAGATCACAGGTACAATCCAATTCAGTTAGACATCGTGATCAGCTTTATTCAATTTTATATTTTATTTCTTGATTTCTTCTTCTGCTCAAAGATTCTTGTCGATTCAATATCTTCACTACAAACAACCATTCCATATAAAATCCTTCTGCAATTCAATGAGAAAAGAAATCAATCAGACAGATACAAAGTTTATTAGCTGTCAATAACAGTTAAAGCGTACAAATCTGTTTCAAGTCCATATCTATTTCTATTTTCTTATTACCTTCTTCCTGCTAGAGATTCTTCTGTCGACCCAATCAAAGCTACGAAATAAACTGTAATCGAATCTTGTACTGTATATATCGTACGAATCTTTTACACTTCACTTTCTGCTTTATATATTTTTATTTGTTCCTTCCTGGCTCGAATACTTCTGCCGACAACGATCACCATCTTTCTTATTATATATGGAAATACATACAAGTTACATGAGAGTTAAAAAGGGAGAAGGAGAGAAACAAACCCACTTCACTTGTTCTTATTGTTCTAAGAATACATGAATAGAGATTCTCACCACCAACGATTATAACCACAACACACTCATATTACAGTATATTTAGAATATTAACCATTATATATCTCTCAAAACACCACAACCCTACCTTTTCATCACCACTACCGTGAACCACAACCGATTACCACCACCTCACCATCTCTATCACTTTAAAAGGTACATCTACACTAAACCCACTTCGCCCTTCTTTATCTTTGCTTCCTGTCGACCCATATCCAACACATGCAGCTACCTGCTACTACACTTTATTTTCTGTTCAAACAACAATGAAACCACCACTCAACATTTACTGTTTACACGATTATTGCTACGGGTATTACTGCTACTGCTACAATTGTTCTACGTGATATTATGGCTGTTTACTGTACGAAAATAGAGCCACCACTTTGTGTTTTTTTATTAAACCCTCGCACCTACAGTCTACATATTTATATTATCAAGTTAAACTGCTAATGGATTTCTCCTTTTTCTTTTTTAGTTGACACTTGTAACCCCACCATCCATTAGTGAAGATAAATTAGGAAATGTTGTGCATGTGAGACAATCATCACTCATGGCCAATATATTAATCCATCTGTTGCTTTCACGTTTTAAAAGAAAGAGGAACCGAGTTAGTTCTTTTCTTGGGGCCACCATATTTTCTTTTCTCTAATAGATGGTGATATATGGAAACACTTTTAGATGCTATGATATAATTCATAGTTGGTGGCCGACAAAAAAAAAAAAAGATTAGCAAATTGAAATTAGAATCGTCACTATTGCAGCTACGTGTTCCTTTCCTGTTTCCTAATTTCCAGTCGACAACTTTTATTGAAGAAATACCCTACTTCATTTCATAATTTACTAGTGGGTTGCAAGTAAAAATCAAACAATACCTTTGAGATGATAATGAGCTGTAAAGTTGGCTTGTTTCTGTCCAACGAATCAGAATTTTTTTCTTTTCATCATGTGTTGGCCACTACTGCTTTATGAATATACCTGGTCAAATCCTTTAGATATTTTTTTGCTGTGGAATCGAGACTGACATGAAGAGAAGGAAAAAAAACCATAAAAATGTTATTTGAACTTGGGCCGTGACAGTTAGTGTTATTGGATTGCCACTTTAAGTGGGCTGCTGCAGCCTATATGCATGATAGATCATAGCAACCGCTAATTACTTTGTTGTCTGTTTCAATCGTACACAACTATTGTTTCTGTTATATATCGACAACCAACACAGCATATAGAGCTGATGTACTGTCTTGTTGGGTTAAAATGCGAAGAGATGAATGATGATGAAGGCAATGATGTCATGAACATTATTTCATATGATGATGAAGTTGTGTTAGACAATAAAACATTTTCGTAAATGATATATAATTAATCAATCGGGTTATAACAAAAAGAAACTAGCGGAGCAGTGGTTAGGCGTGTGTGTGATTAACGAGAGGTCGCGAGTTCAAGCCCGGCTTGGGGCATTCCTTGTTATGAAGGGTTTATGAGGTAGTTTTCTTTTTATTGATTATTGATTATTATTATTATTATTATTATTATTGTTATTATTATTAATTATGTTATTGTATTAATTATTATTATCACTAATATTAATGTTATGAGTATTATTATCATTAAAAAGATTATTAACATTATTATCTTATTAGTAATATTAAGTATTATAATTATTATCATTTATATCACTATTAATATTATTTTGGTATTATCATAACTACTATTATTAATACACAAATAATGTATGTATAATTAACAATATATTTAATAAACATAACATAAAGAAAATTTATATTTTTATTTACCAAAATGAATATAAGAAATATATATATATATTATCAATATAAAAAGGATATAACTAATATATTTATATATATATTTATTCGATTACGAGTATATGTTTTAATATATATCAATAATATAGGTTCGTGAATCCGAGGCCAACCCTGTATTTGTTCAATATCGTCATATGTATTTTTACTACAAAATACAATAGGTGAGTTCATTTAATTCCCTTTTACTCTTTACATTTTTGGGACTGAGAATACATGCGCTACTTTTACAACTGATTTATTAAATGCTTTTGAAATACATTTTGAACTGCGAATACATGAAATGATTTTATAAATGTTTGACGAGATAGACACAAGCAAAACATTCCTCGAATGAATTATGTGGACGTGATAATTGCCACCATTGAATTATGTGGACATGATAATTGCCACAATTGATATGAATATTTTTCTCCTGATTATTATTGCTTGGTAACCTAAGAATTAGGGAACATCACTAATTTTGAGAATTAGTGCACGCCTAATTGACGCGAATCCTAAAGGTAGCTACCGGGTTTAACACCCCCACCCAGAATGTTCACTAGACGGAAGGGCTAGTGGGCGTAGTGTTTAGTACTTCGAAGTTTATATGATTATTATACAGATGAGATGTTCTGTTTTGGGGATATTATTATGTGCATTATATGTTAAGGTCGGTTACCAAGCCAAGCTATGAAAGCAATGAAAAGTGAATGTTATGTATCGAGAGAATGATTTTATACACAGGTTATGTGTATGTTATTTTGTGCACGAGATATGTGTACGGTTACTAAGATTTATGAAAAATGATTTCGTACACGAGAAAGGTGTACTGTATTTAAAAGATATCGCATGTACATTACAGGTGGGTATAGGATTCGGGCCCATTTGTACCTTGCAATATTTAAATCTTGTGGTCTATCAAAATGATGAATTTTATTGTTTTATGATAAACCTATGAACTCACCAACCTTTTGGTTGACACTTGAAAGCATGTTTATTCTCAGGTATGAAAGAAATCTTCCGCTGTGCATTTGCTCATTTTAAAGATATTACTTGGAGTCATTCATGACATATTTCAAAGGACGTTGCATTCGAGTCGTTGAGTTCATCAAGATTATTATTGAGTCAATTATATATGGATATATTATGAAATGGTATGCATGCCGTCAACTTTCGATGTAATGAAAGTTTGTCTTTTAAAAACGAATGCAATGTTTGTAAAATGTATCATATAGAGGTCAATTACCTCGCGATAAAATCAACTATTGTGAATCGTTTATGTTGTATATGAACGGGGCATTTCAGTTGGTATCAGAGCGGTGGTCTTAGCGAACCAGGTCTGCATTAGTTTGTCTATCTGATAAGTCATTAGGATGCATTAGTGAGTCTGGACTTCGACCGTGTCTGCATGTCAAAAGTTTTGCTTATCATTTCGTGTGGAAAATTTCCTGCTTATCATTCTTAGGGAATCACTTGCTTATCATTCTTAATCTAGACATATCTTACTGCCTGGATTGCATGAATAGTGTATAGACAAAATTCATATCTTAGCGTATCTGCTAATTCATATCTTAGCATATCTGTTACTGTAAACTTTGCCTAACATATTGCGTAGATTCCTCCGTAACTTATGGGATTTTAGTATTATATATGCATATGTAAATTATGTATTGCAGAGTACTAATCTACATTCTATAATCTATTTCTTATCGAAAATCCTTCATTTGATCGTACGAGATGAATCCTGCAACCAGTTCGAGTCCCTCAGATTCCGATAGCTATTCCGATAGTTATTCCGACAGCTATTCCGACATGGATATTCACCTAAGCTCCGAAAGTGGTGTCACCAGAATGATTCAATCAATCAGTCATCCCCAATTCATTTGATGGGTTCGTAGTCGACTTAATCAATGAAGACAAGAAGAAAACGATCCTTTCCATCCACCGACTTTCCCTCTTGGCGATGAACCTGAAGCACTTACAGGTGAACCTGTCCGAAACACCATATTCACCCTCATTTCCAGGATATCACGCAATGATTATATGATATCCAAAATTCTAAACCCTATTCATTCACTCGTTCCGACCGACAATCATCCCGGAATAATATAAGAAATCAACGAGCTTCGCGCCCGAATTGTAGCCTTGAAAAATATGGTGCAAAATGTACCAGCTTCAGCAACATCAACGACACCAACAGTACCACCAACATCAATACCAGTACCATCAAAAACACACGCTTCAACATCACAATCTGTACCTCGTGCATCATCATCATTCTACATGACGTTCTACATCATTTATCTTCGTTCGACATGACGATTATGTAATCTCTAATGTTTTAGAGATTATGTACTCTAATTCTAACCGAAAAGCAAATGAGTTTGATGTTATATTAACTCATTAAATCCATAATTACATCTGAAGAAAATATATATGTATATATATTTTCATAAAGATTGTAATTAAAAATTCTTTTGTACAAACTGTTAATGGTGAAAATATTTTAACGGGTAGGTAATACCCGAGGAATATTTAGATCTCATATTAATAAGTTACACTGTACATTCTTCGAATCTGATTCAATAGTCATTTACTATCCTACTTACAACCACAGAAGTACGAATCCGTTCATCACAGAATAACCATTTTCATTCAATTTCATATTTGGATTTTGACCTATCAGAATCCAACAAGTGGAATAATGAAGAAAACATTGGATAAAATAAAATTTGTTAGAAACAAACAAATTAACTATGAGAAAATTTTTGTTAAGAATCCACGCTAACTGTTCCTAGCTAACTGATTACATTTTATTTATCGCAATTTATTTATCGCAATTTTAATTCTCGCAATTTTATTTATCGTCATTTTATTTCTGTTATTTATTTTACGCACTTTATTTATAGTCATTTAAATACTGTTATTTACGCATTTAAATATCGGGACACGTATACAAGGTTTTGACATATCATATCGACGCATCTATATATATTATTTGGAATAACCATAGACACTCTATATGCAGTAATGCCGGAGTTAGCTATACAGGGTTGAGGTTGATTCTATAATAATATATATACTTTGAGTGGTGATCGAGTCTGAGACATGTACACGGGTCACGATACGTATTAATTAATTTGAATATTATATATTAAACTATATATGAATTATTGGACTGTTAACTGTAGACTATCGACTGTGGACTAATAATATTGGACAATTATAATGAATTAAAATATTAATTATAACATATGAAACTAAACATTTCTTCAAGTTTGTCACTTGATTTCATCTTAAATCTCATTGTATCTTGACAATTATAATCTACGTTCAAACCTTTCATGATCCTTGAAAACACCTCAATCGAGAGGATGAACCAACCACACTTCATCTACGGAAGAAAAGATTGATACATATAGCTATGCACCTGAAAATACTCGGAACCTGAGTAAACGTTTAACACGTATCTGTGCTAGCTCCTTTGGCGTTGTTATTACCGAAAATAACATTGCAATTCTTTTTCAAATTAGCCAATTTTGTCACTGCTCCAGCAAATCAACTTCGATTGTTCATTTCGAAATAACCCTATTATAACCTTGATATTTATGCGTGTTCTTTTATTATTACCAGGGAACCTTTTATATTCCACCATATTGCCAGCGGACGTACCAGCAGCCTCGTTACTTCTTGGCTTAAATCTCTCGGATAAATCATTATATTTATTCATTGAAACCCTATCATATACTCATCCACATCTTGTAACGAGAAATGCCATACCAATTACCGGGAATCAGTAATCAGTACTTTGAAAACTCACAGCATATCTACATCAACAGTTATATGTGTAACATTTATCTCTTAGAATTATGATCTTTCATTCTGAAATTCTAAAAAGCACTCAGTCTTCAATTCAATACTCTGAATGTTGAAAAAGCTGAATGAAGCAGCAGAAACCGTAGACAACCGTAAATGACCTTAATCATCAGAAGTTTGATGATAAAGAATAGTATGTTGCAAAAGCCCAAAAAAGTTGGAACTGGAAAACGAATTGAGCTAACCACGAAGGAGACCAAGGACAAATACAAGGACCATACCCTATATTCAAAGAATCCAGGTAATTCTGGATCCGTTGAAATCTTTAGAGAATATCTTGCTCCGAAGTCATGTTAAAATCTTGCGAAAAATTTTTCTTCATCAACCTTCGAACTTGAAAATTCAAAAATATCATCATAAATATCTTCGATATTTCTGAGGATATTTTCATAAATATTCTCGTCCGAAATTATATACCTCTTCGTGCTTTTTGTGTTTCATTATATTGGAAACTTCTGTAAAATCTAAGTTTAATTTATGAATGAATTCTGGAGAAATGTAAAGAAATTGATGCATGAATTAGTATAATATAATGACACTTGATCAACGTGATTATATTACAGTAAGTCATGCCGAGTTTCTAATGAAACGTGATGATTCACAGATCCTAACGTCATCATGTGCCATGTTATATAACTTTTTCATTCTGCTTAACTTCTGAACATATCAAGAAAGTATATTCTTGATAGCTCTATTCTCGGTGATTCTGGTAATTTGACAAATCAAATCGTGCTATTACGTTCTTTTTTGTTTAGAACATTAAGTTCATTCGAAACTCCACACTTACGAATTCTGGATCATTACTCACTTTACTAGAGGTCGAGAAGATAATAAAAAGGCAAAGAGCTCCAAAATATAAGAGAAAATATAAAGCCCAATAATAACACAGAGGTTACAAACCGTGGATATTAATACGAATAGCAATATAAAGACACGATAGAATTAAGAATAGTATCGCCTCAAGGTAATAGTAAAAGTAAACAGATTTTTCAGGTGAAAGATTGAAAAGAAGGGTGATAGAAATGATAATTAGGAAAATATCGGGGATTAGAAATGAATTAAGCATTTTCACAATCTTTTGGATGTATGAACTAAGAAATAAAGTATAGGAATGGTGAGAATAATGGAACGGAAGAGTTTAATTTTTAAAGGAAATATCAGACGCAGTAATCGGGACAGATCATCGCATTTAATTCAAGAGATCCTAATTTCCTCAAGAATCAGATCTTATAGATTTCATAGATTTCCTTTAAATCCCTTGAATTCCGGAATTCAAACGTGACTACGTCAAAAGTTAAATCTCTATCTCAATCTTTTGTGACAGCTTCACTCGTACGCTTCACATAATCGAATCGTTTTATCTATATTAATCAATAATGATAAAACTCTATTTATCAACTCATATTCGTCATGAAAACACTTTAATTGTTAACCATAACGACCACACTCAAATTTCGGGACGAAATTTCTTTAACGGGTAGGTACTGTGACGACCCGGGAATTTCCGACTAAATTTAAACTTAATCTTTATATGATTTCGATACGATAAGCAAAGTCTGTAATTTTGAGTCTCAAAAATTTTGAACTGTTTTCATGAAGTCATTTGACTTTCGACTGCTCTCTACGATTCACGAACAATTAATTGTAAATAGGTATGTGTGTATATATATGTATATATATACATGGTAACTGAAATTATAATTTGTAATATTATATGTCGTAATATATATATATATATATATATATATATATATATATACATATATATATATATATATATATATATATATATATATATATATATATATATATGTAATAAATATTAAAGAGTCAATATATTGTATAATTGGTAAATAGTAATAAATTGTAAAATTTTAAATCTAGATACAAGTTTGAATATAATTATCATTACTATCAATATTATTATCAATAGTAATACTAATATTAAAACCAGTATTATTAATATTATTATTTTCAATATACAGCATATGAATATGAAATTGATATAAATAAATTGTCATAGTATTATTATTATTATTAATATTAGTATCATTATAATTAATATTATTATTAATAATATTATTATTAATCGTGTTATTGTTATAAATTTTAGTTATATTTATCATTATCATCAATTATTATTACTATTATATTATTAAATTTTTTTATTATTATTTATAATATTAAGAGTATTATTATTATAGTTATATTTATTAATTTACTGTCATATAAAAAAAGACTTATATATATATACTGATATATACAGATACAATATATGAGTCAGTATTATTCATTATTATAAATTACACATAAAACTACATACATATATAAAATATAATTATATATATATATATATATATATATATATATATATATATATATACAGAGAAAAAATTCGTATTTTGTGTAATATCACAATCAAATCGTATTGAAATTTTGGTCTGTCTTTAATCCAGTACCAATCACGATTCAATCACAGATACAAAACAAAATCTGTTAGAAATAAATAACAAATAAATGTACGAATTTGTTACATGTCGAATCTAGATCACAGGTACAATCCAATTCAGTTAGACATCGTGATCAGCTTTATTCAATTTTATATTTTATTTCTTGATTTCTTCTTCAGCTCAAAGATTCTTGTCGATTCAATATCTTCACTACAAACAACCATTCCATATAAAATCCTTCTACAATTCAATGAGAAAAGAAATCAATCAGACAGATACAAAGTTTATTAGCTGTCAATAACAGTTAAAGCGTACAAATCTATTTCAAGTCCATATCTATTTCTATTTTCTTATTACCTTCTTCCTGCTAGAGATTCTTCTGTCGACCCAATCAAAGCTACGAAATAAACTGTAATCGAATCTTGTACTGTATATATCGTACGAATCTTTTACACTTCACTTTCTGCTTTATATATATTTATTTGTTCCTTCCTGGCTCGAATACTTCTGTCAACAACGATCACCATCTTTCTTATTATATATGGAAATACATACAAGTTACATGAGAGTTAAAAAGGGAGAAGGATAGAAACAAACCCACTTCACTTGTTCTTATTGTTCGAAGAATACATGAATAGAGATTCTCACCACCAACGATTATAACCACAACACACTCATATTACAGTATATTTAGAATATTAACCATTATATATCTCTCAAAACACCACAACCCTACCTTTTCATCACCACTACCGTGAACCACAACCGATTACCACCACCTCACCATCTCTATCACTTTAAAAGGTACATCTACACTAAACCCACTTCGCCCTTCTTTATCTTTGCTTCCTGTCGACCCATATCCAACACATGCAGCTACCTGCTACTACACTTTATTTTCTGTTCAAACAACAATGAAACCACCACTCAACATTTACTGTTTACACGATTGTTGCTACGGGTATTACTGCTACTGCTACAATTGTTCTACGTGATATTATGGCTGTTTACTGTACGAAAATAGAGCCACCACTTTGTGTTTTTTTATTAAACCCTCGCACCTACAGTCTACATATTTATATTATCAAGTTAAACTGCTAATGGATTTCTCCTTTTTCTTTTTTAGTTGACACTTGTAACCCCACCATCCATTAGTGAAGATAAATTAGGAAATGTTGTGCATGTGAGACAATCATCACTCATGGCCAATATATTAATCCATCTGTTGCTTTCACGTTTTAAAAGAAAGAGGAACCGAGTTAGTTCTTTTCTTGGGGCCACCATATTTTCTTTTCTCTAATAGATGGTGATATATGGAAACACTTTTAGATGCTATGATCCAATTCATAGTTAGTGGCCGACAAAAAAAAAAGATTAGCAAATTGAAATTAGAATCGTCACTATTGCAGCTACGTGTTCCTTTCCTGTTTCCTAATTTCCAGTCGACAACTTTTATTGAAGAAATACCCTACTTCATTTCATAATTTACTAGTGGGTTGCAAGTAAAAATCAAACAATACCTTTGAGATGATAATGAGCTGTAAAGTTGGCTTGTTTCTCTCCAACGAATCAGAATTTTTTTCTTTTCATCATGTGTTGGCCACTACTGCTTTATGAATATACCTGGTCAAATCCTTTAGATATTTTTTTGCTGTGGAATCGAGACTGACATGAAGAGAAGGAAAAAAAAACCATAAAAATGTTATTTGAACTTGGGCCGTGACAGTTAGTGTTATTGGACTGCCACTTTAAGTGGGCTGCTGCAGCCCATATGCATGATAGATCATAACAACCGCTAATTACTTTGTTGTCTATTTCAATCGTACACAACTATTGTTTCTGTTATATATCGACAACCAACACAGCATATAGAGCTGATGTACTGTCCTGTTGGGTTAAAACGCGAAGAGATGAATGATGATGAAGACAATGATGTTATGAACATTATTTCATATGATGATGAAGTTGTGTTAGACAATAAAATAGTTTCGTAAATGATATATAATTAATCAATCGTGTTATAACAAAAAGAAACTAGCAGAGCAGTGGTTAGGCGTGTGTGTGATTAATGAGAGGTCGCGAGTTCGAGCCCGGCTTGGGGCATTCCTTGTTATGAAGGGTTTATGAGGTAGTTTTCTTTTTATTGATTATTGATTATTATTATTATTATTGTTATTATTATTAATTATGTTATTATTATTGTATTAATTATTATTATCACTAATATTAATGTTATGAGTATTATTATCATTAAAAAGATTATTAACATTATTATCTTATTAGTAATATTAAGTATTATAATTATTATCATTTATATCACTATTAATATTATTTTGGTATTATCATAACTACTATTATTAATACACAAATAATGTATGTATAATTAACAATATATTTAATAAACAAAACATAAAGAAAATTTATATTTTTATTTACCAAAATGAATATAAGAGATATATATATATATTATCAATATAAAAAGGATATAACTAATAAATTTATATATATATATAAATATATATATTTATTCGATTACGAGTATATGTTTTAATATATATCAATAATATAGGTTCGTGAATCCGAGGCCAACCCTGTATTTGTTCAATATCGTCATATGTATTTTTACTACAAAATACAATAGGTGAGTTCATTTGATTCCCTTTTACTCTTTACATTTTTGGGACTGAGAATACATGCGCTACTTTTACAACTGATTTATTAAATGCTTTTGAAATACATTTTGAACTGCGAATACATGAAATGCTTTTATAAATGTTTGACGAGATAGACACAAGCAAAACATTCCTCGAATGAATTATGTGGACGTGATAATTACCACCATTGAATTATGTGGACGTGATAATTGCCACAATTGATATGAATATTTTTCTCCTGATTATTATTGCTTGGTAACCTAAGAATTAGGGAACATCACTAATTTTGAGAATTAGTGCACGCCTAATTGATGCGAATCCTAAAGGTAGCTACCGGGTTTAACACCCCCACCCAGAATGTTCACTAGACGGGAGGGCTATTTGGCGTGGTGTTTAGTACTTCGAAGTTTATATGATTATTATACAGACGAGATGTTCTGTTTTGGGGATATTATTATGCGCATTATATGTTAAGGTCGGTTACCAAGCCAAGCTATGAAAACAATGAAAAGTGAATGTTATGTATCGAGAGAATGATTTTATACACAGGTTATGTGTATGTTATTTTGTGCACGAGATATGTGTACGGTTACTAAGATTTATGAAAAATGATTTCGTACACGAGAAAGGTGTACTGTATTTAAAAGATATCGCATGTACATTACAGGTGGGTATAGGATTTGGGCCCATTTGTACCTTGCAGCATTTAAATCTTGTGGTCTATCCAAATGATGAATTTTATTGTTTTATGATAAACCTATGAACTCACCAACCTTTTAGTTGACACTTGAAAGCATGTTTATTCTCAGGTATGAAAGAAATCTTCCGCTGTGCATTTGCTCATTTTAAAGATATTTCTTGGAGTCATTCATGACATATTTCAAAAGACGTTGCATTCGAGTCGTTGAGTTCATCAAGATTATTATTGAGTCAATTATATATGGATATATTATGAAATGGTATGCATGTAACGACCCGGAAATTTCCGACCAAATTTATACCTTAAACTCTATATGTTTCTGATACGATAAGCAAAAACCTTAATGTTGAGTCTAGAAAGTTTGAAATCTATATTCGGATAATTAGTTACCCTTTGACCAAGCCTGGCGATTCACGAACAAATAGAAACAAGTAAACATAAAAATATATATAAATAAGTGTATATGTGTATAAACACATATGTCTATATATATATATATATATATATATATATATATATATATATATATATATATATATATATATATATATATATATATATATATATATATATATACATATAAGCAAAGGATTATATTATTACTAATATTATCAATAGTATCATTAATAAAAATATTCTTATTATTAAATAATTACTCCTATCTTTATTTTTATTATTATTAGTTATTACTATAATGTTTATCATTACTATTATCAAAGATTATTAATATTATTGTGAAATTGATATATATAAATATTATTATCAATATTAATATAATTATTATTACTATTATTATTATTATTATAACTATCATTATTAATATTAGCATCAAATTCATAAAAATTAATATTATTGTGACTTATTATACTCTTACCAATATTATATTATTATTATTACTTATAATATTAAGAGAAATGTTATTATTGTAGTCATATTTATAAGAATAATTACAATACATAAACTCAGATATATAAATATTTATATATATACGTCATAGGAATACAAATATATATACCTAAATTAGATAAAAACAGATAAATATGTATATTTACTGAATTATATAAATATATTATGAGATACATATATAAACACAGTTTATACTAATTAATACTTGTATTAAATTATATATAAGCCAAAAGCAGTTGTAAATCAGATCAATCTGTAGGTGATGTTTATCTTTGTCTCTAAATCGGATTACATATAGAATAAAATCTCAACAACCCAACAAAATCGATATCTATTCTTACCTGTTTATTTTTTTTCCTGATATTTTTGATTTAAGGGAATCTGTCGAATTCTAATTGTTATATAATTGAGCCATTTCTGTTGTAAACAAAACAAAAACGAGTCACACTATCAACTTCCAATCTCTAACCACTGTTTCGTAAGAAAAATTAATCAAAAAGAATGGTTCTGTGTCGCTACCCCTGTTCCTAAACGAATTTCCTCAGAACCTCCAAATGCGAATCATTTTTAAAAACTAGAAATGCATAAGGGATCCAATTCATGTTTTAAAACTATCTGCAAAGTTTGAAATCCCAATTTCCTATATTGAATTCCAATTTCGAAATCAAACTTTAATGTCAAAACGTCAAAGGTAGTGTTCATTGAGAAATTCGTAAACTCTGTTATATTTCTGGTCAAATTAAGGCTTCAGTTAGTTTCTAGAGGTTAAATGAAAACTTTTTCGTGTTATGATCAGGGACTATAACCATCTCCAAATTTGAAATCGATTTAAGGTTCATACGAGTATTTTTCCTTCTGTTTCAGTTATATAATTTTAAATTTCTGTTTAAAATAAATCAATCGATCTAGTGAATGATATTGAGTAGTCTGGGAATGAATAAACCGTTGAGTAAATTGATTTCCCTTGAATAAATCTCTGATCGAATTTATGATATTGAAGAAGAAGAAATAGGTTAGACAGAGATATAGTTTAGATAGAAATAAAACGGTTATTAAATCAGATAGACGGGCTAGATCAGATGGTTACAGGAGGTGACGGGATAGCAAGTGGTCTCGGGTTCAATACCCGGCAGTGGCTTTTTTTTATATAAAACCTATTATATTGAGGTATAACAATGTTTATTATTATTATCTCTTATTAATATTACTAATATTATCATTATTGTTAATATTATGTTAACTTATATTAATACCTTTAATATAATTAAAATTTTATCTTTATTGTTATTATTATCATTTATTATTATTATGATAACAATTAAAATTAGTATCATTATTATGAAAATGATAAAATTATTGTTTTTCGATAATATTAGTATTATTAAAATAAGTATTATAATAATATTTTCATGCATTATGATTATAACTACAAGTATGAAAATTAATATTATCACTAATAGTTGTGTTAGTATTATTGTCATGATTAGGGACATTATTATTATTATTAATCAAAAGTATCATTATTAACAATGTCATTATTATTATTATTATTATTATTATTATTATTATTATTATTATTATTATTATTATTATTATTATTATCATTATTACTAATATTAAGTATTATCATTATCATATTTATCGTTACAAATATTAATTGGGTTTTACTATAATAATTATCATAATAAACAAACTATATATATAAAGATATATTTAATACTTATAACATAATAAAAATTTATATTCTATATACAAAATGAATATATGAAACGTATATATGTTATCAATATAAAAATGATATAATTAGTAAATTATATAAATAAATCTATTCGATTACATGTATATTAATAAATATACAAATGATATAGGTTCGTGAATCCGAAACCAACCCTATACTTGTTCAATGAAGTTATATGTATTTTTACTACAAAATACAGTACGGTGAGTATATAGTTCCCTTTTAAACTCTAAATATTTTTGGGCTGAGAATACATGCGCTGTTTTTATGAATGATTTACGTTATGGACACAAGTGATCAAAAATAAATTCTACGTTGAGTTGTACCATGGCATATCTCTTTATACTTGGTAGCTAATATTTACGTGAGGAGCGTAAACGCGAATCCTGTTGATAGATCTATCGGGCCTGACAACCCCAACCGGGCTGGATGACCAGCATTTAACGGTTGCACAGTACTTCGTTTTGTTACTACACTTGGTACGGTGTAGGGTTTATTTAAGAGTATGCTGCTGTGATTTAAATGTTAAGTATGGTTACCAAGTGCTCAACGTCTTTTCTATACACGAGGAGTGTATTATGTATAAACTTTAAATCTTGTGGTCCATTGTTATAACGCTGCTAGCATCAAACCTATATATCTCACCAACTTTATGTTGACGTTTTAAAGCATGTTATTCTCAGGTACGAATTAAGTCTTCCGCTGTGCATTAGCTCATACTAAAGACATTACTTGGAGTCGATCATCGCGATGGAACCAAATGTTGAAGACTACGTCCAGGGGGATAAGGACAGGGTCTTTACAGGTGGTATCAGAGCGTTGGTCTTAGTGAACCAGGTCTTGCATTAGTGTGTCTAACTGTTAGTTATTTAGATGCATTAGTGGGTCTGGACTTTGACCGTGTCTACATGTCAAAAAGTCTTGCTTATCATATTTAGTCGGAAATCATCTGCTTATCATCCTTAGGAATTGCCTGCTTAGTATTCTTAAGTCTAGACACGTCTTACTGCATTTAGTGCATCGATAGTGTATAGACAAAATTCGTATCCTAGCGTATCTGTTGCTATAGACATTGCCTGACGAATTTCAAAGATTCTCCGCAATTCACGGGATTTTGAGTATTATAAATACATATGTAAGTTATGTATTGAAGAATATCAAACCCAACTCCTATAATCTATCCCAAACCAAAAATTCATTCCCCGACTATACAAGATGAACTCCGCGTCCAGTTCGAATTCCTCCGACTCCGACAGCTACGCTGATATGGATTTCCATTCGGGCTCTGAAGGCAGCGTCACTGGAATGGATCAACCAATTTCCCATCATCTATTCTGGATGAATTGGGGATGGGTTCGTAGTGTACTAAATTATTGGAGACAAGAAGAAGGTGATCCCTTTCACCCACCGAATTGCCCTATTGACGACGAACCTGAAGCACTTACCGGCGAACCTGTTCGAGAAACCATTTTCTCTCTCATTTCTCGAGTATCTCGTCACGATTATATCCTATCCCATATTTCGGATCTTGTTCATTCGCTCACCCCAACCGCCAATCATCCGGGTGTACTAGCAGAAATTAACGAACTTCGCGCTCGTGTGACGGCTTTGGAGAACACGGTGCGAAGGTTACAAACATCAACAGCAGCACCAGCAGCATAATCTGTATCATCATCATCAACGTCGACAATACTCTTAACACCCAACCACAATCACGTCGTAAATCTTAACATCATGATCTGTACCTCGGATATCAACGTCACACGCCTCAATATCATCATCTGTACTTCAAGTATAATCCTCGTTCTATATATCGTTTTACATCGATTACCTTCGCTTTATGTAACGTTCTACCTCATATATCTTCGTTCGACATGGTGATTATGAAATCTCTAATGTTTTAGAGATCATGTAATCCAATATTAACGATAAATCAAATGATTTTAATATCTTATTGACTCATTAAATCCATGATTATATCCGATGAAAATATATATACAAGTATATTTTCATAAAGATTGTAATTAAAAATTCTTTCGTACAAACTGTTAATGATGAAAATATTTTAACGGGTGGGTAGTACCCTAGAAATATTCAGATTTCACATTAATAAGTTACACTGTACATTCTTCGAATCTGATTCAACGGTCAATTGCTATTCTATTTACAATCACCGATATACGTATTCGTTCACCACAGAATAACCATTTCCATTCAATTTCATATTTGGATTTTGACCTATCAGAATCCAACAAGTGGCATAATGAAGAAAACATTGGACAAAATAAAATTTGTTAGAAACACACGAATTAACTAATTGAAAATCTGTTAAGGATTCCACGCTAACTGTTCCGACTAACCGTTCCCAGCTAACTGATTAACATTTAATTTATCGCAATTTACCTTCTCGCAATTTTAATTTCTGCACTGTACATACTGTCGGGACACATGTACAACAATACGTCGGATTAATTCTGAGACAACACGTTGTATAATGGGTCATGATATATATTTATTTATTTTACGCACTTTAAATAACGGGACACGTATACAAGGTTTCGACTTATCATATCGACCCATCTATATATATATTTCGGAACGACCATAGACACTCTATAGTTGACTATACAGGGTTGAGGTGGATTCCAAAATATATATATGGTTTGAGTTGTGATCGACACTGAGACCGGTACACGGGTCACGATACGTATTAATTAATTATATATATATATTATATTAAATATGAATATATTGAACTATTGAACCCTTGGACCATTGAACTATTGAATGATTGACTATTGGACTGCTAACGTTGGACAAGTAAAATGAATTAAAATATTGATTATAATATATGAAACTAAATTAATCTTCAAGTTTGCCACTTGATTCTATCTTAAACCTCATTCGTATCTTGACGATTACAATTCGCATTCACAACTTTTTATGATTCTTGAAAACACCTCGATCGGAAAGATAAACCAACCGCACTTCATCTACGGAAGAAAAGATTTATGCACCTGAAAAACTCTCGAATCCAAATTCATAGTTTAACACATATCGTGTTGAATCCTATGCCATTTATTAGCAAAAACAACCGTACAATTTCTTTTCAGGAAGCTAATTTTGTCACAGCTCCACTTCGACTTCTCAGTGAGACTACTCCTATTATAATCTCGATATTTATACCTTGTCCTTTCGCCGTCGTTACCGGAGAACCTTTTATATTTCACAACATCATCAGCAGACGTACCAGCAACTCGTTATCTCTTTGGCGAAATCCGCAATCAGTATTTTGAAAATCTCGTAGAAATTCTCCCAGTTATACCGAAAACGTCTATCCCTAAGAATTATATATTTCGAATGTGAAGTTTCTGAAAAACATCCTGGACTATGAAGTAGTTCTTGAAATGCTGATGAAGCAGCAAAAACCGTAAACGACCTTAATAGTCAAAAGTTTACGATGAAGTACAGTATGTTGGAAAAGCTCAGAAAAAGAGAAGTGTTGAAACTGAAAAACGGATTGAGCAAAGTATGAAGGAGACCGTGGACAAATCATGAAAACTAAACCCGACTTCAAAGAATCCAAACGATTCAGTGCCTGCTGAAATCGTTAGTAAGAACCCTACTCCTTATTCTAAACCTTTTCAGATGATATATTCTTCATCAACATCTTATCTTAGATATTATAAGATATCTTCATATCTTCCGTTATACATATTCTCCATATTGTTGGAGACATTTTCACAACTATCTTTATCTGAAATCATTTATCATTCCGTAATATTTGCGTTACAATATAAAAGAAACTGTGTTAGTTTCTAAATTCTGAAATCTTCGAGTTTGAAATAGGAATGTTTTGAAGCAGTGTTGGGAACTGAGGCATGAATTAGTATAATATAATGAAACTTGATCAACTTCATTATATTACAGTAAGTCATGTTAAGTTTCTAAGGGAATGTGATGATTCACAGTACCGTCATCATGTGCCATGTTACACGGCTCATACATTCTATCTAATCCTCAAACCTATTAGGAACATATTGTCTTGATAGTTCTATCTTTTCCAGGGTATTCTGGTAATTTAACAAATCAAAATCATGCCAATACCCTTTCTTCTTAGAACATTAGCTATGTTCATTCCAAATCTCATACCTACGAATTCCGGACCATTGCTCGCTTGACTCAAGGACGGGAAGAAGAAACGAAGGGACAAAGCCCCAAAATAGAAATTGGGGTATAAATCGCAGCAAAAAGGAGAGAGTATTAATTATGGATGACAATAATTATAGAAAACAGAAACAAGAGCATCAAAGTATAAGGGGAGATATCACACTCAACAACCACCCAGGATTTACAAACCATGTATATCAATGCCGATAGCAATATAGAGACATGGGAGAACTAGAAGCACTATCAACGCAAGAGTATAGTAGAAGTAAATAGACTCTTCTGGTGGTAGATGAAAAAAAAAGGATGACAGACGTAAAAATTAAGAGTATATCAAGGATTAGAATGGGATGAAGCATATTAGAAAATCTCTTAAAGTAGGAATTTAGGAGAAAGAGTAGAAGATATGGGATATGGAAATAAGAAAACGAAGGGAGTAGTTTTATAGTTAAATATCCGAAAAAGAAATCAAAACAGGTTTGCCTCTTTAAATCAAAGAAGATCCTGTTTCCTAAATCGCCGAAAAACCAACTCTTATTACGTAAGATTTTCTTTAAATCCCTTAAATTCTGAAAATCAATCCTAATCACATCTTCGGTTAAAACAATTCCATATTCACTCATTTCATTCTTTTGTGATAGCTTCACTCGTGCGCTTTACATGATCGAATCGTTTTATCCATATCTTCCAATAATGATAAAACTCTATTATTACCTCATATTCGTCATGAAAACATTCCTATTGTTATTTATGACAACCTTTACCAAATTTCGGGGACGAAATTTCATTAACGGGTGGGTACTGTAACGACCCGGAAATTTCCGACCAAATTTAAACCTTAAACTCTATATGTTTCTGATACGATAAGCAAAAACCTTAATGTTGAGTCTAGAAAGTTTGAAATCTATATTCGGATAATTAGTTACCCTTTGACCAAGCCTGGCGATTCACGAACAAATAGAAACAAGTAAACATAAAAATATATATAAATAAGTGTATATGTGTATAAACACATATGTCTATATATATATATATATATATATATATATATATATATATATATATATATATATATATATATATATATATACATATAAGCAAAGGATTATATTATTACTAATATTATCAATAGTATCATCAATAAAAATATTCTTATTATTAAATAATTACTCCTATCTTTATTTTTATTATTATTAGTTATTACTATAATGTTTATCATTACTATTATCAAAGATTATTAATATTATTGTGAAATTGATATATATAAATATTATTATCAATATTAATATAATTATTATTACTATTATTATTATAACTATCATTATTAATATTAGCATCAAATTCATAAAAATTAATATTATTGTGACTTATTATACTCTTACCAATATTATATTATTATTATTACTTATAATATTAAGAGAAATGTTATTATTGTAGTCATATTAATAAGAATAATTACAATACATAAACTCAGATATATAAATTTTTATATATATACGTCATAGGAATACAGATATATATACCTAAATTAGATAAAAACAGATAAATATGTATATTTACTGAATTATATAAATATATTATGAGATACATATATAAACACAGTTTATACTAATTAATACTTGTATTAAATTATATATAAGCCAAAAGCAGTTGTAAATCAGATCAATCTGTAGGTGATGTTTATCTTTGTCTCTAAATTGGATTACATATAGAATAAAATCTCAACAACCCAACAAAATCGATATCTATTCTTACCTGTTTATTTTTTTTCTGATATTTTTGATTTAAGGGAATCTGTCGAATTCTAATTGTTATATAATTGAGCCATTTCTGTTGTAAACAAAACAAAAACGAGTCACACTATCAACTTCTAATCTCTAACCACTGTTTCGTAAGAAAAATTAATCAAAAAGAATGGTTCTGTGTCGCTACCCCTGTTCCTAAACGAATTTCCTCAGAACCTCCAAATGCGAATCATTTTTAAAAACTAGAAATGCAGAAGGGATCCAATTCATGTTTTAAAACTATCTGCAAAGTTTGAAATCCCAATTTCCTATATTGAATTCCAATTTCGAAATCAAACTTTAATGTCAAAACGTCAAAGGTAGTGTTCATTGAGAAATTCGTAAACTCTGTTATATTTCTGGTCAAATTAAGGCTTTAGTTAGTTTATAGAGGTTAAATGAAAACTTTTTCGTGTTATGATCAGGGACTATAACCATCTCCAAATTTGAAATCGATTTAAGGTTCATACGAGTATTTTTCCTTCTGTTTCAGTTATATAATTTTAAATTTCTGTTTAAAATAAATCAATCGATCTAGTGAATGATATTGAGTAGTCTGGGAATGAATAAACCGTTGAGTAAATTGATTTCCCTTGAATAAATCTCTGATCGAATTTATGATATTGAAGAAGAAGAAATAGGTTAGACAGAGATATAGTTTAGATAGAAATAAAACGGTTATTAAATCAGATAGACGGGCTAGATCAGATGGTTACAGGAGGTGACGGGATAGCAAGTGGTCTCGGGTTCAATACCCGGCAGTGGCGTTTTTTTTATATAAAACCTATTATATTGAGGTATAACAATGTTTATTATTATTATCTCTTATTAATATTACTAATATTATCATTATTGTTAATATTATGTTAACTTATATTAATACCTTTAATATAATTAAAATTTTATCTTTATTGTTATTATTATCATTTATTATTATTATGATAACAATTAAAATTATTATCATTGTTATGAAAATGATAAAATTATTGTTTTTCGATAATATTAGTATTATTAAAATAAGTATTATAATAATATTTTCATGCATTATGATTATAACTACAAGTATGAAAATTAATATTATCACTAATAGTTGTGTTAGTATTATTGTCATGATTAGGGACATTATTATTATTATTAATCAAAAGTATCATTATTAACAATGTCATTATTATTATTATTATTATTATTATTATTATTATTATTATTATTATTATTATTATTATTATTATTATTATTATTATCATTATTACTAATATTAAGTATTATCATTATCATATTTATCGTTACAAATATTAATTGGGTTTTACTATAATAATTATCATAATAAACAAACGATATATATAAAGATATATTTAATACTTATAACATAATAAAAATTTATATTCTATATACAAAATGAATATATGAAACGTATATATGTTATCAATATAAAAATGATATAATTAGTAAATTATATAAATAAATCTATTCGATTACATGTATATTAATAAATATACAAATGATATAGGTTCGTGAATCCGAGGCCAACCCTATACTTGTTCAATGAAGTTATATGTATTTTTACTACAAAATACAGTACGGTGAGTATATAGTTCCCTTTTAAACTCTAAATATTTTTGGGCTGAGAATACATGCGCTGTTTTTATGAATGATTTACGTTATGGACACAAGTGATCAAAAATAAATTCTACGTTGAGTTGTACCATGGCATATCTCTTTATACTTGGTAGCTAATATTTACGTGAGGAGCGTAAACGCGAATCCTGTTGATAGATCTATCGGGCCTGACAACCCCAACCGGGCTGGACGACCAGCATTTAACGGTTGCACAGTACTTCGTTTCGTTACTACACTTGGTACGGTGTAGGGTTTATTTAAGAGTATGCTGCTGTGATTTAAATGTTAAGTATGGTTACCAAGTGCTCAACGTCTTTTCTATACACGAGGAGTGTATTATGTATAAACTTTAAATCTTGTGGTCCATTGTTATAACGCTGCTAGCATCAAACCTATATATTTCACCAACTTTATGTTGACGTTTTAAAGCATGTTATTCTCAGGTACGAATTAAGTCTTCCGCTGTGCATTAGCTCATACTAAAGACATTACTTGGAGTCGATCATCGCGATGGAACCAAATGTTGAAGACTACGTCCAGGGGGATAAGGACAGGGTCTTTACAATGCATGCCGTCAACTTTCGATGTAATGAAAGTTTGTCTTTTAAAAACGAATGCAATGTTTGTAAAATGTATCATATAGAGGTCAATTACCTCGCGATGAAATCAAGTATATTGTGAATCGTTTATGTTGTATATGAACGGGGCATTTCATGTTGGAGACTCTTGTGATCGGTGAAAATAGTGCTCTTAGTTCCATACAAATAGTGTCTCCACAATTTGAGCGCAAAGACAACGGCTCCAAGTTCAAGATCGTGTGTAGTGTAGTTCCGCTCTTGAATCTTCAATTGTCGGGAGGCATAAGCAATAACCTTTGAGCATTGCATCAGTACACAACCAAAACCACTCTTTGATGCATTGCAATAAACAACAAAGTTATCACTTGTAACATCCATGTTACATCCGTCCCACATCGTTTGGAGAGGGGAATGAAGCATGCCTTATAAGGGTGTGGAGACCTTTCCTAGCATGACGCGTTTTGGGACCACAAGCGCAGCAGATCCCATTAGAACTCTGCAGTTAAGCGTGCTCAAGCGAGAGCACTACCAGGATGGGTGACCTCCTGGGAAAGTGTTCGTTGTTTGTGGTCGCCAAGAAAAATCCGTGAGTAACCTAAGGGGGAGACAAGGGTACGTCCCTATCTCTGCAAAGCGGACAATATCATGCTACGAGGAACGTTTTACCTGGGGTGTTACATCACTGCCCTCAGGAAGTGATAAGATAGGTGCGGTGGTTAACTTCTTCTTCAAAGTTTGGAATGCTGATTCGTGTGCGGGTTCCCAAATGAACTTCTTCCCTTTGTGAGTTAGTGCAGTCAAAGGATGCGCAATCAGAGAAAATCCTTCAATAAACCTTCGGTAGTAACCGGTGAGACCTAGAAATTGACGAATATGAGTCGGAGTAGTGGGGGTCTCCCACTTGCTGATAGCTTCAATCTTAGTGGGATCAACTTTGATACCTTGGTCGCTCACAACATGACCCAGAAATTGAACTTCCTTCAACCAAAATTTACACTTGGAGAATTTGGAGTAAAGTTGCTCTTGCCTCAAGAGTTCAAGTACTAGTCGGAGGTGTTGCTCATGCTCTTCTTCGCTCTTGGAGTAGATGAGGATATCATCTATGAAGACGATAACAAACTTATCTAAGTACGGCTTGCAGACACGATTCATGAGGTCCATGAACACGGCAGGTGCATTGGTTAAACCGAATGGCATCACGAGAAACTCATAATGACCATAACGGGTTCTGAATTCAGTTTTCATCACGTCACTTTCCTTCACCCTCAACTGGTGATAACTGGATCGCAAATTGATCTTTGAGTAAACGCTCGATCCTTGTAGTTGATCAAAAAGATCGTCAATACGGGGAAGAGGATACCGATTCTTGATTGTCAATTTGTTGAGTTCACGGTAGTCGATACACATACGGAAGGATCCATCCTTCTTCTTCACAAATAAAATAGGTGTGCCCCAAGGCGAGAAACTTGGTTGGATGAATCCATGGTCTAGCAGTTGTTGTAATTGGCTCTTAATTCTTGCATCTCGGAAGGTGCGAGTCTATAAGGTGCGCGAGCTACAGGTGCTGCTCCTGGCACTAAATCGATTTGAAACTCTACTGCTCTCGGTGGTGGTAATCCAGGCAATTCTTCAGGGAAGACATCGGAAAATTCATTCACAATTCGAACGTCGTTCACGCTCTTCACCTCAGTTTCTACCGTTTTCACATGTGCTGGGACAGCAAGAAGTCCCTTCTTCATGATCTTTTGCACTTTCACGCAGCTAATGAGGTTCAGCTTCGAGGCACATCTCTCTCCGTAAATGATCAGTGGTTCACCGTCTCAGTGCGGTATACGAAGAGCTTTATCTCCACAGATAATATCGGCCCTTATCTTGGTCAACCAATCCATACCGACGATCACGTCAAAACTTCCCAATTTGATAGGTATCAAGTCAATTTCGAAATCCGTACCAGCTATGTTGATAATGGCTCCTCGACTAATATGGTCAACTTTCTCAAGTTTTCCATTGGCGACCTCGACAAGCATACTTTCTTTTAACGGGACTAACGACCAATTAATCTTATCGCAAAAATGTCTACATACATAACTTCTATCAGCACCAGTATCAAATAAGACAGAAGCTAATAGATTGTTGATAGTGAATATACCTGTCACCAAGTCGGGATTCTCTCGTGCATCCCTTGCATTAACGTTGAAAGCTCTACCACGCGGTGGTCCGCCGTCTTTTCTTTTGTTGGGACACATATTTCTAAAATGGCCCATCTGTCCGCATTCGTAGCACTTTTTCGGTCCATTGGGGTTTGGCTTCCCATTCAAAGTGGTGACCTTGCAGTCTTTACCGATATGTCCAGTCCGTTGGCACTTTTCACAAACAACGTTACAATACCCAGTATGGTGCTTGTAGCATCGCTTGCATTGTGGTAAGGTTCCCTTGTAGTTCGAGTTTGAGCTTGTGTTCAGATTGGGGTTTCCACCGTTGTTGTTTCCTCTGAAACCCTCATGTCATTTCACCGGGTTCTGATCATAGGTCCTTCCCCTGTTGTTATCCCATTTGCGCTTCTCACTACTACCCGCTTTAGACTTAGCCTTCTCCAGTTCATCTATGATAATTTGATTCATTAAAGTATGCGCCATGCGCATTGCCTCCGGGACATTAGGCAGCTTGGACGAGGTGACGTTTCCCTTAATGCTCTTAGGAAGTCCCCAAAAGTATCTTTCCATACGCTTGGATTCCGGGGTGACCATGGTCGGACACATCAGGGCTAATTCCAAAAATCTCCGGTTGTAACTATCAAGGTCATTCTCAACAGCCTTTAATTGCATAAATTCAATCTCCATCTTCTGGATCTCGGTCCTAGGGCAATATTCCTCAATCAGGGCCCTTTTGAACTCCTCCCATGGGGTAGCAAATGCCTCATCGATACCCTTTGCTTGAGCCAACATGTTCAACCACGTTAGTGCGCCATCAGACAGCGTGCATGAAGCAAACTTGGTCTTATTCTCCTCTGAACTGTTACTAACTCGAAACACAGATTCTAATTTCTCGAACCATCTAGTGAGACCAATCGGCCCCTCTGTTCCACTGAAGTTGTGTGGTTTGCAGCTTTGGAACTCCTTGTACGTGCACCCATTACGAATGGGTTGAATAACCGGTGGCGGTGGCGGTGGCGGTGGCGGTGGAGCTTGGGGTTGCATTTCCGCAATGGTTGCGGCTACCCTTTCGGCAATCATCTCCTCGATTTGGGCTGCGGTAAGTGTTGATGTTGATCGTCCGTTGGCCATGATGTTCTAAACAAAAATTTTGACTCAAGTCAAAATCCAGTATCCAAATAGTAATAATATAGTATATGTAACCAACACGGAATCAACACATCACATGTTTATTAAGTAATGCAACCAGGTACAAATACCATAGAATCACACAGTAATGTAAATAGAACATCGTGCAAGAATTAAATAACACAAAGTTCCATTCATTAATAATAATAAGTTGCATACATTAGCATAGGTTTGTACAATACATAAGTGAAACATAAAACTACAACTAGATTATATAATGAAATCTACTACAAAAGCCCTACGGTGAAGGTGGGTGTAGGATGTCCGATACATGGGACATCTGGTCCTCGAGCTCAGTTACCCGAGCACGGAGGATCTCCACCTCCCTCATCAGTTCCTCGACCGAGGGGGAGGGTGGGGCAGGTGGTGCTGTCGGTACGGTTGGTGCTGGTGGAGCTGGTGGAGCTGGTGGTGCAGACGGTCCGGCTCCAGAAGTAGAGGCTGCGAGGCGATAAGGCTTACGGATGAAGGGATCAGCAGGATACGGCACAAGCCGCTTACGGGCGATAACCCTATGACACTGACCAAATGCGTCAGTGAATGCTCGACCTCCGTTGATCCCCGGAATAATGGTGCCGTCGAAACGGTACCGCTTCTTCGGCGGGGTAGAGGGTGGCTGAACAGGTGCGTCATCAAGGTCCTCCTCGTCAGAGTCATCGTCACTAGAGTCGTCTGTGGATGAGTCGTTGAATGACGGGTCATCTGAATCATGTGGAGGTGGCTGCACGGGTGGATGTACTAGCTCTCCTCGAGTGGCCATCATCTGTCAGTATCTAAAAGGCAGGATCGGCACGAGTCGTCCATCAGGAGCGCGTTGGCACCAATGACGATACTGATTACGGAATGGACCTTCCCCAAATTCCGCGGGAATCACAACACCACCGGGATGGTGTTGTGGCTCCTGAGGTACCGGGGTAAGTGGAGCTGGAATCTCCGGGAGGTCCTGGGCTCCGTCTGCAGTCCCCACTAGGGCAGGCGCATGGCTGCTAGCTCCGGAGGATGAAGCGCCAGGGTCACTGGTGGGTAACGAGATCGGTGGATCTGCAACAGTGGTAGGTGAAGTAGCTGATGAGTCTGAACTGCCCAAAACGATAGCAGGTGGAATATCCGACATCTGAACAAGGAAAAATAAATTTTCCATGTCAGTAAGTCATAAAGCAAGCACGTATTAGGCCAAGTAACTACAACAGTCTAAATCATGTGTAACAGTAAGTAGCATGGTAATAACGACAAGTATCATGCAATCGAAAGCTGATAATAGCATGCAGTAGTGAAATCATATAATAGCATACGGCATATAGCAGTAAAAGTAAGCAGCAGCATGCAGCAAGTTCCGCAGAAACAAGTAAACTAAAAAGTTGTAGATTAGTCCTATTAGTGAATCCTACTCGGGTCGGTCTTAGACTCACTAATGCAACCTAATTCCCTACAACCAATGCTCTGGTACCAAATGTGATGCCCCGTACAAAACCATCGTGTATGAATCATCAACAACAGGATCATTACAAGGTCAAACACTATATGCTATTTCAAAATACGTTTGCATTCATGATAAAAGGTGATGTCTTAACCAACATCAATGTTTAACAACCCAAGTATACTTCAATGAATAGAAGCAAGGATAATAGTATGTGACCCATAGGTCATTACAAATCATAGTTTCAAAAGTAATAAAGTTTATGAATGCAAGATAACGTTCATGCAGTGACATATCTAAAGCAGCGGGTGTCTACAGCAAGACTAGTACACAGCGGAAGCAGCTAACCTTAAGCACCTGAGAAAAACATGCTTAAAAACATCAAAACAAAGGTTGGTGAGCTATAGTTTAAGTATAGCAGTATGTAAGGTAGGCCACGAGATTTCAGTGCTATAAAGAGCGTTTCAAAACAGTATGATAAAGTATATGTTTAACCGTGGGCACTTGGTAACTAACTTAACGTTTATACCCCCTAAAAGTACACTTGGCAAGTGCGTATGTATACGAAGTATTAAACACTCGTTAAATGCTAGCGCGACTAGCCCCAGTGGGGATGTCAAACCCTATGGATCCATATCTAAGATTCGCATTCACCGGTTCAAAAACCAATGACTAAACGTTACCGAGCTAAAGGGAATGTTTATGCCGTTGTATAACCCACACATATATAAGTTTAAGTACTCGTGCCTAGTATGTAAAACGTAAAATGCGCATGTATTCTCAGTTCCCAAAATAGTTAAAGTAAAAAGGGATGCTATAACTCACAGTGGTAAAGTAGTGGTAAAGTCGAGTCGGGAAGTAAGCAAGTACGTAGGTACGGAAAGTCCTCAACCTAAGTCAAATAGTACTAAGTCAGTAAATCGTCTCAATAGGTTTAAAAGTATGTACATTAGGTCTTAAGGGTCATCATCATTCATCATAAAACAAAAGACGTAAAGTAAGTTTCGTTCATGAACAGAGTTTAAAACAAAGGCTGATTGGATCAGTCACCACGGCCTCAATACCTACTGAAATAAGGTGAGACCACTGGTCATGGCTCCGTATATGAGTCCTTTAGTTGTGGTCAAAATTCCAGAAGCAAACTCTTCTTTTTTTGACCGAGGCGACGGTCTAAGTGCGAGTAGGTCAGAATTTTCAGCACAACGTTAAATGGACATAGTGACGATCGGAGGGCCATAAATACTAAACCGTAACTCGGATTAAGACGAGTCCTAAATGAAAAGTTATCTACTCGAACAGAGATAACCGAAAATCATCTTTACAGTAGCCCAGGTCGTACTGATTAGACCCAGTAACAGTAAACAGTAGGTTCCGGGGTTTCTTGGTACTCGATGCTTATCACGGTTCTCATCCTTGATGCATATAGCTTCAAGTGTACAACTCGTTGATGTGTTTACATCATCTTTACCAAGTTTTGACCATCATAACCCAAGTGTAATTCTAAGATAAGTAGCACAACTCAATTAAGTATTGCAAGTGTTTTGATGAACCAAAGTTACATCAAAGTCTTAGATTTAACACATACATGAAATATAAAAGTAATATTAAACTACTAACTAGAAAGTAAACTAACTAATCAAGATCTTAAGTTGTAGAACATAGTTCTTAGTTAGATCTTGAAGATCCAAGGCCCAAAAGTCTAGATCTAAAGTTATTAAGTTGAATCTAACACAAGTGTATGAAGTTATATTTAAAGAGTTACACTTCTATGTTCTTGAACCTTTAAAGTTAACTTTTGTTCAAGAAAAATGAGATCAAGATTAACTAGTAATACTTGACCAAATCACAACTTTAAAGTACATAAAATGAAGAAATAATCTAAATACACAAGTAATAAGTTCATGGGTTTCATACTTTTAAAGATTCAAGCCTAAGTCTTGATCTTTAGAAAGTAAACTTTAAGTTTACTTCATGAACTTCAAGTATGGTTTTAACTCATGAACTTTAATCTTTTAAAACTTTAAATGTAGAACATAAACTTGAAAGTTTAAGCTCTCTTATGTTCTTGTAAATACAAGATAAATGAAGAACAAACTAAAGAGTTTGATTCTTAAATACTAGTAAGTAATAACTACAATAACAAGTAAGTAAGCTACAACAAAGAACAAGTAATCAAACAACAACAAAGAATGATGATGATTAGTGTTGTTGGTTTAGGTTTTTGTAAGAAAACGAAGAGAAGAATAAACTTGTTACTTACAAGAATGGAGAGAAAAATGAGAGAAAATTTGCAAGTAATTTTTGTGTGTGTGTGAGAAATGAGGATACAAGTGAGTATGTAATCAAGATTTGAAAACAAAAACTTCTCCCAAGGCCATATGGCCGTCGGTTTTTGCAAGGGGAGAGGGGGAGAGAAAAATCCACAAGGTCTTTACATGCATTTGACTAAAAAGATGGTTAATAGATGAGCTTGCATGGGGATCATGGTGTAATGGTGTTGTAACTAGATTCCTTATGTATTTATCAATTTAGTTAAGTTAGAAAGTGATACTTGCATGGTAGTAATGGGCTAACAAGTCCATTTAAGAAGTAGGGTGGGCTCTCTAGTCCATTAACACTAATCAAAGCCCAAGTTCAAGTATTAAATAAGTTAATCCAATTAAAGCCCAAGTAATTAACTATTAAGACTAGTTAATCAAAATGATTAATAAAACTTAATCATGAATGTAAATAATACTCTAAAAATATTATTCGTGTAATGTACGTGTGTCACAAAGACGTTTCGGGCTTTTAAAGTCAAGTATGATCAATCATGGTAACAAGTAAATGTAATAACATACATTCGTTAAATCACAAGTATTAATAATAATAATTATTAATAAATAAACATTGGAAAATCCAGGGTCGTTACAATCATCACTACTTTAAGTATAGTAGGTAAACCTACTAGAAATGATAAGAAATTATATAGAGCTTCAAAGGATCTTGGATGGCTTAAAAGTTCTTAAAGTAGAATCATGACACGAAAACAAGTTCAAGTAAGATTTCTACTCGAATTAAGATAGTTATAGTTATAGAAATTGAATCAAAGCTTGAATATGAATATTAACTTGATTTAGGATGATAACCTACTGTAAATAATAAAGATTTTGTGAGGTTGAATGATCACTTGAAATGGATTTGCAAGATTGGAAGTAAGTTACCAAACTTGGAAGTGTTCTTGATAGATTGTGTTGTATGTTGATCTAGGTTAGGATTTTTGAACTAGATTGAGCTAGATTTTGATGAAGATGATGAAGAACACTTAGAAAACCAAGATAGAACTTGAGAGAGATGTGTTTGATGCATAAAAGTTGGAATCAAAATGTGTTTAGGGTTGGAGATACTTCACGTGAACTTAGAGTCAAGATATAGGCTCCATTAGTTTGTAATTTTGTGAGATATTTCATGCTAGTTGATAAATGATGGTTCCCACATGTTTAGGTGACTCACTAAGGCTGCTAAGAGCTGATCATTGAAGTGTATATACCAATAGTATGTACATCTAGGAGTTAGGTATTGTACGAATACGGTTGCATACGAGTAGAATTGTTGATGAAAATGAATGAGAATGTAATTGTAAGCATTTTTGTTAAGTAGAAGTACTTTGATATGTGTCATGAAGTCTTTCAAAAGTGTATTAATACATCTTAATACACTACATGTATATGCATTTTAACTGAGTCGTTAAGTCATCGTTAGTCGTTACATGTACATGTTGTTTCAGAACCTTTAAGTTAACGATTTCGTTAAATGAATTAATCCCATTGTTATTATATCTAATGAGATGTTAAATTGTTACATTATCATGATAACATGATGTACTAATATATTTTAATATGATATATAAATATTAAGACGTTATTACAATGATAATCGTTACATATAGATATCGTTTTGAATTTCTTAAGTTAGTAGTCTTGTTTTATGTATAAAGTTCATTGTTAATATACATAATGATATACTTACTTATCATTTCATCATTTTAAACATATATATATGTTCATATATATAATATCATGTCATATACGAGTTATAACGTTCGTGAATCATCGGACAAACTGGGTGGTCAAACCTTAACACAAAATCCGTTTAAATTAATCAAGTCTTAACAAGTTTGATTGTTTAACATGTTGAAAACATTTATTCATGTAAATATTAATCTCATGTAATATATAATCATGGAAAAGTTCGGGTCACTACACATACCATTGAGGATTAAACCTCGAGCGAGGTAGTCATTGTTATCTCACTTGCTCCTTTTCCGAATCTGTTCACCATGATCTTCAGGGATAGGTGTGCTGAGTACATACACCACACTCATCTCTGAAAATCAATTACTCCATACTTGTATTGACCCGTCCTAATCCACCTAGATGAAGTCTTCAACAGATGGTCCCAATACGAGGTTCTGACCTCTATATGCCATGAACGACTCCATGTAATATCTTTAAAATGAGCAAATGCGCAGCGGAAGATTTCTTTTATACCTGAGAATAAACATGTTTTAAAAGTGTCAACCAAAAGGTTGGTGAGTTCATAGGTTTATTATAAGCAATAAAATTCATCATTTTGATAGACCACAAGATTTAAATACAGTACACCTATCTCGTGTACGAAACCATTTTTCATAAATCTTTGTAACCGTACACATATCTCGTGTACAAAATAACATACACATAACCTGTGTATAAAATCATTCTCTCGATACATACCATTCGCTTTTCTTTGCTTGGCTTGGTAACCGACCTTAACATATAATGCGCATCAATAATATCCCCAAAACAGAACATCTCATCTATATAAATATATAAACCTCGAAGTACTAAACACCACACCCACTAGCTCTTCCGTATAATGAACATTCTGGGTGGGGGTGTTAAACCCGGTAGCTACCTTTAGGATTCGTGTGAATTAGGGCCATACCCGATTATAATTCTTAGGTTACCAAGCAATAATAATCAGGGAAAAATATTCATATCAATTGGTGGCAATTATCACGTCCACATAATTCAATGGTGGCAATTATCATGTCCACATAATTCAATGGTGGCAATTATCATGTCCATATAATTCATTCGAGGAATGTTTTGCTTGTGTCTATCTCGTCAAATATTTATAAAAGCATTTCATGTATTCGTAGTTCAAAATATATTTCAAAAGCATTTAATAAAGCAGTTGTAAAAATAGTGCATGTATTCTCAGTCCCAAAAATGTAAAGAATAAAAGGGAATAAAATAAACTCACAATACGATATTTTATAGTAAAAATATGCATACGACGATAATGAACAATGCAGAGTTTGTCTTGGATTCACGAACCTATATCATTTGTATATCTATTAAAACATGTATTGAAAATCACATAATTTCATTTATTAATATATATTATTTATATATTTGTGGTTATATAGAATTTATACTAAATTCCATTTAAAACGTATATTTATATTATAAATCTTTAATTATATGTTATATATAGTTATTCGTTGAAATGATAGTTTTGAAAATAAGGATTTACTAATAATAATAATAATAATAATAATAATAATAATAATAATAATAATAATAATAATAATAATAATAATAATAATAATAATAATAATAACTTTTTTTAATAATGATAATACTAATAATAAAATGATAATGATAATCTTTAATAATAATAATTTATTTTATTTTTATAATGAAAACAATAATATTGATAATAATACCTAATACTAATAATGAGTAATAATAATACTTATATTCCTAATAATAATAATAATAATAATAATAATAATAATAATAATAATAATAATAATAATAATAATAATAATAATAATAATAATAATAATAATAATAATAATAATAATAATAATAATAATAATAATAATAAAAACAATAATGGTAATAGTAATACTACCTCAAAGAAGTAGCCCTTAAAAATAATGCCCAAGTCTGAGTTTGAACCCGCGACGTCCCGCTAAGCCCATAATATCCTTAACCATTGAGCTACTAGCTCGATCTTGGTTTAAACCCCATATTTATTTTATTTAACCCATCTTTCCAGCCTTAACTATATCTCTAACATAAAAAAAAATGTCGCTCCCAAGTCTTGAACCATTGACCTCTAGTGCCCCAAATACACACCCAACCCATTCAATCTAACTCGTTTTTCTGTTTTAAATTCACAACTAAATCTATTTAACCAAACTTTTGAGTTCTTCATCTTCATAACATAAACATCATCACCTTTAATAAGGATGTATCACCATTTAATATCATGCCAAGCCCAAAAGCAAAATCCACTTAGTAATTGTAACTATTCGATGGTTAAAAAGAATAAAACGTATGGCAGTCACAAGCAAATTTCGGTACCTTAACATTATTATCATCATCATTCATCATCATCTCGGATCATCATAACCTATAATCACCATCATCTCCTTCATACCCATCGTCATCAATATCAATCTCGTCATCATTATTCTCGCTATCACTATGCATCATCTTCTTCAACATCATTTACGCTTATCAAAGTGTTATCATCATCAATTCACATCATCACTATCCCACTTTATTTTTGCAGTCCATTTAACCTTTATTTGGCCCAAGTTAAATCAAGGGGTGAATGTTGTGATACGTCCAGCCCAACAGAGCAGCCATAACAGAATCTATAGATGGGTCACGGCACAAATAAAATTTGTGGCCGTTTGCTTTTGGTAATCAAAATATGGGAACGGTACTAGTAGTAAACATGGATATAGTTACGCAGTAATTATCAACTTTGTAATCATCCCAAAATCAGAATCTTATGCTTCACTTAATTAATTAATTATTATATATAAAAAAAATATAACTGCACGTCTCAAGTGACCCATGATGTCGGCCATGAGTTCTTCTCTTTGTCCCACCAACATAATTGAAATGATTTGTGTAATATAATATTATCAAGTTGATAAAGCTTCAACTAAATATGTGTACCATTTCTATCTTCTCAAATCAATATAGAAACAGAAGCATAAACCGAGTATAATAGTAACTGTTATAGTTGATGCTCGACTAGAATTAAAACAGAAGCACAGTATCAGTGGCGTTGATTGGTGGTGTTTGGGTTGGTTAAACAGAAAAATGAAACAGATGCAGCAGTGGTGCAGCTGCAACTGCAGTTAACGATGGGTTTTGGGTTCGAATTGATATGGTAAGTTCAAGGTGGTGGATATGGTTCGATGGTTATCTTGGTTAATAAGTTTGTGGATTTTTGACTGAGAGCAACTACACGTAATCAATGAGATTTAACCAAATAGAAACTGAAAACGAAGCAGTAGCAAGTAGTAGAGTGTTGGTGATGAGGTGGGTTTTGGTTGAAACATGACACAGACGTGGCAGTAGCAATCATCAAGAAGTGGTTCGACTTTTAGGTGAAAAGCTGATCGGAACAGGAACTAGTAGTAGGTGACGGGTTGTTGGTGTTTGAAGAACATAAACCGTATAGTAGCAGTAGCTAGTCGATGGGTTTAAAACCAAAAAGAAGACATAAATATAACCTGAGTATGGTGGTTTGTGGGTGTTCTTGTAAGTGGTATTTGTGGTGGTTCCTCGATTTACAAAAATGGAAGAGAGAGAGAGAGAGAGAGAGAGAGAGAGAGAGGAAGATATGGAGGTGAGATGGTAGAGTTCGGTTGTGAAGTGATGAAGAAAATTTGAATGGTGATTATTCACATGAAACTGAAACAGAAGGAAGTAAGCAAGGCAAGCATCATCAGCAAAAGAAATAGCAGTAGGATACGGTGTGGTTGGGTTGAGAAGGATGGTGATCCGGTGATGGGATCATAAGATGGTGAGCGTGTATATGATATCTGTATATGTAAATGCTCATGGATGTTGTATATAAAGAGAAGATGAGAGAAGAGAAAGAAGTGAGTTAGTATATGTGTGTGTTCTATATGCATTGTTTTACATATTCAATATAGATATGTACCCATTAGGATAACTGATTAGGAGGAGAAGGAGACAAACACACACAGTGTCAGATATCAATTATGTTTCATGGATGTACAGAAGGAAAGAAGAAAATTTAAAGTTGAAAGAGATAGGAAACAGATTTCGTACAATTATATATCTTTTATAAATTATATTTAATTAATATTAATAATTAATAATAAATATAATAATAATAATAATAATAATAATAATATTTATATTTATATTAATAATAATAAAAGTAATAATAATTTTAGTGTTAACACAACTATTATATGTTATTTTGTAATTATTTACTTATAAATAAATGCTATAACTTTTTACATGTAATATTTATAAATTATTACAATATTCATATAATAATTATGTATAGAAATTATATTTATTATATATATATATGTATATATATATATATATATATATATATATATATATATATATATACACACACACATAACTATTTACAAATAGTGGTTCGTGAATCATCGGGGTGGTCGAATGTCAATTGAATATAGGAAACAGTTCAAAATTTTTGAGACGCAACATAACGGACTTTGCTTATCATGTCAGAATTATGAAATCGTATCGTGAGTTTGGTTCAAAATTAGTTGAAATTTTCCGGGTCATGGCAAGACTTATCAAGTTTGGAGAAATTCATCACCGTGTGCTTCATCGTAGCCACCATTATTTATAAAAGATGATTACTTTTGATTGTTGGAGTTTTTAAATTTTAGTGTAGGGTATTAGTCGGTAGTCGGATTATCACTGAATTGTGGTATTAGTTTCCAAAAGTAATTATTCGACCATAATTGTCTGGGTTAAACGAATATCACTTTGGGATAAAACGGAGATTATGTTCTTGCTTTTGCAGGAAACAAGAACCCATTTACAAAAGAGTATTTTGGGTTTCGTATTGTCTCTCTCTCATGAATCATCGTCTATGTATATATAGACACCCGTAATTATGGAAAAAGATATATTCAAAGCAATTGATCAATTGACGCTCCATAAATATCTCTCATAATATTCAAAGTGGTTAAGATAATAATCTTTTTCATACACAAGAATTATCTTTTTCACAAATATAGCATAAGTGGTTACAGGAATAATCCTTCCGTATTTTATCAAAATTTGGACAACACATTAAATCTCAAAAGTCGTGCTAAGTCTTTTTCTTGATGCCTCTAAGAGGAGTATTAATTAGCAAATCCTTGCTCAAGAATTATCCTTTTCTACATATATATCATAAGTGGTTACAAGAATAATCCTTCCGTATTTTACTAAAACTTTGACAACACGCCAAATCTCAAATTTCTTGCTAAATGTTTTTCTTGCTGCCTCTAAGAAGGGGTAGCAAATTCTTGCTGCTGAGGGAGTAGCAAAACCTTGCAGCCCAGGGAGTAGCAAAATGTGACGACCCGAAAATCTCCGATCAAATTTAAACTTAATCTTTATATGATTGCGACACGATAAGCAAAGTCTACAATATTGAGTCTCAAAAATCTTGAACTGTGTTTATGTAATCAATTACCCTTTGACTATTCCCGACGATTCACGAACCATAGTTTATAAATCAATAAGTATATATATATATATATATATATATATATATATATATATATATATATATATATATATATATATATATATATATATATATATATATATTGTATAAATATTTAATTATATAATTAGTAAACATTACATAAATAATAGATTATAACATTAAAATATTATAAGTAATTACAAGTTAAAATATAATATTAATGTTATTATTACTTTCATTAGGATTAAAAATATCAATATTAATATCAGTATTATTAAGTTAATACATAATATATATAAATATGAAAAAAAAAATGAAACATGTAACTTATGATTAGTTGTATTATTATTAAGTACTATTATTAAAAATCATAATTTTCATTATTATCATTAGTAATACGATCATTATCATTTTGATAGTTATTATTGTGATTATCATTATTTATTATCATTAATATTAGTAATATTAATATTATTATCATTACCATTATTTTTATTATTATTATTAACATTATTTGGATTAGTAATATTATTATTATTTTCTATTATCTGTATATTTTGTTATAAAAACTAATAATATTTTATTATTATTAATATATTTAGTATTAGTTATAAATCCTTAATTAATATTAATATTAAATATAAATAATATGTCATAGGATCACTTTTTCTGTTTGAGGTCCCAATCGAGCTGTGCTAAATTGATTCTGCAAATCCCAATCTTAGTACGAACCAGAAATCAGACATCAATATAATCCAAATTATGTTTAAGGTCTTTATCCACTTTAATTATTTTATTTTATTCTGTTCCTACTCGTGACATATTGAAACACAAGCATTACCACCTATGGCATTTATCTTACTCAATAAATCACACCACCCATTATCACAAACATGAACACTTGAACTTGTTTGTTCTTCTGTTACCCTTCGATCTCGAACCACCATTTTCTCCATGTTAAACCACCAATGAAACCCATTTATAACACTACCATCATAACCATTGCAAATAATACTCGTTGATGTCTTTCTTTTCTTAATTCAAATGACCACCTTAATCAACCATAAATCACCATCACGTTTTACCCTTTTTTTTCCTTTCTTTTGAGATCACGAACCCAAACACCTGCCATGTTTTCCTTGCTATCATGATCAAGCCCAACACCTTTACTACTATTATTTCCTGTTCAAACAGCCACTCGAGATCATTGTTTACTGCTGCTGTTACAGGCCATTTTTGATGCTAGTACACTCTGTATTGTTGCTGCAGCCTGCATATTTTTTTTTTGTTTGAGCCACAACCAACACCTATATCTTTTCTTCTGTTTCTGTAGGTGCAAACACATGCACACCATCATGAATTCACGATTACCTTAGCCCTTGCTATAAATTTCGTTCAGTCATATGTCGAGTATTATAACGAGATGAAGTGGGTGACCTTTATTAAAGTTGTCAAGTGGATACATATACATAGAATATTAATATGCTAAACATTTTAAATTGCATGAGGAATATAGTAGGGATCATGGACTGACAATTTTGGTTAATTAGTTGGGATAATCACGCCTGCATCTACTTTAATGATATCTGTTTTCCTTTTTAGAACCCCACTCAAAAAGGGGTTTAATATTACGGAGTATTGATGTTACTTAGGCCACGATTAAGTGGATTAGGTTACCTTTAAATTATTTTATTTGAACCAAGATATAGATGATGTTATATAGTGGACCAACTATTATTGCTTGTCATGGGGCCAAGCTTTCATCGGTTGTGGACGAGAATCATAAAACAAACAATCAAAAAGTTCAAACACATTTATGTATTCGTTGGTAGTCTGACTGTTATGATTTATGGGTAAATAAATAGGCGATGAGATGTTCGATGATAAAAATTACGATGATGTGATTATGGTGATGATTAGGAATACAAGATTATGAGGTATATTGATAATACCTACGATGATGATGTTATGTCAAGAAGATGAAGATGAAGATGATCACGAGATGATTAGTTTTAATAAAAAAAAAGACAAGAAGATAAGGGTTAAACTAATTTAGGTATCATTTAAAACTGGAAAAAAAAGGCAGTAGACAGATCGATGGCTAGGGGTGTTTGTGTTGAACTGATGGTCCTGAGTTCAAAACTAGAATGCTGCAGCTTATTTTTTTTATTATTCAATAAATAGCTGGGCCAAGTGTATTTGGGCTATTAATTAAATCGAATTGGGATTGGTTGATTTAATTCTTGGGCCATTATGGGATCATCATAAAATGTTGGGCTGTTAGTTAAAGAAGAAACCGAAATAATGGTTAAATAAATATGAGTTGGGAGCTAAGACAGAAGGACTGATCAGAGTAGATGGTTTAGTATGGTGTTGTGGAAGCGGGAGGTCGTGGGTTCGAGTCTCGTTTGGGGCATCTTTTTTATAAAAGCTCTTTATAAGGGTATACTCTTTTATTTTAGATGATTATTATTATTATTATTATTATTATTATTATTATTATTATTATTATTATTATTATTATTATTATTATTATTATTATTATTATTATTATTATCAAAATTGTTAATTTCATTATCATTATTATTAAACTTATTATTTTTACTAAAAACTACTACTATTTATTATTAGTATTATTATTATAATAATAATATTACAACTTTCTATTATAAATATTATTTTACCAAATAAAGTAGTAGTTATATAAAAACATATCTTAATGTAAACCTATATATATAAAGATATTAATACATTATATAATATAAATAAACTTAGTTGATTAAATGTGATATGTGTTAATATATATACAAATGATATAGGTTCGTGAATCCGAGGCCAACCCTACACATGTTCAATATTATCATATGTATTTTTACTACAAAATACAAGAGGTGAGTTTCATTTGCTCCCTTTTACTCTTTACATTTTTGGGACTGAGAATACATGCGCTGTTTTTACAACTGCTTTATTAAATTCTTTTGAAATATATTTTGAACTGAGAATACATGAAATGCTTTTATAAATGTTTGACGAGATAGACACAAGCAAAACATTCCTCGAATGAATTATTATGCAGACAGAAGTTCTGCGGATTATTATTGAATTATGTGGACATGATAATTGCCACCATTGAATTATGTGGACATGATAATTGCCACCATTGAATTATGTGGACATGATAATTGCCACCATTGAATTATGTGGACATGATAATTGCCACCATTGAATTATGTGGACATGATAATTGCCACCAATTGATGTGAATGTTATGTATCGAGAGAATGATTTTTATACACAGGTTATGTGTATTATATTTTGTACACGAGATATGCGTACAGTTACTAAGATTTATGAAAGATGATTTCGTACACGAGAAAGGTGTACTGTATTTAAAAGATATCGCATGTACATTACAGGTGGGTATAGGATTCGGGCCCATTTGTACCATGCAGCATTTAAATCTTGTGGTCTATCAAAATGATGAATTTTATTGTTTTATGATAAACTTATGAACTCACCAACCTTTTGGTTGACACTTGAAAGCATGTTTATTCTCAGGTATTAAGGAAATCTTCCGCTGTGCATTTGCTCATTTTAGAGATACTACTTGGAGTCATTCATGACATATTTCAAAAGACGTTGCTGTAGTGACCCGAACTTTTCCATGTTTATATATATTAATTGAGATTGATATTTACATGATTAAATGTTTCCAACATGTTAAGCAATCAAACTTGTTAAGACTTGATTAATTGAAATATGTTTCATATAGACAATTGACCACCCAAGTTGACCGGTGATTCACGAACGTTAAAACTTGTAAAAACTATATGATGACATATATATGGATATATATATAGTTAACATCATACTATGATAAGTAAACATATCATTAAGTATATTAACAATGAACTACATATGTAAAAACAAGACTACTAACTTAATGATTTTTAAACGAGACATATATGTAACGATTATCGTTGTAAAGACATTTAATGTATATATATCATATTAAGAGATATTCATACATGATAATATCATGATAATATAATAATTTAAAATCTCATTTGATATTATAAACATTGGGTTAACAACATTTAACAAGATCGTTAACCTAAAGGTTTCAAAACAACACTTACATGTAACGACTAACGATGACTTAACGACTCAGTTAAAATGTATATACATGTAGTGTTTTAATATGTATTTATACACTTTTGAAAGACTTCAATAAACTTACCAAAATACTTCTACTTACCAAAAATGCTTACAATTACATCAACGTTCAGTTTCATCAACAATTCTACTCGTATGCACCCGTATTCGTACTCGTACAATACACAGCTTTTAGATGTATGTACTATTGGTATATACACTCCAATGATCAGCTCTTAGCAGCCCATGTGAGTCACCTAACACATGTGGGAACCATCATTTGGCAACTAGCATGAAATATCTCATAAAATTACAAAAATATGAGTAATCATTCATGACTTATTTACATGAAAACAAAATTACATATCCTTTATATCTAATCCATACACCAACGACCAAAAACACCTACAAACACTTTCATTCTTTAATTTTCTTCATCTAATTGATCTCTCTCAAGTTCTATCTTCAAGTTCTAAGTGTTCTTCATATATTCTACAAGTTCTAGTTACATAAAATCAAGAATACTTTCAAGTTTGCTAGCTCACTTCCAATCTTGTAAGGTGATCATCCAACCTCAAGAAATATTTGTTTCTTACAGTAGGTTATCATTATAATACAAGGTAATAATCATATTCAAACTTTGGTTCAATTTCTATAACTATAACAATCTTATTTCAAGTGATGATCTTACTTGAACTTGTTTTCGTGTCATGATTCTGCTTCAAGAACTTCGAGCCATCCAAGGATCCGTTGAAGCTAGATCCATTTTTCTCTTTTCCAGTAGGTTTATCTAAGGAACTTAAGGTAGTAATGATGTTCATAACATCATTCGATTCATACATATAAAGCTATCTTATTCGAAGGTTTAAACTTGTAATCACTAGAACATAGTTTAGTTAATTCTAAACTTGTTCGCAAACAAAAGTTAATCCTTCTAACTTGACTTTTAAAATCAACTAAACACATGTTCTATATCTATATGATATTCTAACTTAATGATTTAAAACCTGGAAACACGAAAAACACCGTAAAACCGGATTTACGCCGTCGTAGTAACACCGCGGGCTGTTTTGGGTTAGTTAATTAAAAACTATGATAAACTTTGATTTAAAAGTTGTTATTCTGAGAAAATGATTTTTATTATGAACATGAAACTATATCCAAAAATTATGGTTAAACTCAAAGTGGAAGTATGTTTTCTAAAATGGTCATCTAGACGTCGTTCTTTCGACTGAAATGACTACCTTTACAAAAACGACTTGTAACTTATTTTTCTGACTATAAACCTATACTTTTTCTGTTTAGATTCATAAAATAGAGTTCAATATGAAACCATAGCAATTTGATTCACTCAAAACGGATTTAAAATGAAGAAGTTATGGGTAAAACAAGATTGGATAATTTTTCTCATTTTAGCTACGTGAAAATTGGTAACAAATCTATTCCAACCATAACTTAATCAACTTGTATTGTATATTATATAATCTTGAGATACCATAGACACGTATACAATGTTTCGACCTATCATGTCGACACATCTATATATATTTCGGAACAACCATAGACACTCTATATGTGAATGTTGGAGTTAGCTATACAGGGTTGAGGTTGATTCCAAAATATATATAGTTTGAGTTGTGATCAATACTGAGATATGTATACACTGGGTCGTGGATTGATTCAAGATAATATTTATCGATTTATTTCTGTACATCTAACTGTGGACAACTAGTTGTAGGTTACTAACGAGGACAGCTGACTTAATAAACTTAAAACATCAAAATATATTAAAAGTGTTGTAAATATATTTTAAACATACTTTGATATATATGTATATATTGTTATAGGTTCGTGAATCAACCAGTGGCCAAGTCTTACTTCCCGACGAAGTAAAAATCTGTGAAAGTGAGTTATAGTCCCACTTTTAAAATCTAATATTTTTGGGATGAGAATACATGCAGGTTTTATAAATGATTTACAAAATAGACACAAGTACGTGAAACTACATTCTATGGTTGAATTATCGAAATCGAATATGCCCCTTTTTATTAAGTCTGGTAATCTAAGAATTGGGGAACAGACACCCTAATTGACGCGAATCCTAAAGATAGATCTATTGGGCCTAACAAACCCCATCCAAAGTACCGGATGCTTTAGTACTTCGAAATTTATATCATATCCGAAGGGTGTCCCGGAATGATGGGGATATTCTTATATATGCATCTTGTTAATGTCGGTTACCAGGTGTTCACCATATGAATGATTTTTATCTCTATGTATGGGATGTGTATTGAAATATGAATTCTTGTGGTCTATTATTATGATTTGATATATATATGTTAAACCTATAACTCACCAACATTTTTGCTGACGTTTTAAGCATGTTTATTCTCAGGTGATTATTAAGAGCTTCCGCTGTCGCATACTTAAATAAGGACGAGATTTGGAGTCCATGCTTGTATGATATTGTGTAAAAACTACATTCAAGAAACTTATTTTGTTGTAACATATTTGTATTGTAAACCATTATGTAATGGTCGTGTGTAAACAGGATATTTTAGATTATCATTATTTGATAATCTACGTAAAGCTTTTTAAAACCTTTATCTATGAAATAAAGGTTATGGTTTGTTTTAAAAATGAATGCAGTCTTTGAAAAATGTCTCATATAGAATATGGAACGTTTTTAATCAATAAGAACGGGACATTTCAGTTGGTATCAGAGCGTTGGTCTTAGAGAACCAGAATTTTGCATTAGTGTGTCTTATCGAGTTTGTTAGGATGCATTAGTGAGTTTGGACTTCGACCGTGTTTACTTGAAAAATGATTGCTTAACAAATTTTGTTGGAAACTATATATTTTTAACATGAGAATATTATGTGATATATTAATCTCCTAACACGTTTGATATTATGTGATAGATGTCTACCTCTAGAACAAGTCCCATTGACTCACCTAATAATAATGAAGAGTCAAATGTAAATTGGAATGATTCGTGGACTGATTCACAAGTTCCCGAAGAGGAACCGGAAGAAGAGTCGGAACCGGAAGAAGAATCGGAACCGGATGAAGAAATAGAACCGGTGGAGGAAATAATAAAACGGTTAAGTAAAAGAAAATCCTCAACCAACCGACCAAGGTTAATTATGGTCAATGGTGTTTCCGCCAAGGAAGCAAAATATTGGGAGGATTACCAATTCTCCGATGAATCGGATTCCGACGAGAATTCCGATGATGTTATAGAAATTACCTCAACTGAATTTAAAAAGGCAAAAGAAAATAATAAGGGAAAGGGCATAAAAATAGAGAAATCTAATTCCAACCCCGATGAACTTTATATGTATCGTCAACCCCCGAAGTCCTTAAGTTGTAACAATGACCCGGGAACCTCTAAACCACCAGGTTTTTCTAAACCAATGTGGAAAACGACGGCTCGTATTAGGGGAACATCATATATCCCTAGAAACTTGGCAAAACGAACCAAAACTGTAGAAGAAGAAACAAGCGAGTCGGAATAAGGGAGTTGTATTCGTGTGGTGTAATATATGTAATATAGTGTGCTTATGCTTTATGATATATGTAAAAATTACTTGTATTAATAAGTATTTTTTTTATGAATCTAACTCTTGTCTATTTTACAGTATAAAAACACAAAATGGATAGACAACCCAATATTTTAAGAGACCTACCCGGAGACATGATTGATGAAATCTTGTCTAGAGTCAGTCAGAATTCTTCGGCACAACTATTTAAGGCGAGATCAGTTTGTAAGACATTCGAAGAACGTTCCAAGAATGTCTTGGTTTATAAAAGGCTTTCGTTCGAAAGATGGGGGATATCACATTGGGAAATCCATAAGTTACGATGTGTTTACTTTGACTCATATATTGCGGGGAACCCAAATGCTATTTTACGCAATAGGTTAAGAAATTATTTTGACTCAATATATCCGAATATTGGACTTCGTGATTTAGAAAAAGCGGCTAACATGCAACATAAAGAAGCATGTTATGCTTACGGATTAGTAATGTTCGCTTCTCACCAAAGTGAGAACAAGAACATCGGGCTACAACTATTAAACAAAACGTTTTCACAAGTGACGGAGTCGGTAATTGGGGTAAGAAATGAGGTTTTTAGATTGTTACGGGACTGTTGGACATTACGTAACCCTCGTCCCTTTGACGACGTTACAACACGCTGTCTTATCAACAGCCATAACGGTTATGTTCCACAAGACCAAGGATGGGAAGTAATCCTAGTAAAACCAGAATGCATGACTTGTTTCTGGACGTATGAATTACGTGTCTTTATTGCCTTTGCTGAACAACTTGTGTACTAGCTAGAATTATCTTCACAACCATCTTGTATCAAATTTATTGTGTGCTATATTTCATGCTATATGTAAAATAAGCGGTATTGTAAGTTTGTAAAATATTGTGTAAAAGTTTGAACGCAAAATATTATTATAATCAGTTTTTCATATAGAATTTTAGTAGTTGAATTGTATATTAGCTACTAAGTATGAACTTAACGGGTAGGTACTACCCGAATTTACACTTATAAAACGCTAATATGAAGAAAAAGCTTTTATAAATGAGTTCATATTATGCTACGAAATACTATTAACTACTCTTAATATTCTGTATGATTAACTTGTTCCATTTGACTATTTTGAAGGAAATGGCACCGACTACTCGACACACCGTGAATATAAATGAAGAGGAATTCCATACTTTTCTAGCTTCAAACATAGCCGCAGTACATGCTGCGCTACATACCAACAATAACCTTGGATCTAGCAGTACAGGAAATCGTGTAGGATTCACCTACAAAGAATTCACTGCCTGCAAACCTTTGGAATTTGATGGAACCGAAGGACCGATCGGATTGAAACGGTGGACCGAGAAGGTCGAATCGGTGTTTGCCCTAAGTAAGTGTACTGAAGAGGACAAAGTGAAGTACGCTACGCATACCTTCACAGGTTCTGCGTTAACATGGTGGAATACCTATCTAGAGCAAGTGGGACAAGACGATGCGTACGCACTACCGTGGTCAGCATTCAAGCACTTGATGAACGAGAAGTACCGTCCCAGAACCGAGGTCAATAAGCTCAAGACAGAACTTAGAGGGTTACGAACCCAAGGATTTGATATTACCACGTACGAAAGACGATTCACAGAATTGTGCCTATTGTGTCCGGGAGCATTCGAAGATGAGGAAGAGAAGATTGACGCGTTTGTGAAAGGATTACTGGAAAGAATCCAAGAAGATATAAGTTCACACGAGCCCGCCTCCATACAACAGGCATGTAGAATGGCTCACAAACTAGTGAACCAGATTGAAGAAAGAATTAAAGAACAGACTGCTGAAGAGGCCAATGTGAAGCAAGTCAAAAGAAAGTGGGAGGAAAACGGTGATAAGAATCACCAATACAACAACAACAGCAATAATCGCAACAATTATCCCAACAATCGCAACATCAATCACAACTACAACAAACGGCCCAACAACAACAACAACAACAACAACAGCTGCAACTACAACAATCACCCCAACAACAATAATAACCGCAACAACAACAACAATCAGAAGCAGCTATGCCAAAGGTGTGAAAAGTATCACTCGGGGTTCTGCACCAAATTTTGCAACAAGTGTAAAAGAAATGGTCATAGCGCGGTGAAGTGTGAGGTCTACGGACCAGGGGTTAATAGAACGAAAGGAACAAATGGTGTCGGAACTAGTAATGGCGGAGCAAGTAGTGTCGGAGCAAGTTATGCCAATGTAGTTTGTTATAAATGTGGAAAACCGGGCCACATTATTAGAAATTGCCCGAACCAGGAGAACACGAATGGACAAGGCCGCGGAAGAGTTTTCAATATTAATGCGGTAGAGGCACAGGAAGACCCGGAGCTTGTTATGGGTACGTTTCTTATTGACAATAAATCTGCTTACGTTTTATTTGATTCGGGTGCGGATAGCAGCTATATGAGTAGAGATTTTTGTGCTAAATTAAGTTGTCCATTGACGTCTTTGAATAGTAAATTTTTACTCGAATTAGCAAATGGTAAATTAATTTCAGCAGATAATATATGTCGGAATCGAGAAATTAAACTGGTTAGCGAAACATTTAAGATTGATTTGATACCAGTAGAGTTAGGGAGTTTTGATGTGATAATCGGTATGGACTGGTTGAAAGAAGTGAAAGCAGAGATCGTTTGTTACAAAAATGCAATTCGCATTATACGAGAAAAAGGAAAACCCTTAATGGTGTACGGAGAAAAGGGCAACACGAAGCTACATCTTATTAGTAATTTGAAGGCACAAAAACTAATAAGAAAAGGTTGCTATGCTGTTCTAGCACACATTGAGAAAGTACAAACTGAAGAAAAGAGCATCAATGATGTTCCCATTGCAAAAGAATTTCCCGATGTATTTCCGAAAGAATTACCGGGATTACCCCCACATCGATCCGTTGAATTTCAAATAGATCTTGTACCAGGAGCTGCACCAATAGCTCGTGCTCCTTACAGACTCGCACCCAGCGAGATGAAAGAACTGCAAAGCCAATTACAAGAACTTTTAGAGCGTGGTTTCATTCGACCAAGCACATCACCGTGGGGAGCTCCTGTTTTGTTTGTCAAGAAGAAAGATGGTACATTCAGGTTGTGTATCGACTACCGAGAGTTGAACAAACTTACCATCAAGAACCGCTACCCACTACCGAGAATTGACGACTTATTTGATCAACTACAAGGCTCGTCTGTTTATTCAAAGATTGACTTACGTTCCGGGTATCATCAAATACGGGTGAAAGAAGATGATATTCCAAAGACTGCTTTCAGAACACGTTACGGTCATTACGAGTTTATGGTCATGCCGTTTGGTTTAACTAATGCACCAGCTGTGTTCATGGACCTTATGAACCGAGTGTGTGGACCATACCTTGACAAGTTTGTCATTGTTTTCATTGATGACATACTTATTTACTCAAAGAATGACCAAGAACACGGTGAACATTTGAGAAAGGTGTTAGAAGTATTGAGGAAAGAAGAATTGTACGCTAAGTTTTCAAAGTGTGCATTTTGGTTGGAAGAAGTTCAATTCCTCGGTCACATAGTGAACAAAGAAGGTATTAAGGTGGATCCGGCAAAGATAGAAACTGTTGAAAAGTGGGAAACCCCGAAAACTCCGAAACACATACGCCATTTTTTAGGACTAGCTGGTTACTATAGAAGGTTCATCCAAGACTTTTCCAGAATAGCAAAACCCTTGACTGCATTAACGCATAAAGGGAAGAAATTTGAATGGAATGATGAACAAGAGAAAGCGTTTCAGTTATTGAAGAAAAAGCTAACTACGGCACCTATATTGTCATTGCCTGAAGGGAATGATGATTTTGTGATTTATTGTGACGCATCAAAGCAAGGTCTCGTTTGTGTATTAATGCAACGAACGAAGGTGATTGCTTATGTGTCTAGACAATTGAAGATTCACGAACAAAATTATACGACGCATGATTTGGAATTAGGCGCGGTTGTTTTTGCATTAAAGACTTGGAGGCACTACTTATATGGGGTCAAAAGTATTATATATACCGACCACAAAAGTCTTCAACACATATTTAATCAGAAACAACTGAATATGAGGCAGCGTAGGTGGATTGAATTATTGAATGATTACGACTTTGAGATTCGTTACCACCCAGAGAAGGCAAATGTGGTAGCCGATGCCTTGAGCAGGAAGGACAGAGAACCCATTCGAGTAAAATCTATGAATATAATGATTCATAATAACCTTACTACTCAAATAAAGGAGGCGCAACAAGGAGTTTTAAAAAAGGGAAATTTAAAGGATGAAATACCCAAAGGATCGGAGAAGCATCTTAATATTCGGGAAGACGGAACCCGGTATAGGGCTGAAAGGATTTGGGTACCAAAATTTGGAGATATGAGAGAAATGGTACTTAGAGAAGCTCATAAAACCAGATACTCAATACATCCTGGAACGGAGAAGATGTACAAGGATCTCAAGAAACATTTTTGGTGGCCGGGTATGAAAGCCGATGTTGCTAAATACGTAGGAGAATGTTTGACGTGTTCTAAGGTCAAAGCTGAGCATCAGAAACCATCAGGTCTACTTCAACAACCCGAAATCCCGGAATGGAAATGGGAAAACATTACCATGGATTTCATCACTAAATTGCCAAGGACTGCAAGTGGTTTTGATACTATTTGGGTAATAGTTGATCGTCTCACCAAATCAGCACACTTCCTGCCAATAAGAGAAGATGACAAGATGGAGAAGTTAGCACGACTGTATTTGAAGGAAGTCGTCTCCAGACATGGAATACCAATCTCTATTATCTCTGATAGGGATGGCAGATTTATTTCAAGATTCTGGCAGACATTACAGCAAGCATTAGGAACTCGTCTAGACATGAGTACTGCCTATCATCCACAAACTGATGGGCAGAGCGAAAGGATGATACAAACGCTTGAAGACATGCTACGAGCATGTGTTATTGATTTCGGAAACAGTTGGGATCGACATCTATCGTTAGCAGAATTTTCCTACAACAACAGCTACCATTCAAGCATTGAGATGGCGCCGTTTGAAGCACTTTATGGTAGAAAGTGCAGGTCTCCGATTTATTGGAGTGAAGTGGGGGATAGACAGATTACGGGTCCGGAGATTATACAAGAAACTACCGAAAAGATCATCCAAATTCAACAACGGTTGAAAACCGCCCAAAGTCGACAAAAGAGCTACGCTGACATTAAAAGAAAAGATATAGAATTTGAAATTGGAGAGATGGTCATGCTTAAAGTTGCACCTTGGAAAGGCGTTGTTCGATTTGGTAAACAAGGGAAATTAAATCCAAGGTATATTGGACCATTCAAGATTATTGATCGTGTCGGACCAGTAGCTTACCGACTTGAGTTACCTCAAAAACTCGCGGCTGTACATAACACTTTCCACGTCTCGAATTTGAAGAAATGTTTTGCTAAAGAAGATCTCACTATTCCGTTAGATGAAATCCAAATCAACGAAAAACTTCAATTCATCGAAGAACCCGTCGAAATAATGGATCGTGAGGTTAAAAGACTTAAGCAAAACAAGATACCAATTGTTAAGGTTCGATGGAATGCTCGTAGAGGACCCGAGTTCACCTGGGAGTGTGAAGATCAGATGAAGAAGAAATACCCGCATCTATTTATAGAAGATTCGTCAACACCTTCAACAGCTTAAAATTTCGGGACGAAATTTATTTAACGGGTAGGTACTGTAGTGACCCGAACATTTCCATGTTTATATATATTAATTGAGATTGAGATTGATATTTACATGATTAAATGTTTCCAACATGTTAAGCAATCAAACTTGTTAAGACTTGATTAATTGAAATATGTTTCATATAGACAATTGACCACCCAAGTTGACCGGTGATTCACGAACGTTAAAACTTGTAAAAACTATATGATGACATATATATAGATATATATATAGTTAACATGATACTATGATAAGTAAACATATCATTAAGTATATTAACAATGAACTACATATGTAAAAACAAGACTACTAACTTAATGATTTTTAAACGAGACATATATGTAACGATTATCGTTGTAAAGACATTTAATGTATATATATCATATTAAGAGATATTCATACATGATAATATCATGATAATATAATAATTTAAAATCTCATTTGATATTATAAACATTGGGTTAACAACATTTAACAAGATCGTTAACCTAAAGGTTTCAAAACAACACTTACATGTAACGACTAACGATGACTTAACGACTCAGTTAAAATGTATATACATGTAGTGTTTTAATATGTATTTATACACTTTTGAAAGACTTCAATACACTTATCAAAATACTTCTACTTAACAAAAATGCTTACAATTACATCAACGTTCAGTTTCATCAATAATTCTACTCGTATGCACCCGTATTCGTACTCGTACAATACACAGCTTTTAGATGTATGTACTATTGGTATATACACTCCAATGATCAGCTCTTAGCAGCCCATGTGAGTCACCTAACACATGTGGGAACCATCATTTGGCAACTAGCATGAAATATCTCATAAAATTACAAAAATATGAGTAATCATTCATGACTTATTTACATGAAAACAAAATTACATATCCTTTATATCTAATCCATACACCAACGACCAAAAACACCTACAAACACTTTCATTCTTCAATTTTCTTCATCTAATTGATCTCTCTCAAGTTCTATCTTCAAGTTCTAAGTGTTCTTCATATATTCTACAAGTTCTAGTTACATAAAATCAAGAATACTTTCAAGTTTGCTAGCTCACTTCCAATCTTGTAAGGTGATCATCCAACCTCAAGAAATCTTTGTTTCTTACAGTAGGTTATCATTCTAATACAAGGTAATAATTATATTCAAACTTTGGTTCAATTTCTATAACTATAACAATCTTATTTCAAGTGATGATCTTACTTGAACTTGTTTTCGTGTCATGATTCTGCTTCAAGAACTTCGAGCCATCCAAGGATCCGTTGAAGCTAGATCCATTTTTCTCTTTTCCAGTAGGTTTATCTAAGGAACTTAAGGTAGTAATGATGTTCATAACATCATTCGATTCATACATATAAAGCTATCTTATTCGAAGGTTTAAACTTGTAATCACTAGAACATAGTTTAGTTAATTCTAAACTTGTTCGCAAACAAAAGTTAATCCTTCTAACTTGACTTTTAAAATCAACTAAACACATGTTCTATATCTATATGATATTCTAACTTAATGATTTAAAACCTGGAAACACGAAAAACACCGTAAAACCGGATTTACGCCGTCGTAGTAACACCGCGGGCTGTTTTGGGTTAGTTAATTAAAAACTATGATAAACTTTAATTTAAAAGTTGTTATTCTGAGAAAATGATTTTTATTATGAACATGAAACTATATCCAAAAATTATGGTTAAACTCAAAGTGGAAGTATGTTTTCTAAAATGGTCATCTAGACGTCGTTATTTCGACTGAAATGACTCCCTTTACAAAAACGACTTGTAACTTATTTTTCTGACTATAAACCTATACTTTTTCTGTTTAGATTCATAAAATAGAGTTCAATATAAAACCATAGCAATTTTATTCACTCAAAACGGATTTAAAATGAAGAAGTTATGGGTAAAACAAGATTGGATAATTTTTCTCATTTTAGCTACGTGAAAATTGGTAACAAATCTATTCCAACCATAACTTAATCAACTTGTATTGTATATTATGTAATCTTGAGATACCATAGACACGTATACAATGTTTCAACCTATCATGTCGACACATCTATATATATTTCGGAACAACCATAGACACTCTATATGTGAATGTTGGAGTTAGCTATACAGGGTTGAGGTTGATTCCAAAATATATATATTTTGAGTTGTGATCAATACTGAGATACGTATACACTGGGTCGTGGATTGATTCAAGATAATATTTATCGATTTATTTCTGTACATCTAACTGTGGACAACTAGTTGTAGGTTACTAATGAGGACATCTAACTTAATAAACTTAAAACATCAAAATATATTAAAAGTGTTGTAAATATATTTTAAACATACTTTGATATATATGTATATATTGTTATAGGTTCGTGAATCAACCAGTGGCCAAGTCTTACTTCCCGACGAAGTAAAAATCTGTGAAAGTGAGTTATAGTCCCACTTTTAAAATCTAATATTTTTGGGATGAGAATACATGCAGGTTTTATAAATGATTTACAAAATAGACACAAGTACGTGAAACTACATTCTATGGTTGAATTATCGAAATCGAATATGCCCCTTTTTATTAAGTCTGGTAATCTAAGAATTGGGGAACAGACACCCTAATTGACGCGAATCCTAAAGATAGATCTATTGGGCCTAACAAACCCCATCCAAAGTACCAGATGCTTTAGTACTTCGAAATTTATATCATATCCGAAGGGTGTCCCGGAATGATGGGGATATTCTTATATATGCATCTTGTTAATGTTGGTTACCAGGTGTTCACCATATGAATGATTTTTATCTCTATGTATGGGATGTGTATTGAAATATGAAATCTTGTGGTCTATTATTATGATTTGATATATATATAGGTTAAACCTATAACTCACCAACATTTTTGTTGATGTTTTAAGCATGTTTATTCTCAGGTGATTATTAAGAGCTTCCGCTGTCGCATACTTAACTAAGGACGAGATTTGGAGTCCATGCTTGTATGATATTGTGTAAAAACTGCATTCAAGAAACTTATTTTGTTGTAACATATTTGTATTGTAAACCATTATGTAATGGTCCTGTGTAAACAGGATATTTTAGATTATCATTATTTGATAATCTACGTAAAGCTTTTTAAAATCTTTATCTATGAAATAAAGGTTATGGTTTGTTTTAAAATTGAATGCAGTCTTTGAAAAACGTCTCATATAGAGGTCAAAACCTCGCAACGAAATCAATTAATATGGAACGTTTTTAATCAATAAGAACGGGACATTTCAGTTGCATTCGAGTCGTTGAGTTCATCAAGATTATTATTTAGTCAATTATAATTGGATATATTATGAAATGTTATGCACGCGGTCAACTTTCGATGTAACGGAAGTTTGTCTTTCAAAAACGAATGCAATGTTTGTAAAATGTATCATATAGAGGTCAAGTACCTCGCGATGTAACCAAATGTAATGTATTTTTCCAGATGGATTAGGACGGGGCATTTTAGTTGGTATCAGAGCGGTGGTCTTAGTGAACCAGGTCTTGTATTAGTGTGTCTAACTGATAGTTGTTTAGATGCATTACTGAGTCTGGACTTCGACCGTGTCTGCATGTCAAAAGTTTTGCTTATCATTTCGTGTCAAAAATCATCTACTTATTATCCTTAGGAAATTACCTGCTTATCATTCCTAGTCTATACACATCTTACTGCATTGATTGCATGAATAGTGTATAGACAAAATTCATAGCGTATCTATTATTGTTACCTTTGCCTGGCAGCTTCTGAAGATTCCTTCGTAACTTATGGGATTTTTGTAATATATACGCATATGTAAATTATGTATTGCAGGATACTAATTTACATCCTATAATCTATTTTTTTTTATCGAAAATCTTTCATCTGATCATACGAGATGAATCCCTCAACCAGTTCGAGTCTCTCAGATTTCGATAGCTATTCTGATAGTTATTCCGACAGCTATTCCGATATGGATTTTCACTCGAGCTCCGAAAGCAGTGTAACCGGAATGAATCAACTAATTAGCCATCATCTATTCTGGATGAATTGGAGATGGGTTCGTAGTCTACTTAATCAATGAAGACTCGAAGAAGGCGATCCTTTCCACCAACCAAATTACCCTCTTGACGATGAACCTGAAGCACTTACCGGTGAACCTGTTCGAGACACCATTTTCTCTCTCATTTCCAGAGTATCTCGTCACAATTATATTATATCCACAATTCTAAACCTTATTCATCCACTCGTTCCTACCGACAATCATCCCGGAGTAATAAGTCAACGAGCTTCGCACCCGAGTCGTAGCCTTGAAAAATATTATGCAAAACGTACCAGCCTCAGCAACATCACTGGCACCAACAGTATCACCAATATCAATACCAGTACCACCAACAACCCAAGCTTCAACATCACATGCCTCAACATCTCATTCTGTACCTCGAATATAATCATCGTTCTACATGACGTTCTACATCTTCGTTCTTCATGATGATTATGTAATCTCTAATGTTTTAGAGATTATGTATTCTAGTTCTAACGACAAATCAAATGAGATTAATATCATATTAACTCATTAAATTCATGATTACATCCGAAGAAAATATATATGTATATATGTTTTCATAAAGGTTGTAATTAAAAATTCTTTTGTACAAACTGTTAATGGTGAAAATATTTTAACGGGTAGGTAATACCCGAGGAATATTTAGATTTCACATTAATAAGTTACACTGTACAATCTTCGAATCTGATTCAACCATCATTCACTATCCTACTAACATCCACAGATATACGAATCCGTTCACCGCAAAATAACCATTTTCATTCAATTTCATATCTAGATTTTGATTTATCAGAATCCAACAAGTGGCATAATGAAGAAAACATTTGACAAAATAAAATTTGGTTAAAAACAAACAAATTAATTATGAGAAATTTTGTTAAGAATCCACGCTAACAAAATCCTAGCTAACTGTTAATTCCGTATTACCTTTTATTTATCGCAATTTATTTATCGCAATTTATTTATCGCAATTTTAATTCTCGCAATTTTATTTATCGTCATTTAATTCCTGCTATTTATTTTACGCACTTTAAATATCGGGACACGTATACAAGGTTTTGACATATCATATCGACGCATCTATATATATTATTTGGAATAACCATAGACACTCTATATGCAGTAATGCAGGAGTTAGCTATACAGGGTTGAGGTTGATTCTACAATAATATATATAGTTTGAGTTGTGATCTAGTCTGAGACATGTACACGGGTCACGATACGTATTAATTAATTCGAATGTTATATATTAAACTATATATGAATTATTAAATTACTAACTGTGGACTTTGAACTATGGATTACCAACATTAGACAATTAAAATGAATTAAAATATTGATTATAACATATGAAACTAAACAACTCTTCAAGTTTGCCACTTGAGTTCATCTTAAACCTCATTTATATCTTGACGATTACAATCTGCGTTCAAACCTTTCATGATTCTTAAAAACACCTCAATCGAGAGGATGAACCAACCGCACTTCATTTACGGAAGAAAAGATTGATGCATATAGTGTTGCACCTGAAAAACACTCGGAACCTGAGTAAACGTTTAACACATACCTGTGCTAATTCCTTTAGTGTTATTATTACCGAAAATAACTTTGCAACTCCTGATCGAGATAGCCAGTTTTGTCACAGCTCCAGCAAGTTAACTTCGACTTTTCGTTCGAAACAACCTTATTATAACCTTGATATATATGTGTGCTCTTTTATTGATACCGGGGAACCTTTTATATTCCATCATATTACCAGCAGATGTACCAGCAACCTCGTCGCTCCTAGGTTTAATTCTCTCGGACAAATCACTAAATTTATCTATTGAAGTCTCATCATGTACTCATCCGCATCTTGTAACGAGAACTGCCATACCAATTACCGGAAATCGGCAATCAGTACTTTGAAAACTCACAGCATATCTGCATCAACAGTTATATGTATAACATTTATCTCTTAGAATTATGATCTTTCATTCTAAAATTCTGAAAAGCACTCAGTCTACAAATCAATACTCTGAATGTTGAAAAAGTTGAATGAAGCAGCAGAAGCCGTAGACAACTGTAAACGACCTTAACAACCAAAAGTTTGATGATAAAGAATTTTATTTTGGCAAAGCACAAAAATGTTAGAACTGGAAAACGGATTGAGCAAACCATGAAGGAGGCTATGGACAAATCACAAAGACTAATTCTGCCTTCAAATAATCCAAATGATTCAGTATCTACTGAAGTCATTAATGAATACCTTGCTCCTGACTCTAAACCTTTATGGACAAATCTTCTTCATCATCCATCGATATTAGAAATTCTAAGATATCATCGTATCTTTCATTATAAATATCCTCCATATTTCTGAAGATATTTTTATAACTATTCTTATCTGAAATCATTAATCTCTTCATGATATCAGTGTTACATCATATAGAAACTGTTAGTTTCTATATTCTGTAAACTTTCAAGCTTAAAATATGAATGTTATTGAAGTAATGTTGGGAACTGATGCATGAGTTAGTATAATATAATGAAACTTGATCAACGTGATTATATTACAGTAAGTCATGCTGAGTTTCTAAATGGAAAATGATGATTCACAGATTATAACGTCATCATGTGCCATGTTACATGACTCTTTCATTCTGCTTAACTTCTGAACATATCAAGAAAGTATATTCTTGATAGTTCTATTCTCAATGATTCTAATAATTTGACAAATCAAATCGTACGATTACGTTCTTTCTTGATGAGAACATTAAGTTCGTTCAAAACTCTGTACTTACAAATTCTGGATCGTTACTCGCTTTACTAGAGGTCGGGAGGAAAATAAAAGGGCAAAAATCTTCAAAATATAAGAGAAAACATAAAGCCTAATAACAACACGGAGATTACAAACCGTGAATATTAATACGAATAGCAATATAAAGACACGATAGAATTAAGAATAGTATCATCCTAAGGTAATAGTAGAAGTAACCAAATCTTTCTGGTGGAAGATTGAAAAGAAGGATGACAGAAATGATAATTAGGAAAATATCAAGGATTAGAATGGAATTAAGCATTTTTACGATCTTTTGGATGTATGAACTAAGAAAAAAAAAAGTATAGGAATGGTGAGAATAATGGAAAGGAAGAGTTTAATTTCTAATGGGAATATCAGATGGAGTAATCGAGGCAGATCACTGTATTTAATTATAGAGATCTTAATTTCCTTACTCGCCGAAGAATCAAATCTCTTAGATTTCGAAGATTTTCTTTAACTTTCTTGAATTCCGGAAATCAACCGTGACTACGTCACCAGAAAATACGAATTTGCATTTATTCATTTCACACTTTTGTGATAACTTCACTCGTACGCTTCGCATAAACAAATTGTTTTTATCCATATTACTTGCTGATGATAAAACTCTAATTTTCAGCTTGTATGCGTCATGAAAATATATTTATTGTTACCCATGACCATTCCGATCAAATTTCGGGACGAAATTTCTTTAACGGGTAGGTACTGTGACGACCCGGAAATCTCCGATCAAATTTAAACTTAATCTTTATATGATTTCGACACGATAAGCAAAGTCTACAATATTGAGTCTCAAAAATCTTGAACTGTGTTTATGTATGACTATTCCCGACGATTCACGAACCATAGTTTATAAATAAATAAGTATATATATATATATATATATATATATATATATTGTATAAATATTTAATTATATAATTAGTAAACATTACATAAATAATAGATTATAACATTAAAATATTATAAGTAATTACAAGTTAAAATATAATATTAATGTTATTATTACTTTCATTAGGATTAAAAATATCAATATTAATATCAGTATTATTAAGTTAATACATAATATATATATAAATATGAAAAAAATGAAACATGTAACTTATGATTAGTTGTATTATTATTAAGTACTAATATTAAAAATCATAATTTTCATTATTATCATTAGTAATGCGATCATTATCATTAATATTAGTAATATTAATATTATTATCATTACCATTATTTTTATTATTATTATTAACATTATTTGGATTAGGGAAAATATAAAGCCCAACAACAACACAGAAATTACAAATCATATATATCAATACGTATTGCGACGTAAAGACACGGGAGAATTAAAAACACTATAACCCCAAGATAATAGTAGAAGTGAATAGATTCCTCCGGTGGTAGATGAAAAAGGAGAATGATCGATATAAAAGTCAGGAATATATCCAGAATTTAAAACTGAATGGAGCATATTGACTGATGATTTGGAAGTATGAATTAAAGTTTAGAGAATGGGAGTGGTGGAAATTAATGGAACGGAAGAAGTTCATTTATAGGAAAAATACCAGACAAAGCAATCGAGATAGATGAACGCATTTAATTATAGAGATCTTAATTTCCATAAATCTCGAAGAATCAGATCTTTTAGATTTCCAAGATTTTCTTTTAAATCCTTTGAATTCCGGAAATCCACCGTGACTACCTCAAAAGTTAAATCTCTATCACAATCCTTTGTAGTAGCTTCATTTGTACTCTTCGAATAATCGAATTATTTTATCCATATTACTCAATAATGATAAAACTCTATTTATCAACTCATATTCTTCATGAAAACATTTTTTTTGTTAGCCATGACCACCTCACTCAAATTTCGGGACAAAATTTCTTTAACGGGTAGGTACTGTGACGACCCGAGAATTTCCGACTAAATTTAAACTTAATCTTTATATGTTTCCAACACGATAAGCAAAGTTTGTAATGTTGAAGTCTCATAAACATTGAACTGTGATCATGCATACATTTGACCTTTGAACTCATTATATGAATTCAGTAAACCTTTGACTATTTCCGACGATTCACGAACAATTATTTGTAAATAAATATGTATATGTAAATGTAAGTATATGTATATTAATTTGAAATTATAAAATATAATTTAAGGCATGTAGTTTGTTATCTTTAATAATAAGTATTATTATTACTACTTTTATTACTAATATTAGAATGAATATCTAATATAAATGTCAGTGTTATTATTATTATACATAAATAGAAAAATTGATACAAATAATTTGTTAATTATTATCATTATTATTAATACTATTATTATCATTATCAACATCATAATTAGTAATAATATTATTATTAGTGTTACTATTAGAATTAATATATTTATACTAGTAAATTATTAAAAATTAAGAAGTAGATATAAACAAGTATGTTAATGCAGATACATATAACTACATAATAGGAAATCAGTATTAATATTATAAAGATAATTATTAATAGTATTATTATTACTATTATTATTATGAATCAATAAAACAAATTATTATTAATATTATTAATAATATCATTAAGAACATTATTATAAATAACAAGTCATTATCTTAAATATTGTTATTATTAGGGTAATTAGTATTAAAATTAGTATTAGGTTATCATTATTAATAACAATCAGTATTTTTATTATTTAAATAAATAATAGAATTACTTTTATGAAAATTATGTTTTATAATAAAAATAGTACATAAACATGAGCTGGAATGAGAATTCGTTGGACATCACTCTCAAACTTTATATGAATTGATTTGCTGACCTCCTGAATTATATCAACTAAGGAATCCAACACAGAATGTGACCAAAACCCGTTACCCATCTATATCAGTTTTTTTTTGTTTTTATTTATATTCCTATTTCTAATTGAAATTCTTGTCGAGGCTGATTGACTACAAAACAAGCTCTAACTGATCAAATTCAGAGTTAATAATAACACTCAACCTCTACCTAATCCTCACATACAATGGATTTAAATAAAACACTTTCCTGCAAACTTCACCACATTTCTTTTTTAGTCTACTTGAATCAAGAGCAAACCCACATAATCTCCTAATTCTCGGTTCACCCATCACCTTCTAACCGTCACCTCTTCCATCCTTGAAGCACCATCAATAATCGGATATCACCACCACTCCATCACCTTTTACTCACCGACTGCCACCACATAGAACCACCATGACATCCTCGCCATCCAACACGATTATCTCTCTCTATCTATATATCTCTTAATCTTCATCATGAACCATCCTTCTTTGTTAAATTAGCTTTCTATTTTTCTATGAGCCAACTGTCACCATCGTCTATCATAATTTCCATCAAACCCATAATCAAACCACCACCATCACTTTTGTCTTTTCTATAAACCGAGCACCACAACCACATCTATCGAGCTGCAGCTGCTACATGTGCATGAGTTTTCTGTCTAGACGCCACTATCACCACTTGAACCCATCCAATAAAAATTCAATAACTTACAGCAGGTTGACGAGCCTCAAGAATACTCCCCGTTTTTTTTTTCTTTTCAAATCAACATAATTAGAGTGAAGAATAAAAAGTAAGGTTATTGTTTTAAATACTAGTACATGTCTTCTTTATTTTGTGGTAGACAACCTAACTTTTGCTTTAATAAAGAATGAAGATTAGGAATTAGATAATAGGTTAAGAGGTGAGGTGTTGTATATTGGATGATTGCTGCAAACCATTGTAACCCTTCTATTCTAAATAGATTGATTATTTTTCCTGGCCTACCACTCATTTCTTCCTAAACACCAAGGACTTGTTTAACAATTCATGGGGTTATATGCTATTAAAATATGATGAGCTGTGGAGAAGTTTGGTCGACAATCTTGAATCATTAAACACTCTACTTACTATAAATATTCGGTAGTGGATTGCAAAAGACAAGTTTACAGCTAGGTGTCGCTATTTTTTTTTCTCGGACGAGCAAATCTTAACTTGTATAAGTGGGCCGTGATAACTGGTGAGGTGGGCTGCTGCATATTGGCCCATTGGATTTTTAGACTACCTTGTCAATCTGTTTCTTTAATAGACTATCTAAGTTGGACTGTTAATTGGGCCGTGTCCCTGCTTGTGTTAGTGGGCCGAGTATACCAGCTTCGGTTGGGCTGGTCGAATAACGAAAGGATGATGATGAAAATTATGAATCGAATTTGCTGTGATGATGGGTGTTATGATCTGTAGAGGAAGAAGATGAAATTAGATACATGATAAAGGTAATTAAAGTCCTTATTAATTCAAAAAAATATATTGGCTCAGCTGGTTAGTGGTGTTGGTGTTGAACGAGAGGTCTTGGGTTTGAGCCTAGGCGCAGGCAGTTTATTTATTTTTTGAAGCTCTTCCCATTAAGGTAGTTATTATTACTATAAGTATTACTATTATTAATAACATTACTGTTATCATTATTAGTATTGTTATTATTAAAAATTATTATTATTTTTATAACTATATTATTATTATTATTATTATTATTATTATTATTATTATTATCAATTTTACTACTAGTATCATTATTATTATTACTACAACTATATTATTAATAAAAGAAGTATTTTTTTAGTAAAATTATTATTCCTATTGTAGTTATTATCAAAATTATCATTTTAAAAATTAACATCTTTATTATTACCATTATTACTATCATTATAAAATTTTTTGAAGCTCTTCCCATTAAGGTAGTTAATATTACTATAAGTATTACTATTATTAATAACATTACTGTTATCATTATTAGTATTGTTATTATTAAAAATTATTATTATTTTTACAACTATATTATTATTATTATTATTATTATTATTATTATTATTATTATTATCAATTTTACTACTAGTATCATTATTATTATTACTACAACTATATTATTAATAAAAGAAGTATTTTTTTAGTAAAATTATTATTCCTATTATAGTTATTATCAAAATTATCATTTTAAAAATTAACATCTTTATTATTACCATTATTACTATCATTATTATTATTATACTTAGTCTAGTATTATCACAATTATTAATTTAACAAATAAATTATCTTTATATAAAAATATATTTAATGCCCATAACTTAAATATATTAATATTTTATCTATTTAAAATATATAAAAAGAATATATAAAACATATAAATTATTTATGTAAAAATGATATAACTAATAAACTTATATATATATAAATTTGTTCGATTACAATTATGTGTGTTAATATATATAAAAATGATATAGGTTCGTGAATCCGAGGTCAACTCTACACTTGTTAAATGACGTCATATGTATTTTTACTACAAAATACAGTATGGTGAGTTTCATTTGCCTTTTTACCCTTTATATTTTTGAGGATGAGAATACATGCGCTGCTTTTATAACTGTTTTACGAAATAGACACGAGTAAATGAAACTACATTCTATGGCTGGATTATTAAACCGAATATGCCCCTTTTTAGTCTCGCGAACTCTAAAGATAGATCTATCGGGCCCAACAAGCCCCATCCAAATTACCGGATGCTTTAGTACTTCGAAATTATATCATGTCCGAAGGAGGATCCCGGAATGATGGGGATATTCTTATATGCATATTGTGAATGTCGGTTATCAGGTGTTCAATCCATATGAATGATATTTTTGTCTCTATGCATGGGACGTATGTTTACGAGAAATGGAAATATGAAATCTTGTGGTCTATTAAAATTATGAAATGATTATTTATGTTAAACTAATGAACTCACCAACCTTTTGGTTGACACTTGAAAGCATGTTTATTCTCAGGTATGAAAGAAGTCTTCCGCTGTGCAATTGCTCATTTTAAAGATATTACTTGGAGTCATTCATGACATATTTCAAAATACGTTGCATTCGAGTCGTTGAGTTCATCAAGATTGTTATTAAGTCAATTATAGTTAGATATATTATAAAATGATATGCACGCCGTCAATTTTCGATGTAATGAAAGATTGTCTTTTCAAAAACGAATGCAATGTTTGTAAAATGTATCATATAGAGGTCAAGTACCTCGCGATGTAATCAACTGTTGTGAATCGTTTATAATCGATATGGACTTCATCCGGATGGATTAGGACGTGTCTTCACAGTTGGTATCAGAGCGGTGGTCTTAGCGAACCAGGTCTGCATTAGCGTGTCTAACTGATAAGTCGTTAGGATGCATTAGTGAGTCTGGACTTCGACCGTGTCTGCATGTCAAAAGTTTTGCTTATCATTTAGTGTCGAAAATTATTTGCTTATCATCCTTAAAGTCTAGACACGTCTTACTGCCTCTATTGCATAGACAGTGTATAGATAAATTCATATCTTAGCGTATCTGTTGTTGTTACCATTGCCTGACAGCTTCCGTAGATTCCTCCGTAGCTTATAGGATTTTAGTATTATATATGCAAATGTAAATTATGTATTGCAGGGTACTAATCTACATCCTATAATCTATTTCTTATCAAAAATCCTTCATCTGATCGTACGAAATGAATCCCTCAACCAGTTCGAGTCCCTCAGATTTCGATAGCTATTCCGATAGTTATTCCGACAACTATTCCGATATGGAATTTCATCTAAACTCCGAAAGCAGTGTCACCAGAATGAATCAACCAATTCATTTGATGGGTTCGTTGCCTACTTAATCGATGGAGATGAGAAAAAGGCGTTCCTTTTCACCCACCAACCTGCACTCTTGACAAAGAACCTGAAGCACTTACCGGCGAACCCATTCGAAACATCATTTTCACACTCATTTCTAGATTATCTCTCCACGATTACATTCTATCTAAAATTCTAAACCTTATTCATCCGTTCGTTCCGACCGACAATCATCCTGGAATAATAGAAGAAGTCAACGAGCTTCGCGCTCAAGTAATCAATTTAGAAAACATGGTGCAAAACTTACCAGCTTCAGCAACATCACCGGCACCAATAGTACCATCAACAACCAAAGTCTCAACATCAGATGTCTCAACATCTCATTCGGTACCTCGAATATAATCATCGTTCTACGAATCGTTCTACATAAACTATCTTCGTCCTTCATGGCAATTATGTAATCTTTAATGTTTTAGAGATTATGTACTCTAGTTTAGCCGTAAATCTGATGAGTTTAATATCACATTGACTCATTAAATCCATGATTACGTCTGAAGAAAATATATATGTATATATGTTTTCATAAAGATTGTAATTAAAAATTCTTTTGTACAAACTGTTAATGGTGAAAATATTTTAACGGGTAGGTAATACCCGAGGAATATTTCGATTTCATATTAATAAGTTACATTGTACATTCTTCGAATCTGATTCAACAGTCATTTACTATCCTATTTACAACCACCGATATACGTATCCGTTCACCACAGAATAACCATTTTCATTCAATTTCATATTTGAATTTTGATCTATCAGAATCCAATAAGTGGCATAATGAAGAAATAATGGACACGATAAAAATTGATTAGAAACAGACTAATTAACAATATGAAATTTTGTTAAGAAACCACGCTAACAAAATCCTAACTAACTGTTCCTAGCTAACTGTTAATTCCGTATTACATTTTAATTATCGCAATTTATTTATCGCAAATTATATTCTCGCAATTTTAATTATCGTCATTTAATTTCTGTTATTTACTTAACGCATTTTATTTATCGTCATTTAATTTCTGCATTTATTTTACGCACTTTAAATATCGGGACACGTATACAAGGTTTTGACATATCATATCGACGCATTTATATATACTATTTGGAATAACCATAGACACTCTATATGCAGTAATGATCGAGTTCTCTATACAGGGTTGAGGTTGATTCTATAATAATATATATAATTTGAGTTGTGATCGAGTCTGAGACATGTATACGGGTCACGACACGTATTAATTAATTCAAATATTATATATTAAACTATATATGAATTATTGGACTGTCGACTGTGAACTATCGACTGTGGACTAATAACATTGGACAATTAAAATGAATTAAAATATTGAATATAACATATGAAACTAAACAATTTTTCAAGTTTGCCACTTGATTTCATCTTAAACTTCATTTGTATTTTGACGATTACAATCTGCGTTCAAACCTTTCATGATTCTTGAAATCATCTCAATCGAGAGGATGAACCAATCGCATTTCATTTACAGAAGAAAAGATTGATGCATATAGTCATGCACCTGAAAATACTCGAAACCTGAGTAAACGTTTAACACGTACCTGTGCTAGCTTCTTTGGCGTTATTATTACCGAAAATAATCTTGCAACTCCTGTTCGAGATAGCTAATTTTGTCACAGCTCCAGCAAATCAACTCCGACTTTTCGTTCGAAACAACCTTATTATAACCTTGATATATATGCGTGCTCTTTTATTGTTACCGGGGAACCTTTTATATTCCACCATATTACCAGCAGATGTACCAGCAACCTCGTTGCTTCTTGGTTTAAATCTCTCCGATAAATCATTATATTTATTCATTGAAACCCTATCATATACTCTTCCGCATCTTGTAACGAGAACTGCCAAACCAATTACCGGGAATCAGTAATCAATACTTTGAAAACTCACAGCATATCTACATCAACAGTTATATGTATAACATTTATCTCTTAGAATTATGGTCTTTCATTCTGAAATTCTGAACAGCACTCAGTCTACAAATCAATACTCTAAATGTTGAAAAAACTGAATGAAGCAGCAGAAACTGTAGACAACCATAAATGACCTTAATCATTGGAAGTTTAATGATAAAGAATAGTATGTTGGAAAAGCTCAGAAAAGTTGGAACTGGAAAACGGACTGAACTAACCACGAAGGAGACCAAGGACAAATACAAGGACCATATCCTATATTCAAAGAATCCAGATAATTCTGGATCCGTTGAAATCTTTAGAGAATATCTTGCTCCGAAGTCATGTTAAACTCTTACAGACAAATTTTCTTCATCATCCATCGATATTAGAAATTCTAAGATATCATCGTATCTTTTTTTATTAATATCCTCAATATTTCTGAAGATATCCTCATAAATATTCTCGTCCGATATTAATTATCTCTCTGCGCTATCTGTGTTATATCATAAAAGGAAACTATTTTAGTTTCTAAATTCTGAAAATCTGAACTTAAATTATGAATGTTTTTGAAGTAGTGTTGGGAACTGAAACATGAGTTAGTATAATATAATGACACTTGATCAACATGATTATATTACGGTAGGTCATGCTGAGTTTCTAATGGGACGTGATGATTCACTGATCATAATGTCATCATGTGCCATGTCACATAACTCTTTCATTCTGCTTAACTTCTGAACATATCAAGAAAATATACTCTTGATAGTTCTATTCTCAGGGATTCAGGTAATTTGACAAATCAAATCGTGCCACTACCTTTCCTTTCTATCTTGTATATTATGTTAATTCGAAACTTCATACCTACAAATTCTGAACAATTACTTGCGAAGAGAAAACAAAAGCAAGAAGCTCCGAAAAAGAAAGGGGGTATAAATCGCAGCAAATAAGAGAGAGCATTAACTGTGGATGACAATGAATATAGGAGACGGAAGCAGGGACATCGAAATATAAGGGAAAATATAAAGCCCAACAACAACACAGAAATTACAAATCATATATATCAATACGTATTGCGACGTAAAGACACGGGAGAATTAAAAACACTATAACTCCAAGATAATAGTAGAAGTGAATAGATTCCTCCGGTGGTAGATAAAAAAGGAGAATGATCGATATAAAAGTCAGGAATATATCCAGAATTTAAAACTGAATGAAGCATATTGACTGATGATTTGGAAGTATGAATTAAAGTATAGAGAATGGGAGTGGTGGAAATTAATGGAACGGAAGAAGTTCATTTATAGGAAAAATACTAGACAAAACAATCGAGATAGATGAACGCATTTAATTATAGAGATCTTAATTTTCATAAATCCCAAAGAATCAGATCTTTTAGATTTCCAAGATTTTCTTTTAAATCCTTTGAATTCCGGAAATCCACCGTGACTACGTCAAAAGTTAAATCTCTATCTCAATCCTTTGTAGTAGATTCATTTGTACTCTTCGAATAATCGAATTATTTTATCCATATTACTCAATAATGATAAAACTCTATTTATCAACTCATATTCGTCATGAAAACATTTTTTTTGTTAGGCATGACCACCTCACTCAAATTTCGGGACGAAATTTCTTTAACGGGTAGGTACTGTGACGACCCGAGAATTTTCGACTAAATTTAAACTTAATCTTTATATGTTTCCAACACGATAAGCAAAGTTTATAATGTTGAAGTCTCATAAACATTGAACTGTGATCATGCATACATTTGACCTTTGAACTCATTATATGAATTCAGTAAACCTTTGACTATTTCCGACGATTCACGAACAATTATTTGTAAATAAATATGTATATGTAAATGTAAGTATATGTATATTAATTTGAAATTATAAAATATAATTTAAGGCATGTAGTTTGTTATATTTAATAATAAGTATTATTATTACTACTTTCATTACTAATATTAGAATGAATATCTAATATAAATGTCAGTGTTATTATTATTATACATAAATAGAAAAATTGATACAAATAATTTGTTAATTATTATCATTATTATTAATACTATTATTATCATTATCAACATCATAATTAGTAATAATATTATTATTAGTGTTACTATTAGAATTAATATATTTATACTAGTAAATTATTAAAAATTAAGAAGTAGATATAAACAAGTATGTTAATGCAGATACATATAACTACATAATAGGAAATCAGTATTAATATTATAAAGATAATTATTAATAGTATTATTATTACTATTATTATTATGAATCAATAAAACAAATTATTATTAATATTATTAATAATATCATTACGAACATTATTATAAATAACAAGTCATTATCTTAAATATTGTTATTATTAGGGTAATTAGTATTAAAATTAGTATTAGGTTATCATTATTAATAACCATCAGTATTTTTATTATTTAAATAAATAATAGAATTACTTTTATGAAAATTATGTTTTATAATAAAAATAGTACATAAACATGAGCTGGAATGAGAATTCGTTGGACATCACTCTCAAACTTTATATGAATTGATTTGCTGACCTCCTGAATTATATCAACTAAGGAATCCAACACAGAATGTGACCAAAACCCGTTACCCATCTATATCAGTTTTTTTTTGTTTTTATTTATATTCCTATTTCTGATTGAAATTCTTGTCGAGGCTGATTGACTACAAAACAAGCTCTAACTGATCAAATTTAGAGTTAATAATAACACTCAACCTCTACCTAATCCTCACATACAAGGGATTTAAATAAAACACTTTCCTGCAAACTTCACCACATTTCTTTTTGAGTCTACTTGAATCAAGAGCAAACCCACATAATCTCCTAATTCTCAGTTCACCCATCACCTTCTAACCGTCACCTCTTCCATCCTTGAAGCACCATCAACAATCGGATATCACCACCACTCCATCACCTTTTACTCACCGACTGCCACCACATAGAACCACCATGACATCCACGCCATCCAACACGATTATCTCTCTCTATCTATATATCTCTTAATCTTCATCATGAACCATCCTTCTTTGTTAAATTAGCTTTCTATTTTTCTGTGAGCCAACTGTCACCATCGTCTATCATAATTTCCATCAAACCCATAATCAAACCACCACTATCACTTTTGTCTCTTCTATAAACCGAGCACCACAACCACATCTATCGAGCTGCAGCTGCTACATATGCTTGAGTTTTCTGTCTAGACGCCACTATCACCACTTGAACCTATCCAATAAAAATTCAATAACTTACAGTAGGTTGACGAGCCTCAAGAATACTCCACGTTATTTTTTTTTTCTTTTCAAATCAACATAATTAGAGTGAAGAATAAAAAGTAAGGTTATTGTTTTAAATACTAGTACATGTCTTCTTTATTTTGTGGCAGACAACCTAACTTTTGCTTTAATAAAGAATGAAGATTAGGTATTAGATAATAGGTTAAGAGGTGAGGTGTTGTATGTTGGATGATTGCTGCAAACCGTTGTAACCCGTATATTCTAAATAGATTGATTATTTTTCCTGGCCTACCACTCGTTTCTTCCTAAACACCAATGACTTGTTTAGCAATTCATGGGGTTGTATGCTATTAAAATATGATGAGCTGTGGAGAAGTTTGGCCGACAATCTTGAATCATTAAACACCCTACTTACTATAAATATTCGGTAGTGGATTGCAAAAGACAAGTTTACAGCTAGGTGTCGCTATTTTTTTTTCTCGGACGAGCAAATCTTAACTTGTATAAGTGGGCCGTGATAACTGGTGAGGTGGGCTGCTGCATATTGGCCTGTTGGATTTTTAGACTACCTTGTCAATCTGTTTCTTTAATAGACTATCTAAATTGGACTGTTAATTGGGCCGTGTCCCTGCTTGTGTTAGTGGGCCGAGTATACCAGCTTCTGTTGGGCTGGTCGAATAACGAAAGGATGATGATGAAAATTATGAATCGAATTTGCTGTGATGATGGGTGTTATGATCTGTAGAGGAAGAAGATGAAATTAGATACATGATAAAGGTAATTAAAGTCCTTATTACTTCAGAAAAACATATTGGCTCAGCTGGTTAGTGGTGTTTGTGTTGAACGAGAGGTCTTGGGTTTGAGCCTAGGCGCAGGCAGTTTATTTATTTTTTGAAGCTCTTCCCATTAAGGTAGTTATTATTACTATAAGTATTACTATTATTAATAACATTACTGTTATTATTAAAAATTATTATTATTTTTACAACTATATTATTATTATTATTATTATTATTATTATCAATTTTACTACTAGTGTCATTATTATTATTACTACAACTATATTATTAATAAAAGAAGTATTTTTTTAGTAAAATTATTATTCCTATTATAGTTATTGTCAAAATTATCATTTTAAAAATTAACATCTTTATTATTACCATTATTACTATCATTATAAAAATTTTTGAAGCTCTTCCCATTAAGGTAGTTATTATTACTATAAGTATTACTATTATTAATAACATTACTGTTATCATTATTAGTATTGTTATTATTAAAAATTATTATTATTTTTACAACTATATTATTATTATTATTATTATTATTATCAATTTTACTACTAGTATCATTATTATTATTACTACAACTATATTATTAATAAAAGAAGTAGTTTTTTAGTAAAATTATTATTCCTATTATAGTTATTATCAAAATTATCATTTTAAAAATTAACATCTTTATTATTACCATTATTACTATCATTATTATTATTATACTTAGTCTAGTATTATCACAATTATTAATTTAACAAATAAATTATCTTTATATAAAAATATATTTAATGCCCATAACTTAAATATATTAATATTTTATCTATTTAAAATATATAAAAAGAATATTTAAAACATATAAATTATTTATGTAAAAATGATATAACTAATAAACTTATATATATATAAATTTGTTCGATTACAATTATGTGTGTTAATATATATAAAAATGATATAGGTTCGTGAATCCGAGGTCAACCCTACACTTGTTAAATGACGTCATATGTATTTTTACTACAAAATATAGTATGGTGAGTTTCATTTGCCTTTTTACCCTTTATATTTTTGGGGCTGAGAATACATGCGCTGCTTTTATAACTGTTTTACGAAATAGACACGAGTAAATGAAACTACATTATATGGCTGGATTGTTAAACCGAATATGCCCCATTTTAGTCTGGTAATCTAAGAATTAGGGAACAGACACCCTAATTGACGCGAACTCTAAAGATAGATCTATCAGGCCCAACAAGCCCCATCCAAAGTACCGGATGCTTTAGTACTTCGAAATTATATCATGTCCGAAGGAGGATCCCAGAATGATGGGGATATTCTTATATGCATATTGTAAATGTCGGTTACCAGGTGTTTAATCCATATGAATGATATTTTTGTCTCTATGCATGGGACGTATGTTTACGAGAAATGGAAATATGAAATCTTGTGGTCTATTAAAATTATGAAATGATTATTTATGTTAAACTAATGAACTCACCAACCTTTTGGTTGACACTTGAAAGCATGTTTATTCTCAGGTATGAAAGAAGTCTTCCGCTGTGCAATTGCTCATTTTAAAGATATTACTTGGAGTCATTCATGACATATTTCAAAAGACGTTGCATTCGAGTCGTTGAGTTCATCAAGATTATTATTAAGTCAATTATAGTTAGATATATTATAAAATGATATGCACGCCGTCAATTTTCGATGTAATGAAAGATTGTCTTTTCAAAAATGAATGCAATGTTTGTAAAATGTATCATATAGAGGTCAAGTACCTCGCGATGTAATCAACTGTTGTGAATCGTTTATAATCGATATGGACTTCGCCCGGATGGATTAGGACGGGTCTTCACATTTTGTTATAAAAACTAATAATATTTTATTATTATTAATATATTTAGTATTAGTTATAAATCCTTAATTAATATTAATATTAAATATAAATAATATGTCATAGGATCACTTTTTCTGTTTGAGGTCCCAATCGAGCTGTGCTAAATTGATTCTACAAATCCCAATCTTAGTACGAACCAGAAATCAGACATCAATATAATCCAAATTCTGTTTAAGGTCTTTATCCACTTTAATTATTTTATTTTATTCTGTTCCTGCTCGTGACATATTGAAACACAAGCATTACCACCTATGGCATTTATCTTACTCAATAAATCACACCACCCATCATCACAAACATGAACACTTGAACTTGTTTGTTCTTCTGTTACCCTTTGATCTCGAACCACCATTTTCTCCATGTTAAACCACCAATGAAACCCATTTATAACACTACCATCATAACCATTGCAAATAATACTCGTTGATGTCTTTCTTTTCTTGATTCAAACGACCACCTTAATCAACCATAAATCACCATCACGTTTTACCATTTTTTTCCTTTCTTTTGAGATCACGAACCCAAACACCTGCCATGTTTTCCTTGCTATCGTGATCAAGCCCAACACCTTTACTACTATTATTTCCCGTTTAAACAGCCACTCAAGATCATTGTTTACTGCTGCTGTTACAGGCCATTTTCGATGATAGTACACTCTATATTGTTGCTGCAGCCTGCATATTTTTTTTTTGTTTGAGCCACAACCAACACCTATATCTTTTCTTCTGTTTCTGCAGGTGCAAACACACGTACACCATCATGAATTCACGATTACCGTAGCCCTTGCTATAAATTTTGTTCTGTCATATGTCGAGTATTATAACGAGATGAAGTGGGTGACCTTTATTAAAGTTGTCAAGTGGATACATATACATAGAATATTAATATGCTAAACATTTTAAATTGCATGAGGAATATAGTAGGGATCATGGACCGACAATTTTAGTGAATTAGTTGGGATAATCATACCTGCATCTACTTTAATGATATCTATTTTCCTTTTTAGAACCCCACTCAAAAAGGGGTTTAATATTACGGAGTATTGATGTTACCTTAGGCCACGATTAAGTGGATTAGGTTACCTTTAAATTATTTTATTTGAACCAAGATATAGATGATGTTATATAGTGGACCAACTATTATTGCTTGTCATGGGGCCAAGCTTTCATCGGTTGTGGACGAGAATCATAAAACAAACAATCAAAAAGTTTGAACACATTTATGTATTCGTTGGTAGTCTGACTGTTATGATTTATGGGTAAATAAATAGGCGATGAGATATTCGTTGATAAAAATTACGATGATGTGATTATGGTGATGATTAGGAATACAAGATTATGAGGTATATTGATAATACCTACGATGATGATGTTATGTCAAGAAGATGAAGATGAAGATGATCACGAGATGATTAGTTTTAAGAAAAAGAAGACAGGAAGATAAGGGTTAAACTAATTTAGGTATCATTTAAAACTGGAAAAAAAAGGCAGTAGACAGATCGATGGCTAGGGGTGTTTGTGTTGAACCGATGGTCCTGAGTTCGAAACTAGAATGCTGCAGCTTATTTTTTTTATTATTCAATAAATAGCTGGGCCAAGTGTATTTGGGCTATTAATTAAATCGAATTTAGCTTGGTTGATTTAATTCTTGGGCCATTATGGGATCATCATAAAATGTTGGGCTGTTAGTTAAAGAAGAAACCGAAATAATGGTTAAATAAATATGAGTTGGGAGCTAAGACAGAAGGACTGATCAGAGTAGATGGTTTAGTGTGGTGTTGTGGAAGCGGGAGGTCGTGGGTTCGAGTCTCTTTTGGGGCATCTTTTTTATAAAAGCTCTTTATAAGGGTATACTCTTTTATTTTAGATGATGATGATTATTATTATTATTATTATTATTATTATTATTATTATTATTATTATTATTATTATTATTATCAAAATTATTAATTTCATTATCATTATTATTAAACTTATTATTTTTACTAAAAACTACTACTATTTATTATTAGTATTATTATTATAATAATAATATTACAACTTTCTATTATAAATATTATTTTACCAAATAAAGTAGTAGTTATATAAAAACATATCTTAATGTAATCCTATATATATAAAGATATTAATACATTATATAATATAAATAAACTTAGTTGATTAAATGTGATATGTGTTAATATATATACAAATAGGCCAACCCTATACATGTTCAATATTATCATATGTATTTTTACTACAAAATACAAGAGGTGAGTTTCATTTGCTCCCTTTTACTCTTTACATTTTTGAGACTAAGAATACATGCGCTGTTTTTACAACTGCTTTATTAAATGCTTTTGAAATATATTTTGAACTGAGAATACATGAAATTCTTTTATAAATGTTTGACGAGATAGACACAAGCAAAACATTCCTCGAATGAATTATTATGCAGACAGAAGTTCTGCGGATTATTATTGAATTATGTGGACATGATAATTGCCACCATTGAATTATGTGGACATGATAATTGCCACCAATTGATGTGAATGTTATGTATCGAGAGAATAATTTTTATACACAGGTTATGTGTATTATATTTTGTACACGAATTATGTGTACGGTTACTAAGATTTATGAAAGATAATTTCGTACACGAGAAAGGCGTACTGTATTTAAAAGATATCGCATGTACATTACAGGTGGGTATAGGATTCGGGCCCATTTGTACCATGCAGCATTTAAATCTTGTGGTCTATCAAAATGATGAATTTTATTGTTTTATGATAAACTTATGAACTCACCAACCTTTTGGTTGACACTTGAAAGCATGTTTATTCTCAGGTATTAAGGAAATCTTCCGCTGTGCATTTGCTCATTTTAGAGATACTACTTGGAGTCATTCATGACATATTTCAAAAGACGTTGCATTCGAGTCGTTGAGTTCATCAAGATTATTATTTAGTCAATTATAATTGGATATATTATGAAATGTTATGCACGCTGTCAACTTTCGATGTAACGGAAGTTTGTCTTTAAAAAACGAATGCAATGTTTGTAAAATGTATCATATAGAGGTCAAGTACCTCGCGATATAACCAAATGTAATGTATTCGTCCAGATGGATTAGGACGGGGCATTTTACAAAACACAATGAATTTTAACAAGTCTTTTTGGCAAGGTTGTAAAAGTCGCGAGTCGGGGACGCATCGGTCGAGACCTAAAAAGGACGCGTCGATCGAGTCGGGGGGACGCATTGAGGACGCATCGATCGTTGACCAACGTTGACTTTATTAATAATTTCTTATATATATATATATATATATATATATATATATATATATATATATATATATATATATATATATATATATATATATATATATATAGTTGATAATGTACCATAAATTTCTCAAATAAGAACTTGAATTTAAAAACAATCAAACTTCAAGATCAATTAATGTTACCGAGTACATAATCAGTAAGGACACGGAGAAAAGAGTGGCCCAAAAAATGAAAACAAACCCTAATTTTTAAATATATCAGATCTTGACGAAAATTTGACTGACTTTGACCGTTTTTGACCGTCTTTGACACACTTTGACCGAACTTTTAGCTCTGACCGTCTTTTGAGTCGTTTTCAGAAAAAACGGGACGGAGAACCCAAAAAAATGACGCATCGGCCAAGTCGGCCGACTTTTACAACACTGCTTTTTGGTACCGCCTCCAAAGGATTTTCCGTGATGTCTCTTGTGTTGCCTCTTTAGAGGGAGCACCAAAACTTGTGTTGCCTCTTAACACTTTTCTTGTGATGCCTCTAAAGGCTTTTCCTTTTGTGCCTCTAAAGGCATTTCTTGTGTTGCCTTAGGTAGCACCAAACACTTAATCAAATTTCAGTTGAATAAGAAAATATAGCACGGAAAACACTTAGTCATATTTTAGCTGACTAAGAAGACATAACACGAAAACGCTTATTCAAGTTTTAAATCGACCCAGTAATGATACTCCATGCGTCCCACTATAAGTGTCCACATTTGACTTTCAAAAACTTTTAATGTTAACTTTCACCGTAAATATCTATATTTGTGCTATATAATATTTGATAAATAAATTTTTTATAAATGGATTGAGTTTGTAATGCGGTTTTAAATTATATAATTTTCATCAAATAATATACAATCAGGGCGGAGCTTAGTTGAGACAAGGAGGGGCGCTCGCCCCCCTAAGTTATGAGTAAGCATTAACCATGTATATTGATTATGAGGAAGATTATGGTAGGAGATGAGCTTTTAGAAGAAGAAATACGAAGGGGAAAAAAGAATAAGAAAGATAGATGGAGAGGTTGAAGAAATAGTAGATTTTATTTTATTTTTTAATTGAAACGGTCACATGTATACTAGTACTCCGTAATAAAAAAGGTCCTTGAGTCATAGACTTGTCATTTTCATAACGACTTTTTTTACTCCGTAGTTATTTATATATAATATTTTATTCAATTCAATGTTTTAGTTTCATGATAAAATATAAATATAAATATAAATATAAATATAATATACGTTCTTGTATTCAACTTAATACTCCACGAAGTATGCATTATTCAGTATATATCATACATGTTTTACCGTTAATTTTCTTATTATAATACATGTTTTTATAACAATGATGATGATGATGACTATATATATTATTTTTAATTTGCGTATTGAAGTTAGTAACTATTAAAATTGTGTTTAAAGTATAGAATTACTTCATTTCTTACGTCAACACGCGGGCACTTCTCACTCGTTCTCATCAAAACACATCATGTATATACGACATATTATGAGGTATTCTTTATACATATAATTTAATACAAGTATAATAATTTTTTTTTCAGATACACTTTACGCATTAAATAATTTGCCCTACCAATAAGTTTGTTCAAATTCCGCCATTGTATATAACATAAATAAAATTATTTATGAACATAATTAACGAAAAAGACTTTGAAAGTAAAAAATGAACACTTAAAGCACTAGGAGACGGAGTCGACAATATTTTTCATTGTTAAAGGAATCCGATGTCGGGGACAGTGGCATCGCCGACTCCGTCCCGGCATTAAACCGCCGTCGCCGCTCGCCGTTTTCGCCAACCGTCACATAGGCGACGTTGAATCTGCTTTGTTTTCTCCCTTTTTCTTCATTTTCTTTCCTTTTTTTTTTGTTTTAATTTTAATGAATTGATTTTTTTTATTCTTCTTTGTTGTTGTAGTTAAAAAATGAAGGAGAAAAAGTAGAAGTGTTGAAGAAGAAAAAGGAGCGAATGCTTATTTTAGAGTTTTATAAATTATAAAAATTAATTGGGCTATAATATGGGCCTGATTTAAATATAAATTGGGCTAGATTTTTGATGTTTTAAATATCTTAAATACTAGTATAACATTTATTCTTTTATTTCTTGTTTTTTTTATTAATGAAATTTCTATTTTATTTTATTTTTTTAATTTATTTTTGTAATCTGATATATATTAAATAATAATAAAAATATTACTAAATAATAATGAAAAATAATATTAAAGTGAATTCTCACGACTCCTCTATTTTAGCCTAGTATTAAATCTCAGTGTTAAGCTTAATCCTGAGATTTAACACTGACCTAAGTATCACAACTCGTAATCCTCTTATAGTGAAACGAAGTGAGTAGTAAATAATGAAAAACCACATTCACATAGTCCCGATAATTTTTCACTAAATAATAGATTTACACTACATAACTACTAACCCATTTACGTATACTATTCTATATACTCCGTATGAATTACACTAAATTTCCAACTTAAGAAATTGAGGAAATTTTAATTTGAAATGAGGGTCTCCGCTGAATGGATATATTTTGCTTTTAAGTTTCGCTCGCTCGTTTGTTTCTTGTTCTTAATTTTTAGGTGTTTAGTTTTTATTTTCTTTGTGTAGTTGTGTGGCATTTCGTCATTGTTCCTTATATTTTTTTGTCATATTTTCATAAGTCGTTTGTTATAAAAAAGTCTTCGTCTTTTCAACAAAAAAAAAAAAAAAATTGGATATATTGTTCGTCACTGTACTATTATAAAGTAGCATAAACCATTAAACCTTACAAGCGCGATTTAGGGTTTACTACCTACCTAAATTCAATCGAGTACTAATGGCGAACAATCAACCTTCAAGGTCACAATCACCATCGGTGAGCTATGATTCAACAACAAAGGTGACTGATGTTAACATTGATTCACTGGTTCATTGCACAAACTCACTGTCACTACAAGACATCTCAAACATGGCCGTCTCCTGTAAATTTCTCAAACAACTTGCTTATTCTGACGCTATTTGGAGACGCTTCTTCAGGTTCATTTTTTCATTTCATTTTATCAAATATAATAATAATATAATAATTTCAGAGTTTTATTATGCACTTAATTAATTGCTACATTTATTTATTATCATAAAATACTGTATGTATATCAGTATATGTAATTTTATATAATTTAGACAGCTTTTAGATCAGCTGATAAATTTAGAACGAATTATCCGCATGCCTTATACCTTTAGAAATTTGATTTATTTATTCCCCTCTAATTTTATTTTTTATTTTTTATTTTTTATTTTTTATTTTTTTTACTATTATTATTATTTTGTGTGTGTGTGTGTGTGTGTGTGTGTGTGTGTGTGTGTGTGTGTGTGTGTGTGTGTGTGTGTAATCCCTACATATAAAATGGATGTGAAAGCTGTTTATGGTAAAACAGAATATAAACTTTTCACAAAAACTTCAATGTGAAAGTTCGCCCCTGCGATTCATGAAACTTGTTGTTTTATGGATTAGTTTGGTTTTTGAATGTATGGATTACAAAACAGAATTAAAAAAAGTGTAAGCGTGATGTTAAAGCTCGCACGTATTGTTTTCACTGAACCACTTAATTCTCACCTGATCTCAAATTTATATGTATATGCCACTAGTTGTGTATTTATACAATAGGTGAGATTATATAAGTGGTGCTAATCGGAATTTGGTGATGATTAATGAAGGGAACGATGGCCTCAGTTGGAATCGTTTGTTAATTCACAAACATTAGGTGTAAGAGAAGCGTATTTGTCACGATATACTGCTTTGAAGCAGTTTAAGTTTGCTGACCCTCTGGTTTATGACGTGCACATGGAGGCTAAATCCTGCGACCTTTTACTTAGCAAGAATTATATTTATATTTCACAGGTACCGAATAAACTTATGGTGTGGGCAGTGATATTGCATAATTATCATTGACCTGTATTATTAACAAGCCTTGCCTTTTGTTTATTGTTTATTACGACTTACAAACTTGCACCCTTACAGGGCCGACATCTAGAGATTATGAGTACTGATAGTCTTCTAGAAGAAACAACTTCCTTAAGCTCATCATTGAATGATCATCATGCAAGAATTACATGCATGAGGTGACATGTCATATCTATTCCTCTTTATGAACTATGAAGTACTTTATCTGATTGACTATGTCAATTCGTATGCAGATTGTATCCCTATGAAAGAAACATCATCTTTAATTAAGAACGAGCCAAATGTTTTAGTGACTTCAAGTTGTGATGACTCTATTCAACTAAGGTGGAAGGTATGGAATTTGTGAATGTGTTGTGTAGCATCTAATGCAGTTTAGCTACTGAGTTTTGTTATTGATTTGTGAAGTTTGTTGCTTATTTCAGGGAATTTTTCAGCGATGTTTCAAAGGCCATGATGGCCCTGTTACTGTTCTTTCTGATAAGTTATTGGGAGATGAATTTGGACAAGTTTTTGCAAGTGGAGGTGAAGACAATACAGTTCGTCTTTGGTCAATGAGGTCAAGTGGAAAACAAAGTCAACAGGATTTCAAGGCTACGCTTAAAGGCCACGAGAAACCTATAGTCCTATTATCTGTTACTGGGTATTATTTATTTTTTACATATTTAATGCTGTTTAACACAAAATTCACACACATACATTGAAAATAGTTTGTGGATGCCATTCTTTTAGGTGTGAAAGACTCGCTTAAAAAATGCCTTTTGTTTGTCTAATTGTAAATCTTATTCTACTTTCTTTATGTATCAATATCCAGGCACAATGATTCTCTTTTAGTGAGCATGTCAAAAGATTCCAAGGTATTGTCATTAGTGTTTGTTATTCAAGTTACTACTTGGTATCTATACCGTTGATGGGCGGGTAAATTCAAATTTTTTCTACCCACGGGTAGGGGTTGGGTAAAACTTTCTACCCGCCAACGGGTCGTGGGCTGGTAATGGATATATAATACCCGCGACGGGTAAAACCTGACCCGTCATTCCATGATACCCGTTTGAAAAACTCGCGGGTTATGACGGGCGGGTCACGGGTCTAAGGGATATGTGCCCGTTACTCGCGGGCGCCATCCCTACGTTTAAATTTGTTGTCACTGTATTGATTTTTTTTACTTGTAAGTTACATATTGCTTTCTTAACAGATTCATTGGTTTTTAAATGTATGTGAATGAATGTACTTTATGAGATTTTAATACGTTAAATAAAATAACAGGTTAGAGTATGGGATGCCTCAGTATCATCGTCTGAGAAGTCTAGCTGTGTGGGGACCACATCTGTTGTTGGTGTGCCAGTTGGCATGAAGTGCCATGATTCGTTAATCTATATAGCTGCTGGGTCAACCATTGAAGCTGTTGACTTAAGGACTATGAAAACATCCTTCAAAACATCAACAACATATCAAGGAAAATTGTATTCATTTGACATCAACCCTTCTAAGTTTTTAGCATGCACCGGTGGACTCGGCAGGTTAATTAGGCACTTAATATCAAACTCATATATTACTATGTTCATTTGAGTGGGTTGTAATGGGCTGAATCAGGTTCCTTTGAAAGAAGTCATTTTTAGCATGGGTCGAAATGGAACATGATGGATGGGGTTGATCCTCTTAAAATTTACAAACCATTTTATTTTTTTATATTAAAAAAAAATGGATGAACTAATTATGATTCTTGAAACTACATTAGAATCTTTAATAGATACAAAATATAGGAGGTGAAGTGAATTACAATAGACTGGGTGACTTTTAACTTGTTTGACCCATTCTTAATTTTTTAGCTACTTTTTAGTTGAACAGTTTGAGATTCCATACGATCCAGATTGACCCATTTATTGACCCATTTATAAGTAAATGGGTTGAAATTGTCTCCTGTCACTAATGGGTTTGTGATATTTGTGTTAATTTGTGCAGAGCCATGCTTTGGGACATAAGGAAAACAACAAATACAGGGGGAATCAATGCGGTGTTTGAACTGGATGGACATATAGGCCCAGTAACACACTTACACATGGACCCATATAAAATTGTTACCGGGGGCCCGCAAGATTCTAACGTTAATATCTGGGAAGCCAACAATGGTAATCAAGCAAATGTTTTGAGTTGCACTAAAGATGAATCTGGATGTTCGGCTATGGCTGCAGATGAATATCGTATTGTCACTGCTGGTAACAATCAAGAATTACGTTTTCGGGATTTTAGTAATGCTGTGTCTTCTGTCTCATTAAATGATGGAGTAACTGGTTCAAAGTTACCATTGGATTGATTGATGAAGCTTGCTGGGATTCTATATGGTGGTTAGATTCAAGCTAAATGAATGTTCTTCAATGGGATAATGAGTGGGAAACGAACGAAAGTCTTCTATTTTATGTATTGGTTCTTATTGTCTTGAATGTATTTTGTCTATTGAGATTGGTTAAAAATAGGCAAGTAAAAGTTGTAAGCCCATGTTGACCCTAGCTTCTAATCGTATGATTTTTTGACCCTTTCGTGAAAAATCAATTTTATTATTATTCTTGTTTTTTGCCCAAAAAAAAAGAAAATCAACTGGTGGTGATGCTCATTACATGTTTAATGTCCGTAGATTCAGGTGCCTATTTTGAGAAGTCTTTTTAGTGATAATAGTGGGTTGCTGAATGGGTAATTTGAGAAGTCAATAGTGATACTTTATATTATTCTATATTTTATTTTTCTCCATTTTCAACATTCTCGATCTCATGCAATGTACAAAGGTTGGATTTCAGGGGCGGAATATGCTTGAGATAGGCCCCAGCTGGATTTCATCTTGTAACTATCAATCTATATACTTATGCTTGGACTTTATATGTAATAGTTTTTCTATTTTATAGCACCACGAAAATTAGCAGATCAAAGATAAATTTATATAGCCTATTATAAACTTAAGCATAAATAAAGCCCTTATTTACAAAACTCCCAAACAGACCGTTAAAAAATTTAAACACCAAACTTCAATTAAAATTCTTAACTAACCACTAACGAGGCAAACTACTCTTCTCTTCACGATTACGATTTTACATATTCCACTACATAAAATAACATTTTTCTTAATTTCTATAATGAATAATAATGATAGTTATTTTGTTTTAGTTGTCGGGTATTTGATATTATGCTTTGATAGTTACATGAGTTGTTGGGTAATGATACTTAGTATTGGAACATTAACATAGTACCTACAATGTAGTTGCCAGTGCAGGTGAAGACAATACAGTTCGTCTTTGGTCAATGAGCTCAAGTGGAAAACATGGTAAACAGGATTTCAAGGCTACGTTTTATAACCACGAGAAACCTATAGTCCTGTTATCTGTTACTGGGTATTATTATTATTATTATTATTATTATTATTATTATTATTATTATTATTATTATTATTATTATTATTATTATTATTATTATTATTATTATTATTATTATTATTATTATTATTATTATTATTATTATTATTATTATTATTATTATTATTATTATTATTATTATTATTATTATTATTATTATTATTATTATTATTATTATTATTATTATTATTATTATTATTATTATTATTATTATTATTATTATTATTATTATTATTATTATTATTATTATTATTATTATTATTATTATTATTATTATTATTATTATTATTATTATTATTATTATTATTATTATTATTATTATTATTATTATTATTATTATTATTATTATTATTATTATTATTATTATTATTATTATTATTATTATTATTATTATTATTATTATTATTATTATTTTACATATGTAACGCGGTTTAACACAAAATTCACACACATACATTGGAAATGGTTTGAGGGTGCCATTCTTTTAGGTGACTGACTCGTTTGAATCATCTTAAAAAATGGTACCTTCCTAAAAAAGTGTTTTTTTTTTTTGTCTAATTGTAAATCTTTTTCTATTTTCTTTATGTATCAATATCCAGGGATAATGATTCTCTTTTAGTGAGCATGTCAAAAGATTCCAAGGTATTGTCATTAGTGTTTGTTATTTGAGTTACTACTTGGTAGTTTTAGGTATGAGTTATCCACATCAGTGTTAATTATGTATATAGAAGCTATATTCTTTCACAGTTAGATATGTGTTATCCATATTATGATAACTTCTATCTATACTTTTTTAACAGACACATTGCTTTTTAGATGTATGTCAATGTACTTTATACACTTTTAAATAATACTTTCAATAAAATAACAGGTTAGAGTATGGGATGCCTCAATATCATCTTCTGATCGCAAGTCTAGCTGTATGGGCACAACCTCTGTTGTTGGTGTGCAGTTGGTATGAAATGCCATAATTCATTAATCTATATAGCTGCTGGTTCTAATATTGATGCTGTTGACTTAAGGACTATGAAAACTTCGTTTAAAACATCAACAAATCAAGGAAAATTGTATTCATTTGACATCAACCCTTCTAAATTTTTAGCATGCACCGGTGGACTTGGCAGGTTAAGTACTTAATATATTAGTTTGTTCATTTTCAGTAGTGCTCATATGCTCCAGCTGCCCCCACAAAGATTTTATTACATATAATATGTTTATTTGGCAACATGTTAACTTGTCAACTTTTATAGTATCTCCCATGGAATAGAGGAGGGAATATGAGTGGGTTGTAATCAGGGGTGAAAATGGGGCGCCTGGGCCCAGTGGATCTGAAAATTTTAAGCTTAAAATTTTGGATTTTTTTATTTTGCCCCTAACTCAAAAGTCCATGAACCAGAAGCCTCCATCTTCATTGTTGGACTCTTTACTTCGAAGAAAAAAGCCTCATATTTATAGTCCATTTTTGTTTTTTTTAAAAAACAAAAATGGGTCAAATCAGGTTCCACTGAAATAAGTCATATTTATTATGGGTCCAAGTGGAACAAGATGGACAGGGATCTTGAACGACTTTAGTGGGAGGGCCAAAATCATTTCAAAAACTTATATAAGAAAAATTCTAAAATCTTGGAGGGGCTATTATATAAAATATTTATATTTTCGATACCAGAAAATCAAAATTTACACTAAGAGAACAAATTTTTGGAGAGGCCACTGCCCACCCCTGTCACCCCAAAGATCCGTCTCTGGGGTTGATCCTCATACACTTTATAGTCCATTTTTGTTTTTTTATAATAATAAATAAATGAATGCACTAATCATGATTATGAAAAAAATAATATTGTTACATTTGAATATTTAAGGAATACAGTACAATATAAAGGGAGGTGATATGAATTACAATAGACTGTGGGGGTGACTTTTAACTTGTTTGACCCATTATTCATTTTTAGCTACTTTCTAGTTGAACTGTTTGAGATACAATACAATCCAGATTGACAATTTATAAGTAAATGGATTGAAATTGTTTCCTGTACACAATGGTTACTGTCACTAATGGGTTTGTGATATTTCTGTTAATTTTGTGCAGAGCCATGCTTTGGGACATAAGAAGAACATCAGATACAGGGAAAACTGATCCAATGGCTGAACTGGATGGACATATAGGCCCAGTAACACACTTGCACATGGACCCATATAAAATTGTTACTGGTGGTCCTGAAGATGCTCACGTAAATATTTGGGAAGCAGGCAATGGTAATCAAACAAATGTTCTGAGTTGCACTAAAGATGACTGGATGTTCGGGCTATGACTGCAGCTTCAAAGACAGTTGTGGGAAGCTGTAGAAGTAGTCATCTCCTACTAAACATTCAAGTTCAACCTCCAAATCCAACTCATCCTGCATTCTATAAATTCCCAATTAGTATTTATATTTAGCTTAAAAGTCAACAAATAAGACTCCCCAATTCATATTTAGCTGTGTTATTCTGTTCATGTCTTAAAGTAGTATCATCAACACAACCTTCTGATTCAATGTTTTCCGATAGGTGTGTTATTCTGAAACGTAAACACAAACTTCTTTTGTTTAAACACAAACTTCTTTCACAAATTTTCACATATTAACAGTCATGGTCGATGATTGATGGTATTTGGTTGATAATTGATAAATGAATATATAACATACCATGAAATCATCTACACAGGATAAAATGGAATCATCCCGCAACAACTTCAGTAAGATCAACTTCACCATATATGTTTCTCCATTAAAAAACCACATTATAAATTTGTACATAACTTTTGTAGCCTGTAAAGCTATTCACCTCCTGCTGATAGAAATCTTGATTGATTAATAAACCACATTATAAATTTGTACATAACTTTCTAAGGGACTGAAAGATTAGGTGTGTTTGTGTACAAAGGAGTACAAGATTTGTAAAACGGATCTCCACGGGGTTTGATGAAAGGCTTAATGAAGCAAACTCTCGATTAGCTTAGTGAATCGAGGAGTGGATTAAGGTGGATTAGTTAACATTCAAACGAACCACTATATACCCTTGTGTCTATGTTCTTTACTTTACTTTACATTACTTTGAATATAAACACTACACACATCAAGTTTGACTTGAATTAGTTGATCAAAGTTGATTGAATTTAGTTGATCAATCGAAAAAGTTTTAAAAACGTATTAAGTAACTATTTGCCCATCTCTAGTTACTTATATGTATATATGAGCCGTATTAATTGACAAGTATTATTAAATACAATTGTAAAAATCAAGTTACCTTTTAATACAACTGCCCATTACGATATATATTAATTGATTGATAAATGATTAGTTTGAGTAAAAAAAAAAAAAAAAATTTATAATCGAATAACCTTAAACTTACTTTATTGTTTACCCAGATACATAAATGAATGAATCAAATTAATTTGATAAGTATACTTTGCTATTAAACGATGAACAAAAAAATTTGTTTAGCTGCGGAGTGGTTTTTGTCGGTTAATTGAAGGGAGTGATTTTGATCGGTTAACGATACGCGCTTCGATATGAGGTGATTTTGTTTGGTTAATTGAACCTAAAAAAATGCGTGAAAAGTGAAAGGACCGGTTATAGCCCAACAAGCACCAAACATATAAGCCATGAGCTCCCACATTACTCTAAAACCAATTGGTAGTAGAGAGAGACACTCATGAGCTTATATGTTGATCTTGACATTTATCCCCAACCAATGTGGGATTGGGTTTGCACCCAACAATCCTCCCCTCAAACCGAAGACCACATCACCAGGCCTCCCCTTCAACGATATTCCGCACATGATCCATTCATCTTATATCGCCGGCCATTACCCGCAACTCTCAACCTGACCAAGGCCAAATCAGGGAGATCTTTTGATATAAGGCACACACAATGATCCATTATCGTTGTCTAACTGGGGCGATTAATCCACATAATTCTAGGCTAACCCGCTCTGATACCACTGAAAGGACCGGTTATAGCCCAACAAGCACCAAACATATAAGCCATGAGCTCCCACATTACTCTAAAACCAATTGGTAGTAGAGAGAGACACTCATGAGCTTATATGTTGATCTTGACATTTATCCCCAACCAATGTGGGATTGGGTTTGCACCCAACAAAAAGGAAGGTGAAAAATGAGGAGAGAAAATCAAACATTTACCCCTTTCGTGCTATTCTTAATCTTATCATTTATTTATCATTGTTATAACTATTTATAAAGTTTTTGTGTGTCGGATTTTCAAGGCTTGTGTTAGTTAGTTTAGGCGCTTTGTTTAGTTTTAGGGTAGGTTTATTGTTCCCAAGCCTTGATTATGTTTTGTGTTGTAATTTGTTTGTGTTTCTCATCGATTGACTTAAAAAAAAAAAAAAAAAAAAAAAAAAAACTTTCCTGGATTCCATTCAACAACCATGGTGGCACGTGAATAGCACGAGAGATTAAAATAAACATAGTTTTCGTTTTCGTTTCCCTCTTAAAGGAGAATTGTCCCTATCAAATTGGGCAACAAATTCATTTTGCTAACACGAACGAACGATACAATGTCATCCAAAGCTCACGCTCTCAAACAAATTCTTCTTCTCCTTCGAAGCTATTCAGGAATGAACAAATTGCTGTTCCTAGGTTTACTTCACCTTTTCAACTGAAGCTAAGGAGTGAACAAAAAATTGATGTTTCTAGGTTTCCTTCGTCTGGCTGGATTGATTATACAGAAGAGGAGTGAACAAATTGCTGTTCCTGTGCAACATCAACAAAGAAGATCAGCATTTACTGAAATCGTAAAGGATTTCCTGTCCTGACTGGTATAATATTCTACTACAAATTGAATGATGATGTTTAATATTCGTATATACTGAAATTGCGATGTATATAATTCGATGTTCCTTAAGTATATGCCATTTTATATTATGCGATGTTTCATTAGCGAGATGTATATTATTGATTTGATGCGATTATATTAAGTAATATTAGATAGATACGATACATTTCATTTGATGTATATTAATGTTGCGATGGATATTGATTTGATGTGATGTGTGATTTTATATATTTTAAGTAATATAATACTATTAGATTAGATAAGAATAAGATACATATACACGATATACATATATGATATCGTGGTATACTTTTAGTATATTGTAAGTATAAACTACGAGTAGATTGCGATATACGTATGTGTATTGATTTGATGTGTGTATATTATTAAGTAATATTACATAAAGATACATATACATATCCTTGTATTCAGTTGAGATATAATAGGGAAATCATCGATTTAATAATATACATATACGATACAGTTGGCAATATATAAGCTAAAATCATCCTTGAAAATTTCAGGAGGAGTCGCTAAGGAAGTGTTTTCTAAAGATACGGCTAAAGATGTTGGCATTTATCTTAAAAACAGAATGACTGAGTTCATCAAAGGTAGAGAAGTCCAGTTGACAAAGATGCCCAAGGGCGACGTACCAAAGATACGCCAAACTATCTCAGAAAACCACCTTCGATACAGGGTTCCGATGCCAGGACTGAAGGAACACAATATCTCAGTGAAAGTGACTATTGAAAACACAATCATTGTTGAAGGAATTGGGGATGATGGACTTCACCTCCACGAGGTTATAAATCTTCCTCCAGGTGATTACCAAAAAAGCTTATTATGAGACAAAGTTGCTGCAAGGTGAAGTAATAATAGACTTTTGGGATTTTCAGCGAAAGGAATTCAGGTTGGAGTTTAATAAGCCCAAGTTGAAATCATGGAAAGGTGAAAGCAAGTTGACCTCTAATAAGGTGTTGTTGTTAAGCGAGTAACCATCTTTCTTTTTTGGTAAGTAAAAGACACAAAGGAAGTTGAAGTCTAATGAGGTGAAGTTGTTGATTAAGTTTGGTCCAGAAAACTTTTATATCTTTTCTTTTATATGTTTTACTAGATAGAAGATGATGACCTTAGGGGATTCTCTTTTATTCTGCCCCTTATTGATCTTCACTTTAAGTGAGCATGTCAATTGAGTTTATCCCACAAATGTGCTTCGTATCTGCCTGTCCATCTATGCTTACTCACACCACAATCCATGTTTGACTTGGTTGCAGCAGATATTGAGTATTTCAATCTATCTATCTAGTTACTTATAAGGTTAGAAAATAGTCTCACTTTTATTCCTTTGAAAATTGTTGAGCTTAACTTTCATTTTGGAGGTGAGATAAGATTGTATTTGGTGAAACTGGCATTAATAGGAAGTTGTAGGACCTTCCTTTCTAAAGTTAGTTAAATGGTGGTTATAATGCAGTTGAGGATCCAAATACAAGTCTTAGACTCTTAGGCTGCTGCCAATATAAAGGTCACTTGCATATTTAAGTGATAACATGACACTTACATTATTTCTGGTGCGTGTCAATCCTGTTTAGGGTTAGTGTGTGTCGTGTCAATGAGTCTGGTTACTGGCTACTTTTGATAATACTTTGTTAGTGTGTTGAGAAGATCAGGAAAACAGAACAGTGGTTTAATGATGGTGGTTATTGACTTTTGTTGACCAAAAATTGTATGGTCAAAACTATGTTGAGCACTATTGGATTTTGATGCTGATGTTTCTAGTAAATGGTGTATGATGATGTACTTGGATCAGAATTATAATCACAGGATGAATCTGGGTCAAAAAAAAAAAAAAAAAGTCAACATATTTTTGAATTTGGATCAAGATTACTTTAAGATCCATCAATTCTGAAAGCAAGGACAGAGATCCCCCTTATTATGTATGCATCTCAACATATTATGCCATTGACTTTTCAAATTAAGTTGCTACAGAAAACATAGTCAAATATGACCCCAGAAAACCTAATTATTTGCATTTCTCATGACCAACAAAACCATCATATTTCACTCTACCCACCCACATTGCCATCATTTTCAGTACATGTTGAAAGTTTAATTGTTTTTAAACATTTGGTCCACTAAAGTCAACCAAGGCAACAATTCCCCTCACTTTCCATGTACAGCGACAAACCAGTTTAGAATTCCAAACATGCATGATTTTAGTTTTGAGTTTCCTATTTGACAAACCAGTCTAGAATTCCACTTTGAACCATCATAATCATACTCATCATCCTTTGCAGCTCTTTGATCTCTTTTTTTAGATGTCTTGGGTGATATTATAATAATAGGCCATATGACAGATATCTAACTGTAATTTAGTGCTGTTAATTGAAGAAGGGAACGATTGGCCTAAGTTGGAACCGTATACTATTCAACAACATCATCAAGTGTAATAAGAGAAGCATATGGGTCGTCACAGTATAACGCTTTGATGGAGTTTATGTCTACTGACCCTCTGGTTTATGACATGCACATGGATACATGGTCCAGTAACCTCATACTTAGCATGAACTATATATATTATATAATTGTCCACACAACACATCGTGATTGCATATGATATGGATTAACATTAATCAGAAATTCTAGAATTCTGCTAATATGAAGTAATTATACTTGAAAGAAAGACAACGGTGCCAAAAGAGAAAACTAAGAAATCAATATATCTATCCACCCACCGCTACTGGATGCTTCTTAAACTCTTGAACATTAACATTGTACGTCCTTTCCTCTTTTTTCAACTTGGGAACAATCAGCCTTAACTCTCCCATATAATCTCTCATCTCAGCCTTGATATCTCTACGGTTGTAGATCTTATCTGGTTAATCAATGTCGGGTAAATCTACCCAACACATATACTTTATGAAGTTGACACGATCTTTGGCTTCGACTAGCACAGTGTTTTCATTAACGCTTACCTTCACATCCTCATCCTTCACGCTACACATGTGTATGTAATAGGTGAGGGCTTCATCATCTTCTTTTGTTATGGCTGGCTTAATCCATGCTGCAGCAGACTGGGCTATCTCACTCCGTCTCTTTATGAATCGGTTCACCTTCCTGGTGGTTGCGAATCTATCAAACACACCTGAAATCAACAACAAAGAAAGAAAAAAAAAACATTAGATCTTATCATAAACGCGATTCATCTTAGAATCATTATCACAAATCACATCTTATTTCTTATTACGATCTTATAGAAAAATTACATTTATCATAAATGTATGCTTCTCACCCACAATTTACTTAGACGAGATCAAACCGAGGAGAGACTTACAAACAAACCAAATAATAAAGTGTTTGTGATGTAGGATCCGATCCATTAACTGCTGGACTAACACCCATTGGGCTGCACAATTTTATTGAACATGGGTTTGGAAGATTTGTTGGGCCTGGAAGATTCTAGAATTGTTAGGATTACGTAGGCAACAAGGCTGGCAGAAGATGGCGTTTATTTTGTTTCCTATTTTGTGTTTATTTCTTTCTACTGTATTATTTAAGGATTGTTTTGTTAGCAATAAACCCCAGGAGATTATTATTTTACAAACCGTGAAGGTTTTTGCCATTGAACCGTGAAGGTTGTAACAGTTGATCCGAGAAGGATTAGCTATTTATCTTGTTATTAACTTATTATTGTTTAGCCCGATCCTTCTACACTAGTTTGTCCGCAGATATAGAAAGTCACTCAACATCAGCAATTATCTTACATAATATGCTTTACTGTAAATAATGCCTAATATTCAAATTTCGATTATCTGATATCACCATTCACCATAAATAAATACACTAACAAAAATAAAAATAAAAATAAAAAAAAACAATTAAACATATAGTGATCTCGAGAAAAAACATGGATGGAAAAGGAAAAAATCAAGACAGGGATGCTAAAACAGAAAGCTCGTGTTCGTTGGATGATCGATGGAGACGAAAACTCAAAATATTTTCATAATTCCTTAAAGAGGAAATATAATAAAAACAACATCCGGGGGATTAATGTTAATGGGTCTTGGTGTGAAAATCCTAATACAATCAAAGAAGTTGCTTTCAACCATTTTAAGAGCATATTCGAGGTACATAATTCGGATGGACCAAGCCTTGAAGGGCTGTTTTCTGAATTGATTACATCAGCGGACAACGAGCTCTTAGAAGCTCCTTTCACGGAAGGAGAAATTTGGGAATCGGTCAAATGTTGTGGTAGTTCGAAGGCCCCGGGGCCGGATGGGTTCAACTTTGGTTTTTTCAAAAAGTTTTGGTCCATAATCAAAGATGATTTGGTAGGTGCTATCAACTGGTTTTGGGTTTTTGGCGAGTTTTCAAAGGGTTGCAATGCCTCTTTTGTTTCCCTTATTCCGAAGAAATCGGACCCGCTGAGTTTTAGTGATTATCGCCCGATTAGTCTTATTTGCAGTTATTATAAAATTATCGCGAAGATGTTGTCTTTGAGAATTTGTAAAGTGGTACCTAGTCTTGTAGGGAAGGAACAGAGTGCGTTTCTTGGGGGTAGATATATTCTAGACGGTGCGTTAGTTGCAAATGAAGTGGTCGAAGATCTTAAACGAAACAAAAAGCACGGCCTAATTTTTAAGGTAGACTTCGAGAAAGCCTTTGATTCGCTTAATTGGGATTATCTTCTTGAAGTGATGAAATGTATGGGGTTCGGTACCAAATGGTGTAAGTGGATTTCCTCGTGTCTTAAATCGGATACAATCTCCATTCTCATAAACGGGTCTCCGACAAGTGAGTTTAATCTTAAAAGGGGCGTTCGCCAAGGTGATCCCTTATCACCTTTCCTTTTTATTATTGCAGCGGAGGGACTTAATATCCTAACGAAAAAGGCGGTTGAGAGAGGGATGTATAAAGGGGTGGAGGTGGGTAAAGATAAAGTCGTCATTTCTCATTTGCAATATGCGGATGATACGATTTTTTTTGGCGAATGGAGTAGACGTAATGCGCGAAATTTAATGTACTTGTTGGAATGTTTTGAACGGGCTTCGGGGTTGAAGGTTAATTATAATAAAAGTCAATTATTTGGGATAGGCATTAGTAATGATAACGTGGAAGCTCTTGCGTCTTGGTGTTCATGTCTTGCAGGTCGGTTGCCTTTCATGTATTTGGGTATTCCCGTGGGTAATAAGATGAAGAAATTGAATGATTGGTCCCCGGTGATTGAGAAATTTAACAAGAGGTTAGCGGACTGGAGAGCAAAAATGATTTCATTCGGTGGACGGTTAACTTTAGTTAAGTCGGTTCTCTCTAGCCTACCTCTCTATTACTTCTCGCTCTTTCGTGCCCCTACTTGTGTGCTAAATTCTCTCGAGAGTGTGAGACGGAAATTTTTTTGGGGCGGGACGGGTTCTAACTCTAAAATGTCATGGGTTAAGTGGGAAAAAATCCTTCTTCCTCACGAAGAAGGAGGTTTAAATATCATGTCCTTAAAAAGTAAAAATTTAGCTCTTCTTTGTAAGTGGTTGTGGAGGTTTAAAACCGAAACTAACACTTTGTGGGTCGCCGTAATTCGTAGCATTTATGGTTCTAATGGAGGTCTTGTGCTTGGAAACGGGCTTGTCCGAAAACCAAACGCTAGCCTTTGGAATTCTATTTGTGTTGCAGGAAAACATGTGGACGGGTTAGGGATTTCTTTCTCTAAGTCTTTCATACGCTTGCTCGGGGACGGGAAAAGCACCTCTTTTTGGAATGACATTTGGGTGGGGAACGCAAGCCTCAAAGACAAATTCAAAAGATTATACAGGCTCGAGATTGACAAAGATATCAACATCAGTAACAAAACCGAAGAATTTAAGGGAGATGGGCTCGGCAATTGGGCCTATCCACCTATGGGACGAACGAATAGTGAACTAACTGAATTGCGAGATACTGTTCGGAACTTGCAGCTGATCGAAGATAAAAAAGACTGTTGGAGCTGGAATCTCAATTCGAAGGGTACATATATGGTCAAGGACTGTTCGGTTCTAGTGGACAAAGTCATCCTACCACGTGCGGTTAATTCAATTGAGTCGTTGCGAAATGGTTTGGTTCCAAAAAAAGTAGAGGTGTTTATTTGGCGGGCGAGATTAGGTCGTATACCGGTAAGGTTCGAGTTAGATAAACGGGGCATCGATTTGAACAGCGTGAGATGTCCGATTTGTGATGGTGACATTGAGACGGTGGAACATATACTTTTTTCTTGTCAAATGGCCAAAGACATATGGGCGAAAGTCCTTAAATGGTGGGGGTATAATTCGGCTTTATTCGGGTATGAGGATATTTTTAATGGTACCTTCGGCTACGTAGCACATGATCACAAAAGGAACCAATGGCAAGCGGTTTGTTGGGTGGTTTGTTACATTATATGGAAGAATCGAAATGCAAAGGTGTTCAAGAATAAGCTCGAGACGGTCCCATCTTTATTTAGCGAGGTTCAAGTTCTTTCATACGATTGGATTTCACGACGTTGCAAGGGTCATATTATGGATTGGCTTCAATGGTTCTCACAACCTTAGTTTCTCTCTTTTGTTAGTTGCAATCTTTGCAATTAGCTTAGGGCGGTGTAATTTGTTTTCTCTATTTCTTTCGTGATGTATTGTGTTGTTAAGGTTGCCCAGTCAACCATGTACTATTCGTGAATGTTTAATATAAGTCCTTCTTGCTTTTCAAAAAAAAAAAACATATAGTGATCTCAAAGTTTATCCCAAAAGACTAACAATTTCTTCTTGACACAACATAGAGAGCTAGGTTTATTGAAATCCAACATCTAACCAACCTTAAAGCAATCAAGCAAGCAATCAAGCATCATACGTATAGTACAAGACAAACAACACAAGTTCAATAATAATAATTATTATTTTTATATATATACGAATATATATTTATATAGTATTATGATAAGGAGACCAAAAGTACCAGCGAATAAAGACGGCTTAGTAGCAAGATCGAGACGATTACCGACATCCAAGCTCCGATCAAAATCATGGCGGATTGATTCCGTGTTTAAAAAACGATAGGATGTTGCCACAGAGGACGCCGGACGGAATGAGATAACGGATTTGGTGACGAGATGCCTCAGAACACGCAAAGAAGACATCTTTTTACGATCACTCGTAAAATTTATTCAAATTTAATATATCAAACCTTTACTATGCGGATTCAATTGATTGATTTTTGTGTTAATTTGAAGATATAAACAACAGCGTTTTTTTTATTAGGGTTTATTTATTTATTTTATGCTTTCCTTATTATAACCCGCGAATTCACGGGATTATTCAATAAATTTTGGTAAAAGTCTAAATCATAGCAAAGAATTATGTCAAATCTTGTAAAAGTGATTAGAAACATATTATTATTATTATTATTATTATTATACTAACAATTGGACCATATCCCTTTGCAAAAGACATCCTTTCAACCATTTTGCAACCTCTAAAGGACAAGTTTATATAAAGAAAAAATTCTTCTATTGCAAATATAGCTTTCTCCAAGACAATTTGCATATGGTCATCTGATTTAACCTGAGCTTTCTATTGCAACCAATTCTTCAATTGCAACGAATATAGCTTTCTTTAGTCTTCCAGCATATACAACCTAGTCATCTAGACAATTATCACACTCTTCATTTCCTCCTTCATCCTTGACTTTTAGCTCTCTCGGTTAGTCATAATTGGACTATCAACTCTTGCAACTACCACCCTGTCATCCTACAAAACAATCAGAACACAATTTTAATAATAATTCATACACTCAGAGCATTAACACTTATAGCAAATTACATAAAATAGTCAAACTAACCAAAAGTTAATGATAGTTTGACTTCTAACGATCAGACATCATATAATAAATAAAAATGTCACAAATTAGTGATCCATTAAATTTTAACTTGTTAACGCAACAATACACCAAATAGATCAGCTGACAAAGATAATTAACAATATTCTTTTACCAAATACGGGAGTAAGAGACAACTCCTTATGCCAAATCCCATTGCCATTACTCCTTATTTAATTAGAGGAATAGCACTAATGTGAGATCAGCATTTGCACAGGTAACCCATAAAATCCATAATTCATGCCCATGTAAATTGAATGTTACTTCGCAAACCCATTCAGGGGTTATTTCAACCCAAAATCACAAACAGTGGGTTAACTCTCATGACCCTACCTACTGCCATTCCCTTAATGGTTGGATCTCCAAAAGTACGGTTATTTATAATAAGCCATTGGCTGCAAACCATTCTATTGTTCTTTTATCTTTTGGGTAACGACTCGAAACTTGCGACTTGAAATGGCCTAAACAATGTCGGGATAGACCAAACGTTCTTACCAAAAACCTTTTGAGTTCGGTTTCCAAATCATATAACCCCTGAAGTCGCCTTTCTAATGTGTTGAGTCCGTTAGCCAATCAGCAAAGCAGCCTTGATCTCTGCAGTAGGACATTTCCATGCCGAGAATTGTGGTCCAGATTGCTTATAACTACAAGGGAAAAGGAAATAAATAATCATATTCACATCGTAGGTGCTTTACGATGTAGTGAAGTGCACAAATTTTAGAAGCAACTTGGTAGAGGTGTAATGTTCGACTCACGTAACGTCCTCCAATGGGTAAAATGGGTACCAAGGAATGTAACGTTTGAAACGACTCGTCCATTGTGACAAGTAAATTTTCAACGTTGGGAACACTTCACAAATATAAAAACTTAAGTACCATAATGAAAAAAACGAACAAACCTTCACTTTTTTCTTAGGAGATGCCTCCTTGTCTCTATGCGCTTTATCCTCTTGAAATATAGGGATTATAATGTCCTTCTCCTTGTTTAGAACATCAAACTTTTGTCTTTCATCTACCTGATTATACAATTATAACGATATAATCAGAAGTCGTCATTAATCAGGTCTGATTACAATTTAGATATGAGAGATGGGAAATTAGACCCATTTACTTATGAAATGGGTTAATCACGGGTTATATGTTACCTCTATCAGATCAAATAGGTATGACTATGAAACTTAATACAAAATAAATGGGTCAACAGTCGCCAACCTGTAAATTTTTATAACTTAGGTAATCCAAATAAACTGAGCCCTGTACTTATTTTAAGTTAAAAGCATTTAACTTAAGCTTGTACCAATGATCACAGAAACATACTTCAAAATGATAGTAAAAATACTTACAACACACATGGCAATAAACGCACACTTTGTTTGGGACAATCTGACAATGTCTCTATATCGCCTCTCGTTCACAACATTGATAACATTTATTGTTCCAATCACCAGATTTTGAATCTCGAGCCCAGTGGCCATCAAGTCCATGACTAAAGTAGCAACCTGAACCTAGAGGTATGACCTCTGCCTAGAGATTCGCGAGACCCACCGGCAAAACCAACACTACCGCCTCGGGGCACCTGTATGTCAACGGGTGAAAAAAAAAACTAATGAAATCAAAGGCCAGACATGAAAACGGATAAAATGATATTAGAACAGGTTTCAAGAACACTAGTATGGGACCGTATGAATAGTATGAATGCCATACCCTCTGAAAAATCACAATCATGTATGCGAGTTGTGTTTGTATTCTTTTAAAAGCTAATAACACTCTTATGAACCGTATTATTATTATTATATTTATTAAACCTATCATCCAATCTCTATTTTTAAGATGTATTCGCCAGATCTCATTTACTTCAACAATCCCATTAGCTGCAAGTATATCAATACAAGAGTGCTATTTATCTACTATATTTAACTTATCAGACTATTCAGTGACCAGAAATGAAAGACAATATGCTACAAAATACTAATTTAACTGAAATACTATTATAATCATTCTTTTAGTAGATTGACATGGTTGTATACCAAGATTAATTTGTGGTTTTAGCATTTTATGCTAAACATTCCGGTGACTATCAACATATTTGACCCATTCGACCATTTTATTATTTTTGTTTCAATCAACCATTTAACTCAGTGTGATTATTAACAACTTTCAACCTATCTCGGACAGTAAACCATGGGTTGAGTGCCCGATTCTAACAAATATAAACTGAAATTACCTTTCATATTTATTAATCCAGATCACCGGCTATTAATCGCAGCTCCATTTAAAAATCCAGATCGTTACTGCAAAAGGTTTGGAATTGTAAGTGGCCAGATTGTGTTCTTAATATGTTACTCCGTATCTCAAAAGAAATTAGTGTGTTAATTTTCATAAACAATTATAACCCATACACCTTACTCCACCACATGTAGCATTATGAGAAACAACGAAATTTGAACTATCTGAACATTAAAGATCCTATATTAATTCATAATCATCGAACTACAGATGTTTATAATGGAAAATTCATATTACTTTTAGATAATCAGATTGGAAATAAATGCAAAAAATATGTGAAACAAGCCTTGCGTATTCCATTCATATCATCGTTAGCTTCATCATCATGTATTAATTCATAATCATTAAACTGTAGATGTTTATATAGGAAAGTTCATATTACGTTAGGAAAATCAGATTGAAGATGAATAGAAAAGATATGTGAGACAAACCATGCATATTCCATTCAGATAGTCGCTAGCTTCATTGGTCGACTTTCAGATAAATCGCCTAACATACGATTATGTGAGAAGATATAATATACCAGGTGATTTTTTACTCCATAGATTCCTCTCTTATATAAAACATCCTAATAATCGGCTTCAATTCAATGTTCATCAATCCAATCGAAATAATCCAACGACGACTTCAATTCAATGTTCATCATCTAATCGAAATAATCCAATGACTAATCGTTTGAGATTTAGGGTAAAGTTTGTTTGCCTAATTAAGCTGGCGGTTTTTTAGTAAAAGACTTAATAAATTAACTCAACTACCGCTTCAAAACTAAAATGACGCCGGTTAGAGTACAAATTTAAATTTAAAAGAAGGGCATGAATGTAAAAAAGTACAGTAATTGATGCTTAGAAACTTAAATGATGTCATAAGCAATTTCAATGGTTGAGATTAAAAGTTAGCATTCTAATCTAAAGGCTTGGATTTTGACAAGTAGGTTTTTTGAATAAAAAATAGAATCATAAAAGTTTTCTAATTAAGGAGAAAAGAGATAGAAAAATCCCAACTCCCAAACCTAATACAAATAAGATCACACTCTCACTTTCTCACACACATTGTTCTTATAATTATTCTTATTCTTATTCTTATCCTTATTCTTATTCTTATAAACACTAAAACTCCAATGGACTTTGGTCGCCGGCTCAAGGCCAGACCAATACCAAGCAAAAAAAACAAACTAACACCCCAAACTTTGACACATTTACATTCCTAACCCCCAATAACTTCAAAACTATAATAAAAAATTTAAATGAACTTCACCCAAATTTTTAACGGACTGTATCTTCCCGCTCGCCGCGAGTTAAATTTTTTCGAGATCACCGTTCATCTCGAAATAATTTTATGAACATAACGCAACTAGCTATGCGCAAAACGGACTGTTTTTAAAAAACGCCAAATATTTCAAGATATTTTTCGTACATATACGTACACGTATACTAAACAACCTAAAGTAACCACGTTATATCCCTGGTTCTTTTCCATTTTTACGCGATTTTTTTGGCGTTAAAAACGCGGAGTACATTAGGTATACTACGTACTAACCACGTGTTTCCAAATTTACCCGTACCAACGCGTTTTTAATTCTGTAAATACATAACGCTACGTTAAATATGAATATGTAATCCGAAAGACTCCGCCGCATCGCGCGGGCCGGTATTTTTCTAGTTAGATACTATTAGATACAGAGTCATAGTTATGAATTACGCCGTCGTTTGATGTTAAGACCCCATTTTATTTATGTTTTCCTTTCTTCTTTTATTAAATTTATTTTTGGTTTAGATGAAATTTATTTTAACATATTTTGTAACTTTTATTAGTGGACTAAAATCAACATTATTATTACTCTATATATCTAAAAGAGACTGGGCAAATAAATAGTGAAACTTTCAAGCTTTACAAACTAACAATAAACTTTTTATTTTTCACAATTCAACCACATCTTTTACAATACTTAACTTTATCCTTTTTATAAACTTACCACAAACTTTTCACACTTTATAACTTAACCATAAAACTTCTCATTCATTATAAATCCATTACACAATTTTTACTATCTACTACCTACTTATTATTATTATTATTATTATTATTATTATTATTATTATTATTATTAATAGTGAAACTTTCAAGCTTTACAAACTAACAATAAACTTTTTATTTTCCACAATTCAACCACATCTTTTACAATACTTAACTTTATCCTTTTTATAAACTTACCACAAACTTTTCACACTTTATAACTTAACCATAAAACTTCTCATTCATTATAAATCCATTACACAATTTTTACTATCTACTACCTACTTATTATTATTATTATAACTACTAAATCAATTACATAATTTTTCACTTTATTATTATTTAACTTTTTTCTTTATTACAAATTTACCACGTAACTCATTTTTTTAATAATTATTCTATTGTTATTATATAATATATATATATATATATATATATATATATATATATATATAGTTTTTCTTATTTTATTAAATAGTTTGTACCAGTGGCGGAAGAAGATTTTTATTTCATCGGGGGCGAATTTTTTTTTTTTAAACGTAGCAATTTTTTGGCCAAAAAATAGAGGTTTTTAGGCAAAATTTAAAGGTATTTGGGCAAAATTTGGATGTTTTTTAACAACATTTGTACGTTTTTGCGGCAAAATATGTAAGTTTTGGGGCAAAAAAAAATTCACTGGGGGCAAAGTAGAAAAATTCGAAATTTTTACACTGAAAATTTAAAATCCACTGGGGGCGGACGGCCCCCCCTTGCCGCTACATAAAACCGCTCATGGTTTGTATCAATCGTTGATGTACGTCTCACTTTATTGATTGAGTATTTGGATCTTTCCTCCCGACAAGACGAAAACAAAAACAAAAAATGATGAATAATTACTTTCACGCTTATTACAAATCAATCACATAGCTTTTTTGGGTCTTTTCTCGACAAAACGAAAAATAAAACAAAGAAATGATAAACAGTTACTTCTCAATAATTAGCTATGTAATTAATGTTAATCAAGAGGGCGCAAAGCCAGTTCGCTCAACTAGTATCTTCTAATTATCAAAATAATGAACAGTAATCGAGGGCATTTTCGTCATTTAAGATCATCTGCCACCTGTCATGTTTATATGCTACGTGTTTCTTTCTCCCTCCTTTCTTCTACACACCATAAAACACCTACCACTTTCACCACTCTCACAAAACCCATCTCAGCCCTCCTCTTCTCCCTCTCTCAAGTCTCACCATCTTCATCTCCGTCAGCACCATCACCACCACCGTCACCGCCACCACCGTCACCACCAGCATCGCCTTCTTCGCTGCCATCTACCACTATTTCTCACCCTAATTCTTTCTCGACCGCCTCTCTGTAGCCACCATCATCTGATGCCGCCTTCACCACTGTTGCTACCAGCACCATTTACGGACAAAAAAACAAGTAAGTATATATGTTACGTGTTTGATTATATCGAGGAATGTATAAGGTACAATTTAGGGTTTTAGGCGATTGATGGTGGCTTTGCGGTAACATCTTGGCTGGCTGAAGCAATCGATGAGTCAGATTAGGGTTTCATTTTTTTTTTATGTTTTCTATTTTCAATATCGGATTCTCAGTTTCAATATCGATGAGTCAGATTGTTTTCCCTGATGTTACTTCACAGGTAATTAATCAATCAATCACCGATTTACTTTTCCTATTATTTGTTGTATTTTAGATTTTAGATAGACAAAATCGCGCGGTTGATCCTTCATCTTTGTCCAAAATGACGTAGGTAACCTTAATCTTTATTTTTGACTTAGATGACCTTGATCTTTTAATTCAGTGACACCGATAACCCCCTACATAACCTCTGTTAGTTTACCTCCGTTAAAGAATGTCACGTGGCCAAAGTGTGAGGGTAATTTTGTCCACAACTATATTGGGCTGCGTATAAAATTAGAAACTCATTCACAACCCCTAAACGTATTCCATCTTTCCATTACTCGTTCTTCATCTCCCCCAAATTCAAAACCCTAATTTGACACAATCATCACCCATTGATTAATATCTCAAATTGACTACTAAGATGGTTCAATTCTGGTGCGGTCGTACCGCTATCATCACTACAGCATGAACAAATAGTAATCCAAGCCGTAGGTTTTATAGATGCTCAATTACGGTATACTAGTTTTGTTCCTTTACTTTTTTCAATTTTAAATATTTAATTTAATCGTATTCATTGTGAACTGTATCAGGGATCAAGTTGCAGGTTAGTTGGTTGGTTGGTATGATCCACCAATTTGTGATTGTGTGAAAATGGTTATACCTGGTTTGCTAAGAGCAAAGAATAAGAGTGATGCAAAGCTAAGAATGCAGAAAATCAAGCTTTCATGTTCAAGATTATGTTGTGTTGTACTTGGCTAGGGATTTTTTCTTATGTTTTCATGTTTAAGTAGAGTAGACTAGACATTTAAAATAGGATACTGTCATGTAATTCGAATCCATGTTTGGTGTACTTTAACACTTTCTTTGTGTTCAACCCTCTTGTATATTATCTGCATACAATGTTGTCCTAAATATGTCATGTTAGTATGGGCAAGTGATACAAATAGTCACTTATCTGTGATGTGCGTAGAGGTATATACGAAATAGATATATTTTTATTAGAAAATACTATTAAATACGATACAATTTTACACAAGTTATTTATTTATTTATAGAGTGGATATACTTAAACCTTGCTACAACACTTATTGGCAGTGTACCTAATCGTACAGTAGTGTAGTTTTTAGTAAGTCCGGTTCGTTCCACAGGGATCTAATAAACTAGTTCAACGCTATATTAGTTTTAACCTATAATTGTAAAAATACAAATATATAAATAAGTAGTATTATTATTATAAAAAGGGAGTTTTTACCGTTTAATGACCGGTTTGTCGATTTTAAAACTTAAGTCGCAGTTAAAACCTAATGTAAAATATTAAAAATAAAACTTAATTTAAAGCGTAAAATAAATGACAATAATTAAAGTGCGATAAATTAAAATGCGATAAATAAAATGACAATACAGCTCCGCGAGTGCGGAGCTTTTGTTCTTCCAAACTCCGCGAGTGCGGAGGTTCGCATTCCAGCTCACACAAATTGGATCCTAGGCTGCCGACGGTTTTAATATATAAATATAATATATATATAATTTATATAATTAATTATATATTATATTATATTTATATACATAATTAATTTGTAACTTTCGGTCCGTTGCGTCGTGCGTTATTAGTTGGTTCATGTCCTGGTTCCGGTTTTTCAAACGCCTTTTCGTACGATTTAATATCTTGTACTTTGCGTTTCACGGCTTGTACTCTTGTCATTTTTAGGCGTTTCTCATCAATATTTTGAACCTCTTTGATTGTACTTTGTACTTTTTAGCTTTTTGGTCGTTTGCGTCTTCAATTCGTCGAATCTGCCTTTTGTCTTCACCTTTTATTATTTAAACGAATATCACTTGTAAATAGAACAATTGCAACTAAAAGCTTGTCTTTCTTGAGGGATAATGCTATGAAATATATGTTCGTTTTTAGCATTATCAAATATTCCCACACTTGAGCGTTGCTTATCCTCAAGCAATATAGTCTTGAAATAAAAATACTAGAATCACTTCTTTATTCTTCACACTTTGTAGATCAGTGATTTCTATACGGCGGTATGAACAATGGTAGTAACGATGTGGTTTACAGTCCCACATGACTATGAAAATTTAGATCCTTTAGGAAATTGGATCTTTATGAAAACATTTGATCTTTTGAAAATTCAATCTAGCTTTTACCCTATATAAGTTTTCCAGAATAACCCTTCACCGGTGTTTGCAAAATATTTTTGTGGGTTTGTTGGGTTTCAAATTTGAAAATTTTAGCTCAAAACTTATGGTTTTGTGTCACCCACTTGCTAACCTTGTATTGGGAAAGCAACACGTCCAGTTTACTTGCTCCTTATATTACCTTTCGGTAAACTACCGTCCGGTTGTAAAGGAAAGCGTTGAACAAGCAACTGTTAAGGCAATGTCCCGTGACATGCTTTTGATTATGGTCCACAACGTGTCGGATGCAATTACTATTGTTTGTAGGAGAAATAGCAAAGATCACCCTATAATTTTTCGGTCTGGCACAAGGTCCTGTCTTCGACCATGCTATGCAACCACCGTTCTTACGGTTGATACCCGATTTAGTTCAGGTGACCTAATGAATTCCAGGTGAATCCCTAGGATTTTACGTTCAATGGTAATGAACGCATTGAAAATGGGTTTTTAGAAAATAAATCGGTTTGTAATTTGATCAAAATATTTTCTCGTTCAAGCTCGAGTTTAGATATCATCGAATTCCATGAGTTTGAATTCTCAATCTTTAAGGTCAATCTCAAGGATTGAGTAATATCAGTCTTAAAATCTGATTTTTGATCTTTTAAGGAGATTATCCTTTCTGGGGATCTGATTCATTAGTCTTATAAGCTAATTTGCATGGTGCCCCCATTGTACGAGATAGATCCTCTCATGGTTAGGATAAGTCTGACCACTTGGTGACCCTGTTTGATGCTGAGGTCCGTGGATTTCCAGCTGATTTTCGAGAAAACTTTTCAAGGTTTTTCGTAGACTCTACAACTGGTCTGGACAACAACTTCCTGACCTAAATCAAGAAGCGCATGTCTTTTTCGGAAGACTTTACTTCCTTTTAATGATGGAATTGATTCATCGTGTCGATCTATCTTTTCTTTCAAATATATTATAAGAAATTGGGTAAACGGTTAATTTTGTCCAAAACAAAAGTATCTTCAATTATTTGTACAAAAATATGTGATATATGTTTTAAATAACTTAGTAAATTTTTCCCACACTTGGCTTTTATTTTCCTTTCTTTGCCTTTTTATTGTCCTCTATTCCATTTTAAATGAATTCTAACATTTTGGGTTGTTTCTCAATTTATGTCCTTTCCGAGGTAACAATAATTTTGGTGTTAACACCTAGTTTTATCGTTCATAAATTTGTATAAACATGATTTTGAATTCATTTATTTGAAAATTTTGAAAAATTTTACTAGAATTGGGTAGTCAGTATATAAGACTAGGGCTGTTCTTTATTATCAGAGAGCACTAGATTCTAATACAACTACTGCGTTACTAGTATTTTTAATGGTAACCAAGTGTATAAGTCAAAAATTTTAAAAATCTGAAAGAATTTAACCTCTTCCCACACTTAAGATCTTGCAATGCCCTCATTTGCAAGAAATCAGTAACAATTTAAATTATTGAGGTTGATTAGCATAGAAAAATGATTAAATTTTACCAAAGTTTCCAAACATATTGGCGTTTGTTTGTTGAATGATAAATGGTGCACATCATTTGTTCATTCCTGCAGTTGTTATTTCACATATATTTTGCATCTTGTCGTCAAAATTAGTTGCTTTTGCTGAACTTAATGTCAGTCTTTGAAAATGCGCTGTTTTACCCTGTTTTGTACATGAGATAAACTACAAACATATATATACATATTTTTGAAGTTGGGTATATCACCCCACATTCAAAAATTATTAAGATTTAATAATAAAAGTTAGAAAATTATAAAAACTATTATAGTATCAAAAGAAATATTAAAAGTATAAAATTAAAAGTTACCAAATTAATAAAAATAAGCATAAAAGAAAATCAGGGTTGATGAGGATGGTGCCAGTAGGGATCCCATTCATAGCCGTATGTGCTGTAGAATGCTTGAGCTGGGTCATATGTAGGGTATGGTGGTCGGGTCTGTATAGTCCAGGGAGAAAATATGGGCATTGGAGTAGCAATGTAGTTTGCATTTATGTGTGCACGATGACTTATGATTTGATTTTGATGATACTGCCAATCTTGAAATGCTCGTTGTCTAGCCATTTCATACTCATGATGAGCCATAAAAAGTTGCATTTCTGTCATCTGATTACCCCCTCCCGCATTACCTTGCTGTTGATCTCTCTCGACCTGTGGATGCCTGCCATCATATTGTGCTGCAGCGTTGTTTCGTTTCTTTAAAACCTTAGCACCATGATACACGCGTAAATCTATCCTATCACGGGGTTCTGGTTCTGCCATTAATAATCCCCCCCGACTTCTATCCACACCGAGATGTTCAGCAATTAATGTAACAAAGATACCACCTTGATTATGCTATTAGGCCGCATACCCCTAATCATAGTCGATAGATAATAACCCACACAATAAGGTATACTTACAGCGCTCTGTGGGTCTCGAATACACATGTGGTAAAATAAATCCTGTTCATTTACCTTTTCGTTGTTCCTACCTCGCTGTGTAATCGAGTTTGCTAAAAACCTGTGGATTACTCTTAATTCAGCTCTATCAATATCAAGATAAGAGTAAGATCCCCCTTTGAATCGGTTATGGCTAGTCATTCTACTCTATACACCATTCATATCAAAATTCTCATCAACCCTCCTACCCTCAACTATCAACCTTTGACAATCAGCAGATTCTAACTCCTCAGGCGTATATATACGTAAAGCCTGAGCCATATCTAGTAAAGACATATGGCGCATCTCACCTCCTAATAAAAATCTAAGAAAACTTCGATCGGTTAAAGTAGATACCCGATCATTTATTTCAATACTACATAACAACTCCACACACCATTCTCTATATACAGGCCTATATATGTTGAATAATCGTACCCAATCATTAAAAGTAGAATTACCATACCTTTGTGTAAGTAATTCTCTGATTGGTTCGGCTAATCCAACTGCTTATAATGGGTCCCATTCTATTATCCTAGGCACCTCAACAACATTAGACTGAAGGATGTGCAAGTTCCTCTGATATTTTGGATAGTCTATCCAAAGTCTGTCAAACCTCAAGTTTGGGTGTAAATTCAGCACATCGATATTTGAAAATGAAACGATTGGATGCAGTACATTTTGTCGATAAAAGTCATTAACTTCTTGTTGTTCCGCATTCTCAGGAGGAGGAGCATTGCGAGCCTGGGATGAAGATTCACCCCTTTCAGTCTGCAAAACACATCAAACACAATTTTTTGTGCATCCAAATATGCATTAGTGTTAGTAAAATCATAAATTAAAACAATTACAATGACATGTTTAAACTATATTAAACTTTATACACATTTTCATAATACTAACAATTCTATATTTTTACAAATAAACTTATATGAAAATGTATACAACATTCCAAAGCATTTAACTTCTAAAACATGTCAAAAATAATCATTATAGCAATTAAACAGGTTCCACATGGCATTCATATCAATTAGATCAAGTTCATGTATTTTTGACTCAAAAAGTCCACTTTAATCTTCATAAATCATGTTTAGGATCAAAGTTTTGATCATTTAGTAACCTAAACATGTTACACAACTCAATTTAGTATAAACTAACAACAAAATTCGGCCATAACCCGTTTATATCAAAAAGCCCCAATTTTGCTCAAGAACACAAACCCTAGATTACTCAAAATTTGAAGTTTAAGGCTTCTAATCATGTTAAATAGCATCAATCTAGGTTATACAAGCATAATATACAACCAATTTAAGCACAATTACACTAAAAATCATCAAAATAAATTAGGTATAAATTTGCTCAAGAACATTAAAAATCCGGATTAAAGAGTGTTTAGATGTATAAATTACCGTTTTTCTTGAGTAACTCTTTGTTAATAATCTCCTCATTGTGATTTTAGCAAAAAATTTGATGATTTATGGTAAAAAAAATCGTGAATTTGGGAGGTGTTTGTGTGTGTTCTTCGCAGTATTTGGGTATGGGTGTGTGCGAACTGGTCTGTTCGACCAGTTTTATTTTTTTTGGAATTTTTAAACTCCGCGAGTGCGGAGGTGGTTCCACTCCAAACTCCGCGAGTGTGGAGTTTTTTTTTTTTAAATAAAAAGGTTTACTTAATAAAACATAAAGTAATAAATTTTTAAAAATTTGTTTCTTTTATGAATGAGGGCGTTTCGGATCGTTGTCCTAGTCCGTCCCTCGACAAAATTTTAAAATTTGTCATTTTTAAGCGCGGTTTTAAAAGCAAAGATTTTTGGATTTTTTAAATATTTTTGGCATACTTTAATTCAATAAGATTAAAAATAATGATAATAAAAGTTCTCGTCCCTCCCTTGGGTAAAGCAATTTCGGTTCAACGACCTAGTTTTCAACTCACGATGAATTTTAAAAATCATATTTTTAACTTAGTGAAATAAAGTAAAGTTTTGTTTTTAAATTCACACCAAACTTAAATTTAAAATACATAAAATTAAAATTTCATATTATTAATATTAAAAATTCACACCAAATTTATACTTATGTTTTTATACATACAAACTTATATTAAAAATATTAAAAAAAAATTTCAAATATTTACAAACTTAAATATATTGATTTTAAAAAGTTTACAATATTAATTTAATATCTATATATTAATTTTAAAAATATGGTAAAAAAAAAATTAAAAATCTTTTTGGTCTTTTATCCCACTTTAATCAATCAAATATTATCAAAAATATACGCTCCTCTTTTCGGTAAAGTAATTTCGGCTATATTACCTAGTTTTACTCCTGACGAATTTTTGAAATATTTTGGGTTGATTGATTAAAGATATTTATACCTTATGAATAAACGGTAAATTTCGCAGTGATGTAATAAATTTTTGTATGATATCAATAATTTTGGTTACGCATACCTAATTTTATTGAATACTAATTTAATACTTTATAGCGAACGATTCAACGTTTATTATCAAAAGGTTAAAAGCAATAAAAATAAAAATAAAAACTGTACATACTTACCTGTGAGAAAGAATTCTCAGAGACCTGCTTTAGCCGACTCATAGGAGAGTCGTGTGATTTGATTTTTCATAGCTACGTAAGCATAACCTCGAATCTTCAATATCTTTTCTTCTAAACATATAAACAGTCCTTCTCTGCATAGAGTAACAAATTCGGTATTTGAATATGTTTGATTGTTTGAACATTTACCTTCGTGTGACCATTTTCCGCATTTATAACATCTTTCAAGGTGTCGTGCTCTTCTTTTTGTTGCAGATTTTGATTTTCCTTTTCCAAAATGTATCTTATGGTGATCTTTCCTGAGTTCTTTTCTTACTCCGTCTATTTTTTTCCCTTATGAATGATACCAGTTCACTCGGAAGTGTGTCATTATTACGTTTAGTAATCATAACGTGTAGCATTAGACCATGGTTCAGATCAAAGGAATTCTTCATCTCGTAAAACCTAAAAAAAAATAAAAATTCAGAATGGGGGGAGAAGATTAGTTCTTTAGGGTCTGCTAGGGAAAGACCATACAGATTCCATTTTCGGAACTACACGAAAACAGAAAATCTAACTCTAACAGAAATACATATTACCCTAAAAATATTCGAACCTCCCCACACTTAGTTAGATGTGGTGTTGAAATTGTGATTAACGTTATTTTCAATTGGATCATCAACAACTTGTATATCTCTGACTTTTGCTTCAATCCATTTGTTGATTTCCTCCGTAACTTTCACAAATTCAACTAACATTGCCTTTTCTTTTGGCGATAAATTGGATACTAATCGGTTACATAACTTAAAGTTTCCCTTAATCTTAGCATCGTGAATCCGTTTATAAAGTTTCTTCGTTGAATTGTTAAAAACGGGTTCATCTAATTTCGTATCATCAACGGGGTTCTTTGTTATTGGATCATCATTAAGTGTTTCTTCATCTTCCCCACACTTATGTGTTTTTATTGGTTTAACAGTTTTGGTTGGTGGAGATCTAAACTTTCGGTTCACAAAGGTGACCGATTTATCACCATCCCTAAGTGTCATTCTACCTTCTCTTACATCAATGAATGCCTCGGTGGTTGCTAAAAATGGGCGACCTAAAATTAGAGGTATCAAGGCTTTCCTCCATATTAATAACTATGAAGTTTGCAATAAAGGTCAAACTTCCCACGTTAACAAGTAAATTATTTGCTATTCCAACAGGGTATTTAATGGTTAGGTCAAATGATTGAACACCTATTTTGGTTGGTTTTAATTTACCCATACCTAATCTTTTGTATAAGGAAAGAGGCATAATATTTGCACTTGCTCCTAAATCTGCGAGTCCATTATATATAGCACCATCATTAAGCAAGCAAGAAATAATAAATTCACCCGGGTCTCCTACTTT